>NC_089521.1:25043857-25678857 GCF_963924715.1 Thunnus thynnus | reverse complement strand
AGACATAGACAGTAACTAAATTCTCTAAATCTGGTCCAGATTTATTTAGTTTGTATTTACTGTGTTGGGCCACCAAAGTATCATACAGAGAAACAGATTTTTGAAACTTGATACAGTAAAATTCGAGGAGTCTTTTAGCTTCCATTTAGACATTTAGATGTAGCCTACTTTCTTCTATGCGTCCCTCACCCACCCCAACCATCACCAACACACAGAAACACCTGTGGTTTTTGCAGAAGTGGTTAGAGCTTTCTGCTGCAGTTGGCACTTCATTTTCCATTGTGGTCAAGTGTAGTCTATCACTTCACAATTTTTGAAGTTTTCACCTCTTATTCATGTGTAGAAAGAGACTGCCATTAGTGACCTAGTACCTTAAGATTTAAATTAGTATCAATTCTGCAGTGTCTAAGAAAATGTATAGAATTTTAAAATGGAAAACAGCTCAGAAAGTCCTGCTTTTCTGCTTTTGTCAGGTTTAAATGGCACATTACAAAATCTGACAACATTTGAGGCGGAGCCTGATTCTTTCAGACTAAGTTCACATTTAAAGATATCTTGTAGGTCACTTTCCTGGAAAGAGATTACAAAGACTTCCAACAGGATGCAAACAATCTAAAATCAAATGTATAACAGTCCATATGAATTAGTTATATAACCTGCTATTGATGTGTATTTGTAAATCTGAATGTAACTGATGTTTTTATTAATAGTCAAGTTGTGAACTTCTTTCAGATGAGATGTGTATTTAGTGCCTGCATCAATAATTTGTAATTAAAGCCTATCAGTGTCTTTCATTTGTCTCAATTTCTTCTGCTCCAACTGTCTTTTTAAAGCAGGTTTGTATCTTCATGGATATTAAGATGGTATGTGATGTGAAATTGAAATGTTATTGAGCTGACTTAAGTGAAAATGTGCAGTTTGATCAAATGTCCGCACAACAGGTGACACCTGACATGAGAAGGCTTCCTGCTAAGGCTACAGAACTTTATCTGTTCAGTGCTTGATGTTTTGTTAGCTTCTGTTTTGTAAGCTAGCGGGTGTCTGCTGGCCTGAAGACTTTTGAATCTTCACTCTAGTAATTTTCTAGCACACTTATTGCTAACAGCTTCTAAACTACTGATTTCAGCTTATCTGTGTATTGGGCTCTTTGATCCAGATATATCCAATTCTACATCTCAAGAAGAGTAAGAGTGTACCGTCATACTAGCTGGTCTGTCAGGTGGTACTTATGTTCAGCAGTACAGAAATGGTGATGCTCACAATGCTATATGTACAAAGTACAATTAAGGCTGGTTAAAGGTCATGTACTGAATGTTGCAACACCTATCACACAGTGTGGTTAGCTTGCTTTTCACTCATTGGCTCTTGGTGCGAAAAAAACAAAAAGCAAATCTGCTGACCTCAAAAGCCAACACAAATTACACTGTAATAATTAGTTCTTGCACACCTTCCTCCACCTCAAACTACAGTTGAGCTGACAGCGATGAATCCTTCAGGTTACCCGGCTGAAGTCGTTCCACTGCAGGGGGGGAGGCATGATGGGCTCCCTGGACAGCCCAGTGCACCTACGATGGTTCAGTACACCACTGTGAACATCGCCGCTGAGCCCCCCCCGGACTACATCATCTGGTCCCTCTGCTGCTTTGTCTACTCAAACCCTTTCTGCCTTGGACTGGCAGCACTCATCCGATCTATCAAGGTGAGCTGACGTGCGACTGTTCTGACTTGCTTATGAATTACATTCTTTGTGTACCAATCTTCTGTTATTTTTTAGTTTTATTAATGTCTATATATGTACTGTACATGTAATATCTAACAGTCACAGGGTTTTTTATGCTTCTTTAATATCTAACAATCTGATCAGCTGACCTTTCTGATCTACATCACTTAAACTGCACTCTTAGGCTTTTTCCACTACAGGATCTTAAAGACACAATAACGCAGGACATGTGTTTCAATATACAGTTAATATTCAGATGCACAACACACGTCAGATATTCTGAATCTATCCATGTAAACTGTAGGCTGTGTGCACAGTGTTGGGGAGTACATTAATAGTTTAATTTTCCAGTAATGTTCCTGTTGCCTAGCTATTATCAAAATCTTGTAATGTTTACAATAATGAGCAATTTTTCCCACTAAATGATGAGGCAGTATGAAGGATAATTTAACTCAGAATTAAAATTAAAAGGGTGAAACAAACAAAACACTGGCGCTCATGGATTTATCTTATTATTATTTATTGTGGACAGAAATAGCACGTTCATGCTGATGATGGCTTCTGGCTGAAATGCATTCATTTCTGCCCACAACAAATAATAATAAGAAAGATCTGTGAGTTCCGGTGATTTGTTTGTTTCATCCTTGCCACAATTGTGCACCTGATACTCTGTTCAAGACTTGGAGCTGTGAGCACTGCTACCTTTCACCTTAAAATGAAAAGGGACCATAGAGAATTAAATTACCACTACACAATAAAAAAGATTTTTAACCTGTTTTACAAGGTGTGACTCTGTTTCCTATCCAGGGAGCCACCAGCTACCATCTTTCTTTGGATTAGGAAACAGAGTTGCAATTTGGACAATGGGTTAAAAATCATTGTTTTTATTGTGCAGTGGATGGAAAATGTTTTCATCAAGCAATCAATATCTTAAAGATATGCTTACCAATGTACAAATTAATGACACAATAAGATACAAAAGACATATAAAAACAATATATATATATATATAGTCAAATGAGATAGAAGTTCGAAGAAAACATAATTTAAATCTGTCATAAGTTTTGCTTGACATTCTTGAAGACAAAGAGTCAGAGGTGGAATGACTATGCAAACAAAACTACATGTGAGAATGGAAATATGGATAGAAAAGGAAGAAAGCAACTGAATTTGCTGCATGGAAATAGAGCAAACAAGAATGTCATCAAGTTTTTGTTGAAAAATATGAGATGTGCTTTTGCTTTTACAGGCCAGAGACCGAAAGTTGGTTGGAGACCTGGAGGGTGCCAGACAATACGGCTCCGCTGCCCGCCACCTCAACATCGTGTCCTCCGTCCTGACTGCCATCATGATTGTTCTTTTCATTATTGCAATTTTCAGAATGTCTGGAGAATCAAATAGATACTGAAGCAACTATTACGGACATTAAAAAAAATGGCATAATTTCAAATGTTAGAGTTGCCTGCTGCTGTGGCTTGGTGATACTTGTGGTTCTCTGCTTAACGTGCATGGCACAATTTGTAACTTTTTATGCCCTTTTACTTATACCCTTGAGCAAAACAGACACTTAACTTTCATTGGTGTTAAAAAGTCCTAAATGTAACTCCACATTTCCTTAACAGCAGTCTGTAGTCAAGTTTGAATGCAAGACTTTGTTATTTAAGTCAGATTTCCTGTCAGGGAGGTCTGCATCTCAGCAACAGTTTCATTTTTCAATAAATGGAATTTTGTCTGCTTCATTATTCTTTGAAATGTGGTTGTGAAATTTTGAGGGTAAAAAGATTGGTTGTATAGATACTGGCATTATTTCCTGGTACTATAGAGTTACACTTGTACTGTGTTGAAACATGTCATGTCCCTTACAGCCGTCTAACATCTCTGTTTTGTAGACCACTGGCCTGTAGCCTGTTGGACCTGCCCTCCTGTAACTTTCCAGTACACGGACAGTTATCACTAACAGCATCTGGTTTAGTTTATACCTGTGTTTTAGGCTCTTTGATCCAAACTTTCATGCTCCACATTATCAACTCTAAAAAAAAGTGAGAAGTGGCCTCCCATCTGGCTGTTCTTTTATTTATTTTTAGAGGTGTACTTTTAGAAATGTGACAGTTGAAGGCTTCAAGGACAATTTAATGTCCAGTTCAGTTGAAAGAATGTACTCTAATTCTCAGTTAAAACCGCAAACTCCTCAGGACTTCACATTAAAAGGATAAGTTCACAATTTTTCAGGTCTGTCTTAAAACAACAGTCAGGTGCCCAGATGAACACTGAAAGAGGTTTTCCTCGCTGTAATCATTCCTCCTGTTCATACTGGCTATTAAAAGATCCCCTGAGAGATATCAACATTCAAGGATGAACAAAGAAGGGTGAATTCGAGCTCTGACTCCTTCAATCAGCCACTCTTCACAATTTTACACACAATAACGACGGAAGAACTTCTCTTTAAAGATATAGCAGTGTTTATTAAACTTAGCAAAATTAACAAAGTTAACAAATGCTTCAGTCAATAAACAACTATTCTAAAATCTAATTCTACCAAACAAAACACAAAGCTATGTACAGGGTTGGACACATGCAGGGGAATGCGTGCGCGTGTGTGTGACAAGGTGGCAACGGGGCCTGACGTGATGACGTCGTCGGCCTGCGACGCGGACGTGACTATGGGAGGAAGTCACGTCGCATGAGAACCGGATGGCAGAAATGTGGCGGTGTCTTGGTTAGACAGAAGCAAGACGGCGCAAACACAAAACAGTCTAGCGTGGTGAACACAACTAAACAGGCAGCAAACTTAAAATACTCCTAAGAGTAACAGAGAAAAATGGACGCGGCGGTCCGTCAACAGCACAACAAAACAATAGCAAAGCTAAGAGCTAAATGCTAAACAACAGCAACTGATGCTGATAAGAACACACAATTAACACTGCCTCTGCCCAGACTTATGCCTCTTACTTGGGTCGCTTCAGAAAGCGAGCAGGGTGTGTGTGTGTAATCCGTCATTATGTCCGGCTTTGTCCTGGGCTCGGATGCAGACGGTGGCCGTTCTCGCACGGTCGGCGAAGAGCATGGCAGCTGGCTCTCGGCAGCGTGGCGGAGAGAACAGCAGAGTCGACTCGGTGAAGAAGCGTTTCTTCCGTCTCGAGGAAATTGAGGACGCTGGTTGCAGCAGCGGTCTCTCTCGGATCCGGGAATGTGTTCGGGTGAACACAAGCAAAGTCTCGTCTTGTCCGGCGAGGGGAGTCTTCGATGAGGGGAAAACACGTGCGTGGGGTACCCCCTTTAGTCAGCTGACTCCAAGAGGAACAGGAGTTACCCCTAGCTCAGTGACATGGGAAAGGTGTGTGCTTTAGGGCACGTTCAGTTTTTAAAGGGGCGGTGATGTCATCATCATCAGGACGCTCCGCTGTGCAGGAACGTCTCCGCCAATGAGACTGTATGTTGACTGCTCCCTGCTGAGGTGTGAAAATCGCAAAGCATCCTTGGAAATGGAGTTTGCAATGGACTCCCATTGTCTAAGCAGCATTTTTGGCGCTATTCCTTTATCTCGGGGAAAACAAAGGAATAAAGCACCTCGTGGTCAGGCCTCACAGGTTACATGTAGGCCTTCTTTGTGTGACCTCATGGTTTGAGGCCCAACACTTATATGAGGCTTCAGCAGTCTGAGTTAGTCATATCAAGTGGATATCTGCCACATTTATAGTCTTTTTAGCATCAAATTCCCTCTTCGTATTTCCTCGGACAGTGTTTCCCTGTTGAGCTGTGGTGGAAGTATAGTAACACAAAGAGACATTGGCATGAAAAAGACTGTAAAGTTGAAAGATATCTACTTGATTTGACTATTTTGGATGGCTGAAGCTTCACACTATCTTCAGATAAACTTTTAAATACATTTTTGCACAGAAGGAGGCTTGTGGATTTTGTCCCACATCACTTTCATTGTAAGTGCATTATGAAGGGATCTTCTGGTCCGTATGAACAGGAGGAATGATTACAGCAAGAAAAAACGATTTCAATGTTCATTTGGACCTGACTATTGTTTTAAGATAGACTTTATAAATTGTGAACCACTCCTTTAAGACATCCTGTGACTGCCGCAAGGAAGCAGTGTGTTACAAGTGTGTTTTTGTCTCATTGGCTTTGGCAAAACCGTCAAAAGGAAACAGACACTTGCAGTGGCATTTAAGTTACTGCACGCCTTCCTGCAGCCTCCACTCTAAGCTACATTTGAGCTGGCAACGATGAATCCTGAAGGTTACCCGGGTGAGGCTGTTCCACTGCAGGGGGGGCGGTATGATGGATTCTCCGGACAGCCCAGTGCACCTACGATGGTTCAGTACACCACTGTGAACATCACCACTGATCCCCCCCAGGACCACATCGTCTGGTCCCTCTGCTGCTTTGTCTACTTAAATCCTCTCTGTCTTGGACTGGCAGCGCTCATCTACTCTATCAAGGTGAGCTGATGTGCAACTGTTCTGACTTGTGATCATTTGTATTCCAAACTGTGTTTTTTGCCTATTTAAACAGGAAAAAAAGACTTGAAGTAATATCAAATAAGATTTTTAATATTCTGCTTATATCTTTGTGGCATTTATCGATTTTCTCGTATACTTCTCGTAAGGTACGAATGAAATTTATGATACTACATGAACAGATCATCTCTGTCTTTCTTCACTGGGGAGAAACACTTGTTTGACTTACAATTATAATACATACACAATTGAAAGGAACGTCGTGCAAAATCTAAATTCTGTTAACCACATTTTCATTATCATGGCAGATTTTATTAATTTTATGGCCAAATTTTGATGCAGCAGCTTCTACATTTCAGTAGTTGCTCTGATTGCTGCCTCTATGTCCCTCTGCAGGTCTCTGTCCAGCATCATCTTGTGTTGCAGCTGACAGTGCAACATCACCTGTAGACTATAATATCCTCCTCTAATATATCTGTGACTGTCACATGACCGCTTCCCATCACGGAGCACTTTGTTTTAGAAAGATGTTTTTTTTAACATCCACATCAAATCATTCCCTCTTTATTTCTGTCACAGCGCAGAGCTGTTCTGATGACACATCAGCTGGATTCATATTTTCTAATTGTTTTGGGTCTCCTACTGTCACTCCTAAATGTTTTTTTTTATAATTTCTGAAGGCAGGACTTGAATTTGAGTGGTGTTTTTACTCTTTGAGAACTTTTTTGTGAATGAAACTCACCCACAAACAGAACAGAACATGGAGCCTAATATGGCAGTTTTAGGGGTGTGGATTATGCTAATGATCACATCTCAGGAACACACCTCCTCATGAACAGGTGGCAGTCAACAGGCTGAAATGACCAATTTAAGACAAGTTCAGGTAGTTAAGAGAGTTTGTTGAATCCCAGCTGTCTTATTGCTTTGTGCCAGAACAAATATAGCTTAAGAGAAAAATAAGAAAACATTCATGCATGAAGCCCATGGAGTTTAACCATAAAAGTTTCAGTTCCTCAAGGTTGAACGAAACAAGGAAACTGCTTTTAAAATCCGCTTTGGTCCTTCCAGGCTAGAGACCGGAAGGTGGCTGGAGACCTGGAGGGTGCCCGACACTATGGCTCCACTGCCCGCTGCCTCAACATCGTGTCCACTGTGCTGGTTTCCATCACAATCTTTACTGTCATTATACTTTTCGCCTGGATTGTAAATGAGATTAACTACTACAGATACCACTACAACTTCAAGCTATATTTCAAATAGTGTTAGAGTTGCCTGCTGCTGTGGCATAGTGATATTTTTTTCTACTTTACATGCATGCCACAATTTGTAAACTTTTATACCTTTTTACTTGCATCCTCAAGCAAGAAAGATACAAATCTTTATTGGTGTTGCAGAAATCTTGAATGGAACTCATCCATGTATCTGAAGTCAGGTTTGACATTTCTGCCAGACTTTGTAACTGAATTCTTACTAAGAGAGTAAGTCAAAAGAGTTTATTTTTAACAGTTTAATTTGTCAATAAAAGCGTCCTGTTTCTTTAAATTGTTCTTGTGAGATTTTGAGGCTTTAAAAACCGGTTGTGGTTGCACAAGTGTGTTTTTTCATGCTTACACCCTCAAACTGTAACTCATGGTGAAAGATAACCATTCAGTTTCCTCCAAAAACCACAGAGGAAAAAACACAGCACATTTGTGAGTGAGTGGGTAAGTTACTTTCCATCAGTTGGGGTTGTGTGTCCGGTATTCACATCCTGACAGCGGTTGGCTGCAGAAACTCCTTTATAAATAACACACACATTAACTAAACATAATAAATCAATGCCAGAGGGGGGGAAACAGTTTTTGTTTTGTTTATAGTGCAGAGGACAAGTGACCAACATAAAACAAACAAACAAAAAACAAACAAAAAAAACCCAAACATATGACATAGCAGAAGACAAGAGGGAGAACTAGACGAAAAAGCAAACAAACAAACAAAAAGAAAAAAAAAGGCATGAGGTTTGGCTTAGATTTTCTTATTGTTGTACGCATGTGTTTCGGTAGGTGTGTGTGTGTGTTTTCTGTTTGAAAGATATTGTAGGGGGAGAGAGCATAAGGGGGAGACAGTATTAACCAAAGGAAGAAAGAGATTTTTGTGGAAAATTCATAGTATAATGCAGTTGTTTTTGATTATGTGTCGAAGATTTATGATGTAATACATACATACTCTCTAAGCATACATATATTCTTTAAGTGCATATATACACATGTATTCTTAATGCCCTAGATATATGTTCTTTATTTGATTGCTCTATACATTTATTTTGAAGCCCATATAGCCTCTCTTGTTGTTGCAACTGTTTATCTGACATGACACAGAAGTGGAGTTGGTGAGGGGCAGGGTGCAAATTAAAAAAAAAAATCAATAGTATGCCAAGCATAAACAGACAAAGTAAATAAACCCGTGAGCTACTCTTTAATATTATAACCAGTGATATTTTAGGGGAGTTACAGGGATAAATAAGAAAAGACCAATGAGAGATGTGTTCGTATCATATCATTCTAAAAATATAAATCAGACTGTATTGCCTGACAATGTCAGTTGCTCTGTGCAGAATAACTCAGGGTTTTGCATTTTGTCAGTTCAATAAAGACCTTATATTTTTCTGACAACTTCGCCTCTGAATGATTTTTGTTTTCCTAAAGTTCAATAATTCTCCACCACAAGATAAAAAAAATAACATAGCTAGAATGCAGCATGGAGGGCATCTCTGGTTGGGCTCCAAAGACAAAGAGGTGTGGATCTGGGGTGGGTCAGGTCAGGACAGTTGGGTCAGGGCAGAATTTTATGTATTTAGTTAGTTTTTTATTTTCCCACCTGTAGCCCCCACCCCTACAGGAGGGGTCTGTTCAATCGGGTCTGAGGGGCAGCTTTCTATCGGGAGAGAGGTCTAACGGGGATCAGGTCCTCTGAGTCCAAGTTGTCCTGAATTAGTCCAGTCCCTCAACCAGAGCTGAGGTGAAAATAAGAAAATTATTAACTATATTTCAAATTTATATATTTCAAAAGACCAAAATCTGATTATGTTTCAGGTTACCAGTAATATTTAAGTGATGTTTTTCTAATCACTGTGTCTTGCCTACTCTAGTAATTGGCAATTTACTGCAACATTAAAAAGTTGCAGAAGTTCTGCATTCAGAAGTTGAGGCTGTGTATCTGTGGGCCAAAAAGGGGTTTGTTGCATCATCTGTTGTCATTCAGGTGCAGTTCCAGGTGCATACAGTCAACGCTTAGAGGCCCAATGTGCAGCTGCCCTAGGTTCACCACCAGCTAAGCGCTGGACATCAGTCCGATCAGAGGAATAACCATTTCCACCATGACACTACTGGCTGTCTCCTCTCGCTGTAGCAGGCACAAAAGCTGCTTTACATTCATCCAGGTGGAGAACAAGACGAAATTCATTGGCTTGGCTGGAGATGCACTTTCAGTGTGATGGCAGTGAGCCCAGACATGTACATTTAATTACCAGAAAAGTGCAGTCTTAGCATTTATGAAGTCATGGGGTCCACCCAGAGTAGAATACAAACGCCCCCCTAACCTCCCCTGATTCTCTACCAGAGAATTATCAGTGTGGTTCATGCACCCAGTGCAATTTTACATATAAGTGTGCCACATACAGTATACCCACTTTCGATAAGAGGGAAAATAATGAAAATAAGAAGCAATATATCTTGTTCCACAAGAAATGTAATTTATTTGATCAAATCCCCATGTGGTTTAGCATATGTACTGTAGGTAAAACACAAAGAGCTCTAAAAGTCAGGGCAGCAAAACACATGAACTGTATTCGAACCCAGGACCAGCATAACCCGATGACAATGCATTTCAGTGAGGCAAATCACCCAGTAGCCTCTCTCAGCTACAATGGCATCAAGCACGTTAGATTTCTGAGAACAGGAGTGATGTGAATACCCTCCAAAAGGAGAGTTTTTATATTTTCACCCTTGAGACGCCTAGAGGTCTGAATCAAGAATATGAATTTAAACATTTTCTCTAAAGTATGAAAAATCGTTTATATAAAATATATAAACGACTTAAATCACAAATGGCAATGCAACGATATGTGTGCTTGTTGAAAAATGAAAAATAAACGAAACAAATTGTATTCATGTATGTCAACCACTACCATGTGAAACGCCTACAATCTTACATGCCATTTCCAAAAATATGTTCAAAAACTGGTATTCCTCTTTTCTAGAATCAGTACACAAAACCACTGGAACCACAGAAACTGACATCACATCTCCAAACACCAGCTCTTTTGTGAAATTGAAAAATATGCACAATAGCTGTAGTATCTTCATAGACTATATGTCTTTCCATTCATACCTATGTTTGATTTTAAAGTGGTCATGTCAGTGGTTTGTAGACTATGTATGCTAACTTTTCCTCTATTTTCTGTCATATACCAAATTATATCATCAACATAAACCACAACATCCGTTGTTCACCTGGACTGAATTTGTCACACATAACTTCTAATCATATTCTCAGTATCAGTCTCAACATCCTGCACTGTGCTTCACACAGTGAGTTTCTCTGTTTGTTACTATCGGTATGAGGTTTAGTGTTATGAAGATTTTCCTGAAGTATTACAATGAGCTGGGAAGTACATATAGCAACATAATTCTTAGCAGTATTTCAAATACTGTAGATTTCAAAGCACCAAAACGTAACTCAGAGATTATGCTTCTGAAAGTTTTGATCACAGGGGTATGCATTATTGATTAGAATGAAAAACAGGTTACTAGTAATGTTTAAGTAAAATTTTCTAATCTCTGTCAGAAAATTTTGCCTACTCTAGTGATTGGTAATTGCTTGAATAACCAAACAATACAATGGGTAATATTGACTTCACTGCGATCATGCTCCTTACAACATTCAGTCCAGACATCAGTGATTGTCTAAAATCTGGCAGCCCTTCCTGTACCCAGACAGGAAGATGAGTTTGCTTTTAGCCACAATCCTGAAACCTCTCTCAAACCTCCCCAGATCCTTTCATGTCACCTTCCTTATTCTTTACTCTCTATGTCAGCTGTCACAGAAGACTGATATTGAAATCTCTGAATACATTCATGTTAATCAGAGGATAAACTCTCATGACTTTAGGGTACACCACGGCTTGTCCTCTGGCGCCATATTCAGGCTAAATATTGTAAGCATCTGAGCAATGCAATTATGTCAATTTTTTACAAAAAGCATTATGTTTCTTTGTATTGTGAGTCTTTCCCTGTTCTTTTGTGGAACAAGGACCTCCTGGACCAATGTGACCCGCTGGAGCCCCTGGACGTGATAAATTGGCTGGACCCTTTGGTGCCCTTTGACCTGCTGTAATGTGTGGACGAGGTCAAATAACTTTCTAAATTTTAAAGAGTATATATGTTTTACTGCATTACTTTCATCAGCTGAGTAGTTGCGATTTGTCATTTACTAAATTGCAGGATGCAGCAATAGTACAACTTAAACAAATTTCAGTGTGAAACTTGAGGAAGCATGAACACACTAGTCTAGTCAGATAATGTGTAAACACATACACAAGAGGCACACAAAAAGATAAACACTTATACAAATTCAGTTCAGCAACAATACCTTCCTGAAGCTTGAATGTTTGATTTTTGTTGAAGCTGTTTCTGTGAGATATTACTTCAACTTGGTTATATTTTGAGGTCGTAGTTTGTAAATACTCAAATACAATGCAATTTATAGGGGTACACCCCCAATTTTATACATGAAGATCAGTTTCCTCATCATGATGAGTACTACACAGTCTATGAAAACAGTTATATGTGTTGTCTCTTGCAAGTCTCCCAGCTTAATGCAGGTCTAATATTCATTTGTCTTTAATCAGTCAGAGACACTGGTGTCAAGAAATTAACCAGTTAAGATTTTGTTTGAAAAATGACAAAACAATTCATCAATATAAAATGTTTTTAATGAATTTTCTGTTGATCATTGAGTCATTTCAGAAAAGTAACTCAAATTACAACATAAATCTTGAACAAAAGGTGGAAACACTTAATACATGCAGTAGGTATTGAAGGCCTTTATATTGGTTTGCATTATATTTTAAAGTTTGCCTGCTATTGTGTCCATGTGTGCTCTGGTTTACTAACTTTGATCTGCTGTCATAGTCAGTAAAAATTAATGACTGTCTGTCATTGTCACCTGTAACAATCTGGAGACAGATGTGAGGTCCAACTTATTTGCAGTAACTGGATTTCATTTGTTTGATCCAGATCTACTTGACTTTGTTTACCAGGACCTTGAAGCCTTAAAGAAAAGCTTTTCTAAGTTGGAGCTGAGTAAGTATCATATTCAAGAACTACAAGTGAGTGTTACAGGAAGTGACATATTTTGATGTATGATTAACCCGTCTTGTTGTCTAAGAAAGTGAAATGCTGCAATAGTTGGCTTCATTAATATTAATGTATCTGTGTATGTACATACTGCATTATTATTTTTGAAAAGGGCAATTCATAAACATTCAGATAATTGCAAATATTACAAAATATTTTTTATCTTGAACAACAAAAAATTGTAGTTAAGTGGACAAATGACCTTCTTACACCTGTGTGAGAAGCTAAACAAATACTAATTACTAATTACTGGTATTCAGTCAGAGGAAGAAGAAACATGTAAAACTAAGTATGTTTTGACAAAGACTTCTGAATAGAGTTCAAGAGCCAAATTGAAAATTCAGTTTGGGGCTTGTTGAAAACCGAATATTTCTTAAGTCATTTATTTGTATGGAGCTACCAAAGTCCTGAGAGATGATATGAACTTGTGTGGACAAGTTATTATCTTGTTTACCACAACTTAGGAGAACTTATCTTGTGCTGAGTTCATCACAACTTAAGAGTCTTTGTATCTAAGTTATTATGTTGTGCTCACAAGACTGCATGTCGTGTCCACAAGATTATTACTTGAGTGAACAAGATGGATCACTTTTGCCAACAATATCCATATCTTATGTGCACAAGATAAAAAATATTATGTTTTGGGGGGTTCCGTATATTCCTGATATCAGGCATGTTGTTTTGTTTTTTCAGCTGTAAACTACAAGTTTGTCTGGAAAGTTGGTCGGAAATACTTCGTGTCAAACAAGGAGAGAGGCTCTTTCTCCCGGGCCATCGAGTTCTGCTCCCAACAAGACTTAGAGCTGGCGTTGCCCCAGAACGAGGAGGAGAACAGTGCACTGACTCAGTTGCTTGGTGAAGTGGACAAAATGGTCTGGATCAATGTCAATAACAGAATAAGCAGAGGGTAATTTTGAGTCGGATATGAAAAAAAGTCCTCTGACCTTCACCAAATGGGGTGAAGGGTGGTTGGGATGGTGGGGAGCAAAATAGTCGACTGGATCAGTCAAGCCAAGGGAACTATGATGGGATCAATTCACACCTGCTGCAAAGATCAGTATATGACTTGCAGCAGAGACTTTGTAAACCAACCTTAGTGATAGATGTGGCAAATTTACCTTAGCAACAAACATTTTTAATAATTTTATGTGTGCTTGTAATTCTTCAATTAAGTAATTTGAATTCCATGTGTGCTTCCCAGTCTGCTCAAAATTTAGTCCAGGATCTGAGGAAAATATAACAAATAATTTCTCTATAGTTACACATGTGATATGTGATAACAAGCTTACATCACAATGTGCTATGTCCACACCATACTTTCCAAATGTGCAGTAAATATCCTTAAGAAATATTTGTCTACAGTTTGCATTTAGATGTAGAAATTCAGAATAATAGAGAGGTAAAAGATTTTCAAGGTAACAGAGATGTTGGTAGTCTTCCTGTCAATGGAAGACTTTTCAAATATATTTTATATTTAGTACAGATCAAAACAACGGTTTACAAATGAGGGAGCAGCAGATCTTTTTGTTGCCTTATTACCATATAAGAAATCTAAAAATCTCTGCTAGCTCCAACTTTCAGAATGAAATAAAAATTTTATTTTAAGCAATGTTTTTATGAGTGGGTCCCTGTTTTAGTTGTATCTTCCATGTGCACAAAGATGTTTGAGATGTGTGATTGATTGATTGAATTATTTATTGACTGGGACAGTGTGCAGTTTTAAACATTGAAGATGCACTGCACCAGAGTTAGCTTGAAGCTAGTTTGCAACTGTAGTCCCCAGCAAAAAACATACAACAGCACAACAACAAACAGTACAAAGCAAAAAATTGAGGGGCCGACATTTTACCGGCATGTGGCAATACAACTCAATATGTTGTTAATATGTCTTGTTGGTTTATTTCTTTTAATACATTTGGTAATAAAATTGATTCATAAAACAGTTTTAGGGTTGTATCTAAGGGCAAATGTCATAACTGTCATTAGTAAGCAATGGCACATAGAGAGACAATATCTTCTGTTGATACTGATTTGGCAAAAAATTACTCATAAATATGAACATATATGAGCAGTGTTGGGGTCGTTACTCAAAAAATGTAATGTATTACACATTACTCGTTACTTTTTTAAAAAGTAATGCATTGCCTTACTTTATTACTCCCTGTGAAAGGTAATTAATTACACTACTCATTACATTACTTTTGCATTACTCCGCAACAATGCCTGAGATGCATTGTCGTGTAATTGCCAGTTACCAATATAATAAACCTTACATATGCCCACATATCAGAGCAAATCCCTATCTTAATAAGGAGGACATACAAAAGAAAAAGTTTTCCTGTCTGATGATGGTGGCCGTCTGTTCCTTGTTATTGGTATTTTGCTGAGTATGTTTCTGAAAGACGGAGATTCCACTGTAGAAACAGGCAGCGTTTCCTCTATTATGTATGATGCTACAAGCATATTCATCTCTGCTTTTGTTAACGTTACCTGTTGAAAATCAAGCTTTGGCTGCTTGGTTGGGGTCGGCATACTCAGCTTGAGCATCACTCTGGGTCTGGGAGTCCTTGGCTACTAGCTTTGTGTTAGCATGTTGCCTTTGCAGGTGCTGCTGTGTGATGTTGTGTTCACAGCAGTGGATAGTTGTTTCTGGCCTAGGCACAGTTTGCACTTTACTGTCACATTCTTGTCCTTTCGTGTAACAAATTCGAAATAGTGTGCATACCTCCACCACTCAAAAGTTGTAGACCGCTCTGCCATTTTTGTCTTTTCTCCCACACGTGTGTGTGCGTGTGTTGGAACTCAAGCCAAACTCATGTCATGAGAGGTCAGGCGATTGTTGCGCAAGCGTGCATGAAAGGCACCTCTGATTATTTTTTAATGCAGATAATTGAAGAACCTGTGTAACGGAAGTAACGACAGAATTTTTTGATTAGTAACTCTAATGTGATTACCAAATGTAGGAACAGTGACACGTTACATTACTGCTTTACAGACAAATGTAGCATGTTTACAGTTACTGTAAAAATTACTTTGTAAAACTACTTTGTAATGCGTTACACCCAACACTATATACAAGACTACAAATGTAATTGATAGCTTATTCTCACACAATAAACAGTGGCTTGTTTCGTTCGTGGTTGAAGCAAAGTACTGTTACTGATACAAATCTGTTCTGGTCAGAACGGCCAAATTATGTTGTGTACCTGTGTTATGTGTCTTATAATTTCATAAGAGGTTATCAAGTCATATTTATTGAAATTTACAAGGGCCCTGTGTTTACATCGTTATCTACTGCAGATTTGTGAAAAACTTTGTGAAAGATTTGATATAATCTGTAAAAGGGAAAACGTCAGCTTTTGTTACGGGGCCAAATATTTTTGTTTGACGGCCAGATTTAGCCCATGGATCATTATTTGCCTACCACTGCCATAGACTGTATATAAAGATGGATGAAGCGAGGTGGGATTTCACTCATTGATTTGCATCGGAGCTGTTTTGAAAAATATAGAAAATAGCTGCAATATCTTAATTGATTATATCATCATGTGTCTTGTAAGTTTATAAAAGGTTATCATGCATTTAAAGGAAATCCTTCCACATTTAGCTCTGCAGTCTCACAGAATTGCTGGTTAAACTTAAGGGAGGCTCTAAGACTCAGCTTTTCTTCTATCTTCTATATCATACACCACATGATGTCATCAACATGAACCACAACATCCGTTGTTCACTCTGGACTAAATTTCTCACACATAAGCTCGAGACACATTCTCTGTCATTTTTCTTTGGAGGTAGCAAAAAAGTGGAATATCCTGCAGATCCCTCCTGGTACATACAGTGAGTTCCTTTCTGTTTATTACTTTTTGGTATTAGATTTAATGTTATCAAGATGCTTTAATTGCAGTGAAAATCTCATCAATCTTTCCTGAAGTATTGCAACCAGCTGGGAACTACTAGAGTCATATCATTTGCAATAAGTGATAATTCTTGTTTGCTACAGTCTTTAAATTGGTGGATGTAAATTATAATGAAATACTATTCCTTGTGGGGCCTGAAAATAGGAAAATACTTAACTATATTTCAAATATGTAGATTTAAAAGGACAGAAATCTAACACAGAGAATATATTTAAGAACATTTTGATTCCAGTGGGATGCATTACTGATTACAAAGACAAACAGGTAATCAGCAATGTTTAAATAATGTTCTTCTAATCACTGTGTCAGAAAATCTTGTCTGCTCCAGTGATTGATGATATTCTGCAACCAGAAAAAGTTGTGGAAGTTCTGCATTCACAAGATGAGGCTGTGTCTCCTACTCTGCGTCCTCTGCCTGATGACTCCTGTTGGCTACAGTCAGCTTCCAGGTCCCCCTGGTCCCACAGGTGAGACAAAATCTCCTGGGAAACCTGGTGTGGGTGGATTTTCAGAACAATGTGATAGGACTTCACTGCAGTCATGCTCCTTACAACATTAGGTCCAGACTTCAGTGATTCTTTGTCCAAAATCTGGCAACCCTCCCTGTTGGACAGACAGATGAGTTTGCTTTTAGCTACAATCCTGAAACCTCTCTCAAACCTCCCCAGATCCTTTCATGTCACCTTCCTTTTTCTTCACTCTCTGTGTGTCAGCTGTCACAGAAGACTGATATTCAAATCTGAATACATTCATGCTAATCAGAGGATAAACCCTTATGACTTTAGGTTACAGCATGGCTTTTCCTCTGGCGCCATGCTCAGGCTAAATACTTTTTTGTCCTGCTAAGCATCTGAGCATTGTAATTATGTCAATTTTTCATTCACAGATTTTTTTCAAATAGACAACAAGCATAATCTTGGCTATGCATTGTAAGTCTTATTTTATGTCTCTTTCCCTGCTCTTTTGTGGAACAAGGACCTCCTGGACCAATGGGACGTCCTGGACCCCCTGGGGCCAAGGGACAACGTGGAGACATTGGATTCATAGGATTCCCTGGACTCCCTGGAAGCCCTGGACCTGCTGTAATGTGTGGACAAGGTTAATTAACTTTCTAAATTTTAAATAGTATATATATTTTACTGAATTGCTTTAAGCAGCTGATTAATTCCAATTTGTCATTTCCTAAAATGCAGGATGCAGCAATAGTACAACTTCAGCAAATTTCAGAACGCATGAACACACTAGTCTAGTCAGATAATGTGTAAACACATACACAAGAGGCACACACAAATAGATAAACACTTATACAAATTCAGTCGAAAGTTGTACTATTAGAAGTGAGGATTTCAGTATTTTTGGAGGTTGACCTATACTGGAACCAAAAGTCAGAATTTCTCAGCCTTTGCTTCATTTATTTTTACCCATCTTTTTAAAAATTGTCTATTGCAAGTTCCTCAGCTTAATGCAGGTGTAATATTCAATTGTCTTTATTCAGTCAGAGACACTGGCATCAAGGAATTAACCAGTTAAGGTTTTGTGTGATAAATGATAAAACAAGTAATAAATATAAAATGGTTGTTGTTTCAGTTGATCATTGAGTCATTTCAGACCAAAGTAACTCAAATTACTACCTAAATCTTGAACAAAAGGTGTAAACACTTAATACAGGCGGTAGGTATTGAAGGCCTTTGTATTGGTTTGCATTATATTTTAAGGTGTGCCTGCTATTGTGTCCATGTGTGCTCTGGTTTACTAACTTTGATCTGCTGTCATGGTCAGTAAAAATTAATGACTGTCTGTTATTGTCACCTGTAACAATCTGGAGACAGATGTGAGGTCCAACTTATTTGCAGTAACTGTATTTAATTTGTTTGATCCAGATCTACTTGACTTTGTTGACCAGGACCTTGAAGCCTTAAAGAAAAGCCTTTCTAAATTGGAGCTGAGTAAGTATCATATTCAAGAACTACAAGTGAGTGTTACAGGAAGTGACATATTTTTTGATATATGATTATCCCATCTTGTTGTCTGAGAAAGTGCAATGCTGCAATAGTTGGCTTCATTAATATTAATGTATCTATGTATGTACATACTGCATTATTATTTTTGAAAAGGGCAATTCATAAACATTCAGATAATTGCAAATATTACAAAATATTTTTTATCTTGAACAACAAAAAATTGTAGTTAAGTGGACAAATGACCTTCTTACACCTGTATGAGAAGCTAAATATATGATACTGATATTCAGTCAGAGGAAGAAGAAACATGTAAAACTAAGTGTGTTTTGACAAAGACTTCTGAATAGAGTTCAAGAGCCAAAATGAAAATTCAATTTGGAGCTTGTTGAAAACAGAATATTTCTTTTCTCATTTATTTGTATGGAGCCACCAAAGTCCTGAGAGATGATGTGAACTTGTGTGGACAAGTTATTATCTTGTTTACCACAACTTAAGGATCTTAGTATCTAAGTTATTATGTTGTGCTCACAAGATTGCATGTTACGCCCACAAGATAATTACATGAGTGAACAAGATGGATCACTTGTGCCAGCAATATCCATATCTTATGTGCCCTAGAAAAAGTATTATTATTTTGGGGGCTCCGTATATTCCTGTTATCAGGCATGTTGTTTTCTTTTTTCAGCTGTAAACTACAAGTTTGTCCGGAATGTTGGTCAGAAATACTTCGTGTCAAACAAGGAGAGAGGCTCTTTCTCCCGGGCCATCGAGTTCTGCTCCCAACAAGACTTAGAGCTGGCTTTGCCCAAGAACGAGGAGGAGAACAATGCACTGACTCAGTTGTTTGGTGAAATGGACAAAATGGTCTGGATCAATGTCAACAATAAAAAAGCAGAGGGTAATTTTGAGACAGATATGAATAAAAGTCCTCTGACCTTCACCAAATGGGGTGAAGGGCAGCCAAACAAATCTGTCGGGGATACAGGCTGCACCATGCTGTCAGAAAACGGTGTCTGGCGAGTGTCACAAGATTGCTCTGTGAATGCTTACATCATTTGTCAGATATAAAAATATATTGTATCCTTTGCAAGTCTTGCTTTAATGGAAAGTTTTTCATGTACTCAGTCTTATCTGGTGTATGATAAAGTATTGCTTAACTGTGTTGACGCTGTGCAGGGGAAGATGCAGTTGCATACATACAGATGCGAAGTGTCCATGCTTCATATATTTACCACAGACAAATTGTCCAGCAGGATGCAGTGTTTTGCCAGATTTGCTACTTGAACATGACACATGTGTAACCAATGCTACTGCAAAGTTGTATTCAGTAGAAATGCTTCTTTTAAAATAAACAAGCCTTTTTGTTATTCACATTATTTTGCTTCTCTTGCTTTGTTGTTATCAGTTTTAATCTCAGTGAAATCTATCCTATTAGGCCCTTGGGATAAAGTTTTAGGGTAAAATTGGGTGGTCAGTCAAGCCAAGGGAACTATGACAGGATCAATTCACACTTGCTGCAAAGATCAGTAAGTGAACTTCCAGCAGAGACCTTGTAGATCAACCTCAGTGATAGATGTGGCAAATTTAACTCAGCAACAGACATTTTTAATAGTTTATGTGCACTTCTAATTCTTTAATAAAGTAATTTGAATTACACATGTGCTTTCCAGTCTGCTCAAAATTTATTCCAGGATCTGAAGAAAATATAACAAATAATTTCTCTACAGTTACACATGTGATATGTGATAACAGCTTACAGCACAATGTGCTGCACCTCCTGATTTTGCCAAGTGGTTGTTGTCCTGAGACAAACATTTTGTATGATAGTCCTTGGACAACGACCTCCTCAGCCAATCAACATATGTGATGTCATCACAGAGAGCCCTGCTGCCGCTGCCTGCAAAATTAATTTTAAAATAAAAGGAGGTAAAAACATCTGTGCAAAGATTTGGAAATTACAAGGTGCTATGTCCAACATGAAAGTTTTAAAATTTATTTCTAAGATTATACTTTCTCCATGGTTTTTATCTTAACTTACATCAAAAGCAGCTAGCTGGCGGACAGTAGGCTTCTGCTCCTCTGTGCAATGTACTGTACACTGATTGAAAGAGGAGGAGCTGCTGCATTTGCCAAATGCACTGCCACTCATAAAATCTGACCTATCAACATCATCATATGGTTAACAAGAAGCAAGAAACAAGAATTGTTTTATTTTTCATTTTCTTTTTCTTTTTCATTGATTGCTATTCACTGGATGATTCAACAACAAAGGAAGCCTTCTGATTGGGTGGGTCTGAGTGCCAAGTGGGTGTGTCCCGACCGACCCACAGCTACACGCCAGCCATGAGCCACAACATCCATTGTTCACTTTGGACAAAATTTATCACTCATAAGCTCGAACCACGTTCTCTGTCATTTTTCTTTGGGGGTAGTAAAGAAGTAGACTATCCTGCAGATCACTACAGGATATTATACAGTGAGTTCCTTTCTGTTTATTACTTTTTGGTACTAGATTTAGTGTTATCAAGATACTTTAATTGCAATTCTTATTTGCTATGGACTGAATTTAACACCTTTGATTTGATTTTATAGACTTTAAATTAATGGATGTAAATTATGATGAAATACTATTCCTTGCGGGGCCTAAAAATAGGAAAATACTTAACTATATTTCAAATATTTACATTCCAAAGAACCAAGACCAAACTCAGAGTTTATGTTTAAGGGGGTTTTGATTCCAGTGGGATACATTACTGATTACAAAGACAAACAGGTTATCAGTAGTGTTTTAGTAATGTTTTTTTAATCACTGCATCAGAAAATCTTGCTTGCTCCAGTGATTAATTTTCTGCAACCAGAAAAAGTTGTGGAAGTTCTGCATTCAGAAGATGAGGCTGTGTCTCCTACTCTGCATCCTTTGCCTGATGGCTCCTGTTGGCTACAGTCAGCTTCCAGGTCCCCCTGGTCCCACAGGTGAGAGAAAATCTCCTGGGAAACCTGGTGTGGGTGGATTTTCAGAACAATACGATGGGTAATGTTGACTTCACTGCAGTCATGCTCCTTACAACATTAGGTCCGGACTTCAGTGATTGTTTGTCCAAAATCTGGCAACCCTCCCTGTTGTACAGACAGATGAGTTTTCTTTCAGTCACAATCCTGAAACCTCTCTCAAACCTCCCCAGATCTTTTCATGTCACCTTTTCATCCATATTTTTTTTTCTCAAACAGACAACAAGCATCATGTTGGCTATAGATTGTGAGTCTTGATTTTTGTCTCTTTCCCTGCTATTTTGTGGAACGAGAACCTGCCGGACCAATGGGACTTCCTGGATCTGCTGGTGCCCCTGGACCCCGTGGATTTCCTGTACTCCCTATGCCACCTGGACCCCCTGTACCCGCTGGACCCCCTGGACCTCCTGGACTCCGTGGATTCCCTGGACCTGTCGGACCTCCTGGACCTCCTGGACCTGCTGGACCTCCTGGGATATGTGGACGAGGTTATATAACTTTATAAATCTTAAGCATCTTAAGCAAACTTCACTGTTGACATTGTCCTGTACAAAGAAATATCAGAATGCATGACCACACTACTCAGGTAATGTTTAAACACATGCACAAGAGGCACACACAGAAAGATAAACACTTATACAAATTCAGTTCAGCAACAATACCTTCCTGAAACTTGACTGTTTGATTTTTGTTGAGGCTGTTTCTGTGAGATATTAGTTCAACTTGGTTGTATTTTGAGGCCATAGTTTGTAAAATATTAAGATACAATGCAATTTATAGAGGTACACCCCCAATTTTACACATGAAGATCAGTTTCCTCATCACAATAAGTACTACACAGGCTGTGAAAACAGTTATATGTGTTTAAAAGGAGCATTCAAAAGTCTGAGAAAATAACTGGGAATGTCATCAGGGTTATCTGGGTTTGTGATTTCAGATTTTTATCAGAGAGCTTGTTACAAACTGAGAACTTGGAATTTGAAAGTTGTGGGCATTGATCAGGCACAGAAGGTCAAATAAAAGACACACTGAGTTGTACTATGAAAAGTAAAGGTTTCAGTATTTTTGGAGGTTGACCTATGCTGGAACTAAAAGTCAGGATATCTCAGCCTTTGCTTCATTTATTTTTACCCATCTTTTAAAAATTCTCTGTTATAAGTCCCCCAGCTTAATGCAGGTGTAATATTCAATTGTCTTTATTCAGACACTGGCGTCAAGGAATTAACCAGTTAAGATTTTGTTTGAAAAATGACAAAACGATTCATCAATATAAAATGGTTGTTAATTAATTTTCTGTTGACCATTGAGTCATTTCAGACCAAAGTAACTCAAATTACAACATAAATCTTGAACAAAAGGTGTAAACACTTAATACAGGCGGTAGGTATTGAAGGCCTTTATATTGGATTGCATTATATTTTAAAGTTTGCCTGCTATTGTGTCCATGTGTGCTCTGGTTTACTAGCTTTGATCTGCTGTCATGGTCAGTAAAAATTAATGACTGTCTGTCATTGTCATCTGTAACAATCTGGAGACAGATGTGAGGTCCAACTTATTTGCAGTAACTGGATTTCATTTGTTTGATCCAGATCTACTTGGCTTTGTTGACCAGGACTTTGAAGCCTTCAAGAAAAGCTTTTCTAAGTTGGATCTGGGTGAGTATCATATTCAAGAACTACAAGTGAGTGTTGCAGGAAGTGCCATATTTTTTGATATATGATTATCCCGTCTTGTTGTCTGAGAAAGTGAAATGCTGCAATAGTTGGCTTCATTAATATTAATGTATCTGTGTATGTACATACTGCATTATTATTTTTGAAAAGGGCAATTCAGAAACATGTAAATAATTGCAAATATTACAAAACATTTTTATCTGAACAACAAAAACTTGTGGTTAAGTGGACAAATGACCTTCTCTCACTTATGTGAGAAGCTAAATATATGATACTGATATTCAGTCAGAGGAAGAAGAAACATGTCAAACTAAGTGTGTTTTGACAAAGACTTCTGAATAGAGTTATAGAGCCAGAGGGCCAGAATGAAAATTCAATTTGGGGCTTGTTGAAAACAGAATATTTCTTAAGTCATTTATTTGTATGGAGCTACCAAAGTCCTGAGAGATACTATGAACTTGTGTGGACAAGTTATTATCTTGTTTACCACAACTTAAGAGTCTTTGTAACTAAGTTATTATCTTGTGCTCAGTTCATCACAACTTAAGAGTCTTTGTATCTAAGTTATTATGTTGTGCTCACAAGATTGCATGTCGTGTCCACAAGATAATTACTTGAGTGAACAAGATGGATCACTTTTGCCAGCAATATCCATATCTTATGTGCACAAGATAAAAAAATATTATGTTTTGGGGGCTCCATATATTCCTGATATCAGGCATGTTGTTTTCTTTTTTTAGCTGTAAAGAACAACTTTGTCAGGAAAGTTGGTCAGAAATACTTCGTGTCAAACAAGGAGAGAGGCTCTTTCTCCCGGGCCATCGAGTTCTGCTCCCAACAAGACTTAGAGCTGGCTTTGCCCAAGAACGAGGAGGAGAACAGTGCACTGACTCAGTTGTTTGGTGAAGTGGACAAAATGGTCTGGATCAATGTCAACAATAAAAAAGCAGAGGGTAATTTTGAGACAGATGTGAACCGTCCCCTGACCTTCACCAAATGGGGTGAAGGGCAGCCACACAAATCTGTCCGGGATACAGGCTGCACCATGCTGTCAGAAAACGGTGTCTGGCGAGTGTCACAAGATTGCTCTGTGAATGCTTACATCATTTGTCAGATATAAAAATATATTGTATCCCTTGCAAGTCTTGCTTTAATGGACAGTTTTTCATGTACTCAGTCTTATCTGGTGTATGTTAAAGTATTGCTTAACTGTGTTGACGCTGTGTAGGGGAGGATGCAGATGCATACACACAGATGCAAAGTGTCCATGCTTCATATATTTACCACAGACAAATTGTCCAGCAAGATGCAGTGTTTTGCCAGATTTGCCACTTGAACATGACACATGTGTAACCAGTGCTACTGCAAAGTTGTATTCAGTATAAATGCTTCTTTCAAAATAAACAAGCCTTTTTGTTATTCACATTATTTTGCTTTTCTTGCTTTGTTGTTATCAGTTTGAATCTGAGTGAAATCTATCCTATTAGGCCCTTGGGATAAAGTTTTAGGGTAAAATTGGGTGGTCAGTCAAGCCAAGGGAACTATGACAGGATCAATTCACACTTGCTGCAAAGATCAGTAAGTGAACTTCCAGCAGAGACCTTGTAGATCAACCTCAGTGATAGATGTGGCAAATTTACCTTGGAAACAAACATTTTTAATAATTTTTTGTGTGCTTGTAATTCTTCAATTAAGTAATTTGAATTCCATGTGCGCTTCCCAGTCTGCTAAAAATTTAGTCCAGGATCTGAAGAAAATATATTTAATAATAATAGTTTTTGGCTACTTTTAGGGCTATCAAGCAATGTTTGTATGAGTGGGTCCCTGTTTTAATTGCATCTTCCATGCACACATAGATGTGTGAGATGTGTGAGAGCACACTAGCACCACAATATCATAGACCAGGGGTCTGGTATTGTGGTAATTAGGTTCAACAATGGGCCAATTTTTTTCAGCACTATTTATTTAGGGGCTGACATTTTACCGGCATGGTGACAATACAACTCAATATGTTGTTAATATGTCTTGCTGGTTTATTTCTTTTAATTCATTCATTTCTTTTAACAGTTTTAGGGTTGTATCTGAGGGCAAATGTCATAATTTCCATTAGTAAGCAATGGCAAATAGAGAGACAGTATCTTTTGTTGATACTGATTTGGTAAAAAATTACTCTTGCATACTGTACATGCTTCACATATTTTCCACAGACAAACTGTCCAGCAGGATGCAGTGTTTTACCAGATTTGCCACTTACTACTTACATACTGCAAAGTTGTATATAGTAGAAATGCTTCTTTTAAACTAAACAGGCCTTTTTTATTAATCACTTTATTTTGCTTTTCTTTTTTGTTATCAGTCTCTGCCTCAGGAGTGAAATCCATCCAATTATATCTTTGGGATATTATTTTTGAACTTGGTATTGTTATTTGTAGAGGTAAAATGGGTCGCTGGGGAGGCGGATGGTTGGGTTGGTTGTGGGGAGGAAAAAGGCCAAGAACAGGATTAATTTACCCCTGCTTCAAAGGTCTGTAAATGAACTTGCAGCAGATACCACGTAGTAGACCAACCTCAGTGAAAGAGCATCCATCAGCATCCACTCGTTTGGGTAGGTGGTAGATGTTGCAAATTTAAGTGATTTTTTTATTAGTATCTGGTCTGTTCTGGTTCCTGTTTCTTGGTGTCACTACTCAATTCAGAACCGATTCTCAATTTAAACTGGTTCTCTGAATAAATAGAAAGGGAGGCACTATTTTTAGGCTCTTATCACCTTACTCCACTTCACTGTGGGACAAAACATTAACTCATGTCATTAGTCCACTGAACTGAAATTATGAAACATAAGGTTAAGTCTTGATGAAGGTCACCGTCTAACGAACTGAGCAAAGACGTGTGTGAGAGTATGAATCTTTTAGATTTAGAAGAGTTTACTGCATTCATTTGAAACCATCTTTCATCCAGTTTTTTGTAAGTGTTGCATTGTGTTTTGGTTTGTTATTAAATCGAACATGTGCCCAAACGCTTGCCTTTTTCTTTTGATGATGAACTACAAGAGTTATCTTGACTGTACACTGTCTGGCTGTCTACCTTTTTTGCTCCTTCAGCAAATATCTAATATTGTTTATGCATTCAACCACTTGTGACTAATGTTGAAAGCTCAAAAAAACCTACAAAGTGGACCTTGAGTTGAGATTTTGTCACACAATGTCAAATTTAGCTTTGAGAGAGACCTCAAAAATTGAAAATACTGTTTCTGGTTTGTAAAAACAAATGTGTTCACTTGCTTATTTATTTCCAATTTGCAGCATGTTGTCTTTTTTCAGTCATCATTTTTTTCAGCCACTATGCCTTTGTGCAGGAAAATTGGTCAGAAATACTTTGCATAAAAGAGAAAAAGGTTAGTATCCTCCCATGAATACTTCTGACCAGACTTCAATCACCTTGAATTACATTACATTTAATTGACAGATGCTTTTGTCCGAAGCAATTTACAATAGTGTATTTAACCTCAAAAGCAACAAGAGCAAGATGTTCACCTCAAGTTTTGGAACTTTGATCATGTTTAGACATAGCATAGACATCCAACATCAAACAGTATAAGATAACAGAAAATCCCTTTTTTGCCCAGTTGAGTTCATTTTTATGTGTGGTATTGTCTTCTAAAGAAACTGTCGAAACTAAACTCTGCAGTGTCAGACTCTTGTTTGTTAAAAAGGAAGGACGCTCTTAGACCTAGTTTATCTTCTTTCCTGCGAAATTACCCAAAGGAGAATTTCCATCTGTTGTTTACTCTGGACCGAATCCCTCATACATGAGTTTTACCTAATATCTCAGTCATTTACTTTTGAAGCAGCAAAGAAGCACCACGTCCAGCAGATCCCGTCTTGTTCATACTGTGAGTTACTTTGTTTATTACAGTCGTTCTAGATTCTATGTTATTAACACTTTTTGAGTAATTTTACGGCATAATGTTTATTACTTTTAAATACACAATACAAAAGAGAATTATAACTTGCAGTTTATCTGCACCCATTCACATTTGTGTGTATTCACGGTTGTTTTGAATATGGCAAAGAACTTTTGGAGATATGTAGGTTGCAGTAAGTTGTAGTTATTTGTCATTGTCTACATTGTGAGATTAAAACTTTTGATTGCACTTCATACAGTTTAATGTTGTCAATTATGATAATTATTCCTGATGCAGCCTGTAAATAAGAAACTTCTTTACTATATTTCATATAGATTTCAGTTCTGTGCTCAAGAGATGAGGCGGTTTCTCTTATTCTGCACTCTCTGCCTCATGGCTCCTATTGGCTACAGTCAGTTTCAAGGTCCCAAAGGTGAAATAGGATTTCCTGGGGCCCCTGGACTTCGGGGACCACCTGGTCCATCTGGACCACCTGGTGAGTATTATCAACTTCTACACAATAGCGCTCAAAAGAAGTTATTTCTCACCAAACTTCAGCCATCATTTGTCTGATTTCTGGCACCTCCATATGTACAGGTAAATGAGCTTGTTTTATGGCCACAATCCGGCAATCAGCCTCTAACCTACGCAGATCCTACGATGTCACCGTCCTTATACAGTTTTTTGATTGGCTCTCTGTGGCAGCTGGGCTGGCTCACAAGGCCACCCCAAGATCCAATGTTGGGGGTAATGCGTTACACTACTTTTCGCAGTAACAAAGAAATATAACACTTTACTACTAGGATTTTGGTAATATCGCAGTTACTATGTTAAGTAATGCATTACCACTATCTGTACATGAACCAGAGAGCTGTTTGTTTGTTCAAATGGCAGGCGGAAGTCGCTGGTTTCCTGCTCACAGTGAAAAACTCCTCACATTTAACAGCGCCGCTGACTGGTAACAGTGTAACTTTCCGCTAACTGCTGACAGCTAACTGCTAAGCGTGTTGTCCAACCTGGTGACCCGAAGCTTCAAGTTCACAGCAGCTACATCAACTCTTCTGGCCCAAGACAAGCCGGTGCTTCAGAATGAGCACCAGTTGTTCCACTTTGATTAATTTCTTTATAACAGTACTTTAGTTAATTTAACCTATTCTGTTATTTCAATCTTAAAAAGATGTTGTGCATACATGTTGCCCACAACTGAACTTGAGCTTCTGGGCTTTGATTACCCACTATGAAACAACATTACACTCTTCCATTTTATAATAGTCATACATCTGGGGTTATTTGGTGAAAGTAATGCAAAAGTAGTGTACTAAGCAACACGTTACCCTACACAGACAGTAATATTGTAAAGTAGCATATTACTTTATAATGAAAGTAACTAGTATTATGTAATATATTAAATTTTGAAAGTAACTTGCCCAACATTAAGATCAGACTGTCAACTCGGTACAAAAAGTATCTGAAAATACACAGGAATGATTGTAAGGACATTTGTTGAGCAAAATTATTCTCCACTAAAATGAAACCTTTCCATGTTACTTGCAAAATGTATGATCATTGTATTTGAGTGAGCACTTTGATGGTTCAAAGAAAATGAGCCCTATGTATTTTGGTCACTCTGTTACTTGTCATCTACTATCACACAACACTGACATTAATATATCTGAATACTTTCATGCTTGCCAGAAGATAAACCCTTTTGATTAAGGTAAAAACATGAGCATCATGTCATTTCTGGCACAACCCTCAGTTTTCCCACTAATGGTAAGGATTTAAAATAGTTAAGTTGTTGCTTTTCGCAATTTTTACCTATCCAACATTTTTTAGCATGAGCATGAGCATTATGATCTCACATGACAGCTAGTGTGGCTATGCACTCTGAGTCTTGTTTAATGTCTGTTTCTCTGCTCTTCACACACAGGACTGACGGGAAGTCCTGGAATTATGGGACCACCTGGACAACCTGGACAACCTGGACAACCTGGACGACCTGGACGACCTGGACAACGTGGGTTACCAGGTAAAAAATGTTTTGGTATTATCAACTTCAACACAACCTTTCCATTTGACTTACAAAATGTATGACCATGTCTCTGAGAGAGCACTGTGATGGTTCAAAGAAGATGAGCCCCATGTATTTTGGTCACTCTGTTACTTGTCATCTACTATCACACAACTCTGACATCATGGCATTTCTGTGGCACAACCCTCAGTTTTCCCATTAATGGTAATGATATAGTTAATAGTAATAGTTAAGTTTTCACTTTTCACCAGTTTTACCTAGCCAACATATTATCTATAAGTATTAAAATCTCACATGGCAGCTTGTGTGGCTATGGACTTTTAGTCTTATTTAATGTATGTTTCTCTGCACTTCACATACAGGAGAGTCAGCAACGCCTGGACGTCCACAACCACTTGGATCTTGCGTAACGCATACACAAGGTGACATATAATGCATTTTGTATAGTATGCCTGCACAGACACACTAGTTGAGAGTTGATAGATAGACAAGGGATAGACACAAAAAGATGACATTGCACTCCAGCAACAACAGTGCATTTGTGTTTAAGAAGCTTACACTGTTCATTTTCGTTGAGGCTGAGTTAGAGAGGTGTTGGCTGAACTCTCATAGTAAATCTTTCTAAATCTTTCAATAAAAATTTAAAAACGCAACATTTACACTGCAACAATTATTTTCATTATCAATTAATCTGGTGATTACTTTTCAATGAATCGATTAACCACTTAAATATGTAAAAAACCAGACCAGAATCAGCTGAACGACAAATCCTTTTAGCCCATAAAAGTTAATCCCCACCTCCATGACACATGCTGAACCAAAAGTGAATATTATAGGTTCCATAAGGACAATCTTTAGAGGCTCTTGTACTCATTTGCATTATACTCTAAGGCAGGGTGCAAACTATGCCATGACTTTAAGGGGTGTTCACTTGGGAGAAATGTGCAGATTGAGTGGGACTAAGAAAGTTTGTTGTTTTCTGATTTTTGAGTTAAAGTGAATAAATTTCATGATATTGTGCCGCCATACTTCGATGGTGATGGCAAGAATAGCATGCATGCCAGTATCTTTATTAAAGTGAAATAGTGATGAATCACCCTTATGCATGAATCATACATCGATAGTAGCCTCATTTTATGCATGATCCATGATGATGAAGATACAGAAAAATAGAAGTGCATGGCAAAAAAAGCATATTGTCAATATTTTAGACACCCCCCCCCCCAAAAAAAAATTTCACAAATCATGTTTCTCCCCTGTAGTTTGCACCCTGCTGTAACATTTGATCTTTTGATCCAGATTCAACTGGCTCCAGTTGCCCAGACCTTGCTAAGTTGGAGTTGGGTAAGTATTCTTATCAAACACTACAAAGGAGTATTACAGGAAGTGTTAACTAAAAACTGATGAACATATTAGTAAAAAGTAAAAAGACTAACACTAGCTCATCAAATCACTCAATCAGAATGATAAAACTAAAATAAACATTGTTACAACATTGATGTGTGGTCGACATATTCATCACTTTATAATGTCCCAATAAAATGTCCATTTTGTTATGTTGAACTTGCAACATTTCCTTATTTGTTTGAGTTTTCTGTTTTTGCAGTGCATTTGTATCCATGTATGTCTTGTCAAATAAGTGAATGTCTTTCTTAATTTATTTGTTCTGCTTATTTACAGCATTTTTTTCTCTAAATGTGACAAATGTGTAGTCAAAATGAGGATTTTTTTTCCCATTTGCTCATGTTTTAAGTTCCAGTGTGAGCTCTCTTGTGTATCATACTCACAACAAAATGTGCTCATTTAATCAATTTAACTCCTTTATTTGATGCTGTGTTTTCTTCTTTTTTTCCAGCCATAAACTACGACTTTGTCCGGAAAGTTGGTCAAAAATACTTTGTGTCCTACAAGGAGAGAGACTCTTTCTCCAGGGCCATTGAGTTCTGCTCCCAACAAGGCTTAGAGCTGGCTTTACCCCAGAACAAGGAGGAGAACACTGCACTGACTCAGGTGTTTGGGGATGTTTACAAAACGGTCTGGATCAATGTCAACAACAAAAAAGCAGAGGGCGATTTTGAGACTGATATGAATAACCGACCTCTGACCTTTACCCAATGGGGAGAAGGGCAGCCAGACAAATCTGTCGAGGATACAGGCTGCACCATGCTGTCAGAAAACGGCATCTGGAGAGTGACACGTGAATGCTTCCTGAACGCTTACATCATTTGTCAGATATAGAAATGTCTCAGATCCCTTGCAAGTCTCGCTTTAATGAAAAGTTTTTCATATACTCAAGTATACTCAAGTACCTGCAGTACTTCATAACTTTCATAACTGTAGGTGGGTAGGGGGGCAGTATAAACTGTAGGAGAGAAACTCATCTTTATGCTTCGTGTCATATCCAGAGAATTTTTAAAAATTGATATTAAACTTATCATCATTTTGCAGAGGATCACTTGGAAACTGCGTCAAGGACCCAGTTCAGGAGCCATTTCTATGATAAGTATTTGCTTTCAGATGTAATAATTTCCAAAAACTATTTTACATGTTAATCTAAAAAAGTATAATTGTATCAGTACTGTTGCATGCAAGGACATATTCCTATAGAAACAAGTATACAATAAAGTGTAACAGCAGTTAAATAGTCTACTGTCATTCATTCATTTATTTAAAGTCAAAATAACCATTTATTTTTATGTTTCATGTTATGTTTTACATTTCCTGTTATCTGTTTCTAATAAACATAACATTCTTGTCTAAAGGTAGCAGCACCTCTGAAAGTAGATGGAAAAAGCTTAGAAATGGCTCAGACCCACATGAAGACAGGGACATCTGTGACTCTTATGTCTTTGTATTAGACATGCAAAGGGTAACATGTCTTACAAATTTAAAATGGCTTTTTACCATTTAAATTTTATCATTTCTATTAAGTTATCTGTTATATCGGCTTTTGACTCCACCACACCCGTGAAATCCATCACCTTGTGTACAAGGTGGATATAAAATCTCAGAGCGAGCACAAAACCTACTCAAACTGATTCACTGGCCTTAAGTCATGCATCCTTTCCACTGAGGACAGTAAATTTCTACACAGTTCTTGGCAGAGAACAGTAGTAAACAGTTTTAACAGTTGAGTAACAACCCTGGTCCCATGAGCGAACCATGAAACCCCTCCTTTCTCCATCTGAGATGCGAAGTGACAGTGAAAAACAGACTGTATTTGTGTGAAATGCTGAAAAATAAAAACATTCCACAAACCCTGGCCATGACAAATAAACGTTTAAAATAAAATAAAAAATGGTTGTAAACTGTTTACAGCATAAACTTTCAACCCTGTCATTGCATTAATACGTCATAACGATGTCACAGATACATCATGCAAACATAAAATTGTCAGGGGTCAGGAAATGGGGTGTAAAAGCAATCAATGATTTGTGTTATTTTATATAAAAGTCACACGTGGTAATAATATTAACCTAATTCACACTCTCCCACCTCATTAGTTTGCTTTCCTACGCAGGTTAATTTCATTTACAGTCAACCACACCCAAACAATTAACACCACACAGTTAGTTTGATTTGGAATCTTTTTATTCACTTTTAACCTTACATTGTTTTATATGGAGTGCACACATTTTAACATTGTAGGGTTACACATGCAATTTTCTGTTATATTAATCATTTGTCTCTTTGTCTTGAATTACTCTGGTTGTTGAGGGACATCCTTTCCTGGTGGAGTAAAAGGTGTGTTTTCACCAGTGTGTAGGATTCAGTGGCATCTAGTGGCGAGGTTGCAGATTGCAACCCCTCACCCTCACCGCTCCCTTTCAAGCATGTAGGAGAACCTATGGAGGCCGCGAAACTCACCAAAAACACAAAAATCCTCAAAGCCTAGAACTCACAATCCAGAAGTGCATGCTAAACCTACTACCAATACATGTTACATGACTACAGGGGGACTACAGTGGATGTTAAATACAACCTTTCAAGAGTCAATGCTTTGTCATTGCACACAACTTTTTATGTTGTGTAATGTTCAATGAGCAAAATATGATCAGTCAGCAACAAAATAACTACTACTACTTATATAATGCATGGGATGGGCAAATATTTGAATTTTATTTTTCTTAAACATTGGATTTGAAACTGCGCCTATCAGAAGAAGAACAAACTTGCACTTGAGAGTCAGGAGGCCAAGATGACAAAATAATTAGGGGTTTGTAAAACCAAATGGTTTAATTTGCTCATTTGTTCCTTTTTTTTTGCATATTGTCTTTCCAATTTTAGCTATAAACTCTTTCTCCAGAGCCACTGAGTTCTGCTCCCAACAAGGCTTAGAGCTGGCTTTACCCCAGAACGAGGAGGAGAACAATGTGCTGACTCAGGTGTTTGGGGATGTTTACGAAACAGTCTGGATCAGTGTCAACAATAAAAAAGTAGAGGGGAAGTTTGAAGTGGATATGAAAAACCCACCTCTTGACATTCACCAAATGGGGAGAAGGGCAGCCGGACAAATACATCGAGGATACAGGCTGCACCATGCTGTCAGAAAACGGCATCTGGAGAGTGACACACCCATATGCTTCCTGAATGCTTACATCATTTGTCAATTATAGAAAAGTTATGCTTTTGCTAGCTTATCCAAAAAGTGATGAGACGACCCAATGCGAGCTGACAGGAATATGCATACCACACAGCACTCACAATGTGTGACGCAAGACGTGAGGCACCGCCTCCGGCAAAATACCAGTTTTTAGGGGGTCCCTCTTGAGACGGGTCTGATTGCTATCGAAAGCCAAAAGGGTCACAACTCATCCATATATTGTCTGCCTTGATTAGTTGTCTAGCTAACATTTAGTGATCTTTATACAGACTATTTAATATTTATCAAGAATTATGAATTCTTATATGAATTGTCACTCTTGGTCAGGACACTGCTAAAAAAGACTGTTAATCTCAATGAGGCTTTCCAGGTTTAATAAAGTTTAATCAAAAATAAATACATTTATAAAAACAACAACAATAACAATGTCTTTATATAGTCGATATCAAAACTATTCAAGCCAGAGCAGTCCTCTAAATTTTGTAGAACATAATTTTACCATGTAAGAGTTTGAAACATTGGAAATTTTCTGACAAATTTGGACAATTTTTTCATTAATTTCTTTATATTGTCACTGTTTTCAAAATGAAACAGAACGCAGTGACAAAGGTCAATGACTACGGGAGAAACTATTTAGATATTTCCTATAAGATGGTGCATGGTAGCCGCATAAAAAAACATCCAGACTAGATTCGAATTTATGCCCGCGAAACAGCAAGAGGTTACTTCCGGTCATGAAAGCCCTCTATTCTCTACACCTAAACATCCATGATCTGGTAGAATAAGGAAAAAATGGGCGTTCTAGTACCCCACGAGCCAATCATAATAGTGGGCGTTCTTTAATATTGGGCGTTCCTATACTCTACGAACCAATCAAATTAGTGGGCGTTCCCGTACGAATGCTACGCCGCGGCTGCAATTAGACTCCTACTATCCGTCACCCATCTTGAACAGTTTGCCTGACGACGAACACATATTGTGAGCGTAAGGACTGTAGTAAATAGTAACTTTGGACGTTTTACATCGACAAAACCTATTCAAAAAGTCATCAACACTGCCTATAATAACCTTTAAGTAGGCTTCCGTTTACAAATTTCAAAAGACAGCAGAGTGGCGCAGCGGAAGCGTGCTGGGCCCATAACCCAGAGGTCGATGGATCGAAACCATCCTCTGCTATGTTTTATTTTTTCTCTTCGTACGTTGTTCCATTATTTCGTACACAATGTCAGATTACCTATAAGCTCCATAATAATAACATATTTTTATTGCATTTTGTTAAGACTTGATATTGCTATCCAAACATACCATAAACACGCTATATGCTTCACACACACTAAAAACTCTCAAGGACGAGACTGCACATCTATCAACTCCACAATAACTCCACGACTAATTTTGACTCCCCATAGCCATTAAAGTTATCTCTCTATTTATACTTTTAAAGGAAAAAATAGAAATGTATTTTTTTAAGTTTTATATCACTTAATTTTCAGGGCTCCAGCACTTTGCTGTGTAGCTGCTAGTATTTACACCATGTCTGCACGTTATGTGTTTATGTTTCCTCAAAATGAGAAAGTCTTTGCCAACATATATTGTATCTATATGACAATATTAGGAGGTACATATTGGCCATTTAGATTAGCATTGATGCTGAACATGTCAGCCATAATTTAGACAGCTGTATTCAGCCAGCAGAGGGCAATGTTGTTTCATATTTCATTTGAACATCTCCAACTGTCAGAATCAGGTTTATTGCCGAGTAGGTTTGCACGTACCAGGAATTCGCCTTGTTGTTGTGGTTTATTACAATCAAAAAATAGAAGGTAGGAGAAAATAAGTACCACCACAAATAATATAAATAAAATGTTACAATAAAAGTAATTACAAATGCATTCAAATTGAGTGAAAAAACGTGTCAGAGTTTTAAAAAATATCATATAAGATATTGACTGGGAACGTGCAAATGTTCACAGTAGATAAAAAATAGTACATTACAGTAATGATATAAAGTAGAAAAACTATAGGCTACAGTACTTCTGCTCATGTTAATCTTCAATGAATTTTCACCATTTACTTCCATTGTATTTTTAAAATGTTTTATGTTTTGTCGTTGTTGTTGTTGTTGTTGTTGTTGTTGTTGTTTTTATTCAGCCATAACTATGACATCCACAGGCTGGGGAATAACGGAATACGTGGACCGGCGTCACGTAATTAGTACAAAAAAGGTAACTGTATTCCGTTACAGTTACAGAAAGAAAGACTTAATCAGGTTATTAGCAGGATTACAATTTTTAAAATAACGAACGATATGCCACCATGGACTGTAAAAGTCCCAAATGTAAGCAGAGGGCAAAATAACACTGATCCACGATGTTGTGAGTAGAGGATGTTACCACATGGTGCGCGCAGGTGCGCGCAGTGGGCACACGTGGTACGTACACACGCTTTAACACAAAGTGAATTTAAGAGTAGGCAGGGACGGTCGTTACGCACTGTGGTAGTTCCCAAAGACTCGTACAAAAATGTTACAAGAGAGCTTGCGTATATGACAGCTTATAACGCACATAACGGTTCTGCACCGAGATGACTGTGTGTGCGTAAATTGCCCAGAGCTGACAGTGTTTTCAGTGGTCGCCGAGCACGTTCAACACTGAATGAGTTACAGAAAACTCAGACGTATCACGAAGTCCACGATACCGCCGTGTATATATCTGCCACTGCCATTTCTCTGAGGCTGTGGGGTCTTCCCCCGCTGCGACATACAGTATGCCTGTGTGATAGCTTAAGACAGCCAGTGGGCCAAGTTTCGTCAGAGGTTTTCTCCGAGAATGTTCTTTGTAATGAGCATCATATATTGTGCGCTTTCATTGTAGGTCTATAGGTTACTGTCTGAATTTGCTGACTGAAAAGCAAGTTTTTCTTTAAAAATACACTGAGTAGACGACACATTTTTGATGCTAAAAATCTTGGTTACATTGTTCTGTTGTCATACAGAATACACTTAAGTAAAAGTCATCTTATTGATGCTTCTTTTCTCTTCTCTTTATTTGCATATTTGGTAAATAATCCAGAAGTAACGGAAAGTAATCAAGTTATGTTACTTTAACATTGTGATACTTGGATTATGTTACTGACTACATTTTTAACTGGTAATTAGTAATTGTGTCAGAATACATTTTTAAATTAACCCTCCCAACTATCCATCGATTATGCACTCTGGACATCAAATCCCACTTGAAGCACAAAACATCCCCAAACTATAAAGCTAGAGAAGCAGACTATCTACATCTTGCCAGAGTCAATCCTTGCTACTACCCTGACTGGGAAAATCTGTAAGGCTATGAGTGGTGCTTGTTTTCCTCTAGTAAGGCAGACTGTGGTTGTACTTGGAAACTTCAATGTGAGTAACTGTATGAATTTGAAGTGCTGGAAAATAGAATACTAAAGCATCGCTGTGCTGCCAAAAGAAAGGCTTAAAAAAAAAGAAAGCAGATTGTAACCTTGCTGTCGAACACCCAACTCTCTCAGTCAAAGATTTGTTATATAAGACAGTTTTTAATTTATTTTTTAACCATGCTGCCTTGTGCTGTCTGCCACTAAAAAATATTTTCATTATTGATTCATCTGCTGAATATTTTTCTTGATTAATAATTTTGTATTTGTCTATAAAATGTTGGAAAACAGTGAAAAAAGCCTGTTATGATTTCCCAGAGACTGAGGTGAGACATCTTCACATTGTCCAACCAACAGTCCAAAACACACAAACAAAAATCAGTTTACATCATACATATCAGAAAAGAAGGCTTTGAGAAAAATGGTTCATCAATTGTCATAATATTTGCAGGTTAATCTTCTGTTGATTGACTAATCTACTAATCAACTAATATTTTTAGCTTTAGCTTAATCTAAAGCAATGGTCAGACTGGAGGATTTCTGGCCAAAACATGTATTTGATTGTTTTACTGTAGACATAAAAGCTCAATGGAGTTGTCATATATTTTACAAAATGTGTTATAAGAACTCTTTGCACCAAATGGTGGCTGTTCCATTCAGTTCCCTATGAGACCACATCACAGACATGTCCCTCAAAGATTCTTGGAGAGAACATATTCGATGAACTCCTCCTCAACACCTTCAAAGCTTGTGAACAGCACAACTTTGCCTTAACTCTCCTCTGCTACCACCACTCAGCTCAATCACCTGACCTCCACCACTAGGACCTGTAAGAAAGCTGAGGTGATGAGTACTTTGGTGGAAGTTTGCTCTTATGCCAACATTTTGCCTTATGTTTTCTCTCTTATTCAGCTCTCTGTCTGTCTGTCGGTCTGTCTCTCTGTATCTATTTCAGTCTCTCTCAGGGCTGGCCACATAATGACAGACCTGCTGTATATTAAGGGACCCTGCCCATGCGTCCTCTCCCAGTCACCTCCCTTTTCACGGGCCCATATAAGCCTCTTACCCAGGGGGGGGCACTACTTTCCAAAGAAGGACCGTGTGCAAGCATTTGGAAGGCTAGCTAGTTTGCAAAGTCGATCTCCTGACTAAACCTAGCCATGGACAACCATTCGTACAACTTCCCCTCCGACTGCACCCCGCTCACCAACTGCAAGTCTGCCCGTAAGCCAGCTGGATCCACCGTGGTGAACATGGGCAACACTGGCAAGAATCCTCCACGGGACTATCTAGTCTGGTCGCTGTGCAACACCTTGTATGTTAACTTCTGCTGCCTGGGATTCATGGCTCTCGTCTACTCCATCAAGGTGAGGTGTTGCGTGTTACTTTTGTGCCACTTTTAGCAAATAAGTTTTGACCATTTTCATGGCACATGCACTATCCAAGACATTAACTGTGGTATCAAAAGGATGAAGACAGGAAGATGCTGCACTATGTGCCCAAACAGTGATTGGAGGAGGATGATGATGAGATTTCGGGCATAATCCAGACAACACAAGGTCCAAACTATTGTTCACTGCCATGTAAAATGGTTTTATTTATCATATTTTACATTGTTACACTAACTTTTTTAATGTCAGATAAAGGCCACTGTAATTTAAACTCAAAACCTGCGTAATTAAAGTGACTAGTGTTTTTGAACACATCGTAGACTCTTATAAACATTGATGTATTCTTTGTGAGAAAGGAGAACAATTTCAAAATCATTTACAATTCTGCAATAGGACATTTGGTCTAAAAGTGCCAGTTGGGTACCACCATATCCACAATATGAACATCTCTTTGATTCTGCTGATTAATATTTGATGCCTTCTTTCATGCAATTTGGCAGAAACAGGCAAAAGGTGGGTCGTGGGCATGTGGCAAATGCCACAGACAAATGCCAGCACCACAATGTACTTTCTAAAAAAAAAAAAAAAGTACCCAGCCATGACTTTTCAGCCAAACTTAATTTTGGCACAGCTAGATTTTTGATGCCAGATTTGTGCAACCGATAAAACACCGTGAAAATAAGGTACATTGAAAATGCATTTCTGTCAGGAAAACTTTTGTTATAAAATGGATAAAAGCAATATATTTCCAACATTATATCCACTTGTTACAGTGTTCAGCTCACAGGTCAATTGCCACATACAATAGACAGTTGGTGTGTCCTTTACCACAGGAATGAGGCAGTGGAGAAACAGGAATGTAAACCAGAACAAACACATTTCTCACTAAAAGACAGCAAAAAGTTCCTTGAAACATAGGGGTGGACAAAATGTATGACTACCTGAATTAAACGGACTTCAAAAATTCACCACAAAAGGGTGTGTATACCCTTCTTTTAATCTTCCTGCACAGGGTGCAGCTCTGAATCACAGGCACAGTATTGGCCAAGAACTCAAATTAAAGACAGTGACTGGCTGCTTGTCTCGGGAGTTAAAAATGGCGTAATTGGCATCTTCCTAATGGGCAAGTACTCATGGGAAATTAGAGAGTGCTAAGGAAAGACTCAGCCTGGTCTGTTCCAAAATATACAGATATGCTTAGAAGCAGCTCAAGGATTTTATACAGTATTACTTCAGCCTTGCTCAGCCTGGAACCAGGAAAAACTATGTTTTTAAAATGAAATCTGTGATTAACTGACTGTAAACAAAGACAAGGCTGAAAGTTATAATGTGTCTTTGTTTGCCCTCCTCCTCTCACTATTTACAGTATACATGGGTGTAGACATTAACTTAGCATTTTTGTTCTCTATGTGCATTTTGTCCGTAGAAATATTTGGCTGGGCCGTGCAGTAGAGACAGACCTTTCAGAAAACTGTTATTCTTGATTTCTGTATTTGTTATAACTGACGTAATTGGATGCATACAATAATGTGAATGTGTGTGTGTGTGTGTGTGTGTGTGTGTGTGTAGGCTAGGGACCAGAAGACTCAGGGTAACCTGCAGCTGGCCCAGGAGTGTTCAGACAAGGCCAAGTGGTACAACATCCTGGCGGCCGGCTGGAACCTGCTGATTCCTCTTCTGGCTGTCGTCCTGCTCGTCCTCCTGCTGGTCCACCTGGGCACGTCCCAGGGCTCCTTCGACTTCTTGGGAGAGGATGGCTTCCAAAACTTCATGAAACTGTTCAGCTGGTAGATTGAGACGAAGTGAGAGGAAAAGGAAAAACACATCGGTCTCCAAGTCAACCCATTTACACTTACCATCCAGAGAGAGCATTTGATTTGATTCAGCACATGAAAGTTGACATAATAGCGTGCTAGCCTAAAGATCTTAGTGCTCCTTTTCTACCTGGAAGTCAGGCCTTGTGCTGAGCTTCCCAAATCTAAGAAAAGCAAAATTGTTCTCTGCTACTTTCATACACAAGTACAATTCAAAGGATTGTGGATATGTGTGTAGAAAACAACAGATACAATCATACTATTTTTGAACCAGTGACCTAAAACTATGTAACCGAAGTTTATGTTGTACAATAAAAGCAATACACCAGTTTGGTACAACACCAATCAGAATGTTAGTATCAGTGCATCCCTAATTGTAATGCCAGTATTAAAGGGAGTTCAGTTTATACCTGCCAGTCTGTCAGAAACTGTCCGTAGAGATGTGAAATTGTTCAAAGACTAACTGAAGTGTGAAATGGAAAAGAAGGGAACAAGCAGAGTTGAGAAAGACTAAGAGATGAATCCAGGATGAGAGGTTGAGAAAGCGGCTCCTGTCTGTCATATTTGTTGTTATTTATTGTATTTATGTTGAATGGAAATTTAGATGACAGCTGAATTTACAGTATCTCTAGTCAGGATAGAAAGAAAAGGAGGAGTGGAGAAGACTGTGGAGCCAAAGTCTGAATGACGCAAACATGAGAAGCCACTTGGCAAAGGACAATCAACATTCACCTCCCAACGTTTATTTTTCTTCTTTCAGCCATTTTTAAAATATTATTACTGTTACAACATACATATATTTTGTCATTATTCATGTACTTTATTTTAGTATTTTGTTGTTTTAAGTATTTTTTGGTTTTACATCATCTTAGTGCCAACTTCTTGTGAGCTAAATAAACCAGATACTGTTAACTCAGTATTGCATTGAAAAAGATGAGCTTTAATTTTTTTTCCATCACATAATGCTTTTACTCTTTTCTCCTTTGGTGCTGCACAAAGTATTCCATAATAATACATGTCAACAATTTCCAGGTCTTTTTCAGGTCAGCTTTGCTAATGAACAAGACTGATGAAGAGAAGATGTTTGGCTCTTGCAGTTCTGCCGCTGCACCTACACCCACCTTTGAAGTGATCATTTTCAGCTTCATAGGTTTGATTCTTGGGCGGGTCTGAGGGAACGGGCAAGGCATGGTTGGTTTCATCCCAGCTGTGAGCCTGCTGCTGTACAAGCTATATACAGAACATCCCATTTTAGGAAACTGTATAAATGTGCCCTTAGTTGTAAAGCAGGGCCGCCCTGGCAGACCACTACAGAGGAGTCAACAGCCATGAGGAGGCCTGCAGCAGGAGTAGATGGCTCATTTCCATTCAATCTGTTCCTGGTCAGAGGAATTATCACTGATTGAATGGTACACATTTCTGGGAATTCCTTCCATTGCTGGCTGGTTAGAGTCCCAAGAAACTAGGAGCCTGAGCCAATGTATATTTATTAAATTTCTGCTAAACCTTTGTAACACTGCTTGATCCCACCTTTAGGTTCACCATTTATCATATGTTGTGCTGCAAAACCACATACTTCTATATTGTATTCCAATATTTTGTAGCAAACATGCTATGCTTAATTACATATATACAACAATGTTGGCACACAGCTACAAGACATTATTGGCAGGTACAAATCATGTTTTGTAGGGGTGCATGTGCCAACATTGCTGTGCCTTTAAGGACATGGTAACTTCTCTTACCATATAATTTTATTATTTGGATTTGGAGAGAAATGTGCACATGCAGCTATACAGTATGCTGTGGTAGGGAAAGGTGTTGAAAACATGCAAATCAAGGGAGATGTAACAGTAGAGAATGAATCAAGTCTAGACATACACATGGTATGTGAAATTCACCTAGATGCCCTTGAGCAATTCAGAGACTAAATCTGAACATTCTACATAAACATACATACGCCTTCATTTGCCCTTTTGCTTCTTCTCATCTTTGATGACTTGGGTGTCCTGTTCCTCCCGACCTCCCACCCTTTGGACTCCCTTCATATTAGTAGCCTTTCCTGTGCTCACAACTTTATTTATATGCACCCAAATCACAGCCTCTAGCTTCCAACTTTCTATTTTCCTCCTGTGGTCTGAGAGAAATGGTTACAGATGTCTGTGCCGTGGAGAATTACAGGCTAGGAGGCAGCACTGCAGAGGGAGGTGGTGCTAACTGCTCTTTCTGGGAGCTGCTGGCGACGGTTGATGCCTGGGGAAGACATGTAGAAAGGATACATACAGTATACAGATCTTTGCATTAATCAAGTTGTGATATTGTGTGAGTCAGATCCAACAAACACATCTTACCTTTTAACTTCAACCTGAACACATCCCTCACTGTTAGCCTAACTGAAACTCTATCATGAAAAAAGAGTTTTATAAAAAATACATTTGGCAGGTAGTTCACTTTTGATCAAACCAAGCAACATGTTTATGGCGTATATTAATACATGAACAATCCCAATTTAAAATGTTGTCTTCTTAATTAAAACATTGCTTCCTCAAATTCCTTGCTTTCTGACTCAAACAATATTACACATTTATTATTAATGTAACAGGACTTAAGACATATATAGCCGAATATAATTTCCAACAGCAGTCCCTTGATGGGCATTGATTATATTATACAAGCATACACAGACAAAAACATGAATTCGTATCCGGGTATTTGTACACTTAAACAACATTTTAATCCTACCTGAAAGATCAATTGAAAACTTTGATTCTAAAGCTCTTGAACAGTTTGAACAGTAAAGATATACAGATATGTAAAAAAACTGGATTATTTATGAAACATGGTATATTTTCAGGAAGACATTGGCCCTCACAGCCGTTATTTTAAACATGTCAACTGCCACATTAATGCAAGCTAATCATCTTCTGCTTCAACAACCCGGCTACACAAAACCCATTTGAGCATTAATTACAAACTTATGAACTGCCTTTTCTTGTTTAAATTTGTCCCACACCTGGCTCTTGAGGACTATCAATTTCCAGCATGATTGCCTCAGGGATGTACTGTCACTCCAGATGTTTTCCCTGCTCTTCATATTAACTTGAAAACAGGTTGAATTACTTGGGTATTATTATATGGATCGACCTTTCAATAGATGCATGACTGTACAACAAGATTTTCTAAATAAAAAGGCACATTTATCACAGCAGTACAATCATCCATACTGTTGGTGAGGCATTTTTCAACAATTACTGGATTAGGAGTTTTACATCATCAGTGTGTCTGAATGTTGTAAGTGTATTGTATGATTATATAATTTAACCTTCCTTTTGGGGTCAATTTGACCCCATTCAATGTTAAACATCTCTAAATGAATTATTGACTTTATTTTTTTTGCTTCATATTTGATGACTTTTCCTAATTTGACAGGGACAACTGGGTAAACATAAAATCAACATGATATGTTTTCAATGTCCTGTACACATTTTTTATGCATCAGTGTTCTTTGAAGTCTATGTGCTCTCTCTTAATGTTTTCTCTCAATTGAAAATGACCTCTAAAATGAGGTTTTGTCACAGCTGTTTGACAGTGAAAGTGACAGAGGAGAATGTGTCTGAGACAGGAGATAATGTTGAGGAGGACCCTGATTATGAGGAATCCTCCTCTGATGAGAATGAAACTAGTGGTGCTAATGTCATCAAAATGGTTCCAGGCCCCACCAGATACACTGTCAGCAATGTCCAAGACATAAAATCAGAATTTGAGCTCTTCGTAACACCGTCAGTCGAAAGCCACAAATACTTGAGATGACAAACTTAGAGGGAAGGCGTGTATATGGGGACAGTTGAAAAGACTTGGATGTGACCCAGTTGCAAGCCTTCATTGGGTTTCTCATTTTGGCATGAGTGTACAAGACAAAAGGCAGAGCGACAGCAAGCCTCTGGAATGCTGACATTGGAAGGACAATATTTCCAACCACCATGTCTGTAAAGACATTCCATGTTTTCTCCCATGTCATATGCTTTGAGACAGAGAAACAAGGCAGGTCCGACAACAGTGTAACAAACTCACAGCAACACAGGATGAATGGGACAAGTGGGCTCAGCGATTACCCTTTCTTTACAATCCAGGCCCCCACATGACTGTGGATGAATGTCTGGTTGCATTTTGTGTGCAATATCCTTTCAGACAATACATACCAAGAAAACCGACCACATACAGCAGCAGCATGTGATGCACAGTCCAGCTATGCCTGGAATATGTAGGTGTACACTAGTAAATCCCCTTCGGATACAACCTGAAAGAAAATCAGGACATGAGGGTGGTACTAGACATGGCTGAAGGACTGAATGGTCATAACATTACATGTGATAATTTTTGGATGGACTGGCCATGGACCAGCCCTATAACCCCGAATGTCTGTCTGTCACTGACTGACTCACAAGCTGGGTTTCCATCCAAATGTATTACAAATTTAAACCGAATCTTCAGAAAATCAGCAAAAGAAATTAGAATTTATGCTCATTTCCATCCACTACTGTTAGGTGAATATTAGGAGTTGGTTCTTCGAGATAAGCAGCAGATGGCGCTGATTCTCCAGTTGGGTGCCATTATACCACTGCAGAAGAAAAGGAAGAAAGTGAAATCAATCAATCAATCAATTTTTATTTATATAGCGCCAAATCACAACAAAAGTCATCTCAGGGCACTATTCACATAGAGCAGGTTGAGACCGTACTCTTTAATTTACAGAGACCCAACAATTCCCCCATGAGCAAGCACTTGGCCTTGTTGGTAAGGAAACTTAAACTTAAAAACTCCCCTTAAACCGGTAGAAACCTCAGGTAGAACCGGTTGGGTTGAGAGAGAGAAAGAAAGAGGGGGAAGGGAGAGGGGGAGGAGAAGGGGGGTGGGGGGCGGAATAACAATAATCTTAACAATAACAATAACAGCAGCAATAGCAGTAGCAATAGCCAGGGAGGGATGCCAACAGGACTGCGAAGGACCCTAGGTTGCAGGCCGAGACCAGTAACACCTGTGTGAAATGCAATAAAGTATGTGTGTGCAACATACACACACATACTTTCTGTACATTATGTTCACAGTAGTGCAGCTGGAATTAACCCTCTGGGGGCTTGTAGGAAAATAATATGCTGTTCATACTGTCTATCCTGTTTGAACTCTGTCAAACTCATTTTGGTGACTACATAACTTTGTTTTTTACTATCTCACACATACTTATTTACATACACTTACAGTAGCTTAGAACAACATGTTCTTTGTAAATAAATGACTATTATGTGTTCTTTACTGATGTTCTGATGATGATGATCTGTTTTACAAATAAAATCCTTCTAAATGTTTGAAATTGTGTTTGTTTCTCCTGGGGTAAAATTGACCCCAAACATAATACATGTTACTATCCTTGATAACAAAAATGAATGGGAACGAACTGAGACTGAGACCGGTAAATGTACTGAGGAGCTAATGAGGGAATAGGGAACAGGTGAGTGGGAAGGACGAGCACGTAGGAGGTGACTGGCTGGGGAAAACACTGAGTGCAGGGCAGGGCTAATTAGGCTTGATGCAGGGCAGGAGGGGAAGCAGAGGTCAGTCAATGAGATTTTACGGTGATTTGTATATTTTTCCATAGTCGCATAATAGGTATTTTGGATGTATATGGGGGGCTGGGATTATATTTTATTTAAAGGGCTATTTAGGTAGTCAACAAAGACATATAAAGTACCTGACACATAAACTTGGGTAACAATTTTAATTATAATTATTTTCTGGAGGTTTAAATTGCTTGGATCAAACTGACCCCAAGGATAAAAGATGTTAGTAAATTTGAAGATAACAGGAGCGTTCATACCACTTTGTGAAATATGAAAGCAAAAGCTTCTGTGGAATTTAATTTATTCTGGTCTTGGATAAGCGCTATAGTAGTTAAACTGGTTTTTACACCATTTGTTTTCATGCTATTGTCCCTCTTCCATTCACAACAAGTTAAGTCCACATTAAAGATCAAAAACAGACTGCAGTGTAAATGAAGCCTAAGTATCTCATTGGCTCATTTTTCTCTCATAAATACCAGAATAATTAAAGCCAAGCATGAAGTCAATTCATTCACCACTAAATTATAGTAGCTTTGGTGTGAGCACAAGACTTCACAGATCTGAGATTCATTATGTTCGTGCCAGTATGTGTACAGAATGTCTTGACACAATAAGTTACGTATTGCATGAATCTACACCACTCACATCTTATTCACACTAGCTCCTATGAGTGGCCTGACCCCTTGTGGCCTGCTGGACTTCACTGACTTGAAAACAACCACCAAGTGCTAATAGGGAAAATATAATAGTCCCAATAGATGCATGCCACAGTGAGTTTACACCTTGGAAAAATGTTTCTAATAGTTTGTCTACCTTATTTACAAAGAAAAATGTTACATCTTAATATGTAATGCTATCAAACACCACCACTTATTACAGTTTAAAAAGTGAATCAACACCTCTCTGATACAGTGTCAACAACGATTGAAAATGTAAAGTTTCCCCAATATGAAAGAAGAATCCCTTAAAATACCGTTAATTTCTCCTTAATTTACCCCAGAAAACATATAATTTTAGATTAAGGCATTAAGTATGGTAAGAGATGTCTTAATTTGTTTATTAATTTGAAAAGGCCCAAACTCCTTAAACACCTGAATTTGAAAATCCCTTAATTTACTTTTTAAGTACCGTTTAAGGGTACATAATCCCTTAATTAATTCAGTCCTTTTTAAGGGTTTTTTTAAGGGGCAAAAAAACCCAACTTAAAATGGACCAATACATCGATACATAATTTTCCCTTTAATTAGAAAATTAAGGCATTTTAATGTATAATCCATTAAAAATTATCCACATTTATTTAATCCATTAATGAATCAATTAATTATCTCCCTAAAACTAATTAATAAATACCATAATTCCATCATTATTTATGGATAAATTAATAGAATATTAAGGTAAAAAACTAAGGTATTCAGTTTCATAGTGTTCCCAAAAGTAATATTTATTACAGGACTGTTGAATTGGATTGCATCACTCCAAAATACATGGCTTTAAATTTTCTGGTCATAGTTAGTTGGCCTGTATTTGTTCTTGCTTGTAGTTTGCAAAAGAGAATAGATGAGCTCACCTGACGCCTCTACCAGACACACTGCTATGATGCAACAATCTCAAGTCTTCACCTGTAAGACTGCCAAAGACTGAGAGAGCCAGACTGCATGATGTAGGATACATACTGTATAACATCGAGAAAGAAGTGATGAACATTAATTTCCTAAAAATACATATGGACTAATGTGGGTGGAGCATCAGTTTTGCATCACCATCTGATTTTCAATAATATTATCCTCTTAAAGACCATTGATAATAAAAATAATATATACATTGATAAAATAGAATAATCATCATGGTTGCAGTTATGTACGATGTTAGCAGCATCTCAAAGAGAGTGAAAATAGCAAATCCCATCAGATTTTGAAAGCACAGCCACCGTGGCTTCTCTGCTGAGCTGTTACATAGCCTATGTTTGTTACATAATTATCCAATAATGGTGCTGTGTATTATACAGGGTATATATGGTGTATATAGAGTAGAACATGAATTTAAACCCAGTTATAAGTTGTGAAGATCAAGTACAGTCTGCACACCATCCTTTGTCCCTCTATGGTCAGATCAACATCATAATGTAGCCAGGAATTTAGCTTGTCAAGACAGTTAAGTACAATTGTTAATTGTAAAAAAAAAAGATTAAAAAACATAATCATTTTAAATATGATTGATTAAGAAAATATTTATATAGGTGCTTAGTTTCAGGCTTCATTCCGCCTTCTGTTTTGTGTTTTCTCTGCTCCTCCTGTTGCCATTTTCCAAGACGAAAGCCTCCAATTTGGTTGAGAGAGAATAAACAGGCAACTTCCACATTCACCATTAGTACAAGGAATACTTTTTAACACTTAATCTAAGACAGATCCACTAGAGGGAGCAATGAGTTGTGATTTGGAACTTTTTTTCCCCCACTCATCTTCTTTGTCTTTCATGCAACTGGCTACACCTTAGCCTAAAGCCATAACTTCACAAGCAAATTGCCTCTCAAACAGACTGTAGAGTCAATTGTAAGGTCTTTGTAATTTCAAAAGGAGCTTCATTCATGTAGAATGTATTCAGTATCATTTCTTATATGTTCACCTAGTATATTTAAGGGTTTTTATTAACTTATTTATTTGCTTTCAGTTGTTTGTTTTGGGCAAGTACAAAATAAGCCATTTTAATTTTGGTAAATCCTTGTTAATTTTAGGTAAAATAAAAGGAAATGTCTAATCAGTGTTGCACTACATCCCACAGATAAAGAAGAAAGAACTAGGGCATTTTAAAATAGGTTTTAATATGCAAAATTTGTTCCCTTAAAGCCATAAAAACGCATGGCAGAAAAATAAACCATTAGCAGTCAGAATGGTTAATAAAGTATTCCTTGTGTGAATATTACAGAGATATTTATTATGTCAGGGGACTTTATCCTCCAGCACACCATATGCTCTCCAGAGGTAGACTATCTATCATGTCAAACAAGAGAAAAAGTTAAAGTTGACATAATCAGGAGCCCCATGACCTTTCCACAGAAGAACAGGTCTGTGAGATGGCGCGCAGAGAGACTCCCCCCCACTAAAAGCCCCTCCCCCCACACGCCCACAGAGATACAGACAGTATACCTGATAGACTTGACAACACTGGGTGTCTCCAAACACTGCTTGGCTTGAAGAGCAAGTTGGTTTAGTCACTGTGGATCATTGAGACCGGCTGATCATCATCAGCAAAGCCAAGACAGACAAATCATCGACGTGAAAGAGCACACAACGGAAGAGTCAACATGAGCAGGTAAGAATGTAACTTGCTCTTCAATTAAAGGAGATCAAGGATTAAAATGTCAATTAATGTTTGGATGGACTGCATGGCATTACAGGCAACTGAAACCAAAACCTTTTCTTGGTGATAGAAATGATAAAACTCGTATGACCTGGTCACATTCCTTACATATTTTGGTGTAATGTATTTAAACTGACATTAGATGTATTTAACAACTGCACTTGAGTCATTGTGCTGCTCTTTGTCTCTGTTGAGTGCAGTACGGACACATTCTCCTGGATTTAATTTGAACAATCTTAATTTGTAACTCATTTTTCATCAGTATCATTAACTTTATTCAGTGAACACAAGAATGTGATCAGCATTTAAAATGAAAACAATAAAGTGAAGGAATTTAGTACATGCTTAGATGTGTTTTGTTGTGTGCAAAACTGCTTAGAAGTCAACTTTAAACCCCCACTTTGGAGCATTTTCTGCTCATTAACTGCCTGTCTGCGCCTAAAGCAAAGCATGCTCTTTGAAAAATTTAAAGACCTGTCTGTTTTTTTATGCTCCTCTACATGTAAAAAACATTTTCTTTGTGCTATTTATCACCATGACTGTTACATGTGCTGATTGAGACCATTGAAACCTATTTAAAGTCATCTACTTATGTGTAATTATGTGAAGCATTTAAACTTAATGTGTTGAGATATTTTATTCAAATCAACACCTCCCACTACTGACAGGTCATGTTTCTTCCCACCACACCTCATTTCCATTCAATTGACTTTACTTCATTGGGGTAATCCACTCAATACCAATACTTCTGTCCAGGGATTATTGAGCACATACATTAAAAACAAACAGTAAAACATTTAAAACATATCAAACACCAGTAACAACCCACACAGTCTGTCAATCAACTTGTCTCCGGACTTCAGTTCACATTTGTAAGCCTGTTCACAGGCCAGTTTGTTCCTTTTAGACATGTCTAACAGTTGTCAGATAGTTCAGCAACAAGTAGGCACACTTATACACACCCTTTTGCACACATTCAAGAGGATCTTCAAAGTTACATCCTTTTTGATGTGACTAACCTGATGTGCCAGATGGTTTGTTACACAGAACCATCTGAGAAGTTGTTCTTGGAAGGTGTTTGGAAAAGGGCAGACACTTCAGTGGCCAAAGAGCAAAACCTCCTATCTGAAGAATTTTCTGATTGTCATATTTCACTTTGGATGATGAGAACAAGGAAGGCTGATTATATTCAGTCTGTCTTCAAGATAATCCCACCCTTCATTGTGACAGAAAGGTCACCTGTTGAAAACCTCCAATCAGGTTCGCTGGGAACATGTTGAGGCACAACACCTCCTATTTGCATCAGCACCAGACCGAGCTGAATTCTGACACTAGTATACTACAATGTAGTAACTATTACATTCACTACACTGGCCCATCTTGGCCCAGCCGTGCAAAGGTGAGAAAGGAGTCAGGATTTTAACTTGTCTCTCAGCTCTCTTTTTACACTGCTGATATAACCATTGCAGTCACTTTTAATGTGAATAGCTGTGCGCAATACTATGAATGCCCTCCAAAAGAGACTGTCTAAAAATATGTGCCACTATCACCGCATTAAACAATATCACATTGGGTAGGTTTTCTTGGTAAAAAAAAAAAGCTGATAAGCACATTTCACTAATTGTCCTTACACCACATTTTCAATAAAGGTGGACTGAAACATTTAAAAGTTTCAAACAAAATGGTAGGCCATAATTTAATGCATTCTTTGAATTTTAGAAAGATGCCTCAAAAAGACAATTCACTTCAAGAATTTAAATGTGTAGCTCTCAAGATTGTAATGTGAATTTCTTGTCAGTCAGATAATCATGCTAGAAACTAGAGCCAAATATTTTAAACCTGCAGTGAGGAACTTTTACATATAAATGATTATGTTACATTCAAGCCCTTGCCAAACAAGTTCACACAATGCTGATTAAGTCTATCAGGTAAATCTCTTTGTATTTCACAGTACACTGGATATTTTAATCTGGTGTTGGGTTTGACATTCCTGCGCTGCCTGGGTGAATTCATACTGTGCATGCTCTATGGGCAGAGCACACTCACTAGAGATTTCCACTGGCTGAGTCGGCTAACCTCCAGTTAGCTTTCTGCTAACTTGAATGGGGCTAAAATAATTTGTGCAGCTCTTATAAACTTTCCGAATTTTATCGGACTGAATGGATCAAATTCTGATAGTGAAATGAATCATTTCATGGGGGTTGTGTGATGCTCACAACAATTTATCTACAGTTTTCTACTTTACGGAGTAGGCTTTGTCAGAGCCTATGATGTAAGCACATCAACAGTGTTTTTGTAATTACGCTAACTGCCAGAAGAGGGAGACAAAAAAGTCCCACACCCCAGCTTTAACAGTAAGTTAGGTGGTGCAACACCCAGGCACAATGCCATGAGGTGCAGAAGATTAAAGGACTTGCATCAGCTGTTTAGAGCAAAGCTGTCTGTAAAGAACACAATGTTATTTCAGAGAGGAACTGTGACTCATCTGGATACAATTATGGTGCATTCCAAAACTTATAGCTTTTTTCTTCCTCTCTCTAATCACTGAATACCACAAAGTAAAATGGAGAAAACATGGGAAGAAATTGAGAAGAACGAAAGGAAGTAGAGCGCAATGAGTCCAGCATTAAACTAGAAAACACTCAGAGACTTTATTGTCAGCATGATTTATCTGATTAATCTACTTCTCATTAGTTGTCCAAACATGTTTCGTCACATCAAGACATTTAATGAACAACTCCTGGAAAGATTAAACTTTAATGGATATTTTTTGAAGAACATTTTGCAGTTTTGGAAGCTGTTTTGCTTCTTCTATATTTTACATCTTAAGTTGGTATTAAATTAGTAGAGAATACAAGTAAAAAAGCCAACCAGGAAAAACATTTTCTGGGATTTGACATTGTGACCTGTGCTAAAAAGGTGCTGTTTGGTGGAGTAACTATTGGAAAATTCTTGTAGTTTAAAATGTTTAACATTTTTTCTTCTATACAACAATCATTACTCTGCCACAGTTGTGATATAACTATTTGCATCTGATGCTTATTGAGGGAGCATCTACTGTTCATCTAGAGCATGACAATTTAATTCAAAAATCAGTAAAAAAAGAAGGGAGCAGTTAGGTGCAAAAAAGTGAGAATTTATTTATGCTTAATATGTAAAAAGAGAATGTGCGCACCTCACGCATTCTTCAGACCAGGCGTACACATGTTTTTCTAAAGCGATCTGAGGGTGATGTGATAAGGTGGTGATTAAAGAGCATAAGGTGAGAGACAGAATCTTTCAGTAAAACCTTGTTTAGGTTGATAACCAGCTGCACTGATTGTGTGATGTTTGATTGCGTTTACACAGAGATTTGTCAAATGCCAATCAAAGACGCATTTATCAAGGTAACATTGACTAATCACTTTATGTGATTAATGTTATCATTCTTTTAATTTACACAGGAGTCAACATATTTTATACTTAGTTGTGACATATCTTGTAAATCGGTTTAGATATGAGCACTGCAAACTATGATTACATTTCTGAGATATCAATGCTAATAATGGTTTTCACGTTAACAAAAATGTTGCAGTTTGTCTACAGAGTATCAGAATTTCACTTTTGAGCTCAGTTGTCCATAACAAATGAATGTGGTGGAGCTCTACTGTCATGACTTACTTAATCTATCTGGTTACAGGTTGTGCAATCACAGTTGTAAAGATGGACTTCAAACTCTGAATCAGCATGGGGCTCTCCATTCTGTCAAATGTCACAGAATGGGGACAACAGAAAAGTTCACTCCCGCTGGAGTTTGGTTTAGGACATATTTGACAGCCTTGCAGTTGGTTTGGTTTACCTTTGCTTTTTAGGCCAAAAGTCAGACACTCTGTTCTGTTCTTTGTTTGAGAACCAGAAAACCAGCCCAAAAAATATTATGTTGACTTTTTTTTTCTTTCAAATGTAGTGGAGTAGACAAGTACAATATCTCCCTTTGAAATGTAGTGGGGTGAAAGTACTTTTTAATACATATTTTATTTATTTTCAAAATGCACACACACATAAACATAAAAAAAAAAAAAAATACACACACAAAAAAAAACAAACAAACAAAAAATATTGACAGTACCTAAATCAAGAATCACAGCCATGTAACAACATTAACATACATTATAAGACTAGTATGGACTTGGACTTGAGTATTTCCATTTTTTGCAACTTATTCTCCACTCAAGTTCCTCAAAATTGAGTAAATGTAAATACCTAAGGGTTATTGTTCAAAATCGTACATCATTTCAAGGTTCCTAAAAACTAAAAAATTAATAATTAGACAAGTTAAATCTTATTATTCATATCGTTATTTTAACACTTAATCTGGCAATCCTATAACCTTACTCATTGCTTGAGATAAAATTCGTATTTGAGGATATAATCATGTGATTATAAACTTTCCCTCTTTGCAGATGTCTAATTAGCCAGGCGGAGGTGAAAGGCTTCATTGAGAGGTGTATGATAGCTGTGGGCACCAAGCAGAATCATGCTAACAGCCTGGCCGAGGTGCTGGTGGAGGGAGACCACAGGGGCCACTACAGCCATGGACTGAACAGGATGGGTCAGTGGGATGCTTAAATTTACCATTGCACCTGCATGTTTAATTTAAAGGTTGAAAATAGCACAGTTGTGGTGGTAAAGAAGAAAAAACAACTGTGACTTATAAGCTAATAAGCCAAATGTAACTATATTTTCATTCATTTTATGCGTAAGGCAGAAATTTACAGTAAAAATTAGGTAGGTAGTGTAAAAACAATATATTAAAACACTCTCAGCTTCTCCACTTATTTACTCATCAGGTAGCCTTTAACTCCTTAACTGGGATGTTTTTGTGTCTTTAAATATGATTTTGTTTGTGATGTTGTCTCCTTACTTTTCGACAGACATGTATGTGAAAGACATCAAATCAGGAATCTGTGCCAAGGACGGTGAGCCAGAGATAGAGAAGGAGAGTGCAGCCACAGCGTTTGTGGATGGGAAGAACCTCCTGGGCCCTGTGGTGGGAAACTTCTGCATGAACCTGGCCATAAAGAAAGCCAAAGAGGTCGGCATAGGCTGGGTGGTGGCACACGGTGAGTCCCATTTTCTCCAAACATGAAAAGGAGAAGTTAAAGGCTGATGCAGTGACACAGGCCTTTGGGACTTCGATCTACTGAAATGTATGAATATCTACTGTTCTGTCTGTGAAATGCACCATCGTAGTGCAGCATCTTAGGCACAACAGGTCTTATTTTGACAGAGGAAATTATTTTCACATGTTGATGCAGTGTGGAAAAAATGTGCTGATTGGCCTGATGGGGATGCCAGAGTTAAAATGTGCCTGTAACTGCTATACCACTCACCTTATTTCATGTGTTTTGGTGTCTTACTGTAAAGATAATAAACATGTTATTACTCTGTTCACAGTAACATGTTCAGGCGTGAGAGACATGTCTGTATTTGATTGGACTGAATGTTCAGCATTCAAAAGGGGGATTATTTTCACTGTTGAGAGATTAGTAGAGTGTCCGGCTCATATAACAGGCAGTTAAGCATGAGAGGAGAGAAACCACAAACTGCTGTAGGCCAAACTGATGAATCTAGAAACAGTCAGTGAGTTGGACTTGAATCAATATAATTTACTCAAGGAGCAAAAAGTATCTTTATTAGGTTTTGTCCCTCATGAGTTAATCAAAGGGAACATTTTACTTTACTGTAGTGGCTAAAAACTGCAAGCGGTAAACAAATCTTGACAAATAAAACAATGAAAGCACAGCCATTGCTATAAAACCATTAAATGTTTGTTGTCCTTTTCTATTTTAGGATCCAACCACTATGGTATTGCTGGATACTATGCAATGCAAGCTCTGAAGGAAAACATGATCGTAAGTGAAAAGTTGAGAAGATTGTCTATTCCTCCACCAGTTTGTGTTATTTTGTTTCAGTTGAGTTCTTTTCAGATATGGGAAAGCTATAATAATCATCTGTTTTAATTTATATGATTTATATGATAATACCAAATGGCTTTCTTATTCTTTTCTGATCTGATCCACAACAGGGCATGTCATTTACCAACACGTCCCCACTGGTGGTCCCCACACGTGGTAAAGAGGTGAGAAAATGATTTAAAATAAATGCTTCTATCAAGTTATAACTTTAATCTGACAATCCACCGTAATAAAAGATTTAGTCGTCCAATGCATGTTAAAATACTGAATGACTTCTTATGTACCCAGAATGTTTCCTAAAACCAGTAAAGAAGAATCTTGCATTTGAAAATGGGTCCTGTTCTAATACTGTGCACCTGTTTCCAGTGCACTTTGGGCACTAACCCTCTCAGTGTGGCAGCTCCTGCTAAAGATGGAGACAGCTTTGTCCTGGACATGGCCACATCAGCAGCAGCACTTGGAAAGGTAAGAACAGATTTATTGTGATAAATCATCAGGCATTCCTTACATGCAGAACAGAAATCCCTCAATGCCAACAGACATTACCTGCACTAATGGAGTTGGTTCTGGTTGGTTTATTTTAAGTTTTTAAGTTTGTCTATGTGATAGCCAAATATCTAAAATGTTAATAACACCATCAAACTTTATGTGTCAATCAGCAGAAAAAGGAAGAGGTAAATTGTGTGTGATTGCACTGGAAAGCCCAAAAATGTATTTTAAAGTTGGACGTAACTGCCCAACTAGCTTTCCTGAAACTACTGTAGGTGTAGTTGCATAAGCATAATCCTAGTGGCAGCTGAATCAGTGTGGAGTTGAAAGCCCTACAGCATGATGATTATCATCTACTGAAATACTTTAATCAAGTCTAGTATTTCGGCAGGTGTATCGTATATCCTGCTGCAGATATAGTCATGAAAAGATTTGCATTACTGAATAAAAGTAATGGGATGTAGAGGAAATTCTTCTTTGGTAAAAGATCAATATATTTTGGTGAGCAGCATTGTAAGACTAATTGCTCATTGTTTAATGTGTACAGGTGGAGCTCCATGAGCGCCGTGGAGACGACATCCCCGAGGGATGGGGCTGCGACGCCCAGGGCAAGATCAGCACAGACCCCAAGAGAGTCCTGAGTGGAGGAGGACTGGTGCCAATTGGCGGCAGTGAAGCTACAGGTCGGAAGTGAGCTAAAACTGCTGACAGCAGTCAGCTTAGGGATCCTGTCAGTTTTATCAGCATATTGTGGCAATATAAAGAAGTTGTCCTGCTTTTTGTTTGACATTTTTAGACATTCAGCCTACACTCAAATATCATGTGTTAAAATACTCCTCCTGGTGTACTCTGTCCTCACATACAATATGTGTAACAATCAAGGATTTGTGCAGTGTGTAGTCCAAATTCTGCTCTGACTGGCTGATTGTCAGTCTATTATGTGCAGCATCTACAGTTAAAAAAGGACTCATAATATTTCATACTGTTTTTCTGACTCAAACTATTAATCTGTGCTTTCATTTAATGCTTTCATTTACTCAAAAAACAATTACAAATTAAAAGTTCTCGGCCAGACCCATATCAGGAGTGACTTTTTGCCAGAAGAACATATTTCAACTGAGTTTGCTCCTAAATTTTTTTCCCTTTCCATTTTATTAATGTGTGTACTTAGTTTAGTTAGTGCACAGATTTCCACAACTTTGTTTTTTTCATGATATGACCAAAGTGGAGCTCAGTAGGGACATGTAGAATTGAAAGGAGGGATTCAGGGAGGGGCTAAATATAGTTTTTTGTGGAGTGATGTTTTTTACAGCAACAGTTGGAGACAGAAATTGTCATATATGTTTGTTTTGCATTCACCCTCTCACTACATGAAACAACTGAATTGAATTTAGGTCTTGTTATGTCTTTGTTGGTTCTTTCAGGAGGGTACAAAGGCTACGGTCTGGGAATGATGGTAGAGGTGTTCTGTGGTATCCTGGCCGGTGCCCAGTACAGCAAACATATCCGCACGTGGAAAGTAACTGATCGTGTTGCCAACCTGGTATGTTTTTTTTGGCTTGTGTGAGGACATCCTAACCCCATTTCAAAAGATGTGTGTCCTTACGGTTGCTCCTCTACTGACTAAGTAGCTATTCAAATAATGCAATACTTTGGGCATTAATACATAACTAAGCAGCAGGATGATCAATAAAACATTCCAAACAATGGTATTACACTTGTCTTGAGTAGATTCATTAGTTTATAAGATCCATTTACCAGACTGTGATGATTAGTAGACCTGAAACAAAGCAGATATTATCTAAACACAAAGAGCAACGTTTGACATGTTAAAACAGCCTTTGACAGCCATTTATCTCGAATAGAAGCACAATTAATGAATCTGATGTAGGCCATGTAATGTTACGTCACCTCATGACTCTCTTTGCTGTCTGCATTGGATCAGTTCACAGTGAAGTCATCACCTGGCTGTATTGTGTTTACAGGGTCAGTGTTTCGTGGCAATAAACCCAGAGAACTTTGCTCCCGGGTTCAACAACAGGATGTCAGACCTGCTGTCCATCCAGAGAGGGTTGGACCCTGTGAGTAGATCCTGCTGCTGCAATGAGACGCTGTGAATCTCCTCTGTTGTTGAATACAGTTGCATAAGTAGGATAGACATATTGAGGATATAATATAAATGGAAATTACAAAAACTTTAAGTCTAAAAATCAGCCCAGCAATGTAGTGCTTACTGTAGTGTAGCGTGCAAGTATGATAACATCTGCTAGTTAGCACTAAATGCAAAGTGCAGCTGAGACTGTTGGGAATGTCATTAGTTTTGCAGATATTTGGCCATAAACCAAAGTATTGAACAAATTGAAATTTTACCTGATGATGGCACTGGAGAATTGTTAAAGTTCATCCTGGGGAAACATGAGTGTGTCACCACATTTCATGTTGTTGAGACATTTTACTCAAAACCAAAAATGTCAACCTCATGGTTCTACTGGAGAATAAGTCAGGAAACCACCAAAGTCAGTAGGACTATGAATGTCTGTAAACAATTTCATGGCAGTCCATCCAAAAGTTGTTGAGATATCTCAGTCTGGGCCACCCATTTTCATGATTTAAAATGAAAACAAACAAAACCCTTTAACCCATTCAAAGTTCAGTGCTAGTTATTTGCTTTGATGAATGAGGTTGTTTCTCTGCCATAGGCCGACCCTGGTTTTCCTGTTTTGGCTGCTGGAGATCCAGAAAGGATGAACATGGAGAAATGTGAGAAGATGGGCGGGATCCCCTACCACCTCAATGTTGTCAACTACATGGTAAGAGCTGGAAATAAAAGACAGGAGTGCTCAGAGTATGAAACATTGTCAGTGAGTCTAGAGAATTTTACTGACTGATGCTCTCCTGTACAGTGAAAGGAATATTCTGGCTATTATTATAGATGTGGATATCAAATGTGGATAACAGATCATTTGTCTTACCAAGTTTTTTCTTTTTTCAGAACGAATGTGCTAAGAAAATTGGTGTCAGCCCTCTTCTACCATGTGACAAGCTCATCTCCAATTAGACTGCCCAATGAAGATCTTTGGAAATTTAACACTTCTTCTCCTCTTGAAGTTAACATTGAGCAACCTATGAATGCACATCATATAAGCTAACAGTCATTTTTTATTGATTTTAACCAAACATGCCTGGTATTTTAATATGTATAGTTTGAATAAAAAACACTTTAATCTTAAAATTTGTGACGACAAAGATGAAAAATATCAAATATTTTTCCTTTTGAAGGGACTCCTTAAAACAAGTTTTTAATTATATTTTTTGTGTCTTGATATGCTGTATCTACTGACATTAAAATGCATATTTAAATATGTCTTTAAGATGCTGTATTTCTGACAGCTAAATACGCACATTTTTTGTCTGAAGTTGTTGTGAGTTGTAGCCTTATGGCTGAATGTGAGAGGAGAGCTAAATGCACTGTGGTCTGTTGTCATTCCCTGTTACTGAGCCATTTTACTTTGCTCCGACTCTAATGCAGTGCAATTTTGTTACTGTACACTAATCGCTTCAGTGTGATATAGAATTTGTTTTAATGCTGAAAATCATTTTAAATTGATCTTAAGAATATTTTACTACTTTTATAAAGTTCAAGCCCTCTTTTTACTCTCAGGTAATTATAAAAACTAAATTCTTATGTGCCCTATTCAGAATAAAAGTCATATAACAGAGACTTTGTTGGTCTGAATTTGTCCAATATCTCATGGATTTAAATTACACATGAATTATATTGCTATTTTTGTGCAGATCATATAACTATGTACTGAAAATCTCACCTACAAAAGAAGCGTCCTAAAACATTTCACCACCAGATGGCGATGTGAGCTGCAAAGTTTTAATTTAACACCTCTCCTTTCCTTTCTGGAAAACAGAAACATTACACATCGTCACATCATATCTAATCAATCTATCTATCTATCTATCCATCCATCCATCCATCCATCCATCTATCTATCTATCTATCTATCTATCTATCTATCTATCTATCTATCTATCTATCTATCTATCTATCCTTATATATACATACAATTAAGTAGTAAGACATTTTAACGAATAAGTAGCTGCATATCAATATAATTATCACTATAATTTATATGTATATACCAATATATCTATATACCAATCTTGAAACAATAATTTATATACAACATATTCAATCTCCATGACCTAAGGAAAATCCAGATATTACAGCTTGCATGTATGAGATTTCACCACTAGATGGAGACATAGTATGAGTAAACTCCTGAGTTTACTTTTTATTAATGTTACACTCATTTAATTGATTCTCTGATGTTAGTATTGTTGAGGTAAATTTATCAAGGCGAAGTTAAGTTCACCTCATATCATTTTATTTCAAAATGTCTAAAAAGTGTTACAGTCACTAAGGAAAAAGGTCAAATATTGGATGTTATGCTGATATGTGAGCAGATGTTAACACACCACATGATTATTGAGAATTTAGGTTTTCTTTATTCCACAATGACCCCTGAAAGAGGAATATGGATATGATGGACACAGGTACACATGAAAAAAGAATGAAATAAAGTGGACAGTGACACTTGTTTCTCAGTAATTGGGAAATATAAGTAAAATAAAACATGTCCACTTTTCAAATTCATCAGTGTTTAGATTAATCCTGTAGTATTTAACTAATCAGTTTCTCTCACTGTCAACAAGAAGACAAATTAATATACAATTGTAATGATACTGATCATGCATGGATCTGTTTCTGTGTGTGTCCCTATGTGCAATATGACAATACAAACTATTTTTTAAAAATTATATATTTATAAACTGCTGGTCTGCTCTTCTTGCATGTGAGGCAGCAAGAAGACACAGCGCAGCACACACAGGAAAAGGCCTCTATCAAAGCTGTGAGGGAGAAGGGGGACTGGGCAGTGACAGATGCCCAGATCAGGACCTTAATCTCCCATGCCAAAAGTCCTGGCACTGGGCCTCGAACCCTGGATGTCCCGTTAACACTCGGCCGGCTGCAGACAAAAGAGGAGAAATCAACAAATCAATGGGCTTTCAGCCCCACCGGGGGAGGGGAAAGGAGGTAGTGGAGAGGGGGCGAGTGTGCGTTGGGCTGGGCCGGGCCAGGTCTGTGAGTGGTTATGAAGGGGATGCATGGAGATTAGGTGTGGGCTGAGGGGGAAGGTGGCTGTGCGCTTGGTCCAGGGCTCCGCCAAGTCCAAGGATTAAGAGGCCGATTCAAACAGTCGTTATAGGGGGCAGACACGGAGGTGTGTGTGCATGGATGGATAGATGGATAGTGGGGGTCTAATCTGCCCTGGCCTTGGCCCGGTGCCCTTGTGTGGATTAGATGGGGCCCCCAAGAGCCCAGAGAGCAGGGCTGCTGGTTAGGATTAAGCAGATTCTAACAGGTGTTTTCTTTTGTGGTGCCAAGGGGGGATCTGTCCGTCACTCACTGAACGAGCAAATCATGAAGTGATCGGCTGTTACTGATGGGGCGAGTGATGCCAAAAGGGCATGTGTGAGTGTGCGGGTCAGTGTTTGTCTTTGGACTTGTATGGAGTATCAAATGCTGCTGGCTGCTTAGTGATGAGGATGTGATGACGCATTTTACATGGTCATAGCTGCAGGAAGTAAGTGAGATGAGGTATGAACGATGTGAAAAAATGTAACTAAACTGTTACTTAAGCGTGAGATTATTCACAAACACACCTCGAGAAGGTGACATCCTGATGCAGCTGATCAGTCGTTATGACTGTAAACGAACCCTACAGCAGCTCTACAGGATTCCAGTGTGGAGGAGATTAGGTTTGCTGCTGCCGGAGAACAACACTTTCACAATAAGGAGGATCAGATCAGAACAGCTTAGTAATTACAGAGCTCGTCACTGACCACTTAGAAGAACCACTAAGAATTAAGAATATACACACACAACACAGAGAATCATATACAGTATTATATACAGCACTACACTGCAGGCCAGATAGTTGCCAGCATATACATAGATAAATAGATTGGTAGATGGATTCAATCAAATCCTACTGACTCCTGATGATATCAATCCATGTGATTTGCCAGATATTGTCCTGCCTTTTTATGGTAAATTGACACTTTTAAATCCCCATAATGTGTACAGCTGATTTGATAAAACAGTCATTTCTGTTAGGGTCTAAATTCCTGAAAATATTTGTTCAATACGCTAGATATCTACCACCACTCTAAAACAATAGAGCTGAATGAAATTTAATTTTTGTTGCTCAAAGCATAGAAAAATGACATTTGAAATTTCACTGGGACCTGTCTTTTTTTGTATTTGGGCAAACTAACTCCAATCCAACTCAGATCCATGATTGAGAGAAGTACACTTTTACAGACTTGCTCCTTTATAGTGTTGAACCCCAGATAAATAAATACAGTACAACGTCATTGCCCGCATAGCAAAGTATCAAAAATAGCATCAGTAATAATAAAAAAATCAAGGATAAAACTCCAGTTTAATATTCAACACTCTAATTGGAGTGGAAGTGGATTCTACATTGCTGCCGAGGAAAGGCGTGTATTTGTGTGTGTAATGACAGAGAGAGAGTGGGAGGAGCGCTAGAAAAGCTCTGCTGCTCTCCTGCTGGGTCTTTAATGAAGTGGAGCGACTTCCTGGTTTGTTCCACCCAGCTGTTATCCCTGCAAAGCCAAGATATTTGGCCTTGGCTCTTTGTCCTGCTCGGGCTACCATACCTCCAAATGACCGAGCGAACACGTAAAAAATAAAGCAAAGCATCTGGTGTCTTGATCTCTCCAACTCCTCGGGAATGCAAACATCTCTCCATCTGTTGCCTCCCTCTCTACAGAGGGTTTGGGAGTGGTAGTCGTTGTTGGTGCTGCCCAAAAATCTAAGGGCTATGTTGATGGCGGGGTTTAAATCAAAGATGAGAATATTATAGTGTGGCATCGTGGATAAATGCCTGCTTGCTAACATCTTTGCCTCTACCTCCCACAACCCTTAACTCTGTACTCCTGTACCCAGAATATACAGTATATTCCTTTTTTTTTTAAATCAACTTTCTTTGGGAGCTGTAGTCAATACTCTGTAAATATATTGAAATACAGAATAAGCCACAGAATGAAGTAATTTTCCTACATTTTCATTACTGTGTGATGCCCAACCCACACGAGTATACAAGACGCCACAAATTATATAAGCCAGGAATGCCACATCTTCAAACAATACAAAGAATCCAAACTCTTTGGAATCAAAGTTCTCTAAAGCTTCATGTCTACAAATTAATTCATACATCACTAACAAAACATGTATCGTAATAATGATAATCAACAGAACAAATCAGAGTAAATACTAAATAGTCTATCTTGCCTTTTCTTCCAGGCCTTTCAGACATCAGGTGTCCTTTTTAAAGGAGAAAGAGTCAGTAAACGCTGATCTAATAAGAATGTTCTCTAACCAATCCAATTTAGTTAATTGCAGGAAACTTGATTTGTAGCCAAAATCAATTATAAGAACAGAGCTACAGAATCCAAGGTGAGGTTTGAAGATGTCTGACAGCAGATAGTTGGTTTAAACAGAGTAGCACATTACCTACACGTTATTATACATTTATTTTCTTGCAACATTTATTCGTGTAAATTTATAATATGTCAATTTAATTAGATATTAATTTAGTCTATTTTTTTTATTAATACAATTAAATGTAAATATGTTTAAAAATTGAGAAAATTAAGACACAAGTCCTATTTTAGGCAATATTAGCAAATACATATTCAATATATAAAAGGTACATAGTATAGTATAGTTTTGCAGTCAAGCTCCTTAAGTGAATATGTGATATGAAAGGGGAAATAGAGATAGAGAGCAAGTGCACATATGCAGCAGTTTATTTTGGCCATCTGACAAAAAAAGTCCCTACCAGAGTTAAAACCAAACCTACACCCTACACGCTTTCAGACTAAGTTAGCAAACTTAAATAACATCAAAATTTAACAATCATCTGTACAACAGAATATTTCAAGGTTTCGTCAAGCCATTCTCATGGGAAAAAAACTGACACTCTTAACTCATCACAGTATGTAGACCTATAAATTGATTTGATAAAACACTGTCAAGTCTACATTTTGGAACAAACTTGAACAAATGTGTTACCATGGCAACAATGTGTTGTCATTTCTGAGTCTCAGGTGCTGACAGTGTGGCAGTTCAGGGGAAATGAACATGTCAAATTAGAAAACTATGTTAAGTTAATTTATGTGATGACATTATTTGACATTCTGCCACATGATTACATCAAAGACCATGATAGAAGGAAATGTGTGAGCATGTATAAAAATATGTTGTGATTATTACTTTCACATACACTAGTCACAGCAGGCCTTGGGGTGAAAACCTAAAATCTGAATTCCTAAGGGTTTGCAGATTGGTGTAGAGGCAGATGTTTTGTATTCTAAAATCTCTGGAAACTGGACTGACTATAAGACAAAGGATCTAAGTCAAACCTTGGTCATCTGTATTGATGACTGTATAAATATATAAATATATTAAAGAAACTTCTCATCTGCTATCTTTCCAAAACAGCAACAAATGACATCTTTCGTTGTGTACCTTGACTGCAACATCTGGCTTCCTCTCACCCATGTGAAACTGACACAACAAAGTTTACAATAGTGTGAAGAGGGGAAACTACTTGCACTGCCGGAAAAGTACCAGTCTCACAGGCTCTATGTGTGAAAGAGGCTTTTCTCTATCCTCGTGTAAACCAGCTGGTTCATGTGTTAGTCTTTTGAGCTCTTTTGGTCAAACTGAAATGAGGTGAAAAAAAAAATAACCAGGCAGGCAAATGTCACCCAAAGCCCCGTTTTGACTGAAAGTCCCAGGTACTTTGAAACCAGAGGAACTAAACTTGGAACTAAAAGTCCCTGCACTGCGGTCTTGTTTGCGTTTCCTTTGCATCTGAGGTATCAGGTAGATCAAATTAGACCCATGAGTAATTAAAAAATTATGACGGCACTTAAAACATAGCATTCATACATAAGTAAAAAAAAATAACAGATTTGTCCTGTTGTTATTTGTATTTACTGCTGCATGAGTTGGATGTAATGAATGAATGAAAAGGAGAAAGCAGCTGTCTCTACAGTGAAACATCAGCTGAGTGTTTGATGGTTTTATTTCTGCTTTAGAAAGTTACTGTCATGAAACAATCAGAAAATAATGTTTTATTTCACTCTTTTATGGACTTTGTTCTATCTACCGCCGCTCCCTCTCCTCACTCGACCACTACCACACTGTCCCTCTCTCTCTCTCTCGCTCGCTTGCGCTCTCAGCTCTCTCTCTTTTTCTCATACTCTTTTAAAATGAGTCAGGAAGTCGACAATAAAGCCTAACTTTACTTTAACATTCACAAATGAAGAGAATGTTCTCCCCTTGTCCTAGACTAGTCCTAAATCAATACTAGAGTACTTCCTTGCTTTGTGAATGAAGCGGTAGCTACACAAGTTGAAGCAACCACGCTGTGTGTGTTTGACCAATCAGCGACGGGAATCACTACAAATCTCACCCCCAAAGTTCCTGTACTTTTGGAAAATACTACCCTGAAGCAGGGACTTTTTGGGGGGTAAAACAGTCTCCCTACTTTAAACCCTGGTCCCTCCATCCAGTAGAAACACAGGTAGAGTAACTGAGTTCCTCAAAAGGTTCTTAGTCCCTGGGGAAGTTCCTTTGGTCAAAACATAGCTTAACACCCTCTTTTCCTCTCTTCTTTTCTCATTTGGATCACTTTGTGTTGACAAGTGGATTTAATTTCCTCTGTGTGGTTTGCACACCTCTGGATATTGTGACCATCAGCTCCTGGCTCTTACACCCGCATGTTAACAGACAACTGAGGTGTTGGATGGCCTTTGTCTGTGTGTGAGGTCCTAATGACACTTTAACAGTTGTTTCCATGTGTTTTCCACTTAGGGTACTCCTGAGTCATTTTTTTTCTTTTCTCATAGTTCTTAGACTTCATTTTTGTAGAGGGAATTTGTGTCTACATCCTGTCTAACTCAGTTAGATTAAAAACCTATTTATGGTAGTTTATGTGTCCTATTGTTGCGTTACATGTAGTATTTTAACATCAGTAGATCGTTAGCACATAATACATTAGCATAATTTCACTAAATAAACAAAGCCATTACCGGAATCGACAGTCTTTATTGCCTCCACTAGGCTGCAAATATGTTAAAACTAAGGTTACAAATTGTGCTCAATCAAGATAATACAGTTTGCATTGTTCAAATTGAAATTCCCAATTACTTCACAAGCTTTAGGATCAGATTCATTAATCATTAACCACGGTATCTTTAACCTGTCAGGACTTATTACATCTTTTCTAGGTCAACTCTGAAAGCTTAAACAAGCTTGACACATTTTAGTTGCTCATCTCAACTATGCTGTAGCCATTTTACTGTCATCAAGCCACACCAAGAGGATGATTTTCATAAGTCTGTCCAACATAAAAATGCTCTATGCATGCAAAAACAGAATTGGACAAGCATCAGTTGTCACTTGCAAACATGCAACTTCACAAACTTTGCATCTGTTATTGAGCGACTGACCACAATTTACAAATGCTGTATCTGCTGCTTTGGTAAAAACAAAAACAGGTGGCTTCCTCAGTGTTCCTGCATTTGCTCCACGTTTCTCTCATGTCTCTCATCTTCACAAGCTACGGTAATATACTGGCAGAGTTAAACCCTTCTAATGGTTGAACTGACACTTCCTGTGAACAGTCAGCTCCTGTGAGTCGTGAAGATTTTGTCACTTGTCGGCACCGAAGCCAACTGGAACCCACACCACAGCCATGAGAGGTGACATCTAAGTCCTGAAACAGAAGCGTCACAGAGCAGCACAGCGTTGTGACTTCACGCCACACACCCTGATTTCCTTCAAGGGAGTTGACAGGAGCCTGCCGTGCCCTGTTATGAGGTGACAGGTATGACACGAGGCTACAAATAGTCATAATCTGAGTTCTTTGACTGCAATTATTACTTAGCAAATTTCTCACCAGCAGCAGCAGCAACAGCACTCTGAGCTGATTCTGATTTTCACACCAAGGAAGAGAAGAGAAGACAATCAATCCACCATTTTCTAACCAGCTGCTGAATGATTGTCCTTGCTCTCAGCCCTCTATCAAATCAATTCCATCAATACTTTGGATTAAATTAATGCACCCTGAGAAACAAATTACAGAAAAAAATGATAATTGATTGAGGGATTAATCTCAACTAATCTATCGACCCCAAATGACAAAAATGGAGGATTATATGTTAGGGTTTTATTAAGGATTTTGCATTTGCAACAAACTCTCCAAAATTGGGCAATTCCCAACTTTGGCGTCCCTCAGTGGCAGAATCCAAAACACCAAATGCACTGAATGCAACTGACAGAGTATGAACCCTTTTATCACTGTGATGGGCTCATTTTCCCACAAACAAAAACTAATGCCATTGAAATCATTTTAAAGATAAAAGTTAATTCACTTTGAAAAACTAATTTGGGAGAAAGAATATTGTCTTAGAGGCCTAATATCCAGTGAGGATTATATGTTACATTTTGGTTATTGTGACTGTGCTGTTGCTGTTTGACTGGAGCAACTGGCAACGTCTCAGAGAAGCCAAATTAGTACACATCTTTGAAAAGCATCTTAAAACCCACATGATTTCTTCGGCTTTTTCTTGATTTTGTAACATCATATTTTGCGCCTCATACCTATTCTGTTCTCCTTGTTTGTGTATTTTCTTCTTTGTCTCTTTTGTTTCCCTTTTTTCTTGTTTCTTTCTCCTATTTAACACAAATTAAATTTGCTAGCTTACTATTATATATTTGGGCTTTTACTGGGAAATATACAAAACAACTTTGACTTTATTATGCGTCCATAAATTAGAATTATAAATCTACCTGTTACATAAAATATTTCAAGAAAAGAAACAAAGAAAACTTAAGATTGACTGATTGACTTGAGTATGAGAGTTCACATCAAATACATTATGGAAATGGATCAATGAGATAACTTCAAAGCATGAAAGGATCATTAACTCTGGACCAAACAAAGACTCATATTGCCGCCCCTTCCTGCTAAATGACAGCCATTTTCCTTCTTGCTTTGAGGTCTGCTAACCTCTTACCCCCCTAGATAAAAAAGCTGCATGTACCATTGTGATTTAGTTTATATCTTCCCTCTGGGGAAAAAGGAAAACCTTCATCTACAGTAGAGAGGATTGGTGTCTGGATCCAGGCAAGAAACCAACCCTAAACACACTCACAGAGGCAACCCCCGACACACACAGAGGATGCTCTGCTCCTTTAGTCCTGCTCTTTAACTGTTTGTAGCCAGGAGTCAGAGGACTGCTGATGTGTGACGACTACAACAGGTGACAGGTGAAGGAGGGAGGGATGGGGACAGCAGCTCACCTTTCTCTGTGGTCACTCAGTGTTGGTTTAGGGGCTCCCAGGCCAGCGCCCGGGGCCTCTGTGATGGATGGGTACAGCTGAGACAGTCCTGGTCGGGGGAAAATGATCAAATGACGGCCGGGTGGGGGCACAAACTGACCCTGAGGACACCCCAACCCCAAACAGCCATTCTGAATTCTCTTTTAATTGTGCTCACTCACTGTAAAGTAGGAATGTATCAGTTTGCTGGACAGTTTATAGGCTTTTTATTAGATATCGGATATCTGCTGGTCTGTATTTACTGCTGCTGACATGACAGAGGCTCCTCCCTGTACAAAGACACTTAAACACAGTGTGTAAAAACAGCAATCAAATAACACATTTTTAGTAGTTCAGATATATTTAATTTTATTTCCTTTTATTATCAATTGAGATTTACTGCAGACATAACATTATATTAGCATAAGCTATTGTGGGTATACATAAAGTGGCAATTGAGTCTAGTTTTGTCCAGTTTAATACATCCTGTATATTCTCTGTCAAAAGTGTTGTAGGTCAATGTGCCATAATGCTAATCGACCTAAAAAATTGCTAAAAGATTCTGTTTAAGGTCTTGTCCTATGTGCCATTTGACAGCCTTTTCCTGCAAGGTATCATTTTTTCACTCAACTTTCAGTGAATACTAATTATTTATTATACTAATTGCTGTGCCAGAATTTTTTAAAAAGGTTTGAATACAAGCATAATATTCTGGTTTTCATTTGTTTAAGGTCCATTAGTTGAGCCCCGCTCAATTACTGGATTAAATTAGTCTCACAGCTATGATGAGCAAAGATCCAGAGTGACTCTTTATTCAAGTATACACTTAAGTGCACTTTACTTGTACTTTATTCTCATTCATTTTAGAGTTTGGAATAGATTTGGAATTTTATTGGACAATTGAGAACCAAAGAGCAGCTTCCTTTCAGAAAACAGAATGAGCTCAGTGTATGGAGGGCCTCAAAGAAACAGGAGCTAAAATGGCCTGTTTCAGACAGAGGCTGAACTGAGGGGTTGCACGAAGGACGAGTATAAGTTAATAAAAAGGAGTTTGTTTTTTGTTTTTTAACTGTAAATCATGCAAATATGTTCCTGTAGAGCCCCAGAATATAAATATAGACCTGGCAATGTGCATGATGGCGTTCTCTTTAAGATTAACATTTGCAGTAAGCAAATACTCTGTTGGAGAAAAAATGAAATTACACTGTAATGTTGATGTACAATTTCATTACATGACATTAGACTGTAATTTCATTTACAAATTTTATTACGAGAAAACACAGAGTAATTTCATTTGGTGTCAGCTGGATGGACGGCTGTGTCAACAGCTCTGACCCTCAGCCTCCCAGTGGCATGTTACTGTGTCTCTGCCATGCCCCAGCCCATAAACACACTTCCCATCCATTATCCATCTGGGGCCCTTACCTCCCTCACACACACACACACGCACACAATCCTCTCGCTTGGTCACCCGATCGGTTCACCTCCCCCATTCCTTTCCCCACAAACACATGAGGACACAGAATCCTCCTGTTCCATCATATCAAGTTGTGCATGCATCTGATATCCTTTGACAAACAATTGATCACCAAAACCCCTGTACATTTCATGTTTCTTTGTTGCTGTTAGCCTCTGTGTATTATTAATTTGTTAAAATCTCTTTTTATTTATTATGTATACTTCAGAGAAACCACAGCAAAGTATACTAAACAATAGCACAAGTTCTTCCATATAAATATATACACGAACATGTTGACGTGAACACATTATTCTAAAGTTCACTGGTACTGGCAGGTTTGAACCCAAAAGCATGACAAAGAGACAGACAAAGTTACATGGAGAGTTTACTTAATCCACAGGCAAGGTCAAAACCGGGAGATCAGTAACTCAGGCAAACAAATCGAAAAAGGAGCAGACAGGGAATCCAGGGTCTAGAAAGCAGGCCAGCAGGGTCAAAACAAGCAGGTCAGGGGAAAAACCAGGAACCAAGAATGCTGGAAAGCTCAGTGAAACACACAACACAATCTGGCAGAGAACAAAGGGAAGTGGACTGGTATTTATGCTGAGGGACTAATGAGGATATGAGCTGCAGGTGAAGAGATGGGCGGTGAAAACCAGGTGAAAGGAATGATGTGATTGTGTGGCAAGAGGGAGTGACCTGATCTGAAATGACAGGAGAGTTAGTGACATGGCATGAGAACAAATGCCAGATGAAAATAATTAAGAGTTAGTGAGATTCGTGACAATTATGCAGAATATAACTCTTCGCATCACTTTTTAAAAGCTTATAAAGTACAATTTCTGCCTAAAATATAGTCTGATCAGATAAAAGAACACAAACTAAGCATCAATGGTACCATAGAATTGAGTTAACGCAACTCTGATGCACATTCAACATAAAAGTGAACAATCTTGCATAACAGTAGTTGAGTTTCTTCCAGATAAAAATATAATTTTAGGTCTCTGAACCTGTATCTATTAAGCCTTAGACTGCTGTAACAAGAGAAAAGTTATAAATGTAAGTATTCAGAGAATAAGTCATATAGATTTAAACTACATTTGCTGATTACCCAAACAGCTGCCAGATTGTTGCCAGTGTTTGTGACTCTTTGATTTTGGTTAAGCTCTGAAAAAACAATCTAAAAATTAAAAAAAAACCTGGGACAAATACAGGTTAAAATAAATCAAGCTGTCAGACAGGCATCATGTCTCTGCAACCTAATGTATTTGTCTTGATACTTCAGGTCTGTTTATCCAGCTGTGCTAATGGACTAATAAAGTGTAACTGAAGTGGATATGACTATGGTCAGTATATGTAATTCTTTGTTACAGACACAACATCTACATTCTCTATTCAGTGTGGAGTTTTATAGCCAAAGAAGAGCAAAATTGCAAAGTGGATTGAAACACAAACTTTAAATCTTTAATGGTAAAAGGCTTTGTTAACTAGTCTCAAATGAAGGATGCAATATTGCCTTTTGAATGCTGCTTCAGTTATGTAATAGATGCATATTTTCCCAGCCTAAATTTGCCTTGAGTATACATGCACTTCAGCACATATACAATACATTCATATAGAGCTAATATGTGCCTAACACTAACCTTAGCCCTAACTGATAAGTGAGAGCATGAACAAATATACTTATCTTACATTGATATATCTTCACTTGCAACTGGGGCTGGGGGAACCAAGTGTTATGCAACAAACAGACTGTATTTTTTTAGTTTTGTGGGAGTGGGTGGAACTGCAGAGTGGTTATGATAATATACACTTCTAAACTTCAAAGAGATCTTGCAAAAGAATGTTCAATATTCCAAGTTAATCTTAGAAAGGCAACTTGAATTGCATACTTCCTGTCTTTGTCACCACTGGAAGAGTCATAGGGGTTGCATAGGTTATACATTGATGAAGTAAATAAGAATCTAAGGGGTGTTTTCATATGGATATGTCAGACAGCTCCAAAGACTCAGTGTTAGTTTTGTGCTTACAGTTTTTTTCTGCACAGGAGATGTTTCAGATGTGTTCAGCAGGTGCACAAGAAAAAAGATTTAGGATGTGCCTGAAAATCACTGCCTTGTTCACTCACTCACAGCCTATATAAAAGACATTCAATAGTTTACGCAATAGTGAGCATCAAATTGATATTTCAGACGCTTCTGAAAATTTGTCGAAGTAGTGGAAGGTCTAAAAATCTAGTTGCTGCATCACTGGAACCAAGGCTTATGTTTCCAAAGCAACAATCAGTATAACCTGCTGATGTTTTTGGTTTACTACACTCAGTAGTCCACATTCTCATGCTCAGATTTTGCTTATACATATCTTTCAAATCACCTAAATCTATGTTTATATTGATATTGATGTCAGTCTGTCAAACTGTTTTCTATGACTTCTTTCTTCTTGCTTTGTGGGAAATTAAAAAGTGACACTGCAGTTTTCTGTCCTCATTATAAACATGAATGGGTATCTACAACCAAGATAAAAAACAAAACAATTTTTTTAGCATTAAACAACAACAACTCCAATGGAACTTTGTCATAGACCTGCTCTCAAAACCTCATGGGATCTGTAATTGCTGAATGCTGACAAAATATTAATGGTTTATCATGGTTAAAATAAGGAGGTGCTTATATGTTACAATGCAGTACAGCACACACAACAATTCAATATGGATTATAGACAGAAAAGCCCAGTATTATGTTTGTAAGGGTTGTATAAGAAACACTTTATGAGGATGTACATTGTAGTTTAATATTGCTGTAGTTTCTACTAGCGGATATTGTGGTGCAAGATCAGATATTTTGGTGGGAAAAAAAGAACTAAGTTGAACATTTCACTCATACATCCAGTATCAACATTTTTGCAACTTTGCCAAATATGTTAATTAACAACATTTTCCTATTATGTTGAGAGAAAACGTAATTTTCTCTCTATTTAATTGTATATGAACCATAATTTTTAGGAGACAGGGTTGATCAGTTCAACCCTTGTGTGTGTTGTGTGCGAGCCAGTGGTCAAGGGTCAAAGGGGTCATTGTGCATTTCCAGGCATGTTTGGTCTGGGATAGTTTTGGTCTGGAATAGTGGTGACGGAGGGCTGGGGGTGTCAGCTGGTCCATACAGTGAGACTACACTACTCCACCTCCACTCCTTCCTTAGCCAACCACCACAGTGAGGAAGTTCCTGGTCTGTTTGGTGCGATCATCAGGACAGCTGGTGCCTGGGCAGCTGCACGGCTGCGGGGTGGCTGGGAAAGAGCTCGTCCCAGGCCAACCCAGGAGGGGCTTCTGCATCTGCTCAGCTGTCGACCCACCCACCCCCAACCCTCTTTCTTCATACCCCCCCCATATCCCAGTACTCCATCAGCTGAGAGCAGCAGGAGAGACAGCTGGCCGGTGCTGCCAGGGAGAGAGGAGGGTGAGGGTGTGTTTATGTGTGTGTGTGTTGTGTGGGGTGGGGGTAGACCAGTGACATCACTGCCAAAGTGATCCATTTAAACACATGCACACATGAATACTGTTTTGATCCTGCTCATTGGCTGCAGTGCTGTGGTCTCTCAACAAGTTATTGCATCAAATACCTTTATTTGCGTTTAAAAGACAAGGCGAGTGATATTTCATATTTTTCTTGCTGTCAACAAATCCCATGAAAACACCAAAACAAACGATGAATTGATCCTACAAACATTGTATATTCTGTGTAGTCAAAGCCTAAAGCTATTACAAAAACATCAATGAGCCACACTGCTGCACTGGGTAACACATTTCTTCATCACCTGAGTACTGTAATTCATATTAAATCGCTCTTGCATACAGTGTCTTGCTGCCAGAAATGTCTGTATTAATCTGTGACTGAAAATAGTCCCCAGCAAATGCACTCTTTACTCCTGTTTGAGTTAGTTTTCCTAAAAACTATAGTGCCCAGATATGGTAAGGCATTTCGTGAAATTCTACATTTGGGACCCACTTTTATAGATTTATGTCTCCAGTAGGAAACAATGGGCTTGGTCAGAGTGCCGGGGAAGCAGAAAAGTATTTGTGGTTTCGGTCTTTTTCATAGGATTTGTAGCCAATAAGAAAACTACAGAATAACACCAACGTTATCCTTTGACTGTGGTTCAGTAAAGGTATTTTAACTTCTGCACTATGCCACCATGTCTTCATTTGTCTTCTCTACAGCTCTGAGATTCATGAGCAGATTGGAGTTTCACATACACAAACAAGATTTCTTGTCAAAACACATTTAAAGTTGTGTACAGTATTTTTGGGAAATATCATTTGCTAAAATTATTCTTTAGTCTTAGTTAAAGCCTCAATATAAACAGCGCAGTCTATTATTAAGTTTTGTCATGATCAGCCAAACTACAACTAGAGTTATTTCATATGTAAAAACATAAAATGCGTATAAATACTTTGAGACTGTTCTCCTAAGACAAACGACAGCATCAATTGTTTCAGCAAATCCCCCAAAACAATATATGTTATGTTCAAGTGACAAAACCTTGTAGTGGCAAAAGGAGGAAGTCAGATGACGTTATTATAGAGGGAAAAAGTCCTTAAAGGGAGGAGGTCAGGGTGGATGGATGGGACAAAAAAAACATTGGACTTAAACATGCATTGTCCGTGTGCTGTTTCCTACCGACAGTCAGTTAGTTTTAACCATGACCACGATTTTTGCCTGACCTTAACTGTGTGTCTGTAATTGTAACCATGTTGACGAAATTCCCATAAGGAAGTAGTAATCTTGAACCAAACCACAATGTTTTCCTAGCATTAACAAAGTACCAATTTTAACCCAAACCACAATCTTTCCTAAAGCTAACTACATCATTTTTGTAACCAAACCTTAAACCTTGTCAGATCATAAAGCCAATTTTGGAATACACAGACAAATGATGTCATCCTGGCATCTATGCGTCATTCTGGAGGGCACAGACTAACAATGTATTTTGTCGTTTAATTTGGAGGATTAATTCAAATTTGTTGCCATAAATTATCTAACATTTCAAAAACACAACACTCCTATATGATGAAAGATCTTTTTCTTTTTCTTTCTCCAGTGTTCTGTTAGGTATGTGGACCAATGAACTGGGCTAGTTTTGAAGTCCCCATCTATTTAACTACGCAGACATTGAGTCAACACTCACTGGCTATAATCAGCAGACACAGAGGATGGACTGGGTGTGGGGGATGGGGTGGAGGTTGTCTTGTTGTGTGTGTTTGGGGGGATGGGGGAGTCTGGGGAGTTTAAATGAGCAGAAGTCGAAGTTGAGGGGAGGTGGGGGGAGGTGGATGTACTAGAAAGCTAGAGTTCCTTTGTCCTCAAAAAGGTCTGGCCAAACAGAGGTCAGGAGCGAACCTTGGTTCAAGAGAGAGGCAAAGAAAGGAAGAGAGGCTAATGTCATGCTGAGCACAGTTGTTCGGTGATTACTGAAAGAAATCACCTTCAGCATATAAAAAAAAGTTTTTTGGAATCATAATATTGGCAACATGTTAGGGGACAAAAATGTTATTTTTTATTCACATCTGGCAATAAATAAATTATAGACAGGCCCTGAAAAGTCACATAAAATCACATGAACACATTTATGAATGACATAGAGATTTGTATTCAAACAAATGTTATGTTTGAGGGAACAGACATCAACTGTAATAACTGCTCTTGTACATATTATCTTTCCTGAACTCATAGATAAACAGTTATTTTAAAAATAATACCAGACTTAATGATAAGTTTTTACTTGCAATGAATTCAGAGAAAACATGCAGCTTAGGCACTTGGGCTTAACTTCACTGTATCCTCAGGGTGAAAAAATAAAACCTTTGCTTTGGGGGGAGAGTTGAGGATGAGAGAGAAGGAGGAGGTGGAGGAGGAGGCTATACATATCCATCTGTCTAGGAAATAAAGCACGATCAGTTCATCTTCACTGTCATCCAGCTACGGTTTCATCTAAGTGGCCACAGCCCATCTGCTCCGAGCATGAAAGGTCGCTGGTGACCATTGATCCCTTATTGATTCCATGAATTGTTTAATGACCACCGAGGTCAATTAATTAACCATTTGCTGCGTGATTTAATTGCCCTGGGCTAATTTAAGTCTGCTGATGGGTCCCCAATGGTGGAAATGGACCTCACTGTCAATGGTGGGATTAAGAGCACAACAATGGATGACAGATGACTGACAGAGTACTGAGTGGCTTTGGAAAGCTGCGCTGATGTTTGCATTGTGGATTTTAATGAGCATATTGTGTTAATGGACTCCGAAGATGAACTCACCATGTTGGCATAATTTATTCCAGACTGCCACTGGAACATATTGTATAATCTCTTGTTATTTTTGTGAGGTCAACCTTGTCAAACAACAAAGACTGAGTGGATGTAAGGTTGAATTCATATCCCAAAGATGTGAGACTAAAACAGTTTATTCAAATTCAGGCTAACCCAAGGAAATGAAAAAACTGATGATTATTGTGTGCATCCAAAGCTTGATATATCGTATTTCTCTGTGCCATAGACCTCAGCTGTTAAACAAAAACTATTAAAAATACACCGCTGCACTGGGTGACATGTTCCTTCACCACCTTCATCATTTTTTCAGTGTTTGGAGAGTAGTTGGGAACGCAGATCCGTTTGCAGTGCTATCGATAGCTTGTTGTGCTACAAATCACAACCTATTGACTTTGTGCTATACATTGTACATTTCTTAAACAACTTCAGTACAAAGTCAATAGCGTCAGTGTTAACAATAAGAAAAATATAGAATAGCCAGCTATATCCTCCAAGGAAATCATCTCTATCTTAGCCTTGCTAGAGTTTGTGTCATTATCAGTGTTATAATGCTATTTGAAGGAAAATTCCAGTTTATTTCAACTTGGATCTCATTTTCATAGCCTTGGCTATTGGATATGATAACACTGTAATCATCAAACTAAATACTGAAATCTGGGAACACATTGACGGATCAAGAAACATAATCAGATGATTAGACCACGAGGGCCTAACTGCAGCTGAAATCACTCCCTTTTTACTGCATAGCGCACTATTTACCCTCTGACATGTTATTTGAGAGTCCATATTCTGTGTGAAAAGTGTATCCACTAGGGGCCTTTATAGTGCCCTCTAAAAAGTCTACAACAGGTGCACGACTGTCAGCTAACTGTAAACAGTGACTCTACACCCGTCAGTGATGATGCAAAATGATTTCTAAGAGCCTGAAATCTCAATTTGTTGCTCACTATAGTTAACTATTTGGTGTCTATTGTATAAGGAGTAGTGAATGAGTGAATGAGGGATTGATTTCAGACACAGCTCAGGCCTTTCTCACAGCAGACATATTGACGTGTCATAATGGGAAAAACACAGGTGTTACTAATAACATTAACGATGGCTCAGTTCAATTCAAGTGTCTCAGTAAACCATGACAGTGTAACATTGAGCCAGCATGCACAATACCAGGGCCCTGAAACTGAAGCAGATAAATGGAATTCAGTCATCGTTAATTTTATTGTTTACACCTGTGCTTTTCCCACAGTGATACGTCAAAATGTCTTCTGTGAAAAAGTCCTATGGGAAGAGAGGTTGGTCCCCAGAAGTAATCTCTCTATTTGGCTGTCTTTTTTCCCCCAGGAATTTTTTTAACTTTAACAACATGTATGGGACTTTACAGAGTGTTAACCCAAAGTCGTTGGATAAGAGCTAAGAGTCGGTAACACAAAAAAGAGCTATTGTTCCTTGTATTGTATTAACTGTGAGAAATACCGTGACAGTTACGTGCAGGTGATGTTCACAAAGTAACATTATTGTGAGTCCAGGGTTATAAAAAAATGAATAAAATACAAATATTATTCATTTTGTTCCACTGTGAAGGTAACTGCACCATAGATTTTGTGAGAAACACAATGTGAACTCTTAAACAGCACAACTTAATGCAAACATTTAACCTTTAAGCATAGCTTCTACTCTATTTTTTCACATCTTGCTAATGTTAAAATGCTAATGTTGGCCAGATTATCTAATCCACTTTGTTTGGAGGTAAAACTGAAAGTCAGCACACCTGAAATCAGTTTTCAAAATAATTTTCTCTATCCTTTTTTTCTCTGCCAAATAAGTTTGGCTAAACTTGGGGCTGTTTTAAACTTGTCTAATTGCCTGAAATATGATAGAAACAATGAAAGTAAGATCCAAATTGGAAATCCTTTAAGATAATATTTAATATGTCAATTTTCCTCTGTTCATCATTTCTCTACAGTGTCTGTAGCGAAATCCTGTTAATGAGATTCCTACTTTTTTCATTCCTCACAGTGACAGAATGTGGATGTTCTTTGTATTAAATGCTAACACACATACACACACACACACGCACACAATCCCAACCTCATTCCCATCACCACACTGTCTCACCTCCCCCACACACACACACCTCACTGTATGTCAGGTGTCGGTTCTTTCCTGCCAACCGCTGGTTAATCTTAGTGTTTGGTGACATCGGTATCACTTTGTGTTTGTTATCAAATACAGGCCTCTGCTATCAGCCCTCCTGGCCTGCGAGAAAATACGCAGAAAATCCCAGAGTCTGCGTTAGTGTGTGTATGAGATTGGATGTGGTTGTGTGTTTTCTCCTGGACATGCCAAGATAAAATCAGTAATTAAATGTTGGACTTTCTAACTTAAAGCAGAGCAAATGGCTTATCAGTATTTCCTGTGTTTGATTAAAGACAGGTTCTATCAGATCAGGATTGTTTTACATCTAAAAGCCACACATACTTTCAATGGTTTGGTAGATTTTTTGTTTTAAATTGGTGGATATCTAATTTTAGAATGAAACGTTGCCTCAGCAGGGTGTTTTCAACGTGGTTGGATTTTGATGTTTTGTTTGGTTTGCTGAGTCTGAATAATTTATTAAGAAATTCCTTGTTGTTTTAAAGGAAATGGGTGATTAACAGGTTCAAAAGGTTTTCACTCCAACTAGAATATGACACTGATCACGGATTATCTGCTTAAAACTACAGAATCATTAACATAATCCATTACATGATCCAATGTCTGTAATCTGGTTACTTTCTGAATCACTCCAGCTCCTGAATCAGTCAAATTTAGAGTAAATTTAACTGGACAATGCATTCTACTCACTGTAACAGGTTGTAGCGTGTCAGTATACTCATCTGTATTTAAATTGAACTGTTAATATGAGTTGCGTTACATTTTTCTATGATTCTATGTTTCTACTACCACCCACACAAAAAGCTTTCTCTCAGTTAAACATATCAGTTCATAAACATGTAAATGTCTGACACATCTTATAGTATAATTATGATTTTAGTGACACAAGAAACACATTTATATTTTGTTATCATCATAAAGATGGTAACAATACCATCTTCCAATACCATTTTTCGTAATTAATATAATGAATTTATCTTTATTGTCTTGCAGTCTTCTAATCTCATCATTTATTATTTGCAGCTGTTGTAGGCCATTTTTTCTGTGTGATTAATAAATCTTATGTTTGTTTCTCTGAAATGCAAGAGAAAACAACCTGTCGTGTTGACAATGAACTGTAATATTTCACAGTTACAGTTTTGGGTAGATTGACAGATTACCATCATTCTTTAATGTGCCACATCACCCCTCATCACCAAACATTACTGTGCAGTGATGTTTGGTGATCTTATCGGTTTATCTGGAGAAGGGAACTGTCATGTATTAACCACTCACACCACCAGGAGGCGATATTAGCCTGCTGGACACTTTGCTGAAAATCAGCATTCACTACTCAAATGGTCAGAACGTAATTTTTCTCTTACAGCAGAAACATAAAGATATGAGAACAACCATGTTCTGTTTGTTTATATTAAAAAGATCCTATGTGATCACGGAAAGAGGCGTCTTAATGTGTCTTAATGTGTCAAGTGCTGGCGTCTTTATGTGTCAGTGTATTTTCAGAAGTTAATGTTCACACGAGAAAAGCAGGTTCAAATTTACCTTTTTTTTTTCAGAAAAGCTTGTCACCATTGTCCCTTATTTAAAATCAAAATAATGTTTTCCCTCTTCAACTGGTCTGTCTCAACACATATGTTATATGCAGGATACACACACAAACACAGATAGACGCACACACACATACAGGCCTACCTCAGTCTAGCAGCCCACCTCTGGTCAGCCACACCCTTGTTGGAGAGAACTGCCTCTTTGTTTTGGGTGTGTGTGGACCGTGTGTGTGCGTCTGTGTAATTGTGTGTGGACGGTGAAAGGCCACTTTGTGTAAAGAGGTGACTGTGCTGTTTGGTAGCACTTTTCATACTCAGTGTGAAGGTAATGGGGTTCATTTCCTGAAACGCACGTGTCTGTGTGTGTGTGTGTGTGTGTGTGTGTTGTTTGATTCAGATGTAGTCCTGTGTGTGATGTGATTACAAAGAGCACCAAGCACTATTGTACAGTCAGAAGTGAGCAGACAATGTTACTATAATGAGCCAGAGAGCACTCTGCTGCTTAACAAGCAAAGACACCAAACTCAATATTTGTGTGTGCTCTTATAATTCTATATTTGTAAGAACAAATATGAGTTGTGACCTTGACAGTGAAGATATTTTTGGAACATTTGGGCTCTCCTGTCTACAAAGCGCTGTTTGAGGGCTTCGCGCTTCATTTTCAAGGCTATGAATTACATTTGAATTACATTTAAATTAAGGATTATGTTAGATAGGTAGTATTTGTGTCTGGTTATGGTTTAGATTATAGGGTATTGTGGTGGTTGGGTTTTATTATTCCAGGTTTTGAGATATCTGTAACTGTGATTTCTGCCTCCACCCTAAGGCAAGAATGTTACTTGGGGTGCTCAAAGTATATATTTAAAAAATTCCTGACACCGTCTCTTTCCAGAAACTGTATCCCCGTTTCTCTCGGGTATCCAGAGAACATTCAAATTTCATTGGAGCTAGTTTAGGCCCTATGAAAAGTGTTGATGGTGAGCTTTTGCCAGTGTGTTTCTGGGAAGACAAACTGCTGTTGACTTTTCTGTATGTAAGATTTAAATGTTGGGAAGCACCACAAACAAGTTCCCATTTACTTCCATTGTTCTGAGGTGGAAGCAGAAAACTGACAAACAGAAAACAGAAGATGTAAGTGAGGAACAAGCTGTTTTTGTAGTTTTGGAGAATCAAACCTCTAATTTTTATGATAACGTCCCCCGATAAAAAAAAATTGAAAGTCAAAATGGACTCAATTTTTTCATTTTTTCATAATTATCAGGGAAACTGTCAAAACATATGGAACCTTTATTTATTAGTGTTTTTCAGTTACCAAAAGGGGGCAGTAGAGGTCCATTTCCTTCTCCCTGTCCTGTGAGAGGAACCTGTGAAAACCTCCAGATAAATCTCTCTCTCTCTCTCTCTCACACACACACACACACACACATACACACACACACACACACACACACACACACAGGGGATGTACTGATTGTCCACCAGTCTATTTACAGCATGTGAGGGAGTGAGTGAGTGAGTCCAGAAATCACTGCAATCACATTACTCCTCTTACTGCCACCGTGTATGTGTGTCACTACAACCTCGGAGGTCACGGAAGGAGTGGTCATAGCTAATAAGGGTAGGTTGGGGTACACTTGTGGGTGTGGAGGGGGCATTTCCCTACCCTTCCGCCTATTGTTATCACCTGAGTTACAACAAACAAACAAACAAACAATTCTGAATCCAACAATGCCTCCAAAATGTGGACTGTGTCCAAGGATATAGTCAAAGTGACTGGAAACGGTTATTGTGTGTGTGTGCATGTGCGTGTATCTTTGTGTTGTGTGTGTGTGTGTGTGTGTGTGTGTGTGTGTGTTCACCAGATGCAGATTCCTGATGAAGCTGCTGCTTAACAGTCCTATGCACTTTCCCGTTAATGAATCGAAGGTCAAATGCTTCCTCATATTGTGTCACACCTGCACTCATGGCACGCTCACACATAAAGCAGAAGTGTGTGTGTGTGTGTGTGTGTGTTTGTGAAAGAATGAGTGATTGTGGAAAGGCATGAAGACAGAGTAAAAAGAAAAAAAAAACAAAAAACAACAGAGAGTGAGTAAAAGTTGAGAGTAAAAGTAGCCCTGAGGCAGCAATAAGAGAATGATAAATATGTTTCAAGTTTGCAGGGGGTGCATTCAAGCGGTGATTGACACGACCTGAGGCCTGTAATGATAACGTGAAGAGATAAGACTGGAGAGATATTTTAGCTGACAAGCATTTGAAACATGTCACTTTACTAGAAAAACTGCTAAAAAAGTGATGTAAACAACAGGTACACACACACACACACACAGATGTCCATACAATGTGACCTCTCTGGCCTTGAACTGGTTTCCACTAAAGATGATGATGCGACATTTTAAATTACAAGAATGATAGATCATCTGCAAAAACAAAAAAAGAGAAGAGATACAAAGCTGTTTCTTGGAAATGTCCAACTTCATATAATGTGCTGTTTTCACTCTCCCCACGTCCTTCTATTTTCACATCCTGTAGAAACAGAAAATGGTCTCCGGTTACTTATAATAGTACATGAGCTTAGTAACAAAGTTGGTGTCAAATTTAGCATCAGATAGGTTCATGTTGGCATCTAAATAGTATTTTTGAAAGCATATTTCAGTCTAAGTTTCATCTGGCCATCATTATCTTACATCACAAAACACAAACCTTCTTGATTTCTGTTTCTTTTGATCTCCGTATCCTGGAATAATCTGCAAAATGAAATGAAATTGAGACTATTGAAATCTCGAGCCAAATTCAAAACAATTGTAAATTTTATGGTAAATGGCTCCTTTTTTTAATTGCCTATGTTCTTATCTTATTTTAGTCTTCTTGTATATTGTCATGTCTGTGGCCTGCAGCTTCTCTCTAGAAATACTAAGTCAATAATTTTTTCAACGAGTAATTATGGTCTCAATCTCTAAATTCAGGCCCTCTAATAAGTGACTGTCTGAGGTAGTGGTGCATGTTTCCACAGTGTGAAAGGGAAGGTCCTGGCTCCAAATGGAAAAGACGGTGCTGACCATAAGCCACAACTCTGGCCTTAAAACTGGCTTCAATGCAATACAATTGGTGACGGCACACCTTGCTACATCCATCTTTATATGCAGTCTATGGAGTTACCTGGTTAAATAAGGGTTAAATAAGGAAGTATTGAACCACTATATGATACAAATTCCTATTTTAAAGTGTCATCTGTGGTCTAATTGCTTAATTGATGTCAGAGTGTATGTTAGGTAAGCAGTAACGGATGACAAGTTGCCCAGATGTATGAAAATAAGTAGCATTCAGCATTCTTCAGTGTCCATTGAGCAAGGTAGCAGTAGAGCTGTGGCTGACAGAGGCATGGGGCCATGCATGAATGTATGAATCAGGGCAGTGTTGAAAAAGAAAATGTATACATCCTTTGTTGCACTCAGTGTGTGAGTACAACCTCTCTCCCTCTCGTTAACATGATGTAGTGTCTCAAACCATCTTGTTTAAACCACAGCACGTCTGGAGAACAGTGGGATCCTTATGTCTTTACATCGGTACAGTGATTGGTTGTTTTCTAGACATGATGCCGTATATCTCAGTCATAATTTAGCTTTAATTACACATGAAGTATTGTCGAAATCCAACATTTACTACACCCAGCAGTGCTACAGTGAGTTACTGCCACCCACTTGAGAACAGTATAGAGGGGATTCAAATTTTGTTCTTGCTGTCATAAAGAAAAAAGCATGATGTGGCAGTCAGTTTCTGTGATTTTGGTGGTTTAACACATATAACTGGATCACTGTAAGAGTTGGAGTTGTTTAACGTAGAGCTTTTATAAAGCTTATGCAGTAGACTATCAGATTTTTTTCTCTCATCCTCCAAGGGCTGATTAAGTATGAAAAATTACCTGCCACTAATAATTTTAATACAGCACAATATGTATCATATACATACTGTATGTCATCTGTCATCTTTCTATATTTTCTGTGTATAGTCTCACTCAGCTTTGCAGTATGTGTTTTGCTGCACTGTTGTTTTTTTCTGTTCAGTAGCCTCAGCTCTTTACCCACAGCATTGGGTGAACCACTGGGTGTTAAAGGAAAACTAAGGTTTATTACAATTTGGGTTTTATGAAGACAGTTACGTAGGTGATACACACACGACCATGTTAGTCAAATTTATTTGAATTAGAAACCGAAGATGAGCTGTAAAATTATTGGCATAACTGGCTTCCTTGTTCAACTCTTTTGTACTTGCAGTAGTTGTGCAAGTTTGTGGTTTTCCTGTGCAATGAGGGTTAATTACCCACATTTCAGGTGTGATCACTTCTGGCCTTACCTCCAAATAAAGTTGTTAATCTGGCAAAACTCATACTTGTTGCCCCATTGGATCTTTTTTTAGTAGAAATGCAACTTTCTAAAAACTCAGTAATTACTTTAGTGAGTTCATTGTACAAATATTCATAAGTGTTTCTTTCTTACTATTGTGGTTTAATGAATCTTTTCTTGGCAGCAGCAGCTCAAATTTTAACCTCCTTTCACCAGCCTCAGGTCTCACTTTCCTTTAACAGTCATGAATGGTACGAACACACACGCACACACGCAAAAACACTCATTTATACTTAAATACGGACAACTTTAGGTACATTACACCCTCACTGCCATGCACACAGACGCACATACTGTACAACTTTGAAATATACAACCCATGTTTCCATGCCCCTGGGGGTTCCTGCCAAACTGTCACTGCGTGTGTGTCCTCAGTGCACCTGCGTTGGCATCGGACGACACGCCTGATCCATGGCTGCCGCGCTGCCTGGCAGGGCCCACAGAGACCCTGCTGACATCACGGCCTCCTGCCACATCCGCACAGGCACCGTGCCACTCTCTGCCTTTGCCCCCTTTTTGCCTAACGGCCCTCACTATGAGGGCTTTCATGTCCAGTGGGCCATGTCATGGGTTTAGCTATGAGTTCATTTCCCAGGCCGGGGTCCAGGGGATGTTTAATTTGGCCCCAGGTTCTAATCATTTCACTGAAGTGGAGGTGATGGCGACGTGTTTATACACTGCTCATTTCGAGGAAGTGTGTGGACTCCTGAATGTGTGCGTATTTGCCGAGGGAGCTAATACGCATGTGATTAGAGGAGTTTGCACACTTTTAAATACCTGTGGCGAAAGTTGTTATTAGTTCTGTGTGTTTTTGTGTGAAAGAGGAGAAGTAGTTGTGTTTCTTTAAGTTAGCACAGTAAGTACTGGGGTGTGTGTCTAATTAAAGACTTAAGAGTGATGTAATGTGCATGTGTAGCAAATGTGTGAGTTACGGGGGACAAAGGATGTGATTTGTGCCTTGCAAACACACACACACAAACATAGTGACACACAAAATTTCCCTCCAGTTTCCTCCTCTTTCCCACCCTCTGTCCTATTTTGTTCAAATGGTTGAGAGGATTAGTCAGTGATAAGTGACATCAGGCTTGAAATGTGGACCTTCACCTCATGAGTCAACTTAACACACACACACATACACGCACACACACACACAGATGCAAAACCCCCACACCTCAACAGCCAACACACTCACACCAAACAATAGCCGCACCCCTTGCAGTTGCCCCCCTCCTGCACACACTTATGATGTCATCCTCTTTGCCTCGGTGGCATTGCTGCACGAGCATGACTCAACATTTTTTGTATATGTGTGTGTGTTTGTGTGTGTGCGTGTGTGCCTTTATATCTGAGCTCTGTGTTTGTGTGTGAGCATGTGAGTGTGATTCAGAGGCTGTAGGACGGCTGGCTGAGGCAGAAACAGACTCTGACTCACCGTCTGTCTGCAAGAGGTGACTTTCCTGGGCCGTCTCAGTTTTCCCGCCAAAATCTTCTCCACTGTTTGTTCCTCCTCCACCCCCCACCTGTGTACTGCCCTCCCCTGACACCCCCCACCCCCACCCCCACCCCAACGCCCTCTCCTCCTTTTCTTGTCTCCTTGGGCTTCATTCTATCAGTTCTGACCTTTGACCTCCTGCCCCTGTTGACTCAAGAGGCCAGGAGAAGCCACTGAAAGCTCCTCGTGCCTCTGGCCAGAAATAAAGCTTGTAGAAACTCTGTGTGTGTGTGTTTATTGTAGGGATGATGCAACACAATACAGTTGAGGGAAAAGGGCAAAAAAAAAAAATCAGTTTATTTACAATATCTTTGCATTTTGTGGGGAAATGAATGTCAGGTTGGTTAGTGCTACGGCTAATTATTTGGGGGTATTATTTTTCCAAAAAAGATGGAAAAAAGTGGGACTGTATTGGGATATATTTTGAATATTAAAAAACAGGTAATGATTGAATCAAATTTACTCTTTATGCGACTTTGGTGCACAATCAGCAGTTTTTTTTTAAATCCCTCTCAATTTTTCCCCCTTCATCCTCCTTCACTAGGCAAAGCAAATTTTGTATAGCACAGTTCATACACAAGGGCAATTCAAGGTGCTTTACATAATGCATAAAAACATCATAAAACATTAAAATGTAGATTTAAAAGAATACAAAAAGTTAAGAATAGAAACACAAACACAGAATAGGTAAAGATGTAAGGGCAAGATGGTTAATGAGGAGTATTTGGGTTCAATAGAAGTATTTTTTCGTGCTATGCCTGCTGCACCAGAATCTACTTTACAGTAAACTGTGTTTTCTCAAAGCAGGAAAACAACAATTTATTATGATTATTTTTGTAAAAACTAAAAATGACAAGCCTCAGTTTCAGTTCTTGAGGCAAACAGAGGTTATGTCTGGTTCTCTGACTGTGGTGGGAATTAGTGTAGGTCTGTCAGTACAATACAGATGAGAATAGACACTTGTAAGGTGAAGCAAACATCGAGTGAAGACAGGAACATGACAGATCAGAAGAGGAAGCAGGTAACTTGTCCATTTTTCTCAGGTAAAACTGAGCCTTTCCTCATTTTTTTCAAACTGTTAGATTGATCATTTAGCCTAGATGCACAAGTTACATAATCAATTGTTGCATAATCATTTGATCTCCTTGACTGCTGAATGGAGACACTCAATAGATACAGTATGAACTACAGGTGTGGAAAGAAAACAAACATGTAAGAAATAGGTGAGAAGTAAAGACAAGCAAATGACAAATAGGGAAACTAATATATTGCATCAAAGACAAGCCACCACAATGTGTTCACATACACCACACTTGGTGTACTTTTCATTTCCATTTCTTTGACTTCATACAGTCTCATGTGCAACAACAACAGCTGAGTATTATGTTTCCGGGTTGGGGGTTTCATATCCAGCATGCAGTGTACGTTTCATTTATGCAACACAAACACAGTCAGACAAAAGCCGAGATTTGGTTGGAGGGGTTGTTCGCCTTAGCAGTTTCTGATCATCTTGAAGTCATTCGACTCTCAGACTTTTGTGCCAAAATGTCATGTCATGTCAGAGAACAAACAGAAGCTCATCTGATCAATGCTTTATTACATTACAACACACACAACATGGATATATGGATTTATGTTGTTGTACATTATAAAATATGTATGGCTGGAACTTAAAACTATAGCTACAGGTTTTGGCTTGTATTTCTAGTTGAATTCAGTTAAGCCACTATTCTTTTGACATATCTTAGCTGCTGTTAAATGGCTGCTTGCATTGCCAAAGTTGAGATTTCATACATCGGTCAAGCCGTGTTAAGTAACATTTGACCTCTTTCTTGTTGTTTTCTGATTTCTGTCTTCTCTTACGGAATCATTTTAGTCCTAGTTAGAGTTGTTGTTTTTTTCCTACCTCAAGAATGTGTTTCATTTGATCTGCTCTTTTAAATGGTTAAAATCAAACCAAAATAGATTGACAAAAGAAAGGCAATGAAAGGAAAGATGGTGAGGGGAGGAGACAAGAAATAAACAGTCATAAACAAAGTAAACCACCTTATCAAATTATGTCATGGCCAACTGATGTGATGTTACTTTTTTGTCATTTCAAGTGTCCTGAAGGTCATATTTGTTCTTCTGTAAAAGTTACAAGTTAACTAGAGCCTCACCAATGTTACATAAGTGACCCATCATTTTCTTTTACGACAAGAAAAAGAACAGATACTTTGTTCATTTTAGGGTTTAATTAAGAATTAATGTCAAATGAAATCATAAGAATACAAAGACAGTGATGGACACACACACTCCAACATGCATTCCTCTCTTTCACACACACTCGCTGACTCGTACAATGTCAATGACTTTGACCACACATACACACAGAGAGCAGCGCCTCTTAGAGCAAACACACATAATTGTCGAAGCCTTCTGCTTGTCGACACTTACTCTTCGCTTGTTTGAAAGTCCACTGAATAATCTTGACCCCCTCGGTTCAGGAGAGACGCACGAGAGCCGGTCATATGATGTCATCAGGGTCAAAGGGTAAGATTGTGATGCCTACACAGCCAGACTGCCTGTAGCTTTTGAACAAACGCCAGCTTTATTCGTGCTGACCTACTGGTCCAGTTACAGGACTGTAGAGAAACAAAGAAGTTGAAGCCAGAAACACATAATTTATCATTTTCTACTCTGAACTGTCAAGTGAAGTGTTGAGATGTTGCAGAGTTTTAACAAAAGCAACAAAAAAGAAAAAAGTCAAAATGTTCAAAACCTATTGAGAAAACTCTGTGTTTCCAATAGCATGCCACCATTTCTTCTTCATTTCTTTTGGATAAAAACCTCACTGTACTTAGCATATTAAAACAAATGTTACCCCTTGTTTGTGTGTGCATGTATGTTGCACAGTGGGAGGCAGCAAACACAATTAAGCAATAAAGAACCAGGAAAGACTAGAGACAGAGAAACAAAGTAAAAAAAGAACAGAGACAAAGATAAACACTAAAAACAGTGTCACACAAATAGAGAAGAAAAAATTTAAACTTCCACTCTTAAGGCCTGTCACACCAGCGTTTAAAATTTTAAAACTCTGCATCAATATCCATTCATTTTAAAGAAATCAGAGCGATATCAGTGGATTCGGTTGTGAGGGTGAAGTGAATCTGCATTGTTTTTTGTATCAAGTTCATCTGCGGTGAAATTTGACATGTGATACAAACAACAAAATGTCTTGACAGCACTGACCTTTGAGGGAATGGAGAGCCAGAGAGTCCAAAATGGAAAAGCTAAAACTTATTAGCTGTGTCCCACCATCCAGTTTTATTAAATGCTCCTGTGTCAGAGTATATAAACTGCTGCAAAACAGAAAAATGGCTAATTGTAGCTATAGCACTAGAGGTAACAAATATGTCTTAAATAAACTTACTTTATAAACGTATTGTCCCATCGGTTACCAAGCTCACAAGCCTACTTCCTGTCAGTTAGCAGGCTTGCTGTCTGAGAGAGCCTCTCTCTTCCTTCAGCAACTCTTCATTGAATGCAATGATGTACAATCTTGAGAACAAAATACCAGGGAGAGTAAATGGCCTTGTGCAGAGAAAATAGAAAGATAATCATAGCTGGTACTGATAGTGCTAGCATGGTCCTGCTGGCTTGCTAGTGTGTTAGCAGTAAAACACCAACTATATGAATAGTTAGTACATCACCAAGACTTTGCTGGGCTGCTTTCTACTATGACTGGCTCTTAACATTGTTTTCTTTTACATTCTGACATTTTTTTAATTTATTGTTGTGCTGTGATGTTACTGAAACCAAAGAGTGATGTTAAAAGACAGAAGAGAAAACAATCACTTTTAAGTAAGAATAAAATTGGATTAAAAAAACTGAGTAGAGGAAGAGAAAGCTGCAGGGAAATCTGACAGTTAGACAGATAAGAGGTAGAGATACAGGGTGTGTCCCGGCTCTCTCCTCACACAAAGTGCCTTTGTCCTCTGAGCCCTGCACACGTCAACAATGGGTTTGAGTGACAGACGGCTCCCAAAAAACCTCAGGGTCCGCAATGGCGCCTTTGTTTCCTCAGCTCACATTGTGGTGGACAAAGGGTGCGCTGCGACTGGCAGTGTGGGGGGAGGCTAGTTTGACAGTGTAGTTTTACAAGTAACCACTTCACACTGGAAGAAGTTTGTCAACAGAAAGAGGGAAAAAATACAAAAAGTTACACTGATTAGGTTGTTAGATTACACACTGAGATTTGGGGAAACTGTATAGATTAACTGGAAAAGTTTTAGAAGGTCTACACCTAACGGGTTGTACATTTTGGTGAATGTACTTAAGATTGGCAGTATAAACAAATATAATACAAAAACAATTAAATATTTCAACTTCTACACATCAATTTATGCTGCATTATTACTTATTCTCTCAAATTTAGTGTTCATACTACTGCTAAAGTATTAAGCAGAGAGGCGGTCAAATGATGACACATCCAGGCCTACTACTTGATTTTGTTGGTGGATATTTACATAGTCTTAAGGTTTTATTGACCAGCAAACTCCTGTCTGAATGAAGACTGGCCATAAGAAATGTCCAAGCAGACAGTTACATATTTATCATCGTGACTTGACAACATTTGATTCTCAAAGAGCAGCTTTTCATGATTAACCCACATAGGTGATTTAACTTTTTGGCTGATTAAATCTTGCTCAAAAGCGTTCAAAATACAGCAGTGTCTCGGAGTTGTGAAATCGTTTCACATATAGTGGTTGTGATGGAGTTAAATGTCATTAACAGCTCAGGTAACATGAACGCAGATACATTGTTTGCTAAAACGATTAAATGTCGATCATTGTTGGTCAGACAGTTATAACTTGACGAACCTCAACATTTCCCAATATACTAAGTACAGCCAACAATGGTAAATGTGTTTAGTGTTTCAACACAATCTAGATGGATATTACAATCTATAATAGAAGAAGAACACAACTGATTTCAGCTATGAAGACGTGAATCTAGACAGATTAAGCTAAGCTTAGTTCCTGGAACAGGTTGTTCGATAGTACAAAGCCAGCTGAATACCTGATCTTCTTGTTGTTTCACTCATCTTCTGAGTCACATTCCAATGCTTCTATGCTATGTGATTGTGATATTTCGTAGCAGCTAACCATGTGATTTCCTGTGATGTCACCATGATGACAGATGACTTGCTCAAAGTCACGGTTTAGAGATTTGGCATAATGCAAGTCAGGAACGCCCCTGAGTGTATTCATCCTCAGAAAGTGGGGTGTCCGGCCTGTGAGGGTACAAATTAGCAACCATCTGTTAAAGAGTGTGGATTTTTGTTCACATAGTGTAGGAGCAAATCACATCCCTAACAGCTTCACACACACACACACCGTGAAACTACGTGCATGAGTGGAACCACCAAAAGGTGCATACATTTGTGTGTGGGGGACAACTTGGTTACTCCAGAGCTTGTCTTTTGATAGCAGTCACTAAACCATGACACAGCTGGCCTACGAAATCCATTCCCCCTCCTCCTCACTACCCTCACCCCCTCTCCTCTTCTGGCTCACTCAACTCCCTGATCCTGTGGACTCCGCCTGGGCAAAGTCCCCCCCGTCAGATGTGGCCCAGCCGAGTGTGGCGGAGTTTGCCTGGTTTAACGCAGCGGGGACCAGCGGAGGCTATTGTGCATGATCTTGCAGCGCAGCAGGTAGCCGGCAGAAGCCGCATGGCGGGAGCCTTTGAAGAGAAGCCTGCAGGGGCCAAGTTTGTGGGGATAGTTGGGGTCTACAGAGGAGAAAAGGAGGAGGCAGCGGGGGCTGAGGGGGAGACCCCAAAGCAGCAGTTTAATAAAGATATTTAATACCTCAGAGAGGCCCCGCTTTGACTCTTTGAAGGAACATGGGGATGAAGAAAGGGGGCCAGACAGCTGATTGTACACCCGGAATCCAGAGGAGAGGGGAGGAAGGGGGGGTGAGGAAGTGAACAATGAGGGGAAAGAAGACAAGAGTACAAGAGTAGGTAACTGTGGTACAAGGCAACACTTTTTTTTATTAAATACCCTCATATGTATTTTACAGAGACCAGAGCACCAACATAAATAAAGTCAATAAATAGCCCATTATATAACACTTTATACATTCAACAGTCCATCATATAACTGAAAACAAGACTTAGTGAGAGAAGTGGCACTCCTTCAACCTGGGCACAAAAGGTGTGAATGCCAGATCAGATGCACTGATCCAAGTATGCTCATTGGTCAAACAATTGCAGTATGAGCACACAAATTTAGTGCTGGATTGTGGGAGACTGAATGCATATTTCTCTATTTGTTTCTCTTTGGCTTTTCAACATCAACTTTTCTTTTTTTTTTGTGCAAATGCTCAAACACAAGAAAATATGTCCCTACATAATGAAATAGATGTACACATGATCCAGTTTTGTAAGTTTTGCAGTTAAGTCTGGATCAGAACTGTATGAAATTCCAGTATAGAGTCTGAGTTCAAACATGGGATCAAGATCTTATCTTATTTTGTTGCATGTTTATAGATCAACACAAATATGAAGCAACAAGCTTGGCTGAGTGTCTTCAATGTGAACTAAGTTTGGTCTTAATTTGGAGTACAAGCCAAAAAACAGCGATCCTGTAGTCACAGATCTTGAGCTTATAGCCCAAATACTTAGTCTATCCAAACTGTCCCATTACCTTTACAGATACAGTCCATTTATTAAATTTGGAAAGTAATTCTGATAACGATTAAATAATACATAACCCACTGACTTGTCCAGCATTCCCAGGAGAGGTGTATACACACAAATACACAAAATTACGTTGCCAGGGCAGAGTTTGGGCTGTCCCGCCAGCTGAAAGAGGCTTGTTGTCTTGTGTAGTGGCCGTGGGCAGAATTTTCAATCCATGACCAAGCTTGATGTGCAGTCTCGGACAGGAGCAGGGCATTGTGCCCCCAGCGCGAGCCCTCCTCCATATTCATACAACCAGGGTGGAATCTAATAAACGTGGGCTTAGGGGAATCAATTGTCTCACATGGGAAAATCAGCTAATTGTCCAGCGTCACAGGCAAACAATGCCTCAGCTATGAGGGAGTGGAAATAGGCTATCGTAATTCTGTATGTGATGTGTTCACTGTTGAGAACTAAAGAACGCTGATGAGGGTGGATATATCCGTGTGAACATGCATGTGGGCTGAGCGGCGCTCGAAGGCGTACATTTCTACATCTTCAAATATTCCTGCTCTCACGTTTTTCTCAGTCACATTTTTGCTGTTCTTTTAAAATCACACAAATTTAACATTTTATTAATTCTACCAGAAAATAAACATGTGGCCAAAACTAATATATGAAAAGCTATCCCTTCTTTTAATGGGGAATACAACTTAAAACTTTGATTTGCCTCTTATGAACATGGTGAAAGATTTTCCTAATATTATTACCAAATGCTATACAATATATATTTTAAAAAAGCATCGACAACTGCAATAACAAAGAGGAAATGTACTGTATGTTGCTACTGTAGTCCCACAGGCGATCTCAGGCCTGTTACTGCCCTCCGAGCAGGAAGTAAGTCATCTAATCTGAACGACACATGAACTCATCCGTTTCCTTTATCTCAGGTTGTCCTGTGCAGAGTTGTGTTACTTATGTAAGCGTGGCCCTCAAGCACAGGTTTGACTGATTTTGGTCTGTGAGTCTTCCTTCGGAGGGAAATATTCGAGGCTGATTTTCACACAATTGCACAATACCTTATCAGGCGTGCCCTGATAACCTATACGTGTTCACATCCCTGCAGGATGTGACATAATAGATGCGGTATTGTCATTTATACTACAGTAAAATTAGTATTAACTCCTCCTTGACCACATACAACATTAACCCCCTCTGACAGGGCCTTTTTGCATCAGGAGTAATTTTACTTTTGATGCTTTAATTAAGAGATGTACTTACAATTTTTGATCAAGCTCTTGTTCCTATGGAGGATGAATTGTAAGTCCCTTTGGATAAAAAAGACAAATTTTTGTTCTGTAAAATACAGTTAGCAGCTTTTACCTCTGCTCTTTTCCTTTTTTTAGTACTAATACCCTCAAAAGAAGGGCACATGACACTGGGTAACACACTGAAAGTCAACCATGCAAATTTTAGACATAAGAAACTCATTTACAGTTGAGGCATCAAATATCGAAATGATGAGTTGGTCTCAGGCAGGAAAAACATCCTTAAGACCACTCGAATCATTATATAGAAGTGCCCTTAAAATTCATGATAAAAACCATGTCAATATCACCATTGTCATATACTCACTGAATATAATATGCTAAATTTTGAAATTTTGATTTTGCACTCAAATGTTTGTTTAATTTTTAAAATCATCTATAATGCCCCTCCTCCCCCCTTGAGGAACTTTGTTACACTCAGCTCAGAAAAAAAACAACACAAACCACTTGCACAACCACTTGAAGGGAGTGCAGAATTCCACAACGCAAGATCATCTTTCACTTCTATAGCCATAAAACAATGGAACAATCCTCCAACAGAAATAATAACAACAACAAATCTTCAGACTTTCTCCCCTCTAACAAAACATTGGATACTCACACAGCAAACATGCACACATTTGTAAATTAGTGTTGTTGGTGGGGAAGGAGGGGAGGGGGGAGTGATTGTGTTTGTATTCTCTTGTTGACTACCATAGTATTTTGTGCTCTTTTAATGTGTAATTTTCTTACTATTTAATTATTATCCTTACCTACCCATGGACAACCTGTGGAAAAAGGAATTTGCTAAAACCTGGTACATTACATCTTATATAAGGTTAATGTTCTTTGCACATTGTCCCTGTTCAAATAAAGAAATCCAAAAATAGAGATTATGTAGTACATTAAGTATAATTCAAATGTAATGATGTAATGATCCCCATAAACTTACTTTGTGTGTGTGTGTGTGTGTGTGTTCATCTGTGTTTTGGGCATCCGTGTTCTTATCTGTAATGTTGTTCTACAAAAACAGTAAAACAATCATGCACCTCAGAAATTAAAGGGCACTCAGTGAATGAATAACACATAACATCAACAATGCTTATACAAAAATAGACCAGCATTGACATTTATCACACAGTGCAGTAGTGAACATAATACAAAGCCGTGTAGAGATAAGCATGGTGCGAAGTGACATAAAATCTGTTACACAACCGAGTTCCAGGCTTCTTCTTTTCACGTTTCAACTCTCTAAATTCAGCTGTCTGTATAGCATGCACAACCTATTTATCACCTTGAGGATCTAAATGGCCTAGTTAACTGAGGATCCCATTACTGGCGCTGCTGCAACTCTCACTTTCCTCCCCTGTTGAGCTGTGATTTGTTACCTGGTAATCTGTCTCCCCAAGGCGAACATCCCTCCCTCCCCCCCATCATATCTCTTGTGGAATCGTCACAATATTTGCCGTGTTTACATTTTAAAGTTTGCCAGCGCTCTCTAGCAGAACAGAGGGAGTGGTGAATCTATCACATAATAGGGTTCAGGAAAGTTGGTCTGCATCTAGAGTTGATCTTTTGTAAAATAGCACTTAAAAAAAACATCTTCTTCTTCATTCTTATGCTTAGTTTAGTCCACACGAAAGATTAATTGTCTGTAACAGAGATTCACTGGAAAATCCAGCATGTGTAAGTATATTACCTCCGGCTTTCTTTGGTTAAATATATTGTGCAATGTTTTGTTTGAATTTTGTTCCCTAAAACACCTCAAATTTATTTCAGTTGTCTCAAAGTGCCTGAAACTGTGGTGAGATAATTACATTTGAATGTATTTTTTACACAAATCCATGAAAATATATAAAATGTGTCCAAACCAGCATTTGGAAATGTTTGTCAGTGTCGACCAGCTTACAGCCTATAAAAAATTTCACTGTCAAGGTCTCACAGACCTCTAATACAACAAACAGACCTGACTGACACCCTTTCACTTGCAGAAAGCCCTGGTTACAAAGTGTGCATTTTCTGTCCAAGCTGCACACAGCAAACAGGTAGAACCCCGAAATGTCCTGATTATCACCAAAATACCTCTCTCTAACTCGTCAAGATTCATATCACAACCTGAATGGCCCTGTGTCTACTGTGATTTTGGCTGCTGAATTCTCTCATTGTGGGACTAATGGAGGAAGAGATAAGATTTTTTGGTGCTGTTTAACACCGCAGTCGCCCTGGCTCCAGCAGTTGCGGCTGGCCAATGGGCTGTCTGGCTGGAGGCAGGGAGGTGTAGGGTTACGAGACGTCGAGAACAATGGGCCGAGTGCCTGAGTCAGCACTATCTCCCTGCTTCACTCTCCCCGCTACTCGCTCTTTTTTCCCTCCAACAAATCTGGCCAACCAATGGCAGCTTTGTGCTGTGGAGGGAGAATACACACACACACACACACACACACACACACACACACACACACACACACACACACACACTCATATGCAGAAAGAAGGAAGTCAGTGGGGGTTGGGAGAATTGTGAGACAAAAAACCATCGCAGGCACTACTGTCTGTGCAGATGTGAAACTTTTCACTGTACGCTTAAACTTCCACCGAATTCTGCTCACAAAGAGGAACTGTTTAATAGGAATCACTTTTACTCTTTATTTTCCAGCTGTCTGAAATTGAAAGGAATTATCAGTTTTATACAGCTGTTGGAGAGATACCAGAATTTTCTGTTCTTTGCCAGATTTCCAACAGTTTTTTTTAACTCCAGGATTTTGAGTCTATGCAGACAATTGTCGGTGGTTCACTCAAGCATAAAAAATGTTTCCTACAAAATATAATAGGTCTGCGCCCATTAATGTCTTTTCATTTCATGTCATTTATATATCATTACAATTAACAATGTACACTTTTTATTTTTATCAACTGTTTGTGGTTTAATTATTCTTGTAATGATTGTGTTAAACAAAAGAGGATAGATCTTATTTTCTTTATGTATCAAGTGTAACGTTTTCAGTGGCAATCTGGCCTATGTGGAGGAAACTTTCAGTTTAGTCCTCAAGATACCTTTCTACACCCAAGCAGCACTCCGTGCATCTGTGTTTTGACTTAGTCCTCAAAAGATGTCATTGCCAAAATAATGTATTTGGTTGTATTGAAAAGAACAGAAGAACTATTGGTCTGAGGTATGAATGCAAAGCTAAAGTATGATATTTTGCTTCAGTGATGTGGCTTTTATCCTGTATCTCGGCTGAATTGGTTAATTCTTTTTTTTTTAAAATCTTTCCTGGTTTTAATACTAATGTTTTTACTATGTCAAAGTGTAATGTTTTAATCCACTGCAGCAGACTGTTTGCATTTTCTTTGGCAACTTGTGCATCAGTGGTGGCCTCTGCCCAGAGACTACAGATGGAAATTAGCTTTTAGCTATATCTGGGATAATAAATGTATTGTGCATTGTCCCTGTTAAATAAATAGATAAATAAATCATTCATTAAGAAGCAATGCCTGGGAGCATTGTGGATTCAACACCGAAAATTGTGGATAAAGGTAAGACTGTTTGGTGACTTTGTAAAATGCAGTAACATCACTCGCAGATTAAGATTAGACTATGTGTCAGTTCAAATTCATTCAAACTAGATTTTTTACATAAGTGACAGTTCTAATAAGAGCATTTATTTTATCATCTGTAATGAACAGAGCAACTGGAAAAAATCTGGTCGTGTCGTTAAGGTGGAAAAATTCACTGTACAAGGACACTAATTCCTCAGATAAGTGGTGATATTTCAAAGTTCAATAGATTCAACAGATATTTTGAAACCGAATCAGTGTCTCCATGTGGATATAAGGTTACATGTTTAAAGGCATCTTCCCAACTCTGTGCATACCATCTGCTATACTCAATGTAACCAAACACTTTTACATATCCGATGTCTCCTACAGGAAAGATGAGCCAACAAAGGTGAACAAAACAAGATTAAACTCTAAACAAAAGAAACATCATATGTAGATTTTTATTTTTCTTACAACTTATGCCAGATTTATTCTTCATTTGTTTTGTGTTATGCTCATTTGCTGCAAATTTGCTCAGGCTTTAAATGCTTAAGTGTGTAGAATAAGTATTTTCAGTGAGTATTCTAAGCTGGTACTAGAAATGTCTCAAGACAAAGAGTAGCTGAAGAAGTAAGAATTGTAGGAAGAGCCTGAGAGGGCCGGATGTATTCAGAAAAAGTGACGTGGACATGTTGACAATCGATCTATAATTTTGTCATACTGTTTTTCAATATGTTAATTTTATCTGTCCTTCTTCTATGTGTGTCCATCCTGGAAAAGGGACACATAAAGGATTTTTTGGGGGGTTTTCCTTATCTGAATCAAGGGTCTAAGGATGGAGCATATCATATGTCCTTATAGGGGCAAACAATGTGATTTGTGATATTGGGTTGTATAAATAAAATTGATTTGACTTGACTTGACAAGGGTAGATGAACTGTAAGCACTGAAAAGAGTTTAAGTGCAGGGCAACACACACAACACCTTTTTGTTTTTTTATGTAAGCCTGCACCCTGGCAACATCTCTGCCAACTCGTCAGGATACCCTATTGTCCTTTTTTCCAGCGTCAACGTGTTTCAACTCTTGAGAAAAGCGGCGTCTTTTCCACACCCAGCTTCTCACTCCTTGTTCTGTCAGTATGAGGCATTCATTATGTGCTACAAACGCTAATCAACACGATACAGCCAGTGCGTGTGTTGCACTTCAGTTTAACTGTAAACACCAAAATGAGTTGAACGTGTTTGAAAGGCACTGAAAGGATGTCCAGAGTGACGTTTGTGACTCAAATGTGAAGGAACTCTCTCACTTTCACACAAACACACACACACACTGCCTTCCTACTGACACCAAAATCATGACGTCCTCTTTCCTGTTCTGGAGCTCTGGCTCTGGCTGGTTTCCTTTAGTGTGACCCCCCCTACTCCTCCCTCCAACAGATGTTCCCTGCTGAGTGTGTAACAAATTTACAGCAACTCTTCCTTCCTATCTGGGAGCATGGGGTGTGTTGTGTTTGAGTGAAACTTTTAGGACTAATTATTAAACACCTCCTCCTTGTCAAAAGATAATACTAGTTTTACTGACGGTGACACTTTTCAGTTGCCTTCTTTACTAGCATTCACAATGAAAAAGTTGCCAAAATGAAACACTCTCTAATTCATTAATTCAGGGGAACATAACAGCCCAGTATTTACAGAGCACTTACACATAAGGGAAGTGTTAACTTTGGGACTTTCCTCCTCTACCCCTTTCCACAAACTTAAATTCAGGGCATTTACTCAATATGAAAGAGAAAGTGAGTGAAGATGTAAAAAAAAAAAATCATAGTTCATTTACGGTAAACTGTCTTTGCACTCAAGCAGCTTCAAATGACAAGAGGCAAATTGTTGGCAAATCAGAACTTCAATACCCTGAAATCATGCCAATTGGTGTTGTAAACTGTATATTTACTGATTCTTTCAGTCTATGATGTAAACTAAAGGGTTGAGTCTCTGATTTTGAAGTGTTGTTTGTACTTTAGAGGTGTTCAATACATGTACAAACAAATATTTAACACAAAATCCTCAAAGTGACTTGACTATACTGAATCACCATTGTCACTAACCAAATAATTAGCTTTTAGCAGCAGATCTCCCCTCACTGGTGACTGGAAGCACTCATGTCAGCTCAGTCCAAACATGTGATAATATAGCACCGTGAAACAATTATTTGACACTTTTTTAAAAAATTATAGCTAAATGTGTCCAGTTAAATTAATTTACCTTTAGCAGGAAAGCTGAGGTGAGTTGTTGTTCAAAGACTGTGGCTCTTGTGTAGCATGATACTATCAGGCTCAGTGTGACCGTCTGCTCTGCCAATGATAGAATACCACGTTATCGCTTTATTCAAGATTTGATTTGCTGTATTGAAATAAGATCTCCAGCTACATAAACAGATGACGGAACTCTATTCAATCAAAATAACATAAAACTAGGCACAATCATGAAATCACAAATTTAAAATATAAATGTATCACTTTTGGTCACAGGACAAGTGATTTACACAGCAGATATGCACAGTATGTTGTAGCAGACAAAAAAAGGCAATTTAATTTTATTTCAGGTGGACTTTAAACTTAGGAACAGCACTTAATGATATACAAGTTGTAGTGCATTTGAATGGTGATTCAACCGCTTAGCTAGTCAACTAACTACAGATTCTCTGATTTTGAATGAACAGGGTCATAATAATGATATATTGGACAATACAATACAAAATGCCAACAGCCACTTTAGTTCTCCAGTAGTTTTTTCTCCTGAATGCAGTAATCAGATGTAACAGACATTTGTCCCTCATGTTTCCCCCTGTTGTCCATCCATCTATCTGCCTGTTTCTTTTTATCTGTCTGCTTTATTATCTGTCTCTGTCTGTCTGTCTCAGGAACTCATTACTAGTTGATGGTTAGCTTGCTGTGGAGCCAGCTGGATTCCAGCACTGGTCTACACTTATTGCTTCTACCTCTAAATCAACTCTCTCACACACACCCATGCCTGCACACACACATGCAGACACATACACACACTCTGGTTGCCTGCATCCTTAAATGAGCGCCATAAAGCAGAGAGGGGGTCGGCTCCAGCCTTCCCTGAGGGCCGCTGTTGCCTCCTGATACAGATTGTTGCCTCACCCTGACTAAGAATGCCTTGTTCAAACGTTGGGCGTTTATGGCAGGTGATACCAAGGGGAAAGGTCAGAGGCCAGGTCAGAGGGAGAGATTGTCTTGGTCAGTAGGAAGTAAAGGGCTGGCGGACGGGTAAATACTGCGAGATGGATGTAGTTGTGGATTGTATGCACTCAAATAAACTTCCTTGTAACTGCAGTTGGGTTTGAGTCACAGTTTATGTCTAAATACTTTATTTTAGTCAGTTGAGTTCAATGTGGTTAGAATTTTGAATATGTAGATTTGGTAACAAACTACTTTTTTATTCATCTAATACATAATAAATGTATCTAATACATCTAATACATAAATTAGAGATTTTGTCATCCATCTTTCTCTCTCTTCTCTCTACAGTGAGTCTAAAACAAACTATGAATAATTACACAGGTTTTATAAACCAGCTGTAATAGCATATTTTTAAACTATTGCAATTAAGCTTTAACCAAACAATTAATGCCTGTAGTTGTTTGAAAAAAAGAATTGTTGTATTGTATTATTTATTTATAATGTGTTTATTAAATAGAAGAGTGGTCCACAAGCAGAGAGAGGTTTTCTTTTACGTAAATTCATTAATTGAAAAGTTTTTGTAGTGTATGTAATGAGTGTATAAAGAGTTGTCATGTCAGTCATGAGATGCATCACATGTCTAGTCTTTTGAACACTGGTGAGAGACAGAAAGTCTCTCCCACTGGTGAGAGACAGAAAGTCTCTCACCAGTGGGAGGGGGGGAGAGGGGGAAAAAGATGTAATATAGTAAAACAAGAATAATTGTGATGATAAAAGACAGAAAAAGTAAGGAAGAGGAAAATTGGAGCAAAAATTGACTACAGAAGTTGTAAAAGAATTAATAAAGTGCAAAAACTGAAAGTAAAACAATGAAAAATTCCCTTTTTCACCAGTTCACAAGAAATAAAGACAAAGACAGAGATGTGGTGGGCGTTCTTGTAGATCCTGACCTTGGAGTTACAGATGGTATGTGCCTTGGAATTCACCACTAGATGATAATATATACTCAAACATACTGTACATGTCAGGTAATATCTCATGGTCTGTGCACATGTCCCAGCAAAGGGAACAGTGGTACATTTGTTAGAGCTTGAACTTAATGAGTTAAGTTTGCAACGGTTGGGGGGGTCATTTTCTATGGAGGCTTACATGTAAATCACAGACAGATTTGCTGGCAAAGTGAATGTTCCCAGAAATTAATTCAACTTGGTGTGTTGCTTGTGTCAGTTATCCACTGAATGTTACAGTATATTATAGTTAACTCTGTACACTGAATATATTACTTATGCCTGAAGGGGATTTGGGTGAACAAATCCATTAAATTTATATAACATGTTACTTTAAAATGATTTTCCAGTGCTCCTTGTTACAGACTGCTTCCATTATTTCTCATAGCAACTACAGTGACAAACTCGGTGACATTTTCAACCACAAGAACTGAAGAAAAGAAGTTTTAAATTAAAATGTAATAAATCAAAGCCAAAGATAGTGATCTCCCTTGAATCTATTGCGTGTGACATGTATGTGGTGTGTTTGCAAATGGTGTGTCATGTCACCTGTATGGTGTGGACTGATGTTGGGTCGATGTTGAGTGAGATGTCGACCGCAACACAAGGGTTTAGTTTAGTTTTTCACAGCTGCATCGCTCTTCAGACGTTTGCTTAGGGGTGTGTAAACAGTGGAGGTGGTGTGTATGTGTGTGTGATCAAGTGTGTGTTAAAGATCACCCAGCTCTTTCCTTTGCTTCCCTGCTGCCCAGCTGTGTGGATACAACATTGTATCCAACAGGACCTTGCGTCAGCAATTGTGTGTTTTTTGTTGTTTTGATTCTGTAAACCAGCATAGCGTTTGAAATGAAATGTTGACTACAAAGTTTAAAGTGACTGAAATAGCTTTAAGGATATTTTATGGATGTTCACATCCATGTTGATTGAGCAGTGTAAGACTCTACACTATCACACTTTTATACATTGTCCCTCAACTTTAAGAAAATGAATCAGGATAATAATTATAAACATACCAATTTGGCAACTATGCAATTTTTAAGGCCAAACAGTGTACCCTTCCTCAACTGAACAAGTAATTCCCCTTCATCTTCAATCCAACCATACATGCGTTTATCTTGCTGAAGATCACAGTGAGGGTAAAAAGTCCTCAAAACAAACAAGAAATGAATCTGGCTGCTGTAGAAGCCTTGCAGAGACAATTATGTCTACCATGAAACACATTACACTAATTATTATTTTCATTATTGATCAATCCGTCTATCGATTAGTTGTTTAGTCCATAAAATGTCAGAAAATGGTGAAAGATGATGACTCTTTCCCAAAGCCCAAGATACTTACTTGCCTGACACCCCTCCTGGAGTATAGGTCATCGACAAGGGACCTCCAGAATTCTAGCTCATTAGCTTTCTTTTCTATCTGATACCAGGTGTATCCCAGTCTCTTGATGTCTGCCTGGAGATCCCGTCGCCAGGTGTTCTTTGACTGGCTTCTTTTCCTCTTCCCTCGAGGGTTCCATGTCAGAGCTTGTCTGGTGTGTCTGACACTGGTTTTCGTAGTTTGTGCCCTATCCATCTCCATCTTCTTCCAATTTCGTCTGCTGTTGGTAATTGTTGTGTCCTCGTCCACAGATGTTATTGCTGATCTTGTCTGGCCATTGGGTATTAATAATTCTTCTTAGGCAGATAAAGGTTTACATTTTATTGATTGTGGTCTTCATCATTCTCCATTTCTCGGCACGATAAAGCAGCACTGATTTTACATTCAAGTTGAGGATTCTCATTTTTGTTTGTTGCTGTATCAGTCTAGAGTGCCAGATGTTCTTGATTTGCTTGTGTACCTCCCTGTTTGTCATTGATATTCCCCAAACAGGTAAATGACTCTACTTCTTCAAACCTGCTACCTTCAAATGTGATTGGTTCAACATGGGTTGCACTCATCCTCATGATCTTCATCTTTTCCTAATGGATGTGTAGTCCTACTTGTAAGGAGGTAGCTGCAAGTGTTGTGGTCTTATCCAGCATCTGATGATGGCTGTGTGACAGTAGTACCAAGTCGTCTGCAAAGTCTAGATCATCCAGCTGTGTCCACTGGACTCCATTCTTTCTTTGTTCAGTTGTTGTTCTCATTACCCAGTCCATGGCTAGTAGAAACTAGAATGGAGATAATAGGCATTGCTGTCTGACCCCAGTCTTGATCTTGAACTGGGTGGTAATCTGTCCTTCATGTATCACTCTACAAGTCATTCCAGCATAGCTATTTTTGATGAGGTTCATCAGCTCAATGGGCACTCCATGATGTCTCAAAGCTTCCAGAGGATCTCCCTGATGACACTGTTGAATGCTTTTTCATAGTCAACAAAGTTGACATACACTGAGGAAGTCCACTCTAATGATTGCTCAATGATAATACGAAGAGGGGCAATCTGGTCGGCACAAGATCGATTCTTCCTGAATCCCGCTTGTCGGTCTCTTAGCTGTTGGTCTACTGCATCCTTCATTCTATCCAGGAGTAGGGTCCATTTATAGTTGGAATGTTACCCAGGTCTCCTTTCTTAGGTAGCTTGTTGATAAAGCAATCTTTCCAGTCTGACAGTATTTCTTCTTCTTCCCTGATCTTTCCAAAGAGTGGATACAGCAGCCCCACAGTGGTATCCAAATCTACCTTTAATGCTTCTACTGGGATGCTATCTGGTGTTGCTGCCTTACCATTCTTTAGTTTTTGTACAGCCTTTCTGGTCTCCTCCCTACTAGGTATGTCACAGCTGATGGAGAGATTGGTTTCTGCTGGTTGGATATCTGGGGATTTTGGTGGTGAAGGTCTGTTAAGCAGTTCCTTAAAGTTTTGCACCCATCTATTGAGTTGACCGTCTTTGGTCACAATGGTGTTACCTTCTTTATCTTTCACCAGTATTTGCAGATTGCTATACTTGCCTGACATCTTTCTGGTGGTGTTATACAACTGCTTCATGTTTCCACTGCCCGCTGCTTCCTCCACTTCTTCTGCTAGGCTGTCAATGTATTTCTGCTTGTCCGCCTTGATACTCTTCCTCACTTCTCTGTTGGCATCAGGATACTGTTCTTGTGCCTTTGCTTTTGATGCTCTTGTGCATCTGTTTCCCACTGCTGCCTTCTTCTCTTTCGTTACTTTGATCTTTTGTGGAGTTTCAGCAGATATCCATTCCTTTCGTTGAAATTTCCTGTAGCCAATAACTTCTTTACATGTTGATGTCAAGTGTACCTTTAATATTTTGCCAATGGCTGTCAACGCTCGTCTTGTCCTCAAACAAATCCTGGAGAACTTCAAATTTGTTGGAGAGTTTCAATCTGTACTCTTCTTGAATTTTTATGTCCCTCAACAGACTTGAGTTGTATTTTTGTCTATTACCCATTGCCTCTGTTCTGTTCTTTAACTTAAGCTTCAGTCTAGCAGTTAGCAAGTGATGGTCTGATGCTACATCTGCTGCCCTTTTTACTCTCATGTCCTGTAGTGATCTTCTGAACTTCTTGCTTATACAGATGTGATGTTGTTCCTGGTTGAAAGAAGGGTGGTCGGTCCTGAGGCTTCCAGGGACGCCTGGCTTTCCCCACTTGACGTCATAAGTCTTTGAGCTGAATAACTTTTCTGTCCTAAGACTAAGTTCTCTTGTTGTTCCCTTGTCTGCATACTGTCACAAGTGAAGTTTTTTATGGGGCAGGGGTTCTAATCATGAATGGAACACAAAAGATATATATATATTTGCGTTATGATATTATAAGCTAGACTTTGTCATGTTGATTTTGTTGCGACATTAAATCATCCATAAATGCAGTTGTTGTTTATTGTTATGATTATGGCCCATTTGGGGTATTTAGGCTACTTTGGTAGTTAAATCAAATGGGTTATCTCATTACATGATGAATGTTGTTTTATAATAATATCACACCACCCAAATATGCAAATACTTCCTTTTAATACTCATTTTCAGTGTCAGTTTATAATTTATTATACTGATGGCCATGCAATGCAGTTAGTGTTCTTAGATATACTAGACCAAAACATGATGATTAAAACTCATTTTTTGTGACTTTAGATATTCTTTTGTGAAGATTTAATACAATGACAGAGTACATTTTTTAGTATAAGAAATGCTGTAGCCAGGTGCACAGGTATTTTTTACCTGTTGGCGGTTTTAGGTATGTAGTGACCCCTGGTTTGTTAAAGCCCAAGATGATGTCCTCAGATGTTTTGTTTTGTTCTGACCAACAGTCCACAACCCAAAGATATTCAGTTTACAATCATAGTGGACTAAAGAAACCAGAAAATATTCACATTTGAAAAGCTGGACTCAGAGAATTTGGACTATTTTTCTAAAAAAAAAAAAAAAATCAAAAAGCTTAATTGATTATTAAAACAACTGGCTATTATTTTAATAGATGGTAACTAATTGATTAATCATCTAATCATCGCAGTTACTACTAGAAGATATTGTTCTGCAAGATCAGACATTTTTCTCTGAACATTTCACCCACATTCAGTATCAACATTTTTGCAACTTGCCAAATATATTGATTGATAAAATGTTCTCATTATGGTGAGAGAAAATGTAACTGAGCCACCATTACATTTCTAACAAAACATACTTGCTGTTGCAATTTAGTCATATATGAATGTACTTTCTACGAGACAGGGTTGGACATTCTTACTGTGCATAAGTCAGAGACAGGAGGTTGGGTGTAAAAAGTGTAGGATTTTGACACTTGACACTGGGGTTTATGTCACGTTTAGGCTGCTAAAACACTTAGTTAAGATTTGGGTTAAATATTTAAAAAGTCAATTTAGCTTTTTTAAATATTTAACCAAGACCTCAATATTTCTTTAACCTTAAGAAAGTACTTTGAGTCACCTAAACCTAACCATGAAAACATTAACCTGCTTCAGTGCCAGGATTAAATAATGTAGAGAAAACATTTTTGTAGAAGGTTACTAAACATTTTGCATCAACAGTGAACAGATATGTTCAATATTAACATTTCTTTGTTATATTAATAAGAAAATGTAATCAGTGTGGGATTATGTTTCTCACAAAAGGTATTTGCTTTTGCAAATTTGTTGTATATTAATGTAATTTTTAGGAGACAGGGTTGACAGGGATGATACAAGTGTCATTTGAAGCCCACAAGTCATAGATTTCAGCTAACCCTTTCTTACTCCACTGTATTTGCATGTAACGTTCATGTCTATGTGTGTGTCTGTGTGTGTGTTGTCTGCATGCCAGTCCCAGAGTGCTGAAGCATTACACTTTGGTACACACTGACCAAGTGCCCAGCAGCCAACGCCCTGGAGAACAGACTCTGCAGTGTGTGAGCCCACAGGAAATGTGTGCTAGAGGAAGTCGGACGGAGAGTTTGCACAGGTGTGTGAAGGTTGTGTGTGTGAGTGCGTTTGGGGTCTTGCAGTCGAGGTTGCCCTTTGAAACTGCCGTGTAGTGCTCCTTCTCCTTCCATCTTTGAACATATCCCGTGCAGAGGACCGGCGTGTTGAATATAAAGTTACAAAGAAGGGACTCTTTGTGTGTTTCAGCAGCTGCAGGAGTCTCATAGTGGTCTGGTTACTGCTAGAATGTCATGTTAAAGCACAAAATCAAGGTGAGGGTGAGGAAAGTGAGGGGGAAAATGCTCTCCTTTTCCTCACAGCCATTACTCAGGTGCGCTTGAAGTTCAAAATGTCAGATCAGACCTGGATGTTTCTTAAAATCTTAAAATCGTTCTTAAATCTTTGGTGATCTTCTCCCGTCACATAATTTTCAAACTTCTTATCCAGAGAATATATGAAGATGTCCTTTAGAAATCAAATATACTTTCCAAAAAAAACAAAATATAAATTGTAATTGTATAATAAATGTATAAATGTTCATACATGCAAAAGATATGGTGTGTATTTAGTCTCTGTTTGACCAGATGTGAATATATTGGAAATAAGTCTTTTCTGTAGCCACATAAATGTGGACAAATTTGATCTGGTTTTCTCCATTTTTGGCTCTGCATCCACACTAAGCTGGTGATTTTTTGACCTCTAAAACTAGGTCTAGATCTGGAGATATTTTATGCTTTTTCAGATTGAACTACATGTCTGGAGCTTTTATGCATTGGACTAAGAACTTCCAAACAGTCTGTAGGATCATCTGATTTTGCACAGGTTGTTGTTTCTACATCTCTATGATGCAACAACAGCTTTCATTAGCACACAGATAAAACAAAACAACAGCAAACAGTCTTATCTCTGTTGTCAGTAAACTGAGCGGGTATAATCTTTTGTTAAGAGGCTTCAAGGACTCCAGTCATACATTTTTAGAGAGCTTTCAAGATATTTGAGGCCAGTTGTGCAATCCTGCAGTATGAAAAGATGAACATCATTTTTTGAGCAGTCACAGCCTTTCTTGTAACTCTTCATAATTATTATTGAGCTTTACTGAATCAAATCATTTCCTCACCACCCTGTACTAAATGTTCATAACATTTTATTTTACTTTAAAATAATTTCCTGAAACATTTTCTGGAAATAACAACGTAATTTGATACCAAAAACAGCTATTTAAATTTAGTTAGTTGTGCTGAGTTTTTACAGGAAACTCTTGCCAGATGACTTTCCTTGAGAGAACTGCTCCAAATGAACCCAGGTAAATATTAATGTTAGTCATTTATCATTAGAAGCTAAATTCTTCATTCATGTTGAATTGTATGGTTGACTGACTAAAATATTCTGTTATCTAATTAGCAATTAATTGATATCAGTAAATTGAAAATGTACCAACTGAAGACTGTCTCTATTTTCCCTGTGATTTGTACTAAATTGCAGAGTTCTATCGAGGAAACTTCCAAGGAAATATTAGGCAGGTATTACCATATTAGGGACCTGTAAAATGTTGTTTAGATCATCTTAATCTCATTTTATCCTGATGATATTTACTTTACAAAATTGCAGAGTTCTGTCGAGGAAGCGTCCAAGGAAATAATAGGCAGGTATTATTATATTAGGGACCTGTAAAATGTTGTTTAGATCATCTTAATCTCATTTTATCCTGATGAAATTTAATTTGGCAGCTTTTTTTCCTTCTATTTTGAGTGCTGTGTGTTCCAATGATGATATAAACATAGACTGTATATAAAAATGGACATAGGGAGGTGTGCATCACCCCTGGTTTGCATTGAAGCTGGTTTGAAGCCCAGAGTTGATACTTATTGTCTGCGCCATCTTTTCCGTTTGGAGCCAGGAACTTCCAAATAAGGAGTGTAGGCTTTTGCCTTTCATCCTCTGAAAATGCACCCCACTACCTCGGACCGAAGCAAATGCTAGCTTACTGGAAAAACCAACCAGTGCACATTTGGGCTAGTGTTCTAAATTGGGCTAATCAAGTAACATTAAACTCACCAAAATATAGTTTTCGACTGCAAGTCTGACTCAGTCCGAGTCCCAGAGACGGGGAGAGCAGCGGGTGAGCCCACACAACAGACATCAAAGCTACTATAAGTCTTCAAGTCTTATTGACAGAGCAATAATTTTCAAAATGACCACCAGTACACTTACAAGAGGGCCCGAATTTAGCGACTGAAACCATAATGACTCATTTAAAAAAACTGACTTAGTTAGAGTGACTGACTTTAGAGAGAAGTTGACACTATGAGAGTTAATTGGAGTCAGGGATTTTTTGGAGCATCCAGTGGCTGTTGGTGGCACTTTAAGGTACTTCTGCATTGGCTTTAGCCTCAAGCCATGTTAGTTGCAACTTGGATATAACACACACTCCTCTCTTCCACTCCCACAAGAGATTGTTGTCTTAGCAGCATTAATGGGCACACTGGAGTGGATAGATAACATACAAAACAATGCTAGGCTGTAGGCCACACACACACACACACACACAGCCAAACATGTGGGTGGTCTTTCAAGAGTGACAAGGGTTAATGACAGTCCTGTTTGGAAGGATTGACGCCTAAGCCGCAAACAAACACATCCATATACACACATAAACACAGAGGCACACACACACACACACACACACCCACACACACCCACACATACACAAACTCAACAACTGTGACATGCAGTCATGTGGTTTATCAGTCAGCGTCTGCAGACGTCTCTGATGAGATTCTGACTTGTTTTTTCGTTTGTTTGTTTTCATAACAAGGGTATGACTGGTTTATGGCCAATAGGGGTCATTTTGTATGTCAGTCATCTGATTTGACTTTTTTTTACACACACTTTTGGCAATAATCTTACTTCAGAACATTTCATGTAAATAAAAGGCCTGATTTTGTATGTCAAGGCATGTCAGGATTTATGATAGAAAGTTTCAGGTGCACATGGAGAAGGATGGGGAAAAGTTTATTAAGTTGGCATGTCAGAAGGATACCATAGTTTACCATATTCTATATTGGCAATAATCAGTATGAATAAGAGCTTCATTTAAATACATGTTTGTGTAAGCTATTCACAGATAACAATAAACGGAAAAAGAAATTGATAATGATGTCAGACACATGTGGAGGGGGTGAACACTGCAGGGGGTCTGATTACATACTGCATATAAAATGAGGGTTAAGGGTTTTAACACATAACCACATTATCAGATTATCTGTCTTAACCAGATTACTCCCAGAGCTCTACAATAGGATGTCTAAATTACAGAAACATGTTACTAATATTGTGGTTTTACGCATTTTCCTTTTACTTGCTCACTTAATATAGCTGAAATTTAGTTTTTCAGCTTTTTACTCATTTTTATAGACATCTTCTTGTCTTTATACAAATCTTACCATTACCTACTGAAGCTATTTGTAATGCAGTTACGGTATGTGTTACTGACAAGAAATGAAACTCATACACCTTGTAGCTCTTCACATAACTGAAGTCAAACTCCTCCTGCCTTCTGGATTAATGAGGCATACATTTGTTTGTGAGTTTCTGGTAAGTGATGTTTTCAAATGCCATTTATACAATGTGCAGTTTTAGCCAAATAATCTGATTGGTCACAGATGTGGTACCAGCTGTAAACCTCAGAACTGAACTGTGCTTCAATGGTTGCTATGCCAACCCTCAATGTCACCATGGAGCTGGTGAGCAACCAGTGTTTTCTCCGTTCTGTTTCTCTTACATGTGCAGTAAAATTAACTGGAGAGGACTCTTTAGCCGCAATATATGGGTTGGTAGCTCATTTGTGTAAAAGCTCTAATGCCCTTGATGATAACCCGTTCTGTGATTGTATTAATTCTATGACAAAAATATTATTCTTCAAGATGCAATATTCAAAAATCCTTTTATTTTTGTTTATTTGAAAGTGTATAGAAGTGGCTAAAGGAGTAAAAGGGGGGGTTGTAAGATGACAACAGATGAATGGGTGTGTGTGTGTGTATGTGTGTGTGTGTGAGCCTGTAAAAACAGCTGCTGGTTTTGTTTTGGGAACCAACATCATCACCATCCAAACACACACACATGCACCAACACCCCGACTGCAGCCAAGTAACCCAAAAGGAGAGAAAACGCGCTTGTCACGCACCTTCCCCACCCACTCCTTGGAAAAACAAAAGCCAGTCACTTTGGGTTTGTATTCACACTGAGGTACACACACACACACACACAAACACAGAAAAATACTCATGGCGCTCTTGTCTTGCCACTCAAACACTAAGACATATTCTTTGTTTTTCATGCGTACAAATGCACTCAAACTCAAGCACCCTTCCCCCCTCCCCACACATACACACACACACACAAGAACATCCACAAATAAACACTTACTCTTGTTCTTCCATTCACTGAGTCATTTTAAATAAGAACCAGAGACTCTGTAGGAAACTCATAATATTCACTCACTTGGATCCCATCATGCATGCTCAAATAAACATTTTTTTTTGTTGTTGAAATTAATTTGTTTGTCGTGAATTGCGAATGGCTCCCCTTAGTTTTCTTAGCAAAGTTACAATTATAATACGCATACCGAGTGTGCGCGTGTGTGTGTGTATGTGTGTGTGTGTGTGTGTGTGTGTGTGTGTGTGTGCCAAGGGCTGGTCCAGGGCTTGGTGCCAGCATGGATAAAGAGCAGATGGCGACCCTGACGGGGCAGAACACCTCCAGTTCCCACATTCTCCTGTTCTATTCAACCTTCACTCCCATACCTCTAATGGAAGCATGTGTGACAGGGATAGCTTAGATTTATACTTGAATGCACTGCCGTTTATAAGAAAACAAATGGAACAAAAACCTCTGTTCTCTTATGCATACTATTTCTTTTCATGGGGTAATCATACAAGTTATGGGAACAGGGCAATCACGCTTGTCCAATTACTGGAAAGAAGGGGGCGCTTCAAGACAAGAATGACCCCTTGACATCATTATATTATATATAAGTAGATTGTGTCAACATTTTTAATCTCACCTACTAAGATCCGGTTTGTCAGTTGTTCCTTCAGCTGGGGGAAACACCAGACCTACGCGAATCATTGAACAAATTGAAGATGTAGAATATGATTCTGAGGCCTGAAACCAGGGTTGCTGGTTCTTGGTTTTTGACCTATTGGACACTCATTCAGTTACTCTAAAGACGCATCATTAAAGTGATAAAGTCTTAATGTAATTTGTATAAGGGCTTGAAAGAGTGTATTCAACACATGTGTAGAATCAGAAAATCAGGTTCATTGCCAAGTACTGTAGGTTATCACATACAAGGAATTTTTTTTAGTGTTAACAATGGTGCATAACAATCAAAATATACAAAGTAAGATTGTATTCAATTGAGAGAAATTTGAAGTGCCATTGAATCAAATTCTGAATCAAATTTCAACTTATGGCCACCCTGGACTTTTTAACTTTTAAGAGAACTGCATGGTCTGTAATTAAAAAAATACTGAGAAATATATACAGGCAGCAATTTCCCCAAAATGTATTTACTGCTTGTATGGCATTAAGGAATGACGTGTTTCGTATTATCTTGCTGATCCACAAACATTTCCATACATCCTGTTTCTTGAGAAAGAGGAGGGGAATCACTGAGACAAATGGACAAAGACATGAGAGATACCAGAGAGGAAATGAGGGATGTGTCGTAGGACAAAGACAAAAAGGATTTTGGCTGAAGAAGAAGTGGATCTTGACCAAACCTGCCTCTTTCCACTGGTGGATTCCCGTGCCAAAGGGCAACTTCTGCTTATACTCCTTTCAGACAGACACAGTGACATTTAATCTTTAATCACCTTGCCTATGTATGTATGTGTATCAAAGAGCAAGAGGGACAAAGAGACAAAGAACTAGAGACAAAAAGAGATTAATAAAGAGCAAGACAGATGGTCATGTACTGTATTACCCATACAAACACTGATAAACAATAAAACCATAGGCTCTTGGCATCAGGAATACCTAAAGAATTTGATTTGATGCCCCTGCTTAGGTCGGCATTTGGTTCCGTCCTCCACCCTTTGCTCCCCATCTGGCCTCCATTGTCTGGTAGCCCTGAGCGACAGGTGGTATTGTTCCCACGGAGACAGTTGCCGTGGTGGCACACTCCTGAGGGTGTAGCCTGTCCACACACACGCACATCAGCCACTTTACTAACCTGTTTCCTGCATGTGTTCCTGCCAGACAGGCGGTGTCCCGCCAGGAAGTGCACCGTCTCATCATGTCACGTTGCGTCTCTTAAGGCCGGCAGGTGTCTCGCTCGTGGAATTTCCCATGTGAAACAAACATGACTGGATTTGAGTTCATCTTCACTGGTTTCCTCTAATTGTCAGAGTTTTTAAGAATCTTTTTCAGAGAAGCAACATGAAACAAAAACATGTTTCAAGTAGATGTCAATTTGTTGGTAAGGGTTTTGGATGAAGATTTGATAAGAGATGATGTACAAAACACTTGCAGGAATCACAAGTGAAGGAAGGGTTTATTTCAAAATAATCAGAAGCACCATAAAAAATAAAGACATTAGCCTGTGTACTTCCATCTCAATCCATAGAAGCTGCCGATCATCCTCTCTGAAAAGCTCATAAAAAGGGAGAAAACATCCATCAAATTTTCCAAACAGCTTGTGCAGAAAAGGCAGTGTATCTACCTTTTCTGACTTCATTCCGACTGACTCCATTTAAAGAAGACTCTCTGGTGCTATTTGGGAATTGTTACTCACATCAAGTCACTCAAGCATTACCTGAATTTCATTGTGGGGATAAACTTCTGTTTTAAGTTACACCTGAGCCCACAGAATCACAAGCACACTCACAAACAACTCATACATGGTCTTTTCTAGATTTCATTTTATTCAACTCTCATGATAAATAATGTAGAGACATCTTTACACCACTAAACGTGGTGTGTAGGACCCATAAAGTAAATTATCAAGTTATCGAGTGGAAGAACTCAGTGGTTAAATTGCTTATTGCTTTTAGTGAAGAGCCTCTCCTGCTTTGTAGTCAGTGTGTGATTCATAGTTTGATGTTGATAGGACTTGGAAAAACACATTCATTATTAAGGAAATGTGTGTGTATATATAAAAATAAGAGTTCTAGACAGACACCGAGAATGTGTGTGTGTGTGTGTGTTTGTGTGTGTGTGTGTGCTGGTGTTGTAGCCAGACTGACTTTAGGCTGTCAGTGCTCATTAGGATAATGACTGTGGGACCTGGCAGGTGCCCAAACTTTGAGAGAGGGATGGTTGGAGGAGGGAGGGGGAGTGCGATCGAGGAGAGTTATAATGGCCCAGGAGAGGAGGGCGGGGGGGGGGGTAGCTGCTTAATGGGATCACATTTCATCCACCCGCACCCCATCTCCCCCTCTCCGTTTTTTGTCTGTTATAAACAGACAAAGACATTGACAAACATTTATGCTCCGGCTAACACAGATCAGCATAAATTGTGAGGTAAAAAAAAGACAAACAGACCATAAAATTGGTGGTTGGTTTCCTCCTCCTCATATCATCAGAGCTGCAGCTACAGACACATGGTTTATGTTACAGTTCCTCTGTGAGGTAGTATATATGTTCAGAAAAAAAAAAAAAGATTGTGCAGCTGTACCTACAGTACAGTATGTCAGGCATGGAAACTGCATGGTTTCGACCCATGACTTTAAGTTCAAACTGCAGCTAAATGTTTACCAGATATGTCTTATTTACATCGCATTTGTCACATTTGACATTCTATTCCAATGGGTTCAATTTATATGAACTATAAAATGTATTGGTGTATAGTAATCATGGTCCAGTTGAACTAGTAATTGATCTTTTTATGGAAAAAAAAAACATATCAGACACAAATTATTAGTCAAAGCGGGGATTCTGTCTTCAAACATGTCTGTAGGGGATCTTTAAGAATGGCAAACAAACACCTGTGTTAAAGGTGTCCGGTTACTAGAAGTGAGTAGCACCTGTTAGCCAATCATAATAATAATAATATTAATAATTCTCAGTGGCCACAGTATCAACGCCCATCTGAAAACATATCCAGTAGAAATCAGCAGCAGGTCAGAACTGAGTGTACAGACTGTTCAGTGGGAACCTTGGAGTTGAGTGTTTAGACTAGACATTCCTCTATGCATTTACATGCCACTTGAAGTATTTGGCTAATGTTCAATGAACAAGCAGGTAAGTGTTCAGTGTCTTGTTCAAGAACATCTAAACAGAAGGGCTGAGAAAATGTTCTCCTTTGCCAATTCGGGGGTCAAACTTGTGACCTTTCAGCTGCATGATGAGCTCTGTTATGGATGACTTTGCTACTGGCATACATTGGAAGCTTTGAGTTGCTCACGCACTGCATACCAACTGGTACCAGTAATAATAAGCTGGGACACACACACACACTCACACACACACACACTTAAAACAGTCCTGCTCAAATACATTTAAACACAGACATACAACTCATGGGCTGAAGTCCAAACAAGACGGATAAATGTGAAACTCTAGTCATCTCCCAGGTCTCTTTGAAGCGGTTGTGTAGGCTCAGACGGCGGTGTGAGGTAGCATGTTTGTCACAAAATCCTTCACCCAGGCAGATCAAGGGCGTTCGTCACACACTCAAACATCGCACATGTCTGCTGACAGGAGGATTATCTGTTCAAAATGAAAGGTCAGAGAGAGGGAGCCGCTCTGATCAATGGGAAGATGGGATGGATCCTGAAAAGAGATTCACAAAGGTTGAAGAGTAACAGATTCCTTTTGAAAGGATTAGAGTGAAAAGGATTGGATGGATTTGACATACAGCCAAGTATTAAAATCCTTTTGTGTGTTCACATTAAATAAAACTAATGTAAAATCTGTAAAATATCTGAGTGAATAGCCTCCTATTTTTTTTTTTAAATGTAAAGTTACCTCAAATTAAGCTTTTTTATGTCATAATGTCAATATCACATTGAAATCAGACTCATTCCAGCAAATATGGGTTCTGTTTACCTAACTTGCTTCCAAAAACTGCAGCATCTAATTAGCTTGAATGTACAAAATTAATAAAATAAAACCCAACCTACTCATAGCTCGAGGGAATAGTTAAGGTCTAAACCAGCCCTAACCTCTGAGGTTTGGTTGGGCTCCAGTTGGATTCAAGCTGCAAACATTAACTCACACAATCCATTTAGACTATGTTGTTTGCTTCACTGCTGAGTGACTAACCTGAACTACTGTCATTGGACAGGCGCTTACAGCCCTTTTCCACAACAGAGAGTTAACGAAACGTAACATAATGTGTATCCATTGTCACATGTCGCTGCTGTTTGTTTCCATGGTTCTGCGCACGTTTTAGAGACAAGTTCCTGGAGCAGAATTTCAGCACTGCTCAAGAGGTGATACTGAATACAGTGCTGCTAGTTGTGATTGGTCGAGCAAATGTGTCGTCACAACAGGGCAACTATGGCAAACAGAGCATCAGGTGTCTAGAAGAAATGGGGATACAACACACAGCCAAATAGGGCGAGGAAACATTTCAAAGATAAATAGAGATTATTTGATATGCTGGATGTTGTTTTGCTCCATCTTTTGCATTGCTGACTGTCCCACAGCTGCCCACTTCACTCACTTTACCAAACAGTCTTTAAGCTTTATATCCAAAACATCCCTGTTTTTGACAGTTACACAACAACATGGGCGCCAGTTGCCATAAAATCTCTAGGAAGAAGAGGAAGAAGATGTCTTGGTTTTTAAAAGAAAACAAACAAACAGCAGAAACACGAGGAAGAAACTTATACAGAAGCCTCAAGAGGTTCTAAACAGTTTAGGATATAGTAGGCCCCAGGTTACATGTTAAAGTGGAAAAGAGCTATTAGTGTACAATATCATTCATTCTTCTTGTACTGAAAACCTTGAAGTCAAAGGAGAAATCCTCATATTTTAGTAAATATGTTGAAACATCTATTTTAGATTAACACCTCCTGTAAAAGAAAAACCTGATAAACCCTCTACAGGTTTACAGCAGCTGTAATACAGCACATATGGTCCTACGTGATCCCTTCAGTTACAGCACTTTTTTGCAAGAATATGAAATGTTTTGTTCAGTTTGTTTGATGGTTTGGCGTTTTGTTTGTTAGCAGAATATGTTAAAATCTTAAATACTTACTCAGCAAAATGTTGTAGGAAGTTGGGCCAAGTAATAAGTAACTAGTTGTCAGTGAGGATCCAGATCCAGATGTGAATCCACAACATTTCAGAATAAATTCTTAAAATGATGGAGTTTTAATGATTGATGATAGATTGAGGACATTTTCTCCTTTTTCTCATAAAATCAAATCTGACTCATGTATGCCGTGATTGTGCATTTCTGTGTGTGTTTTCATGCAGATCTGGGTCCAGATGGAGATGAAATTTTTCTAAACATTTTATACGTTTATACTGGTGAACAAACCGATGTCTGAGGGAGAATAAATCACATTACATGCTCTGAAAGTTCCTTCTTTTTCATTTACTGTGAAATTACTACATTCTGTTTGAGTTCCAGAGAATAATTTATTTCAATAAGACATGACACTGCCAGAAATCCTCTTATTTATGATTTTTTTTTTTTGCTTTAACGTCTTTCAAATGTATTAAAAGTGCAGCGAGCAAATGTGGGAAGATGCAAAGTGAAACTATGCGAACCGCAGCTGTCGTTCTTGTGTGAGACCACAGGCCTCCTCTCCATACAGCACAATGTATATGAAAGGTTGTTCACCTATTCTTGAATGATTTGATGGGTGTGTGAGAGAATGCAGCTCGCCTGCTGTTCTCAATCGAGCTGGAGGAAAGTGATCTGTGCCTCGAAACAAAGAGGAGAGGGCAGAGGGGGTCAATCCATTAGCAGGTTAATGCAGTATGTGTCTCTGTGTGTGTGTGTGTGTGTGAGAGAGAGAGAGAGAGATGGGACATGTTGTTGTGTGCGCATCCGTGGCAGATTGTGAGGTTATGGGTGGGAGCCTTTTCTTCACTCTAGACCCAAGTAAAAACTTTTTTTTTCTAGCACACCTCACTCTGAGAGAATAGTGGAGAGGCTTCCCAAGAGAGCTGACCTCTCTCTGCCGGTGGGAACCTATTTGTCTCCTTCCCTCTTTCTCTGCCTGGCTCTGAAAGGAGGATGCTTTAACCTACGCTACGCTAACTAGAGAACGTCTTGAATTTCACCTTTTACCAGAGTCCCATGAGGATGCTCTCGGTTTTCTCAGGTTGAGGAAAACATGACAACCTTTTCTAAAACAAAATGAGCAGGGTAGAAAGGACTTTGACATGTATTTGAAAGAAAGTATACATGTATTCATAAAACACTGTTGGGATCAAATTCAACACTGTGCATGTAACTAATGCATATATATCCGCTAAGTTGCAAAATAAAGTTGTAGCGCTTCTTAAATGAGTTTGAAAAAAGTGATTTTTTTTCCTACTTCTAAGAGAACATTGTTGAGTTGTTTGAATACCACTGATGATGTTACCGAATGCGAAGATAGGCTTATCTAAACTATGCTAACCAGTGTATTATACGCAAACCACAAGGTCAAACAAGTCAAAACATTAATTTTGCACCTGTTATCAGCAGGTTGCATCTTCAAATGTATTTTTGTGATCCCAAATCATTCCAGACAGACAGCGTCTACTGTCTGCCTCAAATGATTAAATGTTTGCCCAGGTTGAAACAAGCATTTAAATCCAACATTTCCTGCCAAGCTAGCACAGCAGATGTTGGATTTAAATGGTGGTTTAACCCTGGAAGGAAGAAAGTAGACATCTGTGCCATCACAAAAAATACTTGTGAAGATACATCCCATGGCTGGATATCAGGGAAAAAATTACATTATTACTTTTCGCCTTAATGTGAGTGAGTCACAGAGTGAAGTCCAGAGTGCTGAGATAAAAAACTGAGCTATGTTATTCATCTTCTGCTTCTGCACCACTGTGTACAATAGTAGATAGGTGCCTCTGGTGTATGGACTGATTTATGGTTCAGTTTCAGATTTCATCTGTTGCTGACAGTACCGCAGCACAAGCTGGATGTCATGTTGTACATTATCAGGCTATTCAGGCTACTGAAAGAAGGATTTTTTGTGCTAAAAAGAATGTGACTTTGGAAGATAGTCACATGATTTGCTGGCACCTAGCAGAGGATTTGCAGTTTGCACTGACAAGTAGGAGATTCTTTCATTCACTAATTGTTGTCCTCACATAATCTATACCAACAGTAACAGCATGTAGGATAAAACACAAGCCCACCAGTTCACCTATTAGTTTCTGTTGTCTCCACGTGGTATCTCTATATCTGCCATATCACTGACATTTTGAGGCCACATTCACTCCAGTGTCATAGACGCAAAAGAATAAATTCAGGTTTAAGTCTCTTTTATGAGTTATTGCTGTTATAAACAGACAAAAATGAATCCACAGTATTCTGTTTACTACCAAGGGATAAACCTGCTGGTGTTTCCCTCTTCTATGATGTAATATAATGCATACAGGCTATACTAAGGGACAAATAAGTACAGCAAATTTCAACATTAAGCCTTATTCTGCCAACATTTTCTGTGCATACACATAATCTTACTTACATGGACACACACAAACACACACCTGCAGATCATCTTATTTAAAAAAAAAAAAAAAAAAAAAGCAAAACAAGAAGAAAAGAAGGGGAAACTCAAGAAGAGGACAATTGTCACCTTGTCCCGGGAGACGTCCTCCAGTCATACCCCTGCCACAGACAGGAAGTCACACATAATGTTTGCCAAACGGAAAGATACCAGGGGTTCCCTGAAGGAAACCTGAGACCACAGGACATCGGATCACTGAGGGGGCCCAGGCCTCCTTCTCTATATCTACAGGTACAATAGAACCTGCTGCACTAAGTACTATTCAGCATAGGTAAGGGATATAGGGCCACCATGTATGCTGAATAAAGTGGGCAGGTAAATATCCACTGCTCTTTATTCAGGTGGGATTATGTAATGGTTGCACAGGAAGAAAAGGAGGAGATCACAAAAACAACAGTGTCACTTTCACCTGCAGGTGACATCACTGGCCGGTGGAAGTTTTAACTGTTGACAGTCACTTCAATAAAACAGTGTCTTCATTTTTTGGTCAGATGTTCTCGGAACCTAAAACACTGTAGGTGCTCGAGCTCATAGTGTTACATATTTGATGAAGGAGAGCGGCATTTGTGGCCTCACAAAGCTTCATCTCATGAGCTTAGTTTATATCTTAATAACATCCACTGCTGAGGATCAACCAGATATTGTATGTGTGGGACCAGTCAATGAAGTATAGGGAGTGTTCAGATATCGACATGACCTGCTGCCTCATGAAACCTATGTCAACCCTTTCATACCAGAGCTATGGAGTTTCAGAAGCATATTACACCTAGGTCAGGAGCAGGGTGGTGGAGCCAGGTCAGATAACACATATTGACCCGTTTAAACTGCTGAAACAAGCACAAAACAAGAGGCTTGCTAAAAGAATAATGAGGATATTTGTGGGTGGATTTGCTCCTGAGAGGACTGATGTCAGGACCTTTTTTATTGTATTTATCAGTAAATCAGTTAGCTTAATCCTAAACTGTATCTGATTATCTATATTGTGGAAGGATGCTTGTCTAAAAGGCTTTCAGAACCATGTATGAGAAGAGTCCTGCTACCTACAATTAAATTAAATATAGCATCACTTCATTCTAGAAAGTCTTGGACCACCTCACCAGAAAGGGCGTTTTAAAATTGGGTGACTCATTAGTCTGGTTTTGTTTGTACTTCCGGAAAACTTCTTAAGAATGGTCCAGTCCGGTTAACACCCTGTCTGCATCCTACATTTTTCAGTTGCCTGTCTGGCTGCTTAGTGTAGGCCGTACACAGTGTGGACAATCTGTGAGAATCACTTTTAAAGTGACAAAACTTATTTTCTCTCCATCTCGCTCGATGATAAATTTCATCTGAAGCAATGGTCCATTTTCTAAATGTAATTTACACCATAACACATCAAGTTAAGGTCACAGGATATGGCAAATCATGAGATGCAGAAGGGAAAAAGCGTACATGATTTAAAAAAAAAAAAACATCATGTATGTTGTGCTTTAGGCATAATTTATCACTCTCCCATGTCACCCCTCACCCAACACATTTATCAAGCCATCCTTGTTTAAACTAGGGATGGGATTTTTTTTTTTTTTTTAACAAAACAGAAAGAGAGAAAGGACAGCCCACAGAGCACAGAGAGCAGAGAGCAAAACTAAACATATGCTGAGACACAACTTTTGTCTGCCTTAATTTCATTTGTGTAACCCAGTAAGTTAAAAATAGCTGCAAAAATTCAACACCACTCATAGGAATCACTCGAGTCGTGCTGCTCAGTGATAGTAGAAGCCTTCTCACAGCAGGGTGGTGATGAGTCCGGCCTGCCAGATGTGGATTCTGACAATTTGAGGTCCCACTTGAACCTGATGGTCTTCCCTAGTTCAAAATATTCAAAAAACAACTTATTGGGTTGATATATGTGTGCCTATGTGAGTGTTGTTAAAGGTTTCATAAAAAACTCTCTTTTGTCCATGTCATTAACAACATTGTATAGCATGATGTTTCTCATTCATTTTCCTTTCATTAGGCAACTACTGACTGTGGTTTTTACCGAGCTGTGTGCAACACAGTTTGGAAAACCCCATGCTGAGCAACATGTCAGTGCAATGTTAAGACAGAGAGTCAGTGTCAGTTGCCCAATATCTTTTGTTGATGTCCAGTCATACTTTAGCCATCGTTAGTATCGATTAGCATGTGAAAGTTCTCGCCTGGATGATGACAGCAAAGTTTCAATCCACTCGCCGTCTCCACCTGGGCTCTCTCCCCTCACTTTTGTGTCGAGCAAACGAGTCAATCAACTTCACCTTTGTCTTTGCAGTGAAAGTTGTCAAGTCTGTCACATCTACACATTCCTGCATAGATAAAGGGCTCAGATACCTGTCTGACTGATGAGCAGAGGTCTAGGTAACTAACAAGGTCCTATGCTTTAAGCAAGTGTCTTACTTTAATGTAGTGTGAAAGCCATCAGGCGCTGCCGTTGTCATTAGGCGTTACTAAGAACCAGAAACTAACACTTAACCCTTAACTACTATTGAGATGAGCCTGAGGTTGACAAAAGCTTACTGAAAAATCAGACTATGACATGACTACTTAATCTGTAAACTGCTCTGGATGAGCATGTTTAATAATACAACCGATAAGCAAAATGGAAACAGTGTTGGGGAAATAAGAAAAAAAATAGCAAAAAAACAGGCCTAATCCAAGCCAAATTATTTCACTGAAGAAATAATTTTTAAGTTTTATTATTGTCATGCATATAACAATGTCCAGCACACATAGGCCTACAAGACACGACAAGTTCACACTAGACAGGCCTGTTTGCTGTGTTTACATCTCCAAACAACAAAGAAAGTCCATAAAAAGATATTTTCTAATATTGTTTACAACAAAAATCATAAATCATTGTCAAAAACATATACTATATAATGCTGGAGAAATCATAGTAAATACTAAATAAATAGTCAATCTTGCCTTTTTTTCCAGGCTTTTAAAGTAAAACTGAAACTCATCTCAGTTAAACAGCCATTAAATGTTTTGATCATCTGTACACCAGAATATTTCAGTTTTCGTTTTCTCGAGCCATTTCATGGAAAATTAACTCTCTTAAATCACCATAACTTGTACAGTACAAAAGAAAACGGGCCTCACTTTCAGCTTCACTCAAATCACACTGCTCACACAATCAAACTGAAGGTTGTTTGGCATAAAAGACATACATCTCTTCTGCTACACTGACAGTGAACTGAGAGCATCATCATATCTTCTTGACATCAGTTTTGAGTGATACGTTTGCTTGAGCATCACTATTATTAATTTTATTACCTATCAAAAAGTTATAGTGCTTGTCTAGTATGCATACTGCATTAATACATTAAGAACTGAAGAGAAAATGCTTCTTTCTGTCAGTAGCAACATCTCGCAGTAAGAAGTCCGTCACAGAATAGGATGACATTTCTCCACTGAATGTAGCCTAAACAGACTAAAACTGTATGTATATTATCATATGAGTAAGGGGTGTGACTCTTATGTCTCGCCACTGGAAAAACCCGTTGTTTCAGAATTACTACGCAATTACTGTTATTACTGGTATTTGTCCGTCCCTTCACACTGATTGCAGACATGTCCAGGCAAGTTCTCTGTGGTTTAAAAAAGTACTTTAAAAACACCGAGGACTGAAATAAACCAGCAGAAGAGATTTAGTTGTGTGTTAGTAGTTTTGATTTATTGTTTATTCCTTTCTTCTTCTTATTATTATTCTTTTCTTATTAGCATTATTAATTGAACATTGCATATACTTTTTACTCCTTAAAATTTAAACTGTAGCAGCTCTTCTCACCTAGAATATATTTTACATATTTAATTCCTTGTATGTGCAAACCTACGTGGAAATAAACCTGATTCTGATTCCGATTTACAGGGAATTTTAAAAAGTTAAAAATTCCTGTTTGATGTACACATTTATTAGAAATTCTCTGGAGTTTGTCAAAAGGATTTCTCGTGCTTGTTGTAAATCTCTAGATGAAGCAAGTTGAGGTAACATGGATACAAGACAGCATCAAAAAAATAAATCCTGGAATGTACTAAACAGCACAGACTGATGATGTATGAGTGCCTGAATATCTGAGTATAATTCTCATGTCAGTCAGAAGTTAAGGCGTACATATATATATATAGGGATTATGTGTGCTGATCTGGATAGTATTGCGTGTTTGCATGTTTGGTGTCAGTGAGATGCTGCCTCTCCAGGTCAAAGACACTTCACCTGTATGTCCTGTTTTCATACAGTGATGCCAGATTCCTTTTCTGTGACTCGTATTTTTTTAAACTTCATACAAGGATTTAGAAACTAAATTTTCAGAAGGGTTTTTTTTCTTGTGTTTCATTTACCATCTGGTGTTTTCTCTATTAGTCACCACAGATTTCTCGTAAAGCTACAAGTTAAACTTGTTGGAACAAACATCTTCAGCCGTTGATAGAGCAGCGGTGACTCGCTGAATGTCATGTCCCTGAATTCCCAGTCAGATATAAAAAGTCCCATCGCAAAACCGGTTGCCTATATAAGTTTAATCTTCTTGTTAGTACATTATGATTTCTGTGCTGTTACTTAAAGCTTTGTTGTTTTATAATCCTTAATTTCTTTCCCTCATTTCTGCACTCTTTATTCATCTTTCACCTCTGTCCCTTATCTCTCAGTCTTTTTTTCTCAGTCTAGTGAAGAAACTTTTCATCCATGACTCAGAGGCCACTAATAGAAGTGAATCATATCTCTCCGGGATTAATCGAAAAACTAAAAATAAATCAGCCTTTTAACATTTCATGGTTAAATTATGTTTCTTACTTTCATTCAACAGACAACCCGTTGTCAGCAGACAATCTAGTAAACACAAAACTACAAAATAAGAAATTTATCCATACCGTCTGATCATTAAGGCATGGTTAAATTTAGTCTATATATGAACCCTCTCAGTCACATGCTGAATATTACACAATGAAGGCATAAAGTTGAAATGTTGTAATTGTGCTGTAATCATCTTTTTGGGAGCATATATTCAGTGTGCAGGTGTTCTTCCTGCTCGTAATTGTTTTGCCTTTTAGCCTACGTACCTGCTAACATGTTGGTATGTGCATAAACTACCATAAGGCAAAAGTTTAGGCATCTAAAACCTTTTTGGTTAATCTGTATCTTGAAAACATGAGATCTGCAATCTGATCCATGTAGCTGTAGGAACTTACAGGTTGCTGTAAGGTCAGTTATGAGGGAGCACATGGGGTTTTAGCCAAATGCTAATGGATAATAACAATAGTTAATGTGTATTTTTGAGTTTTGTCTTCTCCCAAGGTGTTATTACACACAACCGCCCCTTAGGCCTGCACACTATATCAGCATTAAGTGATCAGTCATAATGCTACTGGTGACTATGAACTGTTTCAGTGGAACTGCAAAAACTTCCTGCTTTGGTACTGAATGCAAACAGAAGATGTTTTAAGCTGTTTGAATACATTTTCTCAATAGAGCAGCCTCAGTAAATAGTTGAAAAAGGTTTTAGAGGTCAGATATCTTCTTCTAAACAATGGCTGATTCATTTTTTTTTTCACATTGTGGTATTTTGAAACCAGATCCATGCCTTTTCCTAAAGAAAACAAACTGTTCAAGTTTTGATAAAGTCATTAATTTGCCTGCAATAAACCCATCCATAAATGTTTATATAACCAGGCTTCTGAGATTGTCAGTGACCTAGTGAAACCTCTGTGCTATTTTGACTCAATAACTGAACAGCTAAATAAATTAGGTGCCCAAACTGTACAACAAGTCAACATATTGGAATTCTTTCCCATACAACACAGACTTACTGAGAATTTGGACAACTTAAAATATAAATTGACTCAGAGCCACCAGTCGTAACTCCCTCCCTATCCACATCTGTGGATAGGGGCGGGGGGGGGGGGGGGGGGGGGGGGGGGGGGGGGGGTGTATCTGATTTATTAACAAAAGCCCATTACAGTAAAACATTATGACTTCGCTGATGTTTTGAACCTCATGTTATGTGGCATCAGACTATTTGTTTAGTTGTCTGTGTTTAGATATCTATCTCTGTTCAGATAAACATTAAATAAAGATTTTTATCTTGATCTATCTCTTCTCCCTCATCACTGTTTCTTCCTGTCATTTTCTTCTTTTACTGTATACCCTTCCTCCCCTTCTTTTTCTTTCTTCAGTCACTCTGCTATGTGCATGTTGGATGAGATTCAATATCCTGCAGTCAACAGGAGACTGGGACCGTGTTTATTCTTGTAGAGCCTCAGGTGATACAGCTGCTCTTAATATTAACTGAGAGATGTTTTGAACTGTGTAATGCATCACATCAGAAATCTGATAATGCTGATGGATATTACTCATATGTGATTCTTTGGCTGCATAGCTTTAAAGTCATACTGTAAAACCATTTTTCCACCCTTTATGACAATCTATTCAATGAAGCTGCTCATGACTCAAAACATTTTTCTTTCTGCAAACAGAAAGCAAGCACTGATTAGTGATTCAAGTTGATGAGTATAAGGAAGGCTACGAATATATCTATTTTAGGGGGGAAGGTAAAAAACCAAAAGTAACCAAGACAGGCAACAGTTTTATTATGTGTTAACTATTCAATGCAGAGGCTAAACGTGGTAGCTCTCATCAGGATCTCATGCAGTCAAACAGAATTGCTATTCAACTATTTAAAAAACATGCCAAAAAAACACTATTTTATTACTGTGTAGATGCCAAATGTACATTTATATCGACATACTGATTATGGATTTGCTAAAACACAAACTATGACAGTTGCTAATGAAACGAAAACCAGCTCAGAGCTGCAACTCGCAAGTCGTCTGCAGGTGAAAATAGGAGAGGAAGATCAAGCTGCTGCACGATCAGTCGTCCTTATCAGAAGAGATGAATCATATTTTCTCCTACTGTCTGTTACAGTGGAAGATAAGTGTCTTGAGGACAAATAACACGATGGCAGAGATATTGCAACATATCCACATAGACTGCACACTGACATTTCGCCACAAACATGAGAGAGCACACACACACACACACACACACACACACACACACACACACACATATCTGGAAATTACCCCATACAGCCCCCACCTCTAGTCGTAACTCTAATTGAAGCCTCATGCCAGCAATTGCTGCATTTGCTTTTATAGCCCAAATTCAGCAAATGATTTTAATGAGAGGGGGACAGAGGCTGAGCGATGATCGCAGTTAAAAACTACTGTTTTAGTGGCTACTTGATTCTAAACAAATGTTTGCCCCCAGCTTATCCCTTAAAAGACAGAAATCTATCAAACAAGGTAAAACTTAACTCCTTAAAGTATACATACACGTTTTGATTTTGTTCCAGTTTTTCATGCAAACATCTTATCTTTTCTAAGATATGCTAAGAGATGCTTTCCCCAATTTCTTTGGAGAAGCACAACATGTACAGTATATTCTTGTTTTTCTATTATGATATATTTTGAGATCTTTATTGCCATCATTTCACAGAAAAAAAGAATTCTACACAGCTTAAAATTCTCTTTGATACTTCATGGATAAAGTCTTTTAAGTTAGTCTGCCAAAACAACCTCAAAGAAGCAAAATTGCTGTTTTGGGGAGGCTGGAGGAACATGAAGCACATTCACCCTGGGGCAGTTCAGTCTGGGGAGGGCTCCACTCCGGCTCCAGTGGTCTAGCGTTAGTCGGGGAGTCTTCAGACAGATGTGGTGAGCTGCATGTGATCAGTGCCACTGTAATTTTAGTTTAGTCATCGTGTGGTGGTGAACAAGGCTGACTGATGCCAGTCTGGCAGGAGTAACATGGAGTGTTAGTCTCAACTTAGTCTCCACTCTCCTCTCTCTGTCTTCCTCTTTAAATGACAGTTCGGTGTTTGATTTCTGACAGTTTGATTATTTATTTCAAATGGAGATAGAAATACAGTTGGATTTGATGAATACAATGTAAGGACTTGTAGATGTATGAATACAGTCTAACCTGTTTTTTCATTATTATTTGACATGTATATATCATCTCTTTTTGATAAATCATCCAAGTCCTCTAAAGTGGTCTCATCTACTTCAATGATTTCCTAACTATACTCTTTGAACTGATGGATTTCCCCGTGTATGACTTTGAACACTGGTGCAAATTTGTGAGTCTGGAAGCGTCTCTTTCATGCTGGCTCTTTGATTCTAAGGGAATGAGTTATCAAAGATGAAGGTTTAGATAGTTGAAAATGTTTCTTTTACCTCACCTGCACTGTTAGTATCAAGCTTTCACATCACATTGTATGTTTGGCCTCCTCCAACATCCAACAATAACTTTTTTGAGGGGTTTTTTTTCGTATTAGATGGTTAATGTTTGCGCTCAAAATAGTCCAACATTGGGGCACATGGGAAATACACTTAATTCATTTTCTTTCCAAGAGTTACATAAGAAGTTGGATATCACTTTCACGCATTGAAGGGGACATATCATGCTTTTTGTGGTTTTCTGCCAGAAATTGGCTGAGACACAGCTTCTGCGAGCTAACCAATCAGAACAGAGTGGGCTCATCAGCAGGGGGGCCTTAAAAAGACAGGAGCTAACACAGCCTCTTTCAGACAGAGGCTGAACTAAGGGGGCAGTATAAGACAAATAAGGAGATTTTTAAACTGTAAATCATGCAAAGATATTTCAGTGGAGCCCCAGAATATATAGACCTGGAAATGTGCATGATACTTTATATATGGAGATGGAGCCAGGAGGCAATTAGCTTAGCTTAGCATAAAGACTGGAAACTGGGGGAAACAGCAAGCCTAGCTCTGTCTAAAGTTCAAAATATGCCTACCAACACTTCTGTTTGTTTGTTTACTAATTGACATGTTGTATCTCATTTGTTTAGTCTGTACACAAACAGAAATCTAAAAAAACATGAATTTGTGGATTTAGGAGGAGTTGCGTGCTTTAACTAGAAATAGAAATAACAAGAAATAGTTCCGCCATCAAAACACATAGTTCCCAAAATGTAGAACTACTCCTTTAAATCTCCACCCTCATCCTCCCTCCTCCCACCGCCAGGAGTCTACCAGTTGATGAGTGTCAGAAGACAAAGTGTGGGTGCCTTTGACCCAGAGTGATAGTTACTTACGTAATGACTAGGCGCAGGGCAGTGAGTGGGAGGGCAGCTGCTGACCGTGAAGCAGCACTGTCAAGATCAGCCTATAATTAGCAGCTTCTGGCAGGTCAAAGTGGAGCGAGACGGAAGTATGGCTGAGTCTAATCAGCTTTATATCTGAGAGTAGGTGGAAGCAGGAGGCCCGCTGAATATATGGACAGATACAATTACAAACTGGGGTTACATGCATCATGCTAACACACACACACCCCTTAGACACACAGATGAATAATAACCATCCTCCATTCTTCTGTGTGTAACAACGTATAGCCTTAGTGTATGAACATGCTGCATTCATGTCATTTCAGAGTTATCGTAATTACCAGTTATCGAATAGTAAATAGTTTTGATATCAATATTAAAGTTGTGATCATTTAAGGTAATTAAACCCAAATTTAAAGTATATAGAGTTATATTTTTAATGGACAGTGTTTTTTACCACCATGCCAGCCAACTCTGCAGCCCTGCAACCAACATGAGTTTTCTGATGACGCTCATAAGTCATAAACACATGACTCTTTTCCATCTCTTTCATCCTATCCTATCATATTTTGGGTGTTAGTCAAGTTAGCAGTTCACTGAAATGGCTTTAAGTCCCAAGGGCCAGTCATATATGAACTTTCTTCTGTGTAAGAGGTGGAAAAATACAAAAATTGCTCGTTTAATTTCAGATTATCCTGTTATTTAATATAACAACCTTTGCACTTATCCCCTACACCACTCTTCAATCACTGCTTTTGTTTCCAGTTTCCATTTCTTCAAGTTTAGTCACAGAGCCTCACTGAATGATTAGAGGCTATTTCTTTCTCTATTTGATACATAATGAATGGCATTCAAGATAAATGATTGGGTCACTGGGTCTGTTTTTTATCAAACTGCAACACTAAATCACTGAGATTGGTCTGCCAGCTTTATGAAGAATCAGCCCACTGTTGCAGCATGCTTTGAGCCTGAAAAATTACTTTTCCTCTACAAAATGATTACATGATAGAAGATCTAAAAAAAATCGCGAGGTGACACTGAACTTGCACAGACTAAAATAAGGGTGTGGAAGTCGAGGTGCTGGATTTGAGCATTCATTTTCACTTTAATAAAAACAAACAAACAAAAAAAACAGGTTCAAGTTCATGTCAATACATGGGTGAAATTTAAGCTTTCCCTTCTTAAATCTTAGTGTTAACCATAGTTGTTTTACTTGCCTACAGCTGGAGTGGCATATCCAATTGTCACATAATTTGTGGTAGGGCAACATTATTATCACATAATTTGCGTCTACAACATGTAATCTGCAGGTTACAGTCTGTGTTCATTTCATGAATTTTTTGGAGACGGTTTAGGAGTCATAACTTGTAAAAAAAAAAACAAAAAAAAAAACAACTTTATCTTCCCTTTCCAACCATATCTGTCCTTGGCTCTCACTCTCTGTGTATCTGTTACAAATAATCCTCTCTTACACTTTATCTGTCCACCCCCCTCAGCCCCCTCACCCCCCCTCCCTGTCCAGTGTAGTGATAGATGTTATCTGGACTTCTGCAGCCAAAGTGGTGCAGAAGTAACAGTGAAGACAGAGGGTTTGGTTGGCTCAGAGCCATACACCTAGAACAGAGCTGTGAGTGGGATTACAACACTCCAGCTCTGTGTGTGTGTGTGTGTTTTGGATAGTGTAGATACAGTGTGTGTGTGTGTGTGTGTGTGGTCTGCTATTGCTATCTTTGTGAGGGCCAATTTTTGTTCGAAACCATTGTAGTGAGGACATTTTGGCCTGTCCTCATTATTTCAAAGTGCTGTTTAAGGGTTAAGACTTTGTTTTAGGTTAAGGTTAAATGTATTTTCAAGTTAGTGTTACAGTAAAGGTTAGGGTTAAACACTTAGCTGTGATGGTAAACATTAGGCTCTATGGGATGCATTATGTCAAATAGAGTCCTCACAAGAAGAAGAAGTTTATTAATCCCCGTGAAGAAATTGATCCTCTGCATTTGACTGTCCTATCCTATACACACTAGGAGCAGCGGGCAGCTGCAGTGCAACACCCGGGTATCAACTCCAGTTATTTTGCCAGTGCCTTGGTCAGGGGCACTGACAAGAGTATTAACCCTAACATACATGTCTTTGATGGTGGGAGGAAAACACCCGGCAGAAAACCATGCAAACACAGGAAGAACATGCAAACTCCACACAAAAAGGACCTGGAACGGCCAGAGTTCGAACCCAGGACCTTCTTGCTGTACGGCTGAGCCACCGTGCTGCTCAAGTATAGAATGACAAACGTGTGCGTGTGTGTGTGCGTGTGTGTAATGGGGGCTGATTGGAGGAACCGTCTTCTTAATGTTTGCTTGGAGCTATTGGAAGGCAGCCAGGTGTCTTAAAGTTTAGGATTACCGGAGAGCCCCATGACACTTAGTGGGAGGATATGTAGCTTGGCTTTTTTCTCTTCCTCTGGATCGACTCTCAAGATGAGTCAAACTGTAACGTAAGTGGTCCTAACATCACAGCGAAAGGAGATGCAGAGTCACGCTCAGTAGGGATGTACAGAGAATCCAGTATGATTTGTATTTGTAATCGAATAAAAGTGGAAATAGGTATAACAATCCTGTTTTTGTTTTTATAACACTTCTAATTTTAGGATATTGAAGTGCTCAAATAAATATTCTTCAATAAACTATTTTGCAAAGGAAGGTTCCTACTCCTGGTCTCAAACCCCAATCTGACCACTCAGACAAAGCTCAACTCCACCAGAAATACAGACCTGTAGCTATTTATACATCCGTGATAGAGATAGACAGAGCGGAGCAGAGGAGAGAGACGGAGACGGTGTAACCTCCCTACACTACAAGTCCCAACTTGCACGCTGTTATTTCACTTTCTTTTTTCTTCACGAAAACAAATAATTTAAAAAATATATGTACGAAATAAATATTTGTAAAAACCCACTATTTGTGCTTTTTCCGAATACCGTATTCAGCTTCACCCCTAACTCTCAGTAGATCACTCCTTCATGATGAACTGGACTGGAGCATCAGCCAAATGCACACATTGCACACACGGACATTTTATAAACAAATATTGCAGATAAATATATTTCACATATAACCATAAGACAAACAAGCATGCTCCCTCCATCTGCATATCTAAACATGTGTTGTGTCAAAGGCCGCATTCACTCTCCTGCACTGCATCACAACGTGTTCTGACAGGCCTGGATTTATTGAGTTGAAATGAGACAACACTAAGATTACAGCTGCGTGGAAGAATTTCACAGAAAGTGATTCCAAGAAAGACAAACATTTCTGTTTTCTGACTGAGCAGCTCCTGGAACCAGAATTCATAGAAAGGAAATTGCCTCAAATAGTAGTGAAACAGTTGCGGTAATTACTTTTGTGTCCACTGTGCAACAGGAGTCAACGCATACAGTATGTTGTATCGTTAAAACACAGAGACAAATAACATGAAGAATACAAGAGTTTAAATTTACTTTATTATCATGTGCTTGGTTTGGTTTGGTTTGGTTTGGTTTGGTTTGGTTTGGTTTGGTTAATCCTGTTCATAAAAATGCTCCATGCAAGTCAAAAGCCCAAGCTTCACCCTGACCTAAATGCTTCTTTTGCAATGGTACCTCTACTTCCTCTTTGTGATGTCAGAAGATTCATGCCCACAGTTGGCAGTCCATTCCTTTGTTGCTAAGGTTGATCCATGGGTTGTTTGCATTGTCCACTCACATTTTTCAGATCAGGTTTCGGCTCGAAAGTGAGCAGATGTATTTGAGAAGTTTCCATTTCGAGTAAAGAACAAGAAAAAACAAGTGAAATCCTACAACTATCGTTCGGGTTTATGTAGCCTCCTTGTTTATGTAGCCTGTTTACAGAAGTCGGCTGAGACACAGCTTCCAGGAGCTGGCCAGTCAGAACACAGTGGGCTCATTGGAAAGGGGGCCTTAAAGAGACAGGAGCTAAAACAGCTTTTTTTCAGACAGAGGCTGAACTGAGGGGCTGCATAAAGGGTAAGTATAAGATTAATACATTTTTCCTGTTTGGTGCGATGCTGTCTTCACCAAACAAGCATTTGGGTCTGATTACTTTGTTTCCAACTTTTATCTAAGGCTTCATATGTAGTAAGTTTGGTCCCAGATAGTGTTATTCCCTGTTCTTCATGGCAGGACCTCCTCAGTCTGTATTACTCACTGAGCATTTATGTAACATTTTGGTGCACAATGACTCATCAGCTTCAGCAAAATAAGCATCTTTGTGATTTTGCTCTTAAATTCATTTAAATTCATTTCATTTTGGCCAGTTAAAATAGGAGGAAATAATGGAGAATAACGACATCTGCTGTGTGGAATATTATAAAGACATAGCCACACAAAGCAAGTGTGCTTTGTGTGGTTACTTTTTTTTTCTTTTTTTTTTAACAAGGGATTAGTAATATAATAATGCTTGTTTAGTACTTCCTGGCTTGGTCAAATTTCATTCTCATATCCCCTAAACATGACTAATTGCATGGCTGGTCATGTGTGGCGCTAATCCCATTGTGACTGAGAACAAGCAGTTATTTTTGGAGAGGGTCACCATGTTCATTTTTCTTTTGTGACCTCTGACCTTTTCTGAGAGGAATGAATCCAGGTTGCCTTGGTGATAGGTCGAGTCAACAAGATTGGAGAGGAGAGGAGAGACTTTATGATGGTAAATAGTTAATTCATTTCAGAGATGGTTTTCCATTGAGCTGCTGCACCTTTTACCTCAAGCTTAATATCCTTTGAGAAGTAATATTTTTTGATAGGTGGGAGATCCCAGAGGACAGGAAGCAGTGGTTTAGTGCACAAGGAGCCTACAGGAGTCATTGGTTTACTGAAGGCTACTCATTAGCCCAATCCTAATCACTTGGCTGGGTTTTCTCTCAGCTGGGGGGCTGTATGTGTGTATATGAATCTGCAGACTATGGAACAGTGGCTGCCCCGTGGGTAGATGTCTGCCCACCCGTGGTCGTCTAAGTGCTGCTATTTAGGGGTCTCCTGTCTGCTTTGGGAGGTTATTACCATCGAAGTGGGGTCGCGCCGGAGCTGGGGGGGTTGCGTTGCCAGATAATTGAGGTCCTTGTTGGAGTGGTCACATTTTACAGAGTTGGTTTTAAATTGCAGCCCCTGACTATTTTTTTTTAAAAATCCGGTAGAAAGGAGACTGTGATTGTAATTATTTGATAGGCCACTCATTTTGTTGAGTTACAGTCCTCAATGGAGTTGTATATTTGTGATCCACAGCTGCTCTGGAACACAGTGTCTCATTTGTTTTCACTGACGTCTGGGGTCATGACATTATTAATGATGCTTGCAAGCCTTTAAGTGACATGGGTTGTATTATGGATTTGCTATGTTGAAAAGAAAAAGGTTCCACTGTGTATAGAAACAGCACTAATGAAAAAAAACACTCACTGCTTAATCGAGCCAACGTTTTGGTTAAGAGGGTCATCAGTCGGCAATAGAAAACAAGTACTGAGTCGTTCTTGCCCCTGTAACTGCCTCAAATAAATTAACGGAACCATTTACTTGATTAAAAGCTAAATGTTTTGTGATTGCTGGTTGTCAGTCCCATTGGTGGCTCTTTTGCTCACACCAGATTGCTCAGCCTATTAAAATAAAAAACAGAAGCTCCCAGGAGAGTCTTTTGTGGCTAATGGTCGGGTATTTTAAGGTCCTAAAAGCTCCGTTGAGCTCAGGTAAAAAGGGCTGTTGAGATGGTTATTCTCGGCCACCAGGTGTTTATCAAGTGCAAATATGTGTTTGTGCGATTCTGTGTGCACCCAATGTCTGCTTTCGGGTTTGTGTATTTACATTGTGTGCGTATGCTGCATACTTGCCTGTGTGTATTCAGGCAGCATCGTGGGCAGCTCATGCACTTATTTTATTGGGCTTCTCAAAATAGCTCTGGCCCCAGTGTGATTGTGTGTTTATGTGTGACGAACACTTCTAAAAGAGGGGGAAAAGCTAGCCTGGCAGCTCGAGCTGTCTCGGAGCCAAACCTCCAGCTCAAAGTGTGGTTAGCCTGCACAACTATACTTAGCGCAGCTTACCCTGTGTGCAGCTACGTGTGTGTGTGTGTGTGTATGTTGTGTGTTGTGTGGGGTCTGCCAGACAGAGACAAGGGGATGCCTGTGTCCACCCCTACCTTTTAATTCTCTTGGGGTGGGGGCTGTGGCTAACGGTTAAAGCTAACCACAGCTAAATTGAGCTGTTTGTAAATCCAGGCCTAGAACGTATTAGTGGAAGACATGTGTGTAAAACTGTCAGCTTAGTTCAGAACTGCATTGAAGTTGTTCAGTTGCTATTCATGTGTGTGCGTGAGTGAGTGATTGGGACTGGAATGCACTGTGTGTTTGTATTTGTGTCCATATTTACAACCAACAGGGGAAAAGCAGAGTGAATATGAGACAGCGAGATGGTGAAAGAAAGTTTAAAGGAAACAAACAGCAGCGTAGGATGAATAAGTGATAAAACATGTCTACAGCAGTGAAAGCTACTCATTCTGTCATCTTGTATTTTGCAAATGTTTATATATGTTTTGCTAGAGCACTGAAAGCATTTACTGTCCCCCTTTCATTGCATTTTGGAAAGACTGGCAGTTCTATAGCACCTCGTTCACACATGGGGACCCAAACACTGCAAACCTGTCAGGATGCCATTCATTGCGAATGAATTGAAAGACTCCAAAGGCGCCCAGCAGCAGCCTAATGAGACTGAACCAACATCGATTTTTGTTTTGTTTTGCCCTAAACAATCGGTAGCCTCATGCTCATGAGACGAGAGACCCTGGTACTTCAAATCCATTCGTGTGATTGAAGATCGGCCCTGTTCACACCTTGTATTAAAATGCCCCTTGGGTGATCCAATTTCAAGTGGACAGCTCTAAGTACAGGTGTGAATGCACCCAAGATGCATTGAGGACGCATTGAGATCCGATTGCTGAGACCACATTCGGAGGTGGTCTGGACTGCATATGGTCACATTCTTTTGGGAGAATGTGTTCTGGGCCACACTGAAGGACCACCTACTCAACTGACGTCCTCTGTGTAAGCAGAAGTGCATACTCATTCACGGCGTCATATTAAAGTGCAAAACAACAAGGCGGCTGGCGATCGGAGCAGAGAGGATGAAGTTAGCAGAATGTAGCAGTGCAATGTTTGTATCATTTAGACAGTCAAGTCAGTGAATAAATGCTACAGATCCTCAAGACCTAAGCCAGGTTCCCATATTTTGCTTGCCACCTGCTGATTATAGTGAAGGTGGTTAGCCCTGAAGTTAGCGACAATGGGTTAGCCTAACCTGACCAGGCTCACTTAAGGTGGACTGACCTTTAAGGTGGACCAACTATTCTCATTTCAGTGACAATCTCAGCCGTTCAAAACAGAGAAATGTCCGGCTGCTGAGTTTTGCTCTCCTCTGCACTGCATTTGGTCTTTGCAAACGGAAATGATGTACGTGTTTACTCGCACATGGAGTGGGGAAGTGAGATCCAATCACAAGTGGTCACTTGAGATGCATGTGGAGACACATTCTGATGCCAGGTGTGAACTGAGATACTTACAGCTGTCCACTTGTGATCAGATCACCCAAGACGCATGTTAATGCCAAGTGTGAACAGGGCGGAAATGATGAACTACAGCAGCAATGGGTTTGTGAGATTATCTCATCAGATGCTGTTAAACATTACAGGCAAACGGCCACTGCAACATACTTTGCACTGATTTGCTGGCATAAGCCTTTACTGACTCATAATATTATTTGTTTTCAGATAAGGCTCAATACTAGAGGAGCTGATAAACATGCAAACACAATATATAAATGTGTACATATCTAGTGAGTTTATTGCAATATAAGCATCAGTTAGATGAACAGCTATGGATTTTAATTATTAGCTTCTGAACCAAGATTCAATTGCACGTACCTGCTTCGAACATACAGGAATGATATTCATGGAAGCGTGTAATTGATCATCTCTGTAGTGATCTAAAACACATTTAATTAAGTTGCTTTGAACAATCTGAATCACCTGATGTTTGACTTGCATCATGTACTGCATAAATCATCTGCAAGACAAAGAGACACAAGAAGCTTGAGTGAAATGAGAAGAGATAGGATGCAGAAGGCGTGAGAAGAGAGAGAGGGAGAGAGAAAGCGGAAGGTGAGAATCAAGACTGATGAGAGATGAGGGGAGAACAGCAGAGTCATGCATACTTTGGTGTCTGTGTTTGATCTGTATCTTTGTGAGAACAAGATTGATTAGATGAGAACATGTTTTATTACTCACCTTCACAAAGTTAATTGTGGGTTATTTTTTTGGCTGGGGATTTAGCACTTTATGGTTACAGCTAGGGTTACAGTCAGGTCTAGTTTTAAGGCTTTGGCACTGGAATATAGGTTTAGGGTTAGAATTTGGGTTCATTTAAGGGTTTAGGGTTTAGGAAATAGGAATCGGCTCTAAAATAAGAGGAGCGAGAATGTATGTGAGTGTTTGTGTGAGTAACAGTGTATGAGGACAATGGCTGTTGCTCGCATGCCTTCACAACGGTACAAAATGTTCTGGGTCAGGAAAGCTGGCATTAGACCAAGTCTTTGGACTGGAGTAACCTCCATCTCACCACTCATAAACTCATTCATTCAGGCTTCCTTGTAGTAGATCACCTCCAAGCTGAACCCACATAGAGTTACACACACACATGCACTATAATGCAAATTCAACCCTCACGTATGCTACAGTATTGTTTTTTTTCTATCATGTTCTTTTTGATGACATACACCTAACTACCACACAGTTTAGTAATTTACTAAAACATCCACATGCATTTTTCTGTTTTTGCGAACGAGCATTACTAAAGCAAGTACAGTAACCGTGACAACATGCACTCAGACTGGGCTCAGTTTCATAGTTACAACATAGGCCCTGTTTACACCTGGTATTAACGTGCGTCTCGGGTGATCCAATCACAAGTGGACAGCTTTAAGCACGTCTGTTTACACCTGGCATTAACATGCGTCTCCACATGCATCCTGAGTAACCACTTGTGATCCAATCTCACTTCCCCACTCTATATGCAAATAAACATGGACATGATTTCCGTTTTCAAAGACCAAATCCGGTTAACAACGGTAGGAGAGAGAGAGAGAGAGAGAGAGAGAATGTGGCCCAGGACGCATTGCGTTTACATTGCTAAAAGAATGTGGCCACATGCGGCCCAGACCACCTCCGACTGTGGTCTGAGTGATCGGATCTCAATCCATCCTCAGTGTGTCTTGGGTGCGTTTACACCTGTATTTAGAGCTGTCCACTTGTGATGGGATCACCCGAGACGGATGTTGATACCAGGTGTAAACAGGGCCATAGTCACATTCCATGGAATGTGCCACCAGCAGTTCAGTTGGGCATTCTGTTGCTAGTAGCAACCATTATTGCACAATTCTGATGCAGTTTCTGCTTAATGTTCCTTCCTTCCATCTGTGACTAAGCAAATACTGAAAGACTTCTTTTCTAATCCCCAAATGCCCTTCATGGAGCATTGTCTGTAGATACTCTTTTTATTACAGCTGTTCTGTGATTACTGATTTGTGATTTAGTAGAATTTAGTTTTTCTCTGATCAGCTTACTGCTAACCAAGATAGCCACTTTACTAGCTGTCTGGAGCTAATGTGTTGCTAATGCAACATTCTGAGTAACTCTAAACACCAGTTCAGATCAATGATTTGCAACAAGAGAAAACGGTTTAATTGTGCAGAGAAAATTGTAGTGGTGTGAACTGGTTAGTTGCAGAGTGTCCGATGCTGTTGCCTGGGGTCTCAAAAGACCTACCTGGTCAAAACGCTAAGTGCAGTTTTAGAACAAAAGGTTGTAACTATTTCTCTTCAGCCGATCAGGAAACAGCACAGGCCAGTATGAAAACATGGCGGACAGGGGAGACAGACGACCAGCTCATCCAACTTTTTGAAGAACAGCATTCACTTTATGATTGTAGCTCAAAAACATAGTCCAATAAAATAAACAAAAACAAGGGCCTTGGCTTGATTGCAAGCATCCTGGCCTAAGCTAATGTTGTGAAGTTAAGTTAACTGATGTTAATGAACAAAACACTTATCAGCCAAACAGGGGTAACGTTTAATTTGTTCATAGATAGTAACAAAAACAAACAGAAATCCAGCTAAACCAACTAATGCAATTTATCAATGCAGAAGTAATGGGATATACCATTGGCATTGCTATGGAAATGGCCATCTGTGTCTGTGTGCATTGCTTTGATGTGAACAGCCCAGTTTTAGAATGTTTACGATCAGACGTCTTGGGATTCTTTTGCAAGTTGCATCCAGTTTCATTGTGAATCATTGATCTGAACTGAAGCGTTAAGACAGGGAGTGGTTGCCGTCGCGAGTGCCACCTGGTAACGTCGATGTTCTGTATTTTGAATAGGCTGCAGCTTGGGTGGAGCACTGCCACTGTGGCTCCCATCTACCTCCGATCCTACCAGTACACCACAGGCCGCTGCTATCCACCTAGTACAATCTCTGCTAAATAGAGCCAGTTGTGACTTAAAATAGAGAAAATGGTGAGCAATACATAGTAAGTTTAGCCAACTAGTATCATAACTGTTTATTGTCTCAAACAGGATAATCAGGCGTTGACGTTGACGTTGCTCCAATACTGTCTGTTTTCTGCTGTTGAAGAGGTGAATCACTCAGGAAACTTCAGAGAGCTTAACAGTAAAATGAGCTCCTGTACTGTTTCCCAAAGGCCGTTTCCTTCACTTTCCTCCTACTTTTCTCTCTACAAAGCGTTTTTAGAAGCATTTTTGATGTCCATCACTCTCGCCTCTCATGGAACAGATAAGTTTCCATTTTATCAAATGTATCAGTCAGCACTAACTCCAAGACACAGTGTATATTTACTAGAATAGTTACTGTGCTGTATATCAATGGGAACTTAATGTTTATCTTTGCTGGTGTTTCTTCCTAGCGTGAAAAATGAAAGTAATTTGACAGTTATACTTTTTTGGATCTAGTTGCCATTTTACTGTACTATATTTTTACAGTAATTATGGTCTGACTGTTGTTTACGGTATCTTCTTCTAATTTATAATCACTATTATTGCATTTGTTGCCCAGTACTGTTTTCATAGTTTCATAATTGCTACCAGTAAAAACTGTCTTCACTGGACATGTGTTTTGCTCACTGCAAACTGTGCACCTTTGCTTTTTAATTATTTTGGTGTGCATTAGTCTCTAAATTCATTTTTATCATCCCTATTAATCACTTGTAAAGCACTTTGAATTGTATTTGATTTGTTTGAAAGGTGCTATATAAATAAAGTTTGATTGATTGATTGTTTTTTGTTTTGTTTTGTTTTTTTGCTTTTTATAATTTATCACTTGGGTTTTTTCTCAAATGCTTATTTGCTGATCTCAGCAATACTTACAGGATACTATGTCTCTGGTCTTTGACCTCTTAATTATTGGTGTCCTATGGTGCTGCTGATGTAGGAAATGAAGCTTATTGTATTGTCTCACTGATTGTCCTTTCCCAGTGCTCCAGCCTAAACAATGGAATCAATATCCTTCCGCTTCCAGTAATCCTGATTTTAAGTATGGCCAGTAATAATATTGTCATCTTTTTCTTTAACTGGATCCTTTTTATTGGGTTGTATGAAATTAAATCTGATATTTTTGAAGTTATATAGAATGTGTGTATTGACAGATTAGCCTTTTTTTTAATGAATAAAGATAATCTAGGCACTGATTATTTTAAAATATGTATGTGTATGTATCTTCCTACCTTTAAAGCAGTCTGGGAGTTCAACAATAGAATAAATCTTTAAACACTTTATGTCAAAGCCCATCACAATGCTCTAACAATCAAAAAGGACCACCCACAAAAGGTAGGTAGGTGTTAAAGGGTTAAAATCAAAATGACTGGCAAAGAGCATGTAAAAAAATGTATAAATTCTCAACTATGGTCAAAAATTTGTGGAGTTGATGTGTTTACTGACCTTTTTCAACACTCTTTCTGTGTTTTGGGACTTCTTGATCTACAAATTAAGTTTTGGCTACTTCACAAGACTTGAGTGTGCTACAAAAACCAAAATGATATTTTCTTTGAGTCTTTTTTGGCGTCTCAGTAAGATTTGTGACCCTGTAACGCTATCACTACGGGGGGTCGCCAGGCACCAGGAACAGGGGAGGGCTTGTGGCGCAGCTGAGGGATGCTAAATAATCACCCAGTTGAAGCTTGTGGGTGATCATCTTATAACTGTATGATTGGCAGCCTAAGTTGTGGAATTTATGAGTGTGCTTCTTGTTTAAGTCAGAAGAGAGAGGCTGCAGGGTTGGACTTCAGTGATGGATGTTGGTCTGGAGGGTCATTACCCCCTTTCTCCTTTACCTTTTAACTTGAATAGTAAAAATGGGTTTGGTACATTCTTTGGGCTGAAGACTTTTTGGTCACAGGAAGCCAGAGACCCTCTTGACTCCATGTGGTTCCTACTTATTGTCTCAACCAGCAGGAAAGCCTCGATTTTCACCACCGCCATGTTTTCACTTCAGCTGCTGTTTTCCTCTTGTACCCACTGGGCGAGTGGTGGTGTGTACATGTAGGCGGTTTGGTTATTGTCTGTGTATGTGTGCGTGTGTGTGTGTGTGTTATTCAGTAATGTGGATTTCATTTAATCCAAACACTTGAAATTCAATTCCCCAAAGCGCAGAGAAACCCACAGCTTTGATTATGGGCTTTGTGCTTTTTATATAAAAAAATGAAACAGTGTAAAGGATTCTTGGAAGAGCAATTGTAAGCTGTAGGGAACAAAATCGATACAATTTTGATATTAAAGTGGTAATCAGCAAGATTTATTACAATTGGGGGCAACATACATCTCTTGCTGTAATGTGTGTACCCTGCACATTCCAGGAGATCACTTGCCAGCACTGAGACATTATTTTTCTTGGTTTTACTTTTAATTCAATCGCTTATGTTGAGAAACTATTTAATTGCAAATGGCTGTATAGTTACATTTGGCAGAAAAGGCTCTGCTCTTTGAGAGAGCTCTCCATGATTCTTAGCAGCAACAAAGACAGCTGTAATTGTACATGAACATGAGGTTTTAGCAAAGTCAACAATACCAGAAGCTTAGTATATAAAGAAGAGGGTGAAGTGATGAAGGGAGTTGCAGGAGCAAGGAGAGCTGGGATAACCAGTGTTGGTTACCAGCAGAGAACAAAGAAAGAAAGACAGACCAACAGAAAGAAAGAAAGAAAGAGTTGTGATTGCTGACACAATGCACCATTTAAGCTGGGTTTCTAAAGGAGGCACGCTTTATTAGTCTGTAATTTAGTTTAACAGCTCTTGTTGCTGTCAGAAATGCAGAAACACATCAATACAAACCTGAAGACTCACTGGACGCCAGGTTATTAAAACAAGAAAGCAGTTTCAAAGGGTTGAAACATTTTGTCTTACAGCGATTGGCGATGAAGTGAAAATTTGTTAATTTGTCTCAATCATAACTTAACATATTGATGGTCTTCTTGACAGCTTTTGATGTTGAGATTACAAATGCCAAAACAGCATATTTTCCTTCATAATCATGAGGTGATTTTCTCACAGAATTTCCTTACTGTGATCACAAAATAAACACATTTTAAAACTCATAAATCATGAAAGCAGTACATTGATCTTTCTTTCCAAAAGTTGACTTTTATTGGATTTCTCATTTGCCAAGGACATATGTGAGTCAGTCAGGTTTTGACATCATATCTCTGGCAGCCAGTAAGACTTGCAAAACCAAGAATTTTTTTGTTTTTTGTTAACAGAGAGATAGTTAGAATCAAATGTAGTTCCATTTGTGACATTTCCATCATAATTTAGCCTGGAAACTGTCCAGTTTCTCGCACTGCTGTAGTCGCCCTACTGACAGCATCCACAGGCAGAGAGATCACTGATGCACCACACAGGTTTTGTTGCAGGTGGAAAAATGGTACATGTTTATCATTATGGCTCTCTGCCTGTACTCAGCAACCACTGCAGCCAGGTGGGATGCAAGCCTCCATACACTCTCCAGTGCAGACGCAGCGCTGCCTCGGCCTGCTGTGCAGAACCAGGCTGCAGCGGAATTTTCATTATTTTCAAAGAGGCTGCTCCTTCTTGGGTGGTCCTCACCATGTGTCGGCCCCTAGCATGTGTAAATATGTGTGTGTATCTGAGTGTGTACATGTTAGTGAGTTTGTGTCTCGTTGCTTGCACTTTTCGCGAATAAATTTTGTCCATGTGGCTTTGCAAGTGTGCATTTTTTGCCCAAAACTGCACAAGTCACGGACTCCATTCCCGTGTAATTAGCCATGGCTGCATTTTACGAGGGTGATAATCTAAACTGGGCAGCAGCCAAGTGGTTAGGACACAGCTAAATACAGCTGTTGTCCACCGCTAAATGAGGAGACGTCTCTGTAACAGACCCAAATACCGTATCTAGAGATTAGCTGAATTAAGGAACAGAAGTGATGGAAAAAGTACATGAAATAACCTGATAATGCCTGCTTTTTTTGTCTGAATAAAATCAATTTTTTTCCTCTTACTTTCAGATTAAACTATTATCTGTTTGTACTAAACAATAGCACAATGGATGGATGGAAATATTGTCCTTCAGAAATTAAAAACTTAAACCCTTGACTGTCTATCAACAGCACTGGGCCCTATTTCCACGTAGGCTCCAGAGGATAATTACTCCCCTCTAAAAGTGAGATGTTTGGTGACGTTTTCAGGATGTTGAGTGATTCATAAAACAAAACTGGTGGCATCAAATGTGCCTCATCCTCTTTAGTTTAAGAGTTCAGATGTAGTGAGGATGTATTCAGATCAACAATAAGCCTCCATAATGAAAAAAAATGATATGGGTCTTCATTGGTGTGGTGTTGTTGGTGCAGGATCTGAGACAGCCTTGCTGCCAATTTGTCCCAGTGGCCAACCACAATACTGCAACAGAAAAATTCCCTGCTGCATGAAAAATATTTTCCCGCTGGACCACAGTTAAGAAAGATGTCTGTGAAACTGCAGAGGACAACTCAAACTGCAAACAAGGACAATTATTACTGTTTGCATTTCATCTTTAGCCATGAATGTTTTATGAACATTTTACCATGAACGCCAGGGAAAGAGACACTAATGCACATGTGCAGTGAGCCACACATTGAGGCAAACCAGTAAGTAAGTGTTTGGCATATGCACAGGCTGAACAACTTTCTGTTACTGGTCAGACACTCACAAGGTAAAAAGTAAAAAAAAAGCACAGTGCTACCAGTTGCATGGTACAGTTTTGCCCTCAAGAATTGTTCAGAATGCTAAATCAATGTGACATTTTTCATAGCATGATCTCTAAATGCTTCTAAAGCATGTTGAAGTAGTTTGTTACATCAGTCTTGGGACCAGCTTCATATAAAGCATTAGCATCCTTCAGAATCAGTTTACTGGTAGCATTAGCAGCCAGCAGTGGCCCTCCATCCTCACCTGTTGCAGTGCTCCCTCCACTATTGTTCATTATATCAAATTCCAGCTGTTTACGGTTGTTTTTTTTGTTTTTGATTTGGAGGATCCAAAAAAGTCACTAACGTTTTGTGTTTTCTTTCAAATCCAAAAATTAGCCCTCTCGTGCCACCTTTTTGTCTCTGCACCTGTCTAACTAAATTCAACATTTTAAATCAATCAAATTATTTCTTCATTGCATTATTTAATCATTCTTTATCTATATTCATATACAACACACTTAAAATGAGGGAAAAAATGCATCTATTTGTCAAATATGTTCATTACATTTTCTCACATAGTTTAAAGAAAATATATATTTACAGCAAACAAAAAGTAGCGGCAGTGTATTATATTGATTTCAAACATGGTAAACAAACTCTGTGGAAAATGCTTCTGCTGAATGCATGTCCAATGTGCATGAGGCGCAGCTCAAATTCACAGCACCATCAAATACTTAAATATCTGTGGTTGTTTGAGACAGGGAAATTCGACTCTTCTCCTCCGAAATGATTTTTCCATTGTTTTGGCCAATTCCACAGAACTTGGAAACAAAGCCAAGCCCTGAGCCAAAAGAGCCAACTGTTCGTCTCAGTCAGGCGGTACATGTTTTTTTAGAGTGTACACCAGCTGTATGTGCCATCATGCCATTATCTCAGTACCAATGTATAGCACGCTAATCACACAGACAATTTTCTTGTCGCGGCTTGTCATGCTGCCAATTTACCAAAAATACTGCTCACTCAAGCTTGGTAATGGATAATGCATCTACACACACACAGAGCCAATGAGAACCATTCTTGATGTGAAGAGGGAAGTGGGGGAAAGCTGAGTAGTTGAAAAAATCTGAGTATCCACTACATTTTTTTTTTTTTCTTAAATACAAATACGGCACAAATCTTGGTCCCAAAACCGCATTATAGTTTCCACAAAAGCTTGAAGTGAGAATTTCACCTACACACCAAGCACACAATGTCCATCTGGATGTGTTAGTTTCCTCTGCTGTTAAACTCTTGGCCACAGAACAGTGAATCCACTGCTTCCTTCTCTTCACTTCACCTCAAACTCTGTAGAATAATTTGTCGGGTTATGGTTTTCAGGTCATACTTAAAGTTGAAAGTTGAAAATGTCAAATGTTGATTTGACAAAGCAGAACAGTAAACACTGGCACTGATCGTGTTGCAGTGTTCACTGTGTTGCGACACCTGCATGTTCATCTCTGAATAGGAGAGTAAATTAATTTTAATAACAAATATACGCAGCAGGAGATGTTTTACCGTCTTCACTGACAGTTTGTCAGTATCCTCATTTGGTGTGGAAAAAAGTACAGCAAGAGAACCAAGTACACCCAAGACCAAATCCCAGTTGTCTTAGTTTTGACAGTCAGATAAGCATCAGTTCCGTTCTGTGTAACATTCATTATTGAGGTTAGTAACAGAATGCTTGTCGGACAGTCAGATAGCTTTGAAAACCTCTTCCCCCCCACACCTTTCTGACGTCAGATTTAGGGGTCAATGAGAGACCATTCCTGCAATCCCACGATCCAACATCTGCACGCCTTGATTGGCCAATTGTGTAGAAGTGAGAAAGGAACCAGGGTATGAACTTCTCTCTCTATTTCTCTTTTCATTCTTGGCAATTTCATCCCTTTTCATTTGAACAACCAAGTGCAACACTATGAATGCCTTCCAGGAAAGACTGTCCGAAAATATGCACTGTTAATTCTTATCGACTATAAACTGACTCCAAAGGGCAAGATCCCCCAAAGTCTATATGCTGTTTGTGGTGGTGTAAAGCCAACAAGCAGAAGATGGAGACACTAAGTCTTATCTCCCAGAACACCCTGGTGGTGGTAGGTCTAAATGATGATGATTGCAATGATATTTAAAGAAAAGCATCAAAGTTAGCTGAAGGAACACGGGCTTAGAGAGATAAAAGGCTCACTTACTGAACTTTTGCCAATGTTTTATTTTATAAAGACTGAGTGGTTTTCTGTTTATTTTTGTTTTGTTCTTATACTTTTTTATGCATTATAATATTGCAACATCACTTTGCTCAAAAGTGACTCTAGATGGATGTTTCTGACTTACACCTTCACAAATATTAACTTTTTATTAATGCACAAGACTTACCACAAAAGCATTGACCTAGAATGATCTTCCTTGCATATCAACTGCCTGCAGCCATACCAGAGGAATGTAATGCAATATGTTAAAGAAAGGGCTATACATGCAGCAAAACCACTGGTGGACTATGGAGAGACTAGAGTAAACAAGAAGGACGAGGAGAGGCAATAAGAAAGTAGAGCAAGGAAAGAGGAACAGACTACACGAGGCTGAAAGAGGCTGAAGCCCACTAAAACAGGCAGAGAGGGACAACACAGCAGACACTAATAAATCTGAGGTTTTATTGTATTTAGTAGAATTAAGAATCACATAGGTGTGTCCTCTTTGTAGGCTTTTGGAAACGTTTCTTCAATTCAAGTGATTCCAAGTACAAAAGTGTGCATGTGTGCGTGTGTCAGTCTGAGTCTGAGTTTGTGCGAACTTGCCTCTTTCTCTTCCCCACTGGCAGGAACAATAGCCTGCGGTGAAGTCCTGAGGTGCAGCCAAAGCCGGGAACAATGCGAGGGGCGTCGCGTGCCTCAGCAGGAGGTGGTTCATGCCCGGGCCCTCAGCGGGGGGGAACGTCAAGAGACACAACTGGAACCAGGTGAAATGCCTGGCATGCCAGAATCCCATCTGGCTTCCTGCAAAGGAAAAACGTCCCAAAGAAACCCAGAAGGGGAGAAAGTGAAGAATTATGTTCACTGTCCAGAGGGGTGGAATGTCGAGCTGTGAAGGATACAGACGAGCCAGCGGTGCTGATTGCATCCGAGCAACTGGCAGTAAATGACCAAAGAGTCAAGCTTTAGCTTCTCCACTGGGGGTGAGAGGTGGGGGGTGAGAGGCTGAGACAAGTGCAAGTCCGGGCTAGTCTACAAGGCCTAACTTAACTTAATACTGTATGAAAAAAAAGTATATGGTATAAAGTCTCACAGGTTAAGCTAATTTGCACCTATCGACATATATTTGCTTTAATTTCCACCTAGTTCTTGTTTTTGGCCCATGAGAGGACACAGCAAAAACATTTTAAAAAAAACAAGTTATATATACTTTTCAGCTGCTTTTAAAACATTATTAAATTAATTACATATTTCTACCAACATAAAATGATACAAAGCTTGTCTCAAGATGATCTGTGGATGAACCTGCTATTGTCGGATATGATCTAACATCTAACATGTGTGAACGTGTCTACCAGGATCAATTGATTTCTTTAGTCTAAAGGGACTGAGAAAATCAGTTCATCTCAGAATAACCAGCATCAGTCCAAATTTCACCTTATTCTGTGCAGGGTAAAAGAAATATCTTTACATGAATTTGCAAAAATAGTTGTTTTTTTTCCGATTTTGCAGGGTTCACAAGTTTGCAAATTGGTAAAGATAAAAACAGATAAGGGAAAAAAATGACACTGTGCTAGTTGCTTCTCATTCTCTTGCTGTAGCTATAACACCTGCTATCCACTAATATGTGCCTTCGCTCAATAAAAAAGCCAAAACATTGAAAATAAAAAAAACAGGGGTGTCATCTTGGTGGTCCAAGACTTACATCTTTCTATTTAACTTCAACTTCCAACCCAGCTGGGCAGATCGTCCCTCTCTCTGTTCCAATAGTGACTGACAAAAATGCTACAGGGTTCACAGGTTTGTGTTGTACACTAATGGAAACAAAACACTTCACATTTTAGATAGAAATAGCTACTGAAATGTGAAATTAAGACATCACATTAGTGACAGTGACACTCAAGTACAAGTCTGGGCTTGTCTACTAGTCTTTCGCCTTTAATATTCTCAAGTACATATTTATATGCACCACCCAAAAACACAAATCACAAACATGCCTCAGAGGGATTTACAATCTCCACAACATTTGCTTAACACAAACAGACATGCAACAGTTGACATAAGTACAGAGTAGAGCAAGTAGCAATACTGATATTGCAACATAGAGAAACAGAATGACAGTGTAACTAAATAAATCAGTAATATACAGCATGTATTCTGTATTAACATATGTTTATTCACTTCCGTTTTCCCTCTTTTTATTGGACATCTCATTGCGACCTCCGACTCTGATGTTCTCTCTTTCATGATCTCTCTATGTCTCTCACCCTCACGTTTCATTTCAGTGCCTTATCATCAAAGGAAGAGATATGCCCTCATTTTACTGCTCACTTGTTTCTCTGTAAACTCCCACATATATTGCTAAACAATCACCGCTTGTTAACACACACACACACACACACACACACACAAACTCAGAGCGCACAAACACAAAACCTCACCCAGCCCCTGGCCTACACTTTGCTGATTTGACATAAACGAGCCAGAGAGGCTGAATGAAAACAAGCCAGGACACATTGCTGCGCTCACTTTCCTTTTTGGCTCCGTTACATGTTCCAGATCTTTTAATCATTCAAAGTGAGCGAGGATGGATTTAGGAAAACAAAATATCTATGATAATTTTGTGAACCATCTTTAACAGTACGGGTAGAGGAGTAAACCCTCCACACGTCAAAACAAATAAAGAGTTTTTTGGTCCCTCTCTATCTGACGATCTTTCTCTCCCTTTTTTCTTTTTCTTTTCCCCTCTCTCTCTCTCTCTCTCTCTGTATCGCCCTCCCTGTCCTTCCCTAAGGTGTGAATTCTATTAAAACCACATGTGCTGCATCGGCCTTGAGACGTGGCCAGCATTTTATTTTATATAATTTTTAATTCACAGTCCCTGCAGAAAAGGAAAGAGCAGGATGCCGAAAACACCTGGAATCGTTTTGAGAGTTATAAGATAGACAGGTTGTACTTTTAGTGCCAATGTGTGAGTGTGCGCTTGTTAAGAGCACTATACTTACGTTTCATTCTGTACTGTCTTGCACATTTACTGAAAATTTATGTTTAAGTACTCTTTTTTTTTCTAAACCAGAATTTTCCTACGTCATCTATTATGTTGTTGAGACATGAGCAAGTTTGTCATCAGTTTGAAGTGGTATATCTGTCAATAGTATTCCCTTTCTTACTCAGCAACTCCGTGTCCTAAGTATAAACATTCTTGTCTTTAGACTTGGTGGGACGAAACCTTGTACACCCTGGTTCATTGCAAGTATACCCCGGCCTTTTACAGTTGCTCCACAGGCACTCAACTCACTGCACGTTTGCTGAGGTTGTTCTGTGCAGGTGTGATCATGGAGAGCTCTCAAAATGAAATACAGTATTGCTGTTTTTTTTTAAAACACAGATGATCATTGACACCTGTATGAGACTCTATACTCGATGACCTGCAAGTAGCCCCTTAGACAGACTGCACAAATGTTATGCAGAGCTACATTTTCAGATATCACGCTCTAAAGGTGCTCTTCAGCTGTCGGTGTTACATTTGAATTTCAAAAGGAAGACGTTAAAGCTCATTGACTTGTGCAGAAAAACATGAATTTATTCATTTGCATCACCAGTGTTTGAGTCAAATAAATCTGCATGTTATTGGCATCCTTCCTCTTGAATCTCCGCCAGTGATTTTATCAAACAGCCTCATTTGACAAAGCTCTGCACATCGTAATAGGTGCTTTGGGACATGTTTAACCCCTGTGTCTCAGCGTCCGTGGTGTCCTGTCCTTTGTGTCAAGTCTCATTTACTGTTATTGATTGTTCTTAATTACTGCTATTGGTTTCATCTCATTTGGTGACCACTGCGCTACTAATGATACGCCCAGTCCCATCTGTTCAGAGCGTGAGGCAGATCTGGTTATCAGCCATGTGGCACCTATTCCCGGTAGAAAAGCCCACAGGACGCTCAGAAAAACCTGCTCCTCCAGTACGGAGCAGCTTGTGCCCACTAGCTCATTACTGTGTTTCCTGCAGGATACTATTTAGTGTGCATGTAGTGTGGGAGTGTGTGTGTGGATGGGTGTTCATGGGGGATGGGTAAATGCTAATCTTTTGATTTTACCCAGCAAAATGGGGTCCCTACACGTGTGTTTTCCTTTGTTTGTGAAGAAATACACATTTTAAAAGTGTGTTTCAAGTTTGCAATAATACAAAATTTTTACAATGAATGAAACTACGGCTTTGCCCAGCTTATTGTGGAAAACAATCCCCATTTTGCATTTTTTCTGCCCTTTTAAAAATAGCTTTCTACAGATGTTTTCTGGTTGGATTTTTTTATGTCTCCAAATCATTTGTCATTGGCTTTTTTTATTCAAAAGCGTCCGTGTGAAGTAATAAAAACACAATGACGAAACACAGAAAAGGTGGGGGGGGGGGGGGCGCTCAAACAAGTTTCCACAAAAGACACAAAACAAGCAAACAAAAACAAACTGGTGACGATCAGGCAGCTGAATTGTTATTGAGGGTCAGCGCTCAGAACGAGGACACAGGACTGATAATGGGCGCTCTGTACTGAGCCTGATGGCTCAGAGTTTTACAACCAGAAGAGAAGGCCTTTTACTGTCTGGTAACTCAGCACCAACAGATGTGTTTACACAACCTTTATTACCTGTCATTAACAAGCTGTCAGCATGTGTGTGTGGAAACAATTGAAGGTTTACCTTAGAGACATACTGTATGTGCAGGGTCGTGACTGAGAGGTGGGGTGAATCTATGGATTTGCTCAGAAAAAGAGGGAAATTAATGAAGATGCTTCACCAACGAGATGAGTGAAAGTCTAAGGATTAATGAAGGTTCTGGGCAGTGATGCTTTATGGTTCAAATTGTTTAATCACATTCTTTAATCCCTGGAGCATTCAGGTACAGAAAACATTGTTCAACATTTTGGGAGATAACCTTGTTTGCTTTCTAAGCTGCGGTTAAATTATAGCTATATGAAAAGATTTGTATTGATACCATTTCTGAGCATTATTTATAGAAGATCAGGACACGTTTGGTCCAGCATTAACTTTGCATAAAGACTGGAAGCAGTTTCAAGGCAGTTGGCGTTTGAAAAATAAAGCAAGTTATGTTACTAATTACAGCTTCTGTTGAGTATGAGTAATCTGATTACTTTTGAATGAACAATAGAGTAATTAATTACATTTTCCAAGGATCTTTTACTTACAGAGAGGAGAAAAGGCAAACTTTAAAAAAAACAAAAAAACAAACAAAACAACTAACTATTCCTCTATAAACCAAATCAGGGTGTCACAAAAATCTAATCTTTATATTTCTTTCTCCTTTTACTTTAGGAAATGGAGTAGACTTGCAAGCACTTGAGTCGGTTTATCTTTCAAAGAGTAAACACTGGTTGTTAGTGAATATTTCCCCAAATAAACAACAACTTACTCCTAGTGTGACAATTCAGGAGAATTGCACACAAGCAATAACAACATGTATGACAGTTTTTTCCAAAAAGTCACATTTTTGTGCACATATGATGTACACACCATACTAAACAAATGTTTTAGGAACCGAAAGTAAAGTGAGGGTGCTTTCCAAAATAACGCAATGACTTGTTTTAATTTATCAATTAACTTCATGCAAAGTTTCATAAACAGAAGAAACCCAAATTTAAAACAGCACCGATTCTCCTTGATACACATGAACACAATTTTTCAAGGTACTTGGCAGGTAGGTTGTTTCAAGCATTTTGAGAACCTACTACAGTTCCTCCGTAGCTTTAGGCTGTCTCAGTCGCTTCTGTCTCTGCAATAAACATATTTGTTGCATTAATTCTTGCAAAACACTGTTTTGTTCCTTTTTCTAGAAATTCAGCATAATGCAACAGGCTTTGTCTGTAAAAAACAAGTTTTTGACATGAGTACGGTTTATTGTTTACCACATACTATTAAAAAAAAAAAGTGTGCACATTCAACACTAGTTAGGTACACGTGTGGGACAACAGTCGCATGCAAAATAGAAGGAGACGCACCATGAAACTTTTGGGAGCAATTTTAGTGTGTTCCCCCTTTCCTTATTTTTTCACATACACAAAAAAATGATTGTAATAACCCCTTTGTTCTTTAGTTATCTACAGAAGGAATCAGTCATCATCAGTTTGCTCATCCTCCTGCACAGTGAGGTCAGAGGTCAGGGCTGCAGAGTTGTGACTCAGTGTCCTGCTTGATGATGCATCAGCTTAAATGCTTGCAGACACAAGAGACTGATCATGGGTTTTTCTACTCTGTGTTACTTAAAAAAGAGCTAGGAGTAGAGAAAAAGTTAAAGAAATCGCAACGAAATGCGTCATTGTCAGACAATGATACGCAAGAATATTAAAATAGCTCAGATTAGGGAAGTGAGAGCATGACTTTGAGTTTATGAAAAAGGAACTTGACACTGTTACCTCTGTTCGGTCAGCTACGCAACAGTTTTCTGACGTTTTCAATGATTCAGCAGGATAAACTAATCAACATCATTCCATCTAATGTAAATATGTTTTTTAATCATTTTTCTTGTCTCTGCTTCTTCTATTCCTGTCTCTACATTTGGTCTAACAAAGCAGACAATCTTTATGAAAAAAAAAAGCAGAGGAAAATGACTGGAGAGGCCTTATAAAAGACTAAAAGTGTCTGTTTATTTTCTGCCTGTCCAGAGTTTGTTGCTGTTTCTGGTTGGCTGCAGCCTAAGTTTTGGAAAGGTCCACAGCTGCAGGCTGTAGTGTACCGTACAGACCACTGCAATTATAGTAGAGCACGTCAGCCAAGCAAACAGCTACAGTGAACACTCCGGGGAGTGTGTGTATATGTGTGTGTGCGTGTGCATGTGTGTGTCTGTGTCTGTCTGTACTGTTACATTGTGTGTTTAGTTATGGACAGCTGCCAGTGGAAGGAGAGAGCAGTGAGGGGGGCTGGTTGGATATCAGTGTTTGCTCTGGCTCGGCGCCAAAAGACTCCTCTGTTTTTCTCAGCTGGCGATAATAAATGCAGAAGAGAGAGAGAGCCACAGAGAGAGGAAGAGTGAGACTGACCAAAAAAAGAGATAGAAAGGAAAGAGTGGAGGAAGAGGAAAGAAAGATGTAGTTAGATAGAGAGAGAAAGGAAGAATAGGCAGGCGGAGTGAGACAGTGAAGTAAAGAGAGAGAGAAAATCAGAGAAGAGTGAACATGATCAGACAGATAAACAGCACAGGATAGAAATGGGCTGACTGTCCTTGTGTCTGTGGGAGGATTGGAAGAGGAGGAGGATGAGGAGGGAGTAAAATGAGAAGAAGGAGGAGGAAAGATAGTGGGATGGAACCGACAGGAAAGCAAAGAAAAGAACCAGGAAGAGGAAAAGAAAATGACAAAAGGAACAATATAGGGAATGAATGGGAAAAGAAGAAGGTTGATGTTGAAGCAAGAAGATGTTTATATGATCAAAGGTCAGTTAGTATACTGTACATACTGTCCGCTTGAGGTTGACACCATTAAATGAAGAAGCTTGCAAGTCATATTGTAAAAAAACTAGCAAATAAACAGAGAAAGTGTGAAGTAAGTCCAAAGCAGAGCTCTAAGGAAGTTTAAAGGGGACATAACATGCTTTTTGTGATTTTCATATTGTTATGATGTCAGATGTCTACGTTAATCATGGTCAAAGGTCCAAAACTTGAGGTGAAGGTATGTTAAAATGCTCCCTGCAAATCAAAAGCCTGCTCCAGCCTGCTCTGAATGCTCTTAGTTTGCAAAGCTACTTCAACTTCCGCCTCGTGATGACATCAGATCATTCACACATGCCCATAAATGGCATGGGCATGTGTGAATGATCTGATGTGAATTTATTCCATGGCCTTTGTTGCTAAGGTTGTTGCTAAGGTTGTTCCCCAGGTTGTTCACATTGACTACTCGCATATTGCAGATCAGATTCAACTCAAAACATGTACAGATGTATTTGAGAGGTTTCCATCTCCAGTATAGAACAAGAAAAAGAAGTGAAATCCTATTACTACTATTTGTTAATGAAGCCTCCTGAGCTGCTGGAAGTCAGCAGGAAGCTGACCGATCAGAACAGAATGGGCTCATCGGGATGGGGGCTTAAAAAGACAGGAGCTAAAATGCTCTGTTAAACATAGAGGCTGAACTGAGGGGCTGCATAAAGGGCCAGTATAATATTTTTTTAACTGTAAATCATGCAAAGATATATCAGTAGAGCCCCAGAATATAAATATAGACCTAGAACTGTGCATGATACAGTTCAGCTGACCAGTCTTCTCCAATCAGTGTTTTCAACTTTGCCATTTTGACAGCAAAATCCAGTCAAATCTTATTTTGTTTGCAGTTTACTATCATCTGAACAGACAGGTAGTCAGGACGTCTGACACATTACAGATAACATCAACCACAACTGCTGCTACTATACTGCTACCAGTTGCATTGATGTGATAACTGAGCCACTTATGCCGAGTTCACACTACATGATTTTACCCCTCTTCTACCCCTCTTCTACTCGGCAACAGTTTTTGGAGATTGCCGACAAAAGCCCCCAGATCGGAGGCAAATCGGCGTGGGCTCGGCGCTTGCAAATGGGCGCTTGATCGCTATGTGTGAACTGTTCAAGACGTGATCCAAGAGCTTGCTTGCTTGCTTGTAATGTGTGACCCCCTGTTGCCAATCAGTCATGTAGCGTGCAAACAATAACGACTCCAAGACTCCCCATTACAAGACAGAAAGTTGTGTAGTGTGAACGGTACAGCGATCTGACGACTTTGAAAATCGTGTAGTGTGTCCATGGCATTAATCGTAAACTGTTCCAGTTGTTCACTCAGTGACAGGTAGCAGAGTGCTGCGCTGATCTTTCATTCAGACAGACACAGCAACAGTGGGAATTATGACTCACATATTAATTTTATAATTTAATTCATTTTGGTACAAAGACTCAAAGGTCCTGTTCACACCTAGCATTAACACAGGTGATTGTGATCCAATCACAAATGGACAGCTGCAAATACGTCAGTTCACAAATGGCATTAGAATGCATCTCCACATGCGTCTCGAGTGAGTACTTGTGATCAGATCTTACTTCCTTGCTCTATCTGCATATAAACACACAAATCATTTCCATTTGCAAAGAGCAAATTGTTGTTTTTAACCAGCAGGAGGCGGCAATGCACCTCCTGTGCCTAGTCTGCCGGAAATTAAAAGAAGAAGAAGAAGTAGTTTATGAAGACCGCGGTACGCCAGCAAAATCAAAACTCTTTGGCAATTGAAATTTGAAATCAGACAGCATGTTTCATGTGTACTCCGTCCACGAGAATCCGTTTTGCTTGTTGTTGTGGCTTCTTCTTGTTGTTTTGCACTTTATGTGTTGGCGTGCGAATGAGTACATACTTCCTCTTACGGAAAGGATGTCAGTTGAGTAGGTAGTCCTTCAAAGTGGCCCAGGACACATTTGCGTACACACTGCTAAAAGAATGTGGCCATATGTGTGTGGCCCAGACGGTCTGTGAGATTGGATCTCAATGTTCAGATCATCCAAGACTCATGTTAATGCCAGGTGTGAACAGGGCCATAATCTCTGACTTTGTAGTCTGCTCACTTTTGTTAAAGTCCCTCTCCACTCAAAAATGTGTTTTTTTGTACTTCACTCAAATGTTTGAGCTTCTCTGTGCAGAATGACTCATGCAGGTTGACACTAAAAGGCCGTTTTCACATCACAAGTGTGATGTCGAAACTTGAAACCTCTCAGTGCACATACACTGACGATTGACTTTTCATTGAAGTCAGAGACATCTTGTGTCCAGCAGTTAAACTCTCTGTACACCTGCATGAATATGATGATTCCATTGCTACAGTAAAAATGCTTAAAGTTTTGGTTTTTTTCAACAAGCAATTCACAATACACCACTGATTAAAGCACATTGAAGCACGAGTGAAGTGTAGTCCAGGAATCCTGACCCTCCAGACATTAGTTGCACCCTGAGGTGTGTTTAAGATTTGTTTGTTTATGAACTGAACACATCTACGTGTCGAAGCGGTGTCTACAGTCGATCTGTTCAAGACACTGCCCAGCTTTGTCGAACAGGTGTTTCTACTGGAGATGGAACACATATATTTTTGGTAGTCTCTGATGCTCTGCTAGTAAGAAACATGCGCTTTTACACACACACCCACTGCGTCAGAGTGTAGCATGTTAGCGTCATGTTCGCTCATCAAGCCCTACAGCGGTTACAGTCATAAAGAATTACGACGACAGAACCTACACATTACCTCCCCTCTCTCTCTCTCTCTCTCTTTCACACACACACACATTCAGCACCAGACCTATCATCCCCATTTGTGACTTTGATCGCAGCGGCTACAAATCCAGCTGGGGGGCTGGGGGGGGGGGTGTTTATAGTGTGTAGTTGTCACCTCTGTGTGACTTTAGAGTGAAGGAGGAGGGCGTGGCACCGAACAACATGACTTCCAACTTCATAAAGAGCAGCCAAGCGCAATTAGTACTGTTTTTACACTCCAGCCCTGCTACCCCAGCAGCCCTCTGGCCTTTTCATGTAGGTTTCTCTGCTCCAAAAGGCCAAAAAAAAAAAAAAGGAGGGATGGGAGGTGGTGAAGCTAATTGGGAGCCACATCTGACACAGGCTTCTGCACTGATGTCAGATCTCAGACCAGATGTGACGTTGTGGGCAGATGAAAGCATTTAATAGACTTTTCCACTCAGAGAAGCAAGGAGCAAGTGTGGGATGGAGGTTTAGTAATGATTCCACGGTGTGGCATTCGGTAGAAGAAGAGATTTGAGGATAATTGGGGAAAAAAACATAAAGGCTTGATAAGACCAGATTTTCTGTCATGAAACAGAATCACAATTGGAGGAGAGGCTGATAAAAGAGGCCGGCTCCTCAGGCTCAGCCGGCTTTTCAAAATGTTTGTTGTTGTTGGTTTTGAAGTTTTCTGAGGACGATAAAAGCACCCTCTGATCATACGGCCTCATTATTGAACTACTCAGAAGGCCACTCATTATGGCCATCTGATAAAAAGAGCAAAACAAAAAAGGCCGATATGTGTTTTCATAGCAAAAGATAAACACACAACATCTCAGTCCCAGTGGCTTTGTTTGCTTACTTTGCTTGCCTCCCGTCCTGTCTGTGCTGCAAAGTGTCTCTTGAGGCTGACAGTGTCTTATAATCTTAACACTCTCCTTCTTTGTTGGATGGGTGAAAGTCCTCTTGGCTGCAGTGTAAAGCAGGGCTTGGACCCAGGAGTCAAACCCTCCACTGTGAAAAGCACATTATCTATTCCAACAGCAGTATATGCATGTTGAGACTTTCATCTTCAGTATTCAGTTTTCTTGTACACTATGAAGTCTTCATGACAGTTGTGTGTAGTACTCATTTTATTTAATCATGACATTTTTGTTGGTGGATCATGTCTCGAACCATCTTTTTTTTTTTTTTAAAGACCTTTTATTATTTGCTAGCACACTCCTTTGCACACTCTTTTGTTTCCAACATGTCTAATCTGTTTTATTACTGTTGTTGTTTTTATAGTTTTTGATTATATGTTATTGTTGGGTATTTTATCCCAATTTATTGTTTTATTTTATTTAATCCTGGTCCAATTGTGTAAAGAACTTTGTAACTTTGTTTCTAAAAAGCACTGTTTAAATAAAATGTATTATTTTATTATTATTCTCAATCTTCCATCTACCCACTAAGGCAGATTGACTTGACTGCTTGTCTTCTTTTGGTTCTAGCAATGTTGTTGCAATCCCAGATCATAGTAGTAAAATTGGTGAGTAAAACCAATAGGAATAGATTCAAAATTCAAGAGCTTTATTGTCACATGCACCATAACACAATGAGTGGCAACATCAAAGGCAGCGAAAGTTGGCTTCTTCCAGCTCTAGTTCCAATTAATGTTCTAATTAAAATATTATTGTAAAAAAGGAGGAAGATAAGAGAGAGGAGTAAGTTGAGAGAGAGTCGATAATGATGAAAATATACATATAAATATACATTATATTGCACATTGGGTGAGCAAGTGCTGTATTGAACATAAGTAATGTAATAAATAATTCTGTTAAAAATATAAATACAAATATTGCCTATAAGAGAAGAGAGTGTGTGTGTGTGTGCATGTGTGTGTGAGGAGGGGGTATGAGTGAGTGTGTAGGAGAGGAAGTGAGACAGAGCAAAGAGAGTATAATAATGGGCAAAACTTTGAAGATAAGACCTTGATCGTAAAAAAAAAAAAAGAAGTAGGCCTAACTTTTTTTTTTTTTTTTCCCAACATTGGGTTGCAACAGATTTGGCAAAGAGGAACATGTCTCATGAACAAGTCTCAGAACAAGACAGATGACGGATGAATTAAGTAAGAGAAAAAGGAAAATTTTGAATAAGTGTGTGGAAAAACATAACAAATGCAAATCCTTTCAAACAGGGAGCAAGGGAGCGGTCACTAAAGGCTTTGATGCGTATAAAAAATTATGTGAATCATGAGTAATGACCTCTTCAGTCACCAAATCTCAACACAACTGCACATATGAGGAATTTTGTGTTAGACATAAAAACATTCAATGAAGACCTATCTTTTAGAATAATGGCAGAGACTTGGTGGATCTGTGCCAAAGTGCGTTGAAGCTCTTCTGGAGGCTAACTTTCTGTTAATTTTTCCTTTAATTCATCACCCATCAATATTTGAGCAAACAGACAAGAAGAAGAAGAAGAAGAGGAAGAAGAAGAAGAAGAAGAAGAAGAAGAAGAAGAAGAAGAAGAAGAAGAAGAAGAAGAAGGAGAGGGAAGATAATTGAATCACTATCAAGTCAAAATTGTCCATTGAGTTGTACATCAACACATCTGACAGTGTCGATAAAAGCTGAACATTATGAATGTCACAACATTGGTATTTAAAAAGAAATTACTGCTAACTTGATGATTTGGAAGAAACCAGAAGACTTTCATCCTTTCGTCTCGACCTTCTACTTCTCATAACAGTCACATGGGGGCATACTTGAACCGACAGACTGCTCTTTCTCACCCACCCTGGCCTGTTGTGACACACACACGTGCACACACAGACACACACACACACACACACGCCCTCACTCACAGAGGGCTCCGACATTCACTCTCACACAGGGAGACACCCCCTCTCTTTTGAAAACACACAATCGCCATTCACTCTGCAAAATCCACACACACCACGTCCTGTCTGCTTGGGTACACTTTATCAACACACACACGCTCCCGCACACGCACGCTCAGACACACACACACACACACTTAACCAAGGGCCCCTCGCCTTATTGCCTCCCCATTTGGCTGGTGCCATTTGTTCCACACGTTTTGTCAGTGGCTGACGAAAAGCTGCTCAGAGCTGGTGGTGCTGTGAGGCCACATGATGGAAGTGGTTGTCCAGACTTGTTGAAGACTTATGTCATGACCTGAGATTTTACTAAGTATTTATCTATCAGAAGTAATGCTTTTCTAACACAGGGAATGTTTGTTGTTGAATCTACTGTAAAAACACAGTGGATTTAAATGAGCCTGCAGCTTGCTTAAAATTTGGCAGTCCCATGATTTTAAACCTGTCTACTGAAAGAATGGCTGATGTAGTCTGCAAATATACAAGGCCATGTAGTGGTTATTATGTCATAGGAATATTTCCATCACAATAATGGAGTTTAGAATTAGAAAAGTCACATCCAACAAGTTGTTAAAATGTGGCTCTCACGGTCATGGTTACAATAACAACCGTGTGGTTAAGGTGAGGGAACAATTGTGGTCAGTTTTTTTTAAACAATATTGACTTGTGCTAGGAAACAGGAAATGAACAGTGATGTCTCATGTGAAAGTCTGATATTTTGTTGACCCCTTTATTCACCATGACTCGTCCCTACATGGACTTTGTCACTGTATATTAACGTCACCTGTTTTCCCCCTTTGCTCCAGTCACAATTACTATGGCTGCTAGAGGGCTTTGTCAGTAGACTGTAGAGATACAGTATGACAGATTTTTGTGTTTTCCTTGAGAGGACAGTCTTGTAACATCAGGGGTAAACATCAAATTGCATCAAGTTGTTTTATATAATTTCTCTGAACCAAAGAATGTGACTGGAAATATTTTTACTCTCATGATTTTTACCACAGTTTCTTTCTCTCTCTCAAGGCCTTTCTTTAGGCTTGTTGAAAGCTGGAAATGTAGGAAATTATCAACAATACTAGGAGTAAACAAGAAAAATCACAACTTTTTTTTTTTAAAAAAAGGAAAATTCTTGAAATAACTGTAAGAAAATCAAAGAGGGGATGTTTTAAGTGCATTTTTACATTTGATAGAACTGGAATGAAAGTGCTCTAATTCACAAGCGGTATTTAGAATTATTCAAGCTGTTTCTCCTGTGTCAATTTGTCAATTACCAAATATAGTTTTGTGTCAGATGTGCCACATCACCACATGTGCAATACTTATCACTTCTTTTTGATGTAAACTCAATTTTTGCTGCTTGAAATTACTCACATAGACTAAAACTAGAAATCTTTACAGTAGTATTTGTATGTTATCACACATACTATTACTATTATCACTTGTACTCACTTTATTAATGATGTTAATCCTTAGACCTTCATCAGGAAATGTCCATCATCCATGAAGGTCTGAGAAAGAAAGTTCTTGGAAGGCAAGATCTCTTGGCCCAAGCTCCGGAAGGCAGAGCCACTCAGGATCGAGTTTTTGATCCAGTCAGTGTCTGACATTCTTCCTAGCCCAACCAACCTGTATTGCTGGGAGTCGGTTGAGACTTCAGCATGCCCCCTTTGTCAGAGAAGAGGATCACTTAAATACATCCTCAGCTGTTGCCTGAAGGCTAAGGAGAGGGAACGCTATCACTGGCATCACAACCAAGTCCTGAACGCAGTAGCCAATTCCATCTGCATGGGGATCAGCCAAACCAAACAACCACACCCAGCAGACAAGCCGTTGCATTTATCAAGGCAGGGGAGAAACCACAGGCTCAGGCATGGGTGTCAGACAGACTCCTTGTTACTGCACAGGATTGGAAGCTGAAAGTCAACCTTGGGAAGCAGCTCAAGTTCCCAAAAACCATTGCGGTGGCCACACTAAGGCCAGACATGGACCTGATGTCTGGAACATTAAGGCAAGTTGTCCTGCTGGAGCTGAGTGTCCCCTGGGAAGAGATGGAAGGGGTCTATGAAAGGAAGAGGGCCAAGTATGAGGACCTGGTTGACATGTGCCGGAAGCAGGGATGGCGAGTGTAGTGCGTCCCTATTGAGGTGGACTGTAGAGGTTTTGCTGGCCAATCTTTCTACAGAGCCCTCAAGTTCCTTGGCATCACAGAACCGCACAGTAAAAAAGCCGTCAAAAACACCACCTATGCTGCAGATAAGGCATCCAGAAGGCTATGGATCAAGAGGGGAGATCCATGGATTACACAGGCCACTTGGACTCAAGCTAGGTCCTAATCAACCCTGGCTGGGTCACCTAGGTGAGGGTACACAATTGTTGAAAAATCCGAATCACCCAATGACACCAGGTTACAATACAGATGATGTGTCCAAGTGCATCCTAAGATGTATGTAATAACTAGCTCAGTCTGGCCTAGCCAGTGACATTCAGGAACATGCTAGATGACTACCACAGATAGTGTAGCAACAGCAGCAGAGACTACAGCCAGGGCAGGAAGAGATAGTATCCCTAACTGCAGCTAAGAAGCAATGGAGTACACCCATGGGTGCCCAAGAGGGTATGAGAACATCACATGGACTGATACACAGGCAATGACCCAAGCTAACGGAATATCGACCATGAGTGCACTTTGTGTATGCTACAAGGTCTGCAAAAACCCACATGGCTTGAAGATCCATCAAGCAAAAATGGGACGCTTGAGGGAGTGCTGTACAAGGTCTACAAGAGGTGCCCCAGGCTTTTGCACTGTCTTCAAGGTGATCTGGAAAAGGGGGAAGGTAGCCCAGCAGTGGAGAGTTGCCGAGGGAGTATGGATCCCAAAAGGAGGAGAACTCAAGTAACATCCACACTCCTCAGAGTTGAAAGCAAGGTATTCTTCAGTTTTGTTGCCCAACGTCTGACAGAGCACCTCCTGAAGACCTCTTTTATAGACACCTCAGTGCAGAAGGGGGGCGTCTCAGGCATACCTGGTTGCCTTGAACACACAGGAGTTGTCACCCAGTTCATCAGGGAGGCATGTGAAGGTAGAGGAGACTTGGCAGTCCGGGGGCTTGACCTTGCCAAAGCCTATGAATCAATAGCCCACAAGCTAGTGGAAGTAGCAATTGTCCACCACCATGTTCCAGGAAAAATCAGGGACCTCATTCTGGATTATTACAACTGCTTCAGTCTGAGAGTCACCTCTGGACCCATAACATCGGCATGGCACTGCTTGGAGAAGGAGATAATCACAGGATGCACCATTTCAGTTATCTTGTTCACCACGGCCATGAACATGCTGGTTATGTCAGCAGAAGTGGAGTGTAGAGGCCCCCTGACCAAGTCTGGAGTCCGACTGCCCCTCCATCAGAGTCTTCATGGATGACCTGATGGTGACAAATACTTTGGTGCCTGGATACAGATGAATCCTCCAAGGCCTTGAGGGACTCATCACATGGGCACAAATGTGCTTCAAGCCAGCAAAATCCAGGGCACTGGTGTTGAAACAGGGGAAGGTAACGCATAAGTTCTGCTTCTCCCTAGGAGGCATCCAGATCCTGTCTGTTACCGAGTAGCCAATCAGGAGCCTAGGCAAGGTCTTTGATAGCACCCTGAAAGACATTGCATCACTCCAGTCAACCTGCTGGGACTTGGAGTCCTGGCTGATGGCATTGGACAAATCAGGGCTGCCAGGGAAATTCAAGGCCTGATTTACCAGCACGGCATCCGTCCGTGTCTCCTGTGGCCCCTGCTGGTGTAGGGCTGAAACCACAAGCTCAGGCAAGGGTGTCAGGCAGGCTCCTCATCACTGCATGGGATTGGCAGCTGAAAGTCAACCTGGGGAAGTAGCTCAACCATCACAGTGACCACACTAAGGCCAGACATGGTCCTGATGTCTGAAACATGAAGGCAAGCGGTCCTGCTGGAGCTGACTGCTCCTTGGGAAGACCGGGTGGAGGAGGCCTATGAGAGAAAGAGGGCCAATTATGAAGACCTTGTTAGCGAGTGCCGGAAGCAGGGATGGTAGGCACAGTGTGTCCTATTGAAATGGGCTGCAGAGGCTTTGCTGGCCAGTTTTTCTACAGGGCCCTGAAGCTCCTTGGCATCACAGGACTGCACAGTAAAAAACCCATCAAAAACAATGATCAACCCTGCCTGAGTCGCCTGGGCAAGGGATATGTTTGTTGAAAGATCCAAAACACCCAATGACCCCAGGTTACATCACTAATGATGTGTCCAAGTGCATCATAAGATGTATGTAATAACTGAGGACTGAGACATCTTTAATAAAGACGCAGAATTTTTTGGTTTTTCTTTGTATTGTAAAGAAAAATGAAATGCATAATTGCACAGCGATAACACCAGTAACCAAATTATCAGACACGCTTTCAAACTCTTTATGCCAATATTGGTTTTTAGAAGTTCAGACAGGATGGGGGTCAGCTTCACTCAATCTTTGTAACTTTCTGAAACAGAGAATCCAGCAGTCATGCCTACTGTTCATCATCCCCATCACTGTTTAATCACACTGATAACCACTGTGCTGACAGCAACAGAGAGGCTGAGTGTTTTCAGGAAAGAGACAAAAGGAGTGCAAAAAAATTCGGGATCAATATCTGTGCAACAGCCGGTACTGATCTGTCCTGATAGATTGACCACATTTTAATTTTAAGTTTTTAATAACTACTTACACCCATTCCTTCACAGTGATCCCCACATTTGAAGAGGGGCAAGACAATAACTGAAAGAGTATGAGGCCTTTTTGATACAATGGGTGTTGCATTGTATGAATCTGTCCTGAGAAAGTATATTTTGGCTTTTACAAACACACTACTTACAGGTCGACAACTAAACTATTGCATCTCATCCTCCTACAGACACCAAGAAGTTTGAACCTACCATCAGTACCTGGTCTTATTTGTGGTTTCCAGTACTGCTTCAAGTCCATGTCCCTATCTGTCTGTCTTTCTCTCCCCTATTCTCTCTTTCATTTATTTTCTTTCCCTTTTTGTTTATATTTCTCTCTCAATGCCTCATCTTTTTTATCAGCCTGTGAAAAGTTACATTCATTGTTGTATCTGTACGCACATGCATGCACGCACAAGACTAGAAACGCATCTGATTATGCTCACACGAACTGGACAGACCACACACCAGCATGCACACGGCACATGTGGTGAACACACACACCTGAGCCACACTTGACTCAGTGGGTGGTGGAAAACTCGCCTGATTCCATCAAACCTCTTTAAACTGCGAAGCAATGAGCACTAAGGTGGAGAAGGGTGTGCTATTTAATCGGGGGTTAAGGAGTGAGAGTAAAGAGTTGGCACTGTGATGAAGGTGAAACATGCTGGTACCTTCACCGCCCCGTTAAAAGTGTTTTCAAATGTCTCTTTTCCTCTTTATTTTGAGTTCTTACATCTCGATTTCTCACATGTCTTTCCAGCAGCAAACCTTAGCCTTGAAAGCGACTGTAAAATTTTAATCTCATGCTTTTGAAATAGCAAATCACAGAAGTATTTCCAGTATTTCTTTTGTAAGAGGTGTAACACATTCACATTCTCACACATTCTCATTTATTTCCAGCACGTTTGTACGGAAAAGTGGGCGTAAATACTGTATTTCTGGAAATCCCCAGTCAGCAAAGTATCCTGAGCAGTGTGAGGATTCCTGCACAGAAGGTTGTATAGACTGAACCTGGTGACCCTTGGCTTGTGCTGTCCCTGAGCAAAGTATGCAAAGTCTCTTTGTCCCTGGGTTATGCTTCAGCACTGGCTTGTGCCTATAGAGCGTGAAAGCGGGGATGTTTGTACATATTTGTATAAAAAGGAATGTATGTTATTCAGACGTTTTTCATACAAGACATGGTGCACTGGTGCATGATGTGCAGACAGCAGTCAAGAATGACATTATTTCCCTGCTAAAATTAGAGATTCAGATTCAGACAGACAGGAAGATGAATTAGCTGCACCTTGGTTAGGACTTCAGCATTTGTTTATGACGTCTCCAGTTTAAATACATCTTATGTTTATAATTTAGAAACAAATGACTGTTCTGGACTCTTTTTGAGCAGAAAGTGATAATTCTACATCTACACCAGTGGTTGCAAAGCAAGGGGTCAGGACCCCCCATGGGGTCCCAAAATGAATCTGAGGGGTCACAAGAAGATTAAAGGGGCAAGATAAAAAATAATTTATTTTTGCTTCTTGTGAAATACTGGATATTTTCACCTCTCAAGACCTCTAAAATTGTTAAATTGAAACAGTCTAAGAAAGAGTAATCACTCTTTTTTTCACCAAAAATGTCAGAAACCACTCATCTACACTATGTTTGTTATTAAAGTAGATGTTTTTAATAAAAAATAAGTGAACACAGTGTACAAGACATTGCCATGTGTCATTCATTTTACCATAATTTCATCAGTTAAAGAGCTAAACAATAGTTCAACAGGAAGAAAAAGCCCTGTTCATTTTTACCAATGTCCCAAAATAATGTCAATATTCAGGTGAATTTATTGCACATAATGCTGATTCATCCCAGTAAACCATCACCTCAGTGCCCTTCTCCCATCCTTGGTGACTCTCTAGGAACATCTCAGGGACCACAAGAAGGTTTTTGGGGGTCGAAGGTAAAAAAAGGGGGATGAATTTGGGGGACGGACAGGAAAGGGGGGTGCCCATGGTGTCTGGGAGCAGATGGCGTGCCTCTCCCTCTCTGTTTTTGGTGACGTCCACTGGGAATTGGAGAGGCCTTTAAGCATTCCTTTAGAGGCCAGAGACAGATAAGTGAGTTATGCAGTTCACCACCATCTGGGCTCAGACAGCGCCTGGGCTGCAGCTGACAAGTGTGTGCGTGTATGTGTATACTATAGTAATAGTAGTGGGGAGGGGTAGGGGCGTGTTTCCATAGCGATAGGTCCTATTCCTGGAGAGAGGTCTGTGCATACACTCGCACACTACCCTCCTCCCCGGTGCTGTGTCGTCATTGTTAACTCAGATGCTGACTTTGAGAAGGTTTTTTTTTCTTTTTTTGTCCCTTTTTTTGTCCTCCAGTCCCCACCGTCATTGTCGACAAATTTCGGCCCATTCTTGTGCAGCTGACAGTGTCTTCATGGAACATAGCATCTGTTGTGAAACAGAGGGAGGGAGCGAGGGATGATGGCAGGGGACCATGTTAGGTTTGCCAATTTCCCTATTCCCATCGTTCAAGGCTTTGTGTGCATTGTAAGATACTGCGCTGCACTGCCAATTCTGATCTGCGCTTGACCTGCTGCATATCTGCCTGTTGTTATTTATGTTTAGGTCTTCTCTTTCAGTCTTTGTGCAAATGCATCTGTGTGTACAGTTCTGGAGAAGTTTTGAGCACTGCATTTTGTCTTCTAGCTGCCTTGTCACTTTATTTTATCAATGAATGTTATTGTTGCAGTGAGATAATAATACAGCTTCAATCACTGCTGCTTCCTCTAACACCACCACTGCTACTACTATAATTTCCACTACAGTTACTAATGGCGAGAAAACTGACAACCCACCATGATATTAATGGCTTACGCATGAAAAACTGCTTATAAAGCAAAACTTCCATATGAAAAACGTTCACAAGTTAATTAAAAAATTTAAGATTAAAATTAAAAAGAATATTTTATTTAAATCTGACGCAGCCTGGACAGAAAAAAATTCCACTCCCATAAAGTAGGGGGATTTACAAGAGACAGATAAAAGAATTATTATGACTTCTGTCACAACTATGTGTCAGCAAAAAATGCTGAAGCCTATATTTCCAACAATGCAACTCAATAAAGACATTTTAAAGTGGTGTTGGAGTAAATGTTGACATCTTTGTAATTCCATGCCCTAGTTTTTTTTTTTTTGTTTTTTTTTTTAACTCAGTTAAAAAATCTATCATCTCTAATTTTCCCAAACTTTTGAAAACAGTTTACAACTGTTTGCACAGGTTAGGTAGCATTCCTCATAACATATAAACTGACCTTTATTTAAAAATTGGTGTATTGCATTTCATTTTAATACAAGTTTTATTAACTGATAAAAGTTGTTGATGACAGCAATTAATTGGTATATGTTATTATAAAGTTAATTTATTCATAAATCATTTATAAAATACAAAAAAGCTTCATGAACATAATCAAGAATAGTCAAAAGTAATTAAACACCAATTTAATTCAACACTGCTGAGCTTCTTTACTAAAATCCCAGACACTATAGGACAGTTGCATGGTCATATTCTCTGAATAACACCCTGTGATGTGATTTCTTGGAAGATTTTGTCCATTTTTATCTTTGTCTGGCATTTGTTGGCATTCTGATGTGGTGATGGGGTACAGTGCCATCTCTATAAGCTGCTGCTCAGCCTCTTGATACATTGATTTCCATGTACACAATGTAGACTGAATACCCACTGTGTAAGTACAAAACCCCAAAACACACACTGAGACAGTTTCCCTTTCCCTTTACTCTCCCTCTCTCTGTCTTAAGTCCTCTTCAAAGCAGCCTACCGCCATCACCTGCTTCTCTTTCCCTCCTCAGCCAACTATTCATATATCCATCTATACACATTTATGTGTGTGTGTGTGTGTGCACACATGCATGTGTATGTGTGTCTAAGCAGGCCTTTCCTGCTGTGTAATTGCAGGCTGTGTATCAGCCCATTGGTGTTGCCCTGCGTGTAGACTAAAAGATGTTGCTAATCCGCCAACAGAATACAGCAGGTCAAGCAGCCAGCAGAGGCTGAATTCAACCCCAGGACCACAGCCACAAATTAGGATGGGCTGACAAGGCCCAGCGGCATTCTGGGTATTGTTGTGAGCTGCCAACAGGCCTCTAAAGCTTCTGCCCTTGTGTGAAGGCACAGCCAAGGAAAGGTGAAGATTAATAGTGGCTTGGTGACCTGGGAGTACGACAATAAATCTATATTGCCACTAAATGCTGAGTACGTCATAGGGCACGCACACACACACACCATCAGTAAGATGTGAAGATTGTCCAGGACAGATCCAACTTACAAACAGAACAAGACAAAATTTGACATTTCAGCTTCTCCTCATCAACTTTTCTTAACTTGCAAGCAGCTGATTAAAAAAAGAAAGCGAAATAAAGCAACCATGACCTCCCAAGAAAAAAAAAGATTACAGATCCCATTTGAAAAGACAACCAGGCCTGAACATGATGCTAGCGAATGCAGGCAGCTGAATGCTAGCAGGATGAACCCAAACTCTGCCACTCTTCGGTGTTCTGCTGCCTGATGAATGATGGTCCTTTGTTGTGTGTCCCATAAAGGCTGCCGTGGCCATCCCTTTTCATAAGACCTGGCGAGCAAATGTGAGGCGTGAATAGCATTAGTCCGAGTCAGTACACCCATAGCAGTGTAGCCAGCCCTGAAAACACAGCCTGCTAGCCCTCCTCCCCAAGTTTTATGAGCCAAGATGATTGAAGGAGAAGAAAACTGCTCTGCCCAATAGAGAAGGACAGGGAGGAGAGGAGCAAGGAGGAGAGGCGTCAGAGATGGATGGATGGACAGATAAAACAGAGACAGCAGCCGCTTGACAGAGGACTCACATCCCGTGCAAGACGGGATGTGAAGGGGAACAGGTTTGGCTCAGGGGGACTGAAAAGGATCCTGACAAAAGGAGAGAGCAGAAGAATGGAGGCGGAGGACTCTGGCTGTCAGGACTGGCGCTGGGATGGAGTTAGATCTCATTTCTCAAGTGTCATCGCACTATCTGTGTCTCCTCCTCTCTCCTCTCTGTCCAATTACTGCCACAATGAGGCAGGCCTCTTCCTGCAGAGCTGCATATGGCTCTCCGGTTGTAAAGCCATAATTCCCGAGTGAAGCTATGCAGTTTTGATAGGTACAGTATGTGTGAGACTCAAAGGGCCACAGTAGGTTGTTGTTTGACTGAGTGTGAGCTGCTGCTGCTGCTGCTGCTTCTGCTGCTGCTGCTGGGACCGTTCATCTCAACATGAATTTCTCTGAACGCCGATATGCCACGAGTCACACGGACCACAAGCAGCAGTTTAGGATTAAATCATCTGCTGTCAAATTCACACACATTTACCACCTTCATTTATTGAAACTGACATACATTAGGGCAATTTTTAACAGAAATGTGAAGACTGATTTGCTAACAATAGGACAATGCTAATTACTTTTCAGTTGAAGAGACTCATTTTGGCTCTGATATTTTAAATTTTAAGAAAACTGCTGTTCAGCAATAGAGAAACTCTAATTAGGAGCTTCAAAAATAGTGTTTGTGGTTGTTAGGACAAACAGCACCTTTATATTTTAGTTTGATTTATATTCCCCTGACATCTGTGTTGTGAAAGCATTCAATGATCACATAGTGTCACTGGCCGTATTGGTGTGGTGTCTTCTGTGGGAATGCAGCGCTCGTAAAATCACGCACACACCATATGTTGATGGTACTCTATTGACGGTTCCACAGAGACCAGTGTTTCGTGTGACTGCAGTTTGGGGTCAGCTGCAGAATAAATCAAAGAGGCATCAGTATTTTTTATTAAGAACACTTTGACAGCTGGGATGCTTGATAACATGAAAGACCAGGTTCTTCAACTGATGTTGTTTGCTTGATGCTGAGCTGGATATTGACTTTGGCAAAAAGTGTGATGCTTTACATGACACCACATGTCTCACTTTCACTTATTTTAATTATTAGCTTCTTTGATTTAATCTTTCAGGTTGTGTTGAAACATGTTCATGTGCATACTGAGATATAAATGACTTTTAAAGAACCTGATAATAGGGATAGAGTGTGAATATATTGCTGTTTTAAATGATTGAACTTAGAGCACGTATAATGTGATATAAATAGAATAATATAGTACAATCCTGATCTTATAAACCTTTTTCACATATATTTTCAGCAGATATTTTGACTTAAAATAAAAAGCACATGTGTAACTAGTTAACCTTAATAATGGCTCCTGTCTATTTAGATGAACCAGGATCCTGGTACTGATCACCACTGGGACACTTTAATAGAAATGCGTCATGGTTCATTTTATAAATTGCACTTGTTCCTGGTATCCTCAGGCCTGAGCCTGTATGTAAGGCTTTGTGTGCATTACCACAAAAACAAAACAAAACTAAGATTTTTTAAGTGTACAGATATCCATTTTAATCTGAACCAGTTTAAACATTTGAATAGAGTTTGGACATTATCTGTTGTGGCAGAACGAATAAGGATGATGGAATTTAGAGCTGCTTTGGCGCCAAATCAATAGCATGACCTTTTCACCTTTTCAAGTTGTAAAACAGGCTGATCTGTAGAGAATAGACATCCTTTAATTGATGCTCTTTACACTGAAAAAAATGTCCATCTTAAGTTGATTAGTCTTATGTCTAAAAATACAACATTAGTTTCTTTTTTGAAGTGTTAACCTGCCTTTATCAAGATTTCTTTTAGACATTCCTCACAATTAAACAATAAAAGCTAGTTACAAACACCTGTATAAAGAAAATATTTTGGGGATATTTGACCCACTAACTTGTTAAAATTTGATGTTTTTGCAGTATGCATGCATCAATTGTACCAAATTCTTTCAAACATTTCAAAAAGCTTCAAGTCAACAGGCTTCTTTCTTTCAAATGCAGAACTTACATGCGTGCCTGCTCACTCCAGCCTGATGGCTACTGTACTCTGCTGTAATGAGGCGTGCTGTCTCAACCAAAATCTCACTGCAAAAATATTCATTTTAACAAGTTCTGGTTTTGAGCTCTTCTTAAAACAAGTTGGGAAAATTACAGAGTGCAGAAGTTTTATTTCATCTGCTCTCCAAAATGTGATAAACCCTCCACTAATGACATCACAATATAATACTCTGTTAAATGTCACATAGGCTATAATTCTGCATTTATATCAACAGTCAGAAAATGTTAAAAAGAAACATTTTTCAATGATAATCGGTTTCGTTATGGCAGAGAATTTATTTCCCCATTTCTCCCAAGAAAAACAAGCTTTTACAGCCCAACTAATAGACCAACTCTCTGATACAGTGGGCTGTATTCCGCAGCGCAGACCACTATACATTCAGCCGCTCGCTCCATCACGTTGTGAAACATTGTAAAGGATCTGCCTTTCTTCTGGGCAGCGTTAAATCCGATCCCCTTGATGCGTGGGGAGAGCAAAGTGAATTAGAGATTGAGGTGGGAGGCTGATTAACCCCCCACCACCTCCACCCCCCCTCCTCCTCCTCCCTTCCAACCGAGACCAAAGTCGAGATGCAAAGAAAAGGAGGAGACAGAAAGAAGATATTTGAAAAGCTGCCACGAGTTCCCTGTCACACCGCCTCCTGCGTGGATTGAGCCGTGCTTTGTTACCCACAGGCATGAATACTGAGTGGATGTAAAGAGAGAAAAAAAAGCCCAGGAAAGTGAAAAAAAAAGAAAAAAGAAAAGCACTGAGGCACGTCTGCATCTGGAAAAAAAACAACACAAAAACAAAACTTGACCTGCAATACTTCTGCTGTTTTGTGATGCTCTTAATGTACATTATGGTATTTACTGTCCCCATTGCTCTGTTTTTTCCCCCTGTGATATAGGCTACCTTCAATTTGTGGATATGTGGAAATAAAATGTGTGATTGCCAATAACGAGCTCTGCAGTGGCCTCGTTACGTTCAACGGCATTTATTATACGTGATTGTAGCTATATTATTTAACAATAATCCTATAATATCGTCATAGGGACTTGAATGTGTATGTCAGACTCTCTTTCCAAGTTTTACTTCGTATTTATATAGTATTTTGGTTTATACCGGATGTCTAATGTTATATTTAAGGACTCAATAAGTCGTTGGAAATTAATCTACAATGAGATTTTAAAGGATTTATAGGATATTTTGTACCTTGTGTCACCATAATTTCGTAATAACAACATCATATTATATTTAACATAAGGTTGTAGTTGTTCCTATGTATAAGGTGATAAATAAAGACTTCTACCTTTGCTGTATGATTATACAGCTTGTGTGGAGAATAAGCTTGCTCGACATACATCATGACTTCACACACACACACAGAGAGAGAGAGAGAGAGAGAGAGAGAGAGAGAGAGAGAGAGAGAGAGAGAGAGAGAGAGAGAGAGAGAGACACTCAAACAACAGATCCCTCCTCCGGATACAATCACCTTTATGCAAACACGTGGGTCTCTGTCTGAGCACTTCACTCCTGGAGTGGTGGGAGTGGAGTGGTGGTGGTGGTGGGTGGGGGAGGGGGGATGGGGGCACAGGTGTCCAACAATCCAACAGCCACCCACCCCACCCCCCAAAACACCCTCTACACACACTCAAACACACACTTTCATGTCATTGACCGCACTGCAGATCCCAGGTCGCAACTAAAGCTTCGACTAAACAAAAAAAAATCAGGAAATTTTTATCAAATTTCATCAAGTGTATCGATGAATCTTGATTTTTGTTTGCATTCTTCGTAAAATAAATGCAAGGCCTGTGCAAGAAAAGCGCCAAAGAGTGCTAAAAGAGGCGTTTTGGGGAGTTTTGGTGCGTCAAGTAGCTCAACAGGCCGTCAGAAGGTCAGAGCCCAGCTTGCATTTAAAAGTATATATCTAAAATAACATAACTCACTGTGTGTTTGCATTTGTGTTCATTTATACCTCAATATAACTGAAAATCATTGCGAGTTTTCTGCTTCGTTCCGCCTTGTTTGACGTCAACAGCTCACCTTTATTTCAGAAAATCAATGACAATATATGCTGCATCTAAATTTCCTATTTGACCTAACGAAACCCAGATTTTCAGACTTAGTAATAATTATAAAAACAGACCTACAAAGACACACTGTGTTCACGTTTCCAATAATTCCTAGACAGTTTTGGTCTGCAGTTCCAAAACATACAGACCTGAATTCAGGCCCTCCATTCGTCACGCTATAGGTTTAAAAAAAGAAGTCTTTTTGGGGAGGGGGGTAAAGGGGGTCAGGGAGCTTTAACTCGGTGACAAAGCCTCATTTGCAGGTCAATGCGATGGCACACTCGCCTCTCCTCTCCATCCAGCTCGCCTTTGTTCCCTGTCGCCTGCGCCGATGCCAGATGGTCATGGAAAATGCTAATTCCCCCTGGCTGATTTTCCTCCTTTCTATATTTAATTGCAGTCTTTGCAGACTGTCCCTGTTAATTGTGTGTTTTGAGTGGAAAATGTGATTTAAGGTTGTTTTTTTTTTGTTTTTTTTCTCCTCTGAAATTATATTTTTAGTTGCTACATTTGCACGAAGTCTGCGCCACATGTGAAAGTGGCTGCATCTAAATTATTTGCCACCTTCTTCCAGACTCATAAAGGGAATACTTTTCAGTGGAATCAATGGAGCATTTTACTGAGGACTGACGAGATATTATTAGCAATCAATGTGACTAATTATTAGAGGCAGAAATAACAGACTCCTGCCTAAACGCACAGGTTAGAGGACGCATGCTCCCTTCGTTGTTTTCTAACTTTCATATATATGACAAACGTAATCTGTCAATGCAGAGTTTATAAAAGAACGAATAGACTCAGATTTTGATGTGAATTTATTCGTTCCTGTTGGGCAATTCAAGTGCAAGTACAGTTAAAATAAATCCAATTTTACCTACCTGTTTTATTATATTTACACACATTTTTAAGGAGGGAATACACATACTTTTATACATCTTTTATCTTATGAAGTAAATTTAAACGTGATCTATTATATTAAAGGGATTAGAACCTGTTCATATAAAGTCTTAAAAAGCTAAAAAATATGGCTTTTCTGACCTGATAATTGATGATCACACACACATATGCAGTGATGTAAGATTGATAGATCCTGGAGGGATAGACTTTAAAGAATCGATCAAGACTAATACCGTTTTTACTGATGACTGAGACATATCAGACTGTGGATATGAGTTAGTTTAAAGGTCAGAGAGACTTGCAGGGCCCACGGGGCTGACTCTCTCCATCAGCAGCTGCCTGTTTAATTATATTCTATTGCAGCAGGCTTGTTAATGAGGCCTGTATGTTAGCTGTCATCTCTTTCCTGTATGCCCATCAAACTGGCCTGAATTAAGTTATAATCGCCCTGTACATCCTATACGGAGCCCGTCAATAAAGATGTACATATTAAATGTAAAATAAAAACAATGTAAAAGGTGTAAAAAGTGTAAAATATTAAGGCCTTGGTTTAGGAGTTCATATTATTTGTGAAAACAATCACTTATTATGCAAGCTGATTATAATAATTTACTCTCAGTTTCATGTTTCTGTTTAAAGAGGAGCTCACTGAGTTGTATCTCGGGCCTTAACCTATGACCTCTTCCACAATGGCTCAAATTCAACACCATTTTGGGAAAACGAATGCAATTTATTTGGACAAATTTTATATAGTTGCACAGCTGAGGAGATAAATAAAGGAAGATGACCCCTTTAACTCTGAGGGGGGACCTGAGCCCCCGAATGTGTCCAGTCTTCAACATAGAGGGGACTTCATTAAAGTAACACATGAACAGCTGTTGTCTTTAACATGTAAACTATTGAGATTTTAAAAGTACACTGAATGGCCTCGCAGCTCCCCGTGGGCATATGGGCGTTAATTAGCTGGATATAGCCATAGATTAATTATAATATTTTTTTCTCCCATTCGTATCAATAGAGCACCCAGACAAAGTGTCTTTTGTTCTCTGATGCAGGACATTCTGTGGCTGACTGAATGGGTCTTGGCTATGTCTACATGGATTTGCCATATGGCAACAAAAAGGAAAGAATGGAGCCGGAGAGCGCTTTGTGTTGGAAATCAGAACAAGCCCGTCAGAGCTTATGGCTGCATAGAGCTGACAAAGTCACTCTGGCCATCAAAAGTCTCCATTTTTATCAAAACATTAATGTCAGATAGTCAGAACCATTCAAAGAAAATGGAGAAACTTGTGGAAAATTATGAGATGTGGCTTTTGTTATGTGCGCACTGACAGGCAGTGCAGGCCCAGCACGCATTCAGACACTGCATTTGGCTTCTTTCAATTAAGGGTAAACTTGCAAGTATGACCTGTTGAATGGTTTGTTTCAATAGACGAGGACAATTACAAAGACTAGTAGTTTTCTTTTTCCAGATCTGGCAGGTGGCCTCCACGCCCGGTGTATCCACGGCGGGGTAAACAGTGTGTATGAGTGGGTCTTTAGAGGGCTTGTTGAGTGCGGGTGGATGTGGGGGTGTCTTCTTTGCGGACAAAGCGGGGATCCAAAGGCAGCTGCTGCTTCTTTAGAGGGGCGAAAGGGCCTTTAAATCCCAGCCTATATCCCGCAGCTGCCATGCTGCAAGGGTGCACGTCTGAATGCGTTTTCCCCCCGCAAGGTATATGAGCCCACAGAGGCAGACAGATACAGGCGGAGCTCAATGAAAAGTACCTGCGTCCTCTGGGGGAGGAGGGTAATAAAATAACACTGCATGGATCTTATATATATATATATATATATATATATATATGCAGATGTTAAAGTCTCTTATCTCAACAAGTAACCTGGACAAAAACACCAACAAATCTGGTTAAAGTTGAAGTGAAAAATATTTTTATTCTCCTCTTTTGCAAGACATAATTAGGGCACTTGTATGAAAACACAAAAAAAACACGGCTCAGAGACACAAAGAAACCTATTTTTTCAAGTGTGGACTACTAAAAGGGGAAGCTACATGATTGCAAAACATCACAATAAAAAATAGTAAATAAAATAAAATAAAAATATGCCCTTTGGCTAAATCAACAAGGCATTTAACAAATATAAAGAAACATAAATAAATTATAAGTTAGAATAAAATATACATTTACAGGAAAAAAAAACACAAACACAAATAAACATTTATAGGCTATTGTCTCTATAAAGCTGTACACTTTTGGCCAGTGTGGACCATTTTTTTTAAAAAAGTAATTTAGGATTGCACAGATGTTAAAACATTTAACACTGTCGAGTGGCTGTATGCAAAAGCAACAATGAATGCTACATTTGTACTGGATAGAAGTCATCCGGCGAAATCCCCCCCCTCAACCCCCCCAAACCGTTCAGTCCGTTCAGTCCTGAGAGTCTGGTCCGGTGTTCAGGCTGCGCTCCGCCGGGGCGCACCGCGCTGAAGCAGCCGGCGGCCGGTCGGGCTTCTTTCTCCCACACCGTCCCTAGTGTTTCCTCTCCTCTCCGGCGTTTAAGTGTCGGGGAGAAACATCGTCCCCCTTGATCCTCAAAAAATGCGCAAGCAAGTAGTGCAAAAGAAAAAACACCTGAAAGGAAGAATAACACACAGTCAATTTTTCTGAGCAACAGTCAATCCGAAGAAAAGACGCGAGTCAGCTTTCTGAGGAAACAGGAGATGTAACCTCAGCAGCAGGCGTCACCCTTTACCCAAGCCTTTTCCCGCCACATCGTGACGCACACACCCCTCCCCCAGCCTCTAGTGTTACTACAGCTACTACTATCACTACTACTTCGATTTCTCCACCACAAACTCTCCCCACCCCACCTCCCTGATAAGCCTGCCAGCGCTTTTTGGCTCATTAAGTGCTTTACAATTAACACAGACAAAAAAAAGAAAAGAAATGACTAGCTATAGGGCAACAAACAGCCTAAAAACAACCCATAATATTTAACATTTTAACAACATTTCAAGATGTAAGAAAGTATCATCATAATATGAGACCATATTAAAGCAGTTTAAACTGGGTTTTAACAATTAATAAATGATGATAAATCTTCATACCTTCAACGGATCCTCTTTCGTGGAGTTTGTTCCACCTTGATTGGAGACTTGGAGTGATGGCAAGCGTTCATATCATTAGATTTTCTATCAGCAGCCCTCCTTCGTTTAACGAAGAAGTCTGTAGGAAAAGAAGAAATACAGTTAAGACACATAAATATCTTGGAGGTGAAATTACGCACGAAAGGGAACGAAAAAAACCAAGGGATAATTTGGATACGACGCGCACCTCTGAATCTAAGAGAGCACACAGCCAGAATATGAGATTTAACAAAACCTTTCTTTTTTTTTCTTTTTCTTTACCTGTGATGTGTGTGTTGTTGTCAGTAGTGGCCGACCTCTTGCGTCTAACACACGGGACTTGTCTCTGAGTCTGATTCCCTGAGTTGAGCTTGTCTGTGCGGTTCTCCTGGTTGACCTCCACAGGGCAGGGAGTACTGCTGCTTTCGGGCACGACCAGGCGCTCCAGTACATCCATATGAGGGGTCTCCGGGGCAGCAGAGTCCGAGGAGGGCCTCTGCTTAACAGGCGTCGCGGGTACCCGGGTCCTGCCGTTCTGTGCGGAGTCCTGATAAAACGCCGGGGTCTTATCCACGGGGACCTCTTCCCACTTGTAATCCCCATCCAGCGGGGTGTTGGCCTCGAAATTAAAGTTCCATCTCTGCTGGTCCCGCTCGGAAATCTCCCGTAGCTTGGCTTTCATCTCCTGACTCAGCTCATCGTGATCCACCGGTCCGAAGAGGTTGCGACAGACGCTGGTGCGCCTGTGGAGAGGGAAGGTCCTCCTGGCCACCAGCCTCTCCAGCGCGATGCTCGATAACTGGACGTTAGACATGTCCAAAATCTCTCCAACAGAAGCCCCAAAAACACAAAGTAAAAGATGCCCAATGTGTCTGATTGATCCCCGATGAGAGAATATCAGGTGATGGATGTTGTTGTTGTTGTGGTTGATGATGTGTGTGTGCGTCTCCTCGCTCCTCTGTCTCTATACACCACACAGTTCTGTTTAAATGTACCTTCGTCTTGAGACGCGAGGTATATAACCTCCCATCAACCCGTCAGTCAGAGCAGGCACCTCGGACGACTTCCTCATTGGTTGCTTTAAGTCCAACCCTTTCCAAAAGACACTCACAACCCCCACCCTGATTTCCCGTCGGGTCGCGGTGCTGTGAGCCGAGCTGAGCGCAGCGTTTTGATTTTTCTCTCAGAGTGTCAACCCTTGGATAACACTGAGCGGACTTTCCCGGTGTCAGCGTGAATCTGTTGTAGCAACATGTTTAGGTCGTATTCGGGCACTACTGGGTACTATTATTACATAAGCTGCTGGTAGTGGTGCATCCATTATCGGACAGTGTGTTTCCCCCCCCCCACCTTCCTCAGCACAATAAAGCCACTGCCGTGATGTGTGTCCGATTATGCGTTTATAGGAGGCTCGATCGTACGGTGTAAAATGAAGGCACTAATGGTTGACAATATGCAGACAGAATCAAACGTACAAAGAAGGACTGAATCTCGTCCGTTCAATTTTTTTCTGTCCGATGATTGACCCCTCAACCTTACTCTACACATAGCATCCTGTGCCAACACACCCTCTTCGCTTTTATCTCTCACCACAATAACACTGCAGATGAGCTTCTAGGGTCATAGACTATCTTCACTCAGCAGTTTGTGGGGATTTTGCACCGACGAAACTGCTTTGGTTTTACGCACAGAAGCAAAGTAAACAGCAGCAAGAGAGGACAGGGTCACTCCACATATGAACAACTATTCCTCATAAATGAAAACGGTGTCTGTGTTGACATAAGACCATTTGACAATTTTTTATGCAGACCCTTCTGTTTATGAACTGAGCAAGATGCCTTTTCAGCTTCTTTTTCTGACTGACTATACTCTTTTATGTTTAAACGATTGATGTAGTCCAGTTAAATAGTGAATTGCAACCCCTACTTTTCAGCACTGACAAAAAATGGCTGTAGTGAAAGACATATTCAGTGTATTTTAAATAGTATCAATATCCCATTTGATCACTAAAGGTGCTCAATTTGCGTATGGCAGAGTAGGATTATGCACAAAGGTAAAAATCACTGCAGCCATAATCAGGTGTGGCTTGGAGGATGATTATTGGTTATGATAGGTAAGTAATTCAGTATTGGTTTATGTATCATTATTACATGCAGTTCATTGTGGGGTAACATATAACTTTCCCTTGTCAGAGCACCATCAATTGACTGCAAAGTGCCCGCAGAGTCTCCAGTCTGCTGACCTCAGGTCCTCAAATTCAGGAGACAGACAACGCCTTCGCAGTGGATGATGGGTGCACAGCGGCCCCCAGTGGTTTTAAACTGGAACTGCTTAAGCATGGTCATGCTTAAAGTACAAATGCAGCAAGAAGACTTGCCAAGAAACAACAAATGAAACACACAGCACAGCTGCTTTACTATAATTGTCGTAACATAAATATTAATATTGTGACATATTACTGCATATTTAAACACAGGTTTACTGAATTCAACAGTACAAGTATTAAACTTTAAACATGAAAGAGTTATCAGTCATAAAACAGGTATTTATTGTTAAAATACTTGTACAAATTCAATCCATTTATTCTCAGTAGCATAAAGAACAATGTCACAAAACTCATTTAAAACAGTAACATAGGTTTCTTTTAAGCTTTTCCATTTAAAAAAAAAACACTAAATGTACAAGAACAAAACCACAGGACCCTAAACCTACAAGGCCGTATTGACAGAAAGCACATAAATTTAAATGAGTCACCTAACCTCGGTTAGCATCTCTGGAATACACAGTTGTGAGGTCTGAACCTGTGACTCTTTGTTTACATGTGACACCGCGATGACACCCATGAGTGTCATCCAGTTCAACTAGGTCACAGTTACTCTACATGTGAGTTCTCAGAGTCACATGAATTACAGTGTGAGACCCCATGGGGAGGGATGACATTAAGTAGCTGCCTGTTTAAATGATTTAGACCACCTCTAAGGTCAGCTGTCTTCCCAGGTGATGTTCAGGCTGCTGAGAAATGCAAAGAAAGAGATATTGTATAGATGAATCTGCAGTACATACATAAAAAAGCACTAATATCACAGTTAATACTTCCTGATCTCACTGAACTGTGACAAATTCTATGTATCTGGATTATGTACTTGTTTATCTTTTGTTTATTACTAAAATCTAATCTAATGAGAGAACTTTCATCCTTGTTGCTCATTTGGTGTGATTTACGTAAAGGTCTTTGTAATACATGTAAGCACTGATCACTGCTGTTCATTATAACGGTTTAAAAAATGACAAGATCAAATTGTGAGTCACTTCTGCTAAGATACAATAACGCCACACCCAGCTGATGATTTAGGCTCTGATCAATAACATGAATTCACCGTGATCAAAGCTACAGAAATCTCTATGTGTTGTGTGTTGGTACCCTCTAGTGGTAAAAGGTAGTTACTAAAATATGGCCTTTTTTATCAGTTTAACTCAAAGCAGTACATGCTTTCTGGAAAATGTATTGAATGTGTATATCTCATAAAATGAAGTGTCAGTAAATTATCAACTAAAGTACCCGATTCCCTCATATTAAAATTCCCTGTAAACAATCAAGAGCATAAACATAAATAGATAGTTGATTGGATTACAGAGCATGATGATGAAGCAGACATCAGTTCATCAGTGCTTTTGTCCTGATAATTGACATAAAAACTCTACCTCAAGAGAAAATATTCTTACCTGTCACATCTCATTGATCACTTTCAAACTGGTTACAGATTCACTTTGAGGTGTAGCTGGAAAGCCTCTGTTCCTGCAGGTGTTGTTTTTCTTTCAGATGTTATCAGCTGGAGTTTTAAGAGGCATGAAAATGCAAAGAGAAAGTCTGTATTAACTATTTTATCTCACAGCTTTCATCAGAGTACGTACAAGCAGTCAACACAAGCGATGTCCTCGGACCTGTTTCTCTGATAAATGCATCTGTATGATTCTTTCATCTCAAAGGTACACACATACCTCCACTAGCTTAACCTAAGAGATGCATAGACCCAGAGGGCTGAATGCATGTTAAAAAGAAAGACCCAGGCCCTAAAGACTCTGATGTCGATCGATGGAGCAGACAAAGACCAAGAACAGGTTTGCACGGTTTGTATTTGAAGGCGATGTTGTCCAAGAGCTTCTAAAGGTGTTCAAGCTATTGTGAAAGAGCCAATAAATCATTGTAAGACCTTGAACCAAGAAAAGTTTTTTTTAAAAAAGGTTAAGTTAAGTGGAGTTTGTGTGTTGCAATTTATCTTGGTGAACAATGTTTTTCATGTCTGCTGCTGAAACACATATAAGACTTGTTTTGTGCTCTTCTTTTATTGTTGCTGTTGTTTTTGAAAAGCCATTTTTCCAGGGTGTTGCTATCCACCCCCCGCCACCCCCACCTTGACCACTCACCTGAGAAAATCTCAGCCTTTTAATGTTGCAGAGCGGCTGCAGGCAACACCGCAGGGCCTTTGGGAAGGAGGATGAATAGTCATTTGATCCCCACAATTCAACGTGACACCTATAAAACTGTTTTCTCTGCATGGTGCCTGTAAAAGCTTGATACTTGGGAAGCTGGGCATGGTTTGGCACACCCGGTTTGGAGTGATTTCCTGGATGAGTTAGCTACTGTTTCCTACCTAATGACCTGCTCCGCCAAATTATGTACTGCATGTGTGTCTGTAAACTCATTAGATCTTTCAGAGGCATGCCTTCTAACAAGAAGTGGGGTGTTGTTCTGTCATGTCTTGCTATGGGATGAAACTTCAGCTCTGTAGAAAGCAGAAACAGAAAAAATAACAGATTCATTTATGTTTTAAGCTCAGTTAAATATAGTATCCACACTATCTGGGGACATTTCTATTACTTTTGTCATAGATATGCATGTCTTTGGATTTAAAGCGATATTGAACTTAAGCAGTTGACTGTAAATGTGCAAATATTGCTTGAGTTTATTTCACTAAAAACCTGCAGCTACATTTCTGTGAATCCTCTCTGGTTTTCATCCAATTCTGCTAAAGTCTGGAAGCATTGAGAACGACACATCCAGCTCATGTCTCTTACTGTTTTATACCTTGAAGATGTGCTGACAAGTAGGAGTAGCAGAAAAGTGCATATCAGTGAAAAATCCAATGGGAAGTAATCACATTTATAATATTTAATATTGTTTTCATTTTGGTTGGGAAAATGTATATTAAAGAACCCTACAAATTTGAGTCTTTATTCAGTGGCATCTCCATTTTAAAACAATTAAAAATCAAACATCCAATAGGATATTTCACCCAAAACATGTTCTGAAATACAGCAAATGGTGTCCAAGGATTTATAGATACCTTTCCGCTGTGTTGCTTGGAGCTGTTAAATATAGAGCTCAGAATGTTCTCTATCTACGTAAGATCTAAATTAAATTAAATTATGAAATGGCAACCATGTGCTGCTTGCACCTAACTTGTGCAGTTTCTTATAAGATAAGACTTTATAGCTGTGTGGTTTATCTAACTGTGTCCTGCACTACTTTTGAACTCTGCCTCAGTATTTTAAGCTGTATTTTATAGTCTTTAAAGATTCTCCCCTTTCCATCCCAGTTGTTTTATGCCTTGTATTTTTTTTTTATTATTTCTTTTTAGTTATGGGATTTGAAGAGCTTCATGTTATGCTTTGGATCAGAGAGATTGTCACCATATCAAAAGCATATTCTTTGTTTAGAAACAATATTTATATGCTAAATGTCTTTAAAGGAGCAGCCTCTTCACCACTCGGGGATTTTTGTTTTTGAAAGCAAATTGTTTTATATGCCATTCAGTCAAACATTATAAACTGAGTTCTTCAGAGAAGTACTTGAAGCCTTGGGCTAATCCTGCCATTCATTTACTCTTATAATAACAAAACCCCTGTCCTCACAGTTTATGATCTACTGTGGCCATTATGGTTCTCAGCTCTCAGTGGGCCTCGTCCAGCCTGCGGAGAATGTTGTCTTTGGCTGTAGATACTACAATACCAATCATTTTACACACACACACACACACACACACACACACACACACACACACACACACACACACACACACAGTCAAATTTCCATAACTTCAGAGAACATTACATTGACTTACATTCATTTCCTGGAGACTTACCCTAACCTCAACATTAACAACTACTTGCATAACCCTAACCTAACCTTAATATAACCCTAAACTAACCTTAACTTTAAACCAAGTCTTCACCCTAAAATTAATGATTTACGTTAATAGGACTTGAAGGTAGGCAAGTCCCCACAACATGAGGAATACCTGGTACACACACACACACACACACACACACACACACAATGTGGTTAAAGTCACTACACTATTCCAATAGCTACCATGAGCAATGGAGTAAAAAGCCATTTAACCCTATAAAAGTAGTGATATCACATTTAAATGTTGCATTCAAAACTGTACTTGAATGTGCAGCAATAAAAAGCATTAAATACAACTCATCTATTACTAAAAGTACTTTGAACAATATATTGATGCATTGACCTGTAATTAAATCCATGTAAATGTGGTGTAGTAATAAGTACAATATTTCCCTCCCAGATACACTCGAATAAAAATAAAGTATTCCAAAGTGGAAATACTCAAGTAGAACTGTTTTTTCACTTTACCTCTGGCCTGCAGTCACCAACTCTGGTTACACAAGAGAAAGATAAACGGTGTTTTTTTGCCATGTGTTGTCAGCTGAGGGATTTTCCCAGCAGAAAATTAAGTCTTGAGGAGAATTTTCTGAATGGATCTTTGACAAGCCAAAGATGGCGATGCAGTCTAAGCAAAGGGTATGATTGCCCAACAGTGTCTGTTCGAAAAGCTTTTAAAAAGCTTCTGTAATAGTTGTTGTTGATCAGAGTGAGGCTAAGGTTTTCAGATTGCTTCATCTGTGGGCAAGTAAAGCTGTTGGGGACCGTTAGGGTGAGTTTACACCACACTCACTGATAGAAATGAGATATTCTGCTTCTTACACAAAATAACCACATTGTTTGAATTTCTAGGTTTTTTAAGCTAATAAATTATGTAACTACAGTACTATACACAAGAACTTGTAAGTTCTAAAAATAACTTGTTACTAATGGCTCCATTAGTTTGAACGATCATCTACTAAAAACATTACAGAAAGACATTTAGGTTTCCAGGTGATGATAGAAATCTGTGTGTCTGGTTGTTATCCTTCTCCAGCATGAAACTTGCCAATTTATATTCAGTGGAACTTCTGACGTGATGGATTGTTGTTTAAATATAAACCTAAATTAATGCCTCATGAATCACTGCTGACATGATGGCTTATTACAAAGAAAGAACCATCTTAGCATTTATCAATGGATTACCAACATTTATAAGATTTAAAAAAGAAGAAGAAAAAGAAAAAGAAAAAAAAAAAACACAGCCGAAAGGATTTTGTCCAAACTGGCAAACCAAAAGCTGCATTTCATCTAGCCCAGTGGTTCTCAAAGTGGGACCCAGGACTCCCAGGGGTCCTTGAGGTGGTTCCCCGCAAAAAGGAGAATAATTTATTTTCACTATAATTCCATCCATAAATAACACAATGACAGAATGTATTACTATTTTGGTTATTTGTTTCATAGACGTTCTGTAATAAAACATCTAAAAGCAAAAACCTTATCAGATGGGAGTTCATGGTCTAATTTGTGTCAGTTTGGGGGTCCTTGATGTGAAAAAGTTCGAGAACCACTGATCTATATGATCGATGAATCAATTTAACTAATTAATAGAGCCATTAGTTGCAATTTATAGCCTTTATTATTATTATTATTATTATTATTATTATTATTATTATTATTATTATTACCTTGAATTCCCGATGCGTAGATAAACGGAAGTGACGACATACAAATTAGTCAAAACATCTTGTTGGGCTTTTGGTAGCATGATGCATGTCTTTACAATTTTACAAACGGCGCACTGTGGTGACGTTTCTCATATGTCATCGACAGTTACTGCATGGTTTTAAAACTTAAACAACAACTCATCAGCTCTTACAATCAAAGCACAGTCTGTCTGCTACGGATGATCTGGTAGACCCACCAGATAGGTCAGGCTGACAGAAAGTATCAAGAGTACGACTTCAGATTTAAAGTTTTAGGTTTAAAAATAAAATCACATCCCATTAAAGTAACATTATTTTGAAGAGTGAATGACCGGATGCTTTCCTCTTTACTTCTGCTTAACAGAATCGACGCCATCCATGCCCATGTGAACACTGTAGACTATGGTTTGGAGCGGTCTGTGTGATTGTTTCCACAGTAGAGACAGTCTCCAGGCGGTGTGTGGCACAGTTTACCGCCAATTTGGTTTCCTTTCTACTTACAAAACGGATTTCAATCGTTTGTACTGATGTAGCCTCAGTAGCTCGTTAACTCACCCGGACTGGTAATCCCATAAATTCAGTTGGTAAGTAATGTTAGCTTAAATTTAACGGCAACACCGTTCCTAGTACCTAACATAAAGGTTATTTGTGACAAACAGATAAAGCACTGGCTTGAGTAATGATGGTTTTGCGTCAGTTTATTGTTAACGAGCTTGTTGATTTAGCCTTGTTAGCAAGGTCAAATAGTCAAAAGAAAGCCTGCTATAAATAGCTAACGCAGTTAGCCAAGCTGAGAGACTGTGATTTGTTCACTATCTGATCAAGTTAATATCCCGAGAGTGGTGCTGTCAAAAAGTCGTCGCCATTGTTTGACGCGTGACAGTCTTGCCACGCTTGTTTTTGCAGAAATGCGTTGGCATAAGTAGGCGGTCAGAGAAGTCTTAGCTACATGTCTGTCTCGTCTGCATGCATATACTACACTGTACTGTATTGTGCTGGGCGGTGTTAAACAGCCAGCAGCTAAAGCAATCGCAGGACGTGAATTTCTGGTTATTCTCTCCTCTCTAGTATCGTGTAATAAGTAACGTTCATGTCCTCCGACCACCCCAGGATGTTGACAGCCACTTGGGTGGGGCTGACGCGGATGACAGTACAGGGGAACACAGCCCGAGGTTAAACCAAACCGCATATTTTATCTCACCCTGGACGGTTGGTCGGTGAAGACATGACCAAGCAGGAGTCGAAGAAAAGCGGCGTGGCCGCGGTCAACGCAGCCGGCAAGTGTGCCAGCGCCGCATGCGCCGCCGAGCAGGTCAACAACGGCCCAGTGGAGCCGCGCTGTCCGGATCAGAGCGCACCGATCAAAGCCAAGGTGATGAAGCAGACATCCAGGGAGAGCCTGCACCGGCGAAACACCGAGTCCGAAGTCTACGACGACGGGACCAACACCTTTTTCTGGTGAGTGCTCTCTGGCAATGTCAACTATAATGTAAATGTCAAATCCTGGACACTGCAGCGTCTGAAGTGTGATGGTGTTGTTTTGTCAGTGCCAACAAGAAAATACCTACAGCGCAATAAGAGGCATGTGTTTGGTAACAGCAGGGTGTGTTATAGGTTTCAAGGTGAACTGAAAGACAGGCCCAAGTGACCTCCATTAATTATAACAAGTACTGTCACCTTGATCGACATCTTTAAATGTGCGTTACAGTATATAGTAAGTCGAGCTGAAAGGAGGTTTTGGTTTAATTATTCAAATGCAAAATGATAGCAAGGAATCACAGATGCTTACTCCACAAGGTGTCAGTTTTTAAGGTGCTCTGCTAATGTTTGCCTTGCTGCCATGGATGCTTACATTGCAGATTCAAGCTCAGAGCTTGTTGTTGACAAGCCAAAAGCTAATATGCCTACCTGCACCTTCAGCAGAAAGAGATCCACGACAGAGTTGAAGTCAGAGCGGATATTTTGCTCATGCAGTGAACTGGAGGAGTCAGTTGTGCATGCACCTACTGACACAAGTACACACGCACACAGATGCAGCGTGTTGAAATGTGCAGGATGCAGGTGCTGTCATGTGAGAGCATGAGGCTAGTCTGGAAAAGTGACATTCTCCTCTGCAGCCTTCCTTAATTTATTGCTGCCGCTGCCTCTCAACCTGTCGCTCCAGCAGTATTTATGCCTGACTGTGCCTTTGTGTGTGTGTGTTTCTCAGCTCTGCTTTGTGTAGAAAGCGAGGAGCGGTAAGGATCTGCTAAGATATCCAATATCTCTGGCAGCGAAACCTTAATGAGAATTTGTCATTACTGTGATTCAACCCGCCAAAAACGACCACTAAGTCACATCAGCACCTCTCTTAAACGGTTGCTTTTCATGAAAGGATAGCTCAGTTCGGACACAAACCGCCCATGGTAACACTCGCTTGTGATTTTGTGTGGAGGAATTTGTTCTCACAGTGGTTGGTTGGCACTCCCAGTTTAGTTATAATGGAGAACTGATAATGAATGTAGCTATTTACTTTGTGGTCAACTTGGAGACTCGTGGCCATTGTGAATCATATGGCGTGCTTTGTCTTTATGGGCAACTAATGCATCCATGAAACACATTGAGAACAAAAAAAAAAGAATGAGAATATGTAGCATCTCAGTGTTTCCTGTCTGATTTCACTAGAAATTCACATTAGTTGGTTCCTTTTTTTTATCGCATTATAAAAACCATAATGGGGATTTTTTTTTTTTTTCCTAAAGCTAGAAGCTTTGCGGTAATGAAACCACACACCGGCATTCAAATAGAGGAAATGGCAGTGAAATAGTCATATGTCTGATTATGGAGTCAGTATAGGAGCACTGTGTTGTGGGAGTATTACAGATATACTAAAGAACTCTCTGGTGACGTTCGCAGCTTCCCCTGGATGTTGTTGTAAGAAACTGTCGTGCAACCTGCCTCAGATTGGAATTAGGGAAGTGTTTTTTTTTTCCTGAGAAAACTGAAATAGCTTTGATAGACTTCAGATAGCCCTATAGACCTTAGACAGATGTGACAGAATTTTATGCTGTGACACCACTTTTGCTATTTCCCCAAATAGCATTTCTGCGCACACATTTCAGTTCTAAGAAACTACTGAGATTGTTTTCAACGTTTAGACTACTGGCAATGTCTTAGAGAAGGTTTATTTTTAGATTTTATTGAAAGAGAAGAACCTAAGTTGGGGTAGTGATTGCACTCATAAGAACATAGTGCTCCCAACAGTATTTAATTTTATAAAAGTGTCACAAGGCTCATGAATTTAACAAACTTGGATCATAGAAACCAGAGGCTGCTGTGGTCAAACACATGAAACGGCCACAATCGAGTATGTTGTATCGAGTGAACTCATATTATTTGGTTCAGTTAAGTCACAAATTGTATTTGACAAGCCTGTCTCAACCCTGCTGTCCGCCTCAAGACTAAATCATATTGGACATTAGGCTATTTCTGTATATGGCTGTAACGGTCATAAGACTGTCAACCATCAGCTCATTTAATCTTGATTCTCCACCTGTGAGTTTAGCCTGTCTCTCAGTCGCACCGGGTTGGTATTTCCGTTGCATCTTTTCATTCCCAGTGGTGTGTGGTTGTCAGGTGAGAGAGACGCCAAGCCTTCCCCCGTGTCTCCTGTGAAACAGGTTGGATAAGGAGGTGGAATGGGGGAGAAAATGCTAATGACACCCGGTGTGCCGTCTCCATCACTCAGACTCTGAGCCAAAAGGCTGGCAGGGGGTGGTCTTTAGTTTGAAGAGCGGCAATAGCAACCTCAATATGGAAAAAAAGTGTTTTAAACCATTGTTATACTTACCAATAATAAGCACTTTAAATGATAAGACTGGTGTTGTTTTATCAACATGTCCCCCTGGCTGCAGCCATGTATAGCTTCTGCCTCTGTGCTATAGATGTCTATTTTTGTCCGAAAACACATAAAAGAGCTGCATTGTTGCATCGGACGACATTTTCCATACCGACAGGGAGCATGGCCGGTGTATTTAATTCATAAACAATGCCGTGAGTGTATTACCGATCTCTGGAGAGAAACTCTGTGTCACACGTTACTGAGAATGCTCGGGCACATGGTGTCGTGTTTACACAGCTTTTGCCAGTTTGATAAGCTGAGAGGAATAAACCACGCTCACTGTTTTTATTGTGAAAAGCTGCGTTAATCGATTTTTGGTCACAAGGGGCAGAAAAACAAGCTGACTAACGCACATCTACACTGAAATCGCCAGCAAATTTGACTTCATTATTTCAGTTTCCCCCCTCGTCTGACGGAAAACATCTTTATTCTTTATTAAACTTATTGTTTAAAAAATATTCCTTTTCCTCATTCCTCTAATTACCCTACTTTTAAATGATTTACTAAGCCTACATTAATTGAAACAATTAGAAGTCACCGCAAATTGATGTCTTAGTAATAGGTAGATATATCAGTGTTGATGTATATGTTGCTCTAACACCAAACTGCAGTACAGAAAAGATATAATTGAGCAACATAGTTCACCAGAGAGTAATAAAAAGTTTACATACATCACTATTTGTAATGGCCGATGCCACTTGCCATCTGATCGATCTGACATTACAAACTGTATGTTCATGTGACTCATATCAGCATGTTGATAAATAAAACTTTGCCCTCTGAGTTACGATAAATCACAGATAGCACGGATGAATATCTGGACCGCTATTGTTGAAACTGTTGTACAACAAAGGCCAAAGTTTGCTTTCTCCCTGCCGTCCGGTAGGATATATATGAGCCTGTAGCTAATGTCATAGCCTTAAACGTCATTGAAGTATATGTTATTAGTCCTACACCATGATTTTTTTTTTTTTTACAGGCCTAAGGCAGAAAATGAATACACAACTAAAAGAAAATATCAAACTGACTCAGAAAATCTTACGGATTCCTCATTTCAGAAGGTTGTGAAGTTTCTTTCTTCACAAGCACAGGATGTTTATTCACCTTCTAAACTAACCACCAATGTGAACAGGGTTCAAATGACAGTGCAGTGATGTTGCTCAACTTTTCTCCCTCTGCAACATCAGATAGCATCAGCAGATTTTTCTCTCTCTACAGGCTTTTATTGTATTTTTTTCTCTTTGCAAATGGTATTAATATCACTCTCCTCTCTCTCTCTGTCTCTCTGTCTCTACAGGCGAGCCCATACTGTGACAGTGCTCTTCATTCTGACCTGTGCTCTGGTCTACGTCACACTGTTGGAAGAAACCCCACAGGACACGGCCTACAATACTAAGAGGTCAGTTGTTTGTGCTCATCACTTCCCCAACTGTCTCTACAACCAGAACCACACAGGACACAACAGCCAGCTCCAAAAACACTTCATGTAATCCACACGAGTCTTGTTATTGGACTGCAGAACTGTCATATTGGTAGCAGTTTCTTTTACCTATTTCATTAGTAATCCAAACTACTATTAACTCAGTGTTTATCCTAATTTTGTCTTCTCTTCAAGTATCATTCTGTCCATCCGGTGACATGTTTTATTAAAGAGGCACGAACGATTTGCCTCTTTGTGTGTGAGATGTGGGGGAAAAGGCAGCAGTGCGTGTGTTTGTCTATTTGTTGTGGGTCATGTCACATTGTCACTCAATGAATAGGTCACATAATGAAAACCAGCAAATGAGCACACCGATGTTGATCTCACCTTTAACACCATTTGGCATTAAGCCACACAGTCGCCGCAACACGTTTGCAGTACAAAACCCTCATCATCATCAGTCGAATCACTTTCTTCGTCAGCAGCATTCACCTTGAGCCCAGCTGGCCCTCTTTTTTTTTTTTTTTCAAGGCCACATGTAGCTGTTTGGAGCTGGGGAGAAAAAAAAAACCCTGATGACCATGAAAAGAAGAGCATGAATATCAGGTTACAATTTGATCAGATTAAGATTCGGTAAATGTGTTTGAAGCTTTACTCTTTGAGCACAGAGAAAACACGCAACCTTGTACAATTAATTAACTGAAGCATGCAGACTTTGATGAAAGCAAGATGATAGAGGTGTAATCCAGCTTGTCTTTTTAGTGTCTTATGACCAAAGAAAGAGGCACAGCATGCTGAGTACTTTGGGGTTGTGCAGTAGCTCATATAGGTATGAAATGACCTATATCAGGATATGGGATTTCGGGAGAGAGAGAGAGGAGGAGGCTGGTGCGGAGGGAAAGCCAATGAGAGGTTCCAACTGAGACGTAGCTGATTATGAAAGTGCAGGCAGGGAGACACCGACTGAGCCAGTGAAGAAGAAAAAAGTACTACTTTGAACAACAGCGGCTAACGCAGTACGTGTGGTTGCTGGTCACTGGTGCTACCAGTGGAAAAGTTATTCCGGAGCCCAGATATCTTTTAAATATTAATATTCTGGCTGTCTTTGGCTTGCTCGCTCGGGCTGAATTGACCTCATGGTGTCGGTCAGGAGTTGATTCACACTGGTCTGATGACAGCCACCTGAGCACTGAGCTCCTCTCTGTTCTGCCAAACTCTAAACTCGGCTTCGACGAGTGTTCGGAAGCTTACTTAACGCAGGAAAAGGCCTGCTTTGTGTAACGTCTCATGTGAACTGAAAGTGTAGAGAGAAAAAAAAAGAGAATCTTAACTTAAGTCTTATGATATTATACGTTTCCAAGGGCCGTGTGTGTGTGTGTGTGTGTGTGTGTGTGACACAGAGAGTGATTGTAGGTTGTGTTTGTGTGCTTGTGAGGGATTGTGGGACAGTTCTTAACAGGATTTGCTGCAGTCAGCGCAGACTGGCTCGTGGGGGATAAAGACGCTAGAGCTTCTTCCTGGCAGCAGAGAGCACACACACACACACACACACACACACACAACGTCTCAATCACTTACTCATTTCTACACTGTTTAATACACCAATTCCATTTGAAACATTGTTATCTGGGCCATTTACTCACTCTCACCAGCTCACTAACACACACACATACATCCGCCCTCACTTTGACACATATTTATGTTCCCAAACCCACACACTTTCACACAATCAATCAGTCAGTCATTTACAGTCACGCTCCCACACTCGTTGGCGAGCACGAGCTTTAATCCCGTCGTGTGTCCAGTGTCTAATCCTACCCTGTTAATTTGTAAGTTCAGAGCAGCGACCTCGTCTTGTTTTCAAGAGTTAAACACAACAGGGATCAGAAGCAACACAATCTCACACCAGCAGCTGCAAGACGGTCTCATCACTAAGCAAACACAGTGGGGAATTGTAGTAAGGTGGCTGCTGCCTCTCTGCTCTTTGTACTCGCATCATAGATCTTTGAGATTAGACAAGGGTTTTAAGTCCATTAGAGACTTATTATTTGAATCAATAGTGTAACGTAGACGTTTTTTCTGATTTGTGCTCTCGTAGGGGGATTGTGGCCAGTATCCTGGTGTTCCTCTGTTTTGGAGTGACACAAGCCAAAGATGGACCCTTCACAAGACCACATCCAGGTAAGATGAGTACAGTTATTGCGTAAAAACAAACATGAACAAATATCCCCCTTTCTTTCTTCTTCTCTTGTTTCCTGTGCGTCTCTATGATAGAGTTGCAAAGTGGGAGGAGCTATTTTGGACACTCCTGGTTCAGGAAGTAAAAATCCCATTTTCCCCATAAACAACATTATGTGACTCATAGTTTCAGCGGCTTATTTAAGCAGTTTGCGGCTGCTTAAATCAACAGTACGAAACAACAGTACAATACCTTTTTCTCTTCTACGTCATTCGATACCCATCGTGTGAATGGAATCATTCAGTCGCGTAAAATGCCACCACTCCTCCCCATCCAAATTATTTTTACACAAATACATTTTGAAAGTGTTGAAATTATTGAAATATTTATTAAATAACTGTACAAAACTGTACAATATAGCATTATCGCTACAAACTGTATGGGATGTGGCTGCTGCTGTAGTTGGCCAGTCACACGTCGCATTAAATCAAAGAATGCTTGCAGTGATTGGCTGCTAGCAAAACCATACAAATAGTCATTTTTTTCTACATCTGGGTTCAGCAAGGATCCAATACAGGTGTCATTTGACTTGGAGGAGCTTCGATGCTGCTTGGTACTGAGTTATTTCGGTCGATACCTTAAAGTTATCGAGTACTGCTGATTCTTTTTTTATTCTTATTTCAACCAATAATATCATGACATCCACCCATCAATCAATCTTCAACTTTTAGTGGCACAGAGCTATGATTCATTATGACACGCCCACCCTCCCAACGTCATGTCCCGCCTGTCTATCCAGTTATCCTCCAGCGGCCTCTCTCATCTCATCGTTTGTTCAGTAACGGATAAAATGTCAAAGAAACTGAAGGGATGGCAATGCAGGTTAAATATCACATGAAGAATATGAGTCAGTCAAGCTCTTGCAGTGCCATTCTGAAGCATAACGGGATGCATCTATGAACATCCTCCTCATCACTGAAGCACTTGTTTACAAATATAAGCAATGAAACATAAGAGATAGTAATCGACAGGAACTTGCTGCTGTTCATATAGCGTGCTATCATCAGGAGAATCCCAGGTGTTGAGGCTGATGTTTTAACGGCACACTGTTTTTCCCTTTCCCTTCCTGTGCAGATGAGTGAGAGAACCTGAGAGCAGTTATCACTATATCGATCAATAGCAACATTTGAGAATCTCATCTTGGTTTTTAATATGATATATAGATCCTCTGAGTGCTGGGAATCAATGGCTCACTGAATGTAATTGTCCAAATAAAGGAGGCATATGAATAAATGAAGAATCCATAGTGTCTTGAAAGCAGGTGGGGTGTTTTTCCTGGCATGGCTTAGATCTAATCAAATCCCTTTTAGAAAACAAGATAAACAACAACAAACAGAAGCCCAGACAGGACTGTAATTCTCAGTGAATAGCTTAATCAGTAAAATCACGCACTCACTCTAACATGACGTTCCCAACCCGCTCATTTCTCCCACTCGTATTTTAGCTGCTGTTTAAATTCAGAAAAGTGACATCAAACACATCAAAAAAATGTTCCTTATGATCTTAATCCTCCTCCACAGCAACCCCTATCAATCCAAGAGATCCAAGAGATTGAGACAAATTTACATTAAGCAAGTTTGTTTTACCTGTTATTATGTAATGGCTACTGAGAACTGTCTAGTAACCGAGCAACATAACTCCATAACACCTCTGATGCAGGTGTTTGTTTACAGCTCTAATTAAATGCCTCAATATTTAAATTCTAGGTAAAGACGGCAACCACAGGGTTTCAGCTAAAGAGCTCGGTGCTTTGTTATTTATGTAACCAATTAAAAAAAAGATAGATAGCTGCTCTGTAAATGCCACACAAATGTATTTTTAAACATCTTTGATATTTGCATGAATCTGGGCATCCAAATGGTAAAAGGAGGAAAGAGAGGAAACTGGTAGCTGGTGGGTTTGAAGGACAGCTGCAGGGAATCATAGTGAGAAAAAGCGACCATATAATTTGTTGGTTATTATCCCGTAAACGTACACATCAGAGTTTTCCTCAAACACTGACTAGGAGTGCTGCTGAAGACTTTATAGGATCGTGTATTGTTCATAAACATATATTGACTGCTCGCTGTGTTGTTATAGATCTATAAAATAAATAACAACTGCACGGTGTCTGGATGCAGAAGAAGTGCTGTTACAGTTGGATTTATGTCCTAATAGTTGATATAAAGTCCGCATCATTATTGAAAGTGCTTCTTTATTTGCTCAAGAGTTTTATTGTCACTTGCTTTCGATAAGGGCCTCAGCCACAGTATGTTTTTATAGTTATAGTTTTATATAATTTTACAGACTTAATGAAACTGTTTACATGGTGATATATTTGGTGAGTGCATTAGCTTAACTGTGGCACCTTTTTTTTTTTTTTTTTTAAATCTCCCATTCAGTATGAAAGGATGCCTCTATGTAAACAGTGCAGTTCTTAGTAATTGGCTATTTATGTTTTTAACCAGGAAATTCATGCAGAGTACACTTACATCTCATCCCTCACGCAACTTGTTCCTCACTAAATCCTGAGAGAAAGGAAGGAAGGAACTACAATAACAGGGTGTGGAGGACAGCGTGCATGGAAACACACATAGAATATTTGCAGTCTTCGAAGGCGTGAAGTGGCCGGGCAAGAATTCGAGCCGCTGTTGCTGCATTTCTTGTGCCTTCTTGACCCCTCCTTTTGTGGTCTGAAAGACAAAGGGGGTGTTTTATGTGTGTGTGTGTGTGTGTGTGTGTGTGTGTATTTTGTGACTGCGTCATACTCCCTGACCTGTTGAGCCAGACAAGTAGGTTCCATTGTTGTTCACCTGGTTGCAGTCGAGTTGAAACTCCACAGGTTTGTATCCAAGGAAAAGACCCAGAGGGGTTTTCAGATGTATATCCTCACAGCAAACTGAGCTCACACACATGAATTCAAAAGGGATTACAGTTATAGTAACGGTTGAATTTAAAAACAATAGCTTCATTCTTGTGTGAGACATTCATTACAGTATCTTACAGTAGCTTTAGGCTGTGGAAGTAATCCTTCCACTTCATTTTTTTTATCTACTGATGAAGTTTAACTTTAATGGAAACCAGGTTCTTCTGACTGATTCTCTATTTTATTACTTCATTTAATTTGTTTTCATTTTACATCTCATAATCATGATTTGGCACTAAATCAAACACCCGCACCCCGAGTCCCTCATGTATTCCTGTTCCTAAATGTCAAAACACACGCTACCCATTTATTTCCTGTAAATTAAGGGCTTCAGTGTGAAGACCGAATGTCAAAGTCAGGGCAGTTAACATAGAAGTTAACTTACCCACCGCTATGATTTTCAGTGCGTTGAAAGCCAAATGCTTGTAAAACAAAGGAAGGGTACAGAAACAGCTAGAGGTATCTATAGGTGCAGTTAGGATTGTTAGGAAGGTTTGTCTATGACAGAGAGAGAGACACATAATGGAGCATCACTCACATTGTCAGACTGCATAATATGAACATAATCTTTGATCTGGAACCTGTAAAAAAAAAACAACAACTCTGTTCTCTGTTTATTTTTTTAGGAGTGAAGAGTGTGCAGCGTAACTCTGACCGTTACTTTCTCTCTCTCTCTCTCTCTCTCTTTCCCTGCAGCTTACTGGCGGTTCTGGCTTTGTGTCACAGTCGTCTACGAGCTGTTCCTCATCTTCATCCTGTTCCAAGTGGGTGTGCTGATGATATTAATGCCTTGATGGGCTAAAAACCTGCATTCAAATATTTAAAGATGCACACATACAGCAACATACGCACATACAAATACATGAGAGAAGGTAAAATCACGAGACACGTGCATATTCATACAGTGTACATCAGTTATATTTGATTACATCGCATGTTTGCATGTACATCTTTCTTTTGTGAACCGTTTTGGTAACGCAGAAGTCATCAATATAGAAGCTCTCATTCTTCTAGACATTCAAACGGACCTTTATCACTGCAGAATTAGCCTCAAAATATCTCTTAAAACAAAGTGGTAGCACTCCTCATATTCCTTCCTAGTCCTCAGTATTGAATGAAACCCGATGGATATTTCTATGATTGTACATTTATACAATTTGTAGGACTTGATGATAACAAACCATCACTATCAACTAATAGTAATCATTTGGCTTTGTAAAAGATATATATAGATTCTTTCTTTTGTCTAAAAGTATGAATCTTTGGTTGTAGAATTTGTTGCAGATCTTTAGTTTCATTTGGATCTGTATGACAGTAATCTCTATAACATTCAACTTTCATTTTAATTCACGATTCCTATAGCGATTTGCAAATCGGTCCTGATTTAAATTGTGTATCCTGTAGTGTCCAGAAACCAAAGCAAAGCAGCTCCATCCTGAAATATCACGTGGTGGAGTCAATACGGGCATCTTCAAACTAGCCAAAATCAGGGATTTTGTTCAGAGTTTTCTTTCCAATCTCTGGTACTTTTCTGATGTCATCCTCCTACATCTGAAACCCTGGAAGCCTCTCTACTCTCTCCCAGTTTAATTAAAATGTCTCACAGAATCAGACTCTCAGCAGAAATAGCTGCCTTTTACATAACACTTTACCACCGGCAAACTGTACGTTCTTGTTTGGACACTGTTAAAAAAAAAAAAAAAAAAAGTTCAAATACTGAAGCCATCTGCCTTTTTAAATAATAAAATAAAAAATGTCACTTGGGAAAAGCTTCCAGAACAGTTTTGTTGTGTGTTGATGGGAAAAAAAGAGGAAAACTCACTGTATTGAAAGTGAAGTATGTTATGGAGGAGCTCAGTTTAACTAATATATGATATATATTTTAAACTGATTAAAGAGATTTTTCTATCTGTGACTTAAAGCATATGTTTTTTTGTTTTGTTTTTTTAAATAACATTGTAAAAGCAATATGCAGCGTAAACAAAAGTATAACAACAAAATCCCTTTTTGTAGGAGTCATCATAGTGGTGCCTTTTATGGTTGAAATTGTGATTCTAGGTAATAATCAAGATTCTTCAACATTATTATTTTTGGATCTCAGTTGTCTTAACCTTTTATGTATCACCTTTAGCCATTAATTATGACTTGTAACTATAACAACGGTGCACTTGAATACGTTTTTCTTTCATGAATTTGTCAGTGTTCTATAATGATAGTCTCATTGCAGCTCTGTGTCTCTATAAAGCTCTTTTTTCAGTTAGAATAAGTGCTAATGTTGCTTTTTCTTTTTTTTAATTCAACCCCTGTTATCCAGACGGTGCATGATGGGCGGCAGTTCATGAAGTACATCGACCCCAAGCTCGGGGTGCCCCTCCCCGAGCGCGACTATGGAGGAAACTGCCTCATGTACGACCCAGGCAACACCACCGACCCCTTTCATAACATCTGGGTGAGACTGTTAATTTTATTTTATCTGTGCACCTTGTCTGTTTGGTTTTTAAGGTTTTTCTCGCTCCATTTCATTTGGGAAACATATATGTCATTTAGTTTAAAACATATTATCTGAGAGGTGTGATATTTTGCTAGTAACTGGCTGCACAGTGACAAGTAACTTTCTCCTGCTGAACGTTTAAAGCTATTTATATTATGACAAGCTTTGCCCTCAATTATTACTAATAAGGAAATGACCCAGATCACAAATTGCGTGGCTGTCTGTACACAGTCCTCTGTGTTCATGTGAAATTTAAGAGAATCCTCTTTCTCCTCTTTCTGTTCCTTTCTCACATTCATTCACACACACTCATTCAGCATTTGATGTGATTTCTCCCTCCCTGCCTCTTTCTATTTTCTGTCTCAGTTTTTTTTTTCTCTTTCTCACACACACACACACACACACACACACACACACACACACACACACACACACACACACACACAGACATTTGGTGTGGCTGTGTGTTAACTGGCTCCAGAGGCCTGTGTCTGGTGCAGATTAAAGCCCGTCAGTAGAACCAGGCCTTCTTTCCTCCTGGGGAGGCGGTCTGCAGCTGCCGTCATGACCCAGAGCCCATCTCTACCATTGGCCTGCTTTCAGCATCACCACTTCCTCCACAAAACTATAAAAAAAAATCAGTTTGAACCCCTTTTCAACCTTGTAGGTAACAGTAAATGACATATAAAACTAGAAGAGTGCACTCTAGTGCAGATATCCGTCAGATCTGTACAGTCAAGATGGTGGCGAAGATAACAGAAACAGGGATTTATTCATGTCGTATCGCACCTAACTTTAGTGGATCATAACATCATAACATGTTTTTTAGTATTATTGTAAAGAGAACAAGGTGTTAAAAATAACATGTTGGTTTTTCTTTACAGGACAAGATGGATGGCTTTGTTCCAGCTCACTTCCTGGGATGGTATATCAAGGTATCAATGCTAATTGCCTAACTGAACGCAAATGAATACACCAGGATGCACTAATTGACTGGCCTTAATCAGACATTAAATGGCAAAAAGACTGTTGGAATGGGTCATCATTATTTCAGCTGCCCAATCAAAAGAAAAAAAAATATATAGTTTACATATCAGGGAAGCAGTTAAATGCACTGGATAAAAGGAAGAGCTTGTGTTGCTGTGATGAAAATAAGACTGCAAACACTAACTGATATGTTATTACAATTGTCCTGATAAAATCTATGATTTATTTACTGGAAAATAAGCAGGCGTCTGTGAAACACAGTGCTGTATTTAAATGTTACTGTTCGGTTTTGCTTGGTTTGCACTTTTACATGCTAGGTAAATGAATGTTTGGGTGGGATGTTTACAGCACCAGTCTTGCCGTGTTGCATTTGCCGCACTGAACAGTGTTAAATCTCTTCCTGTGATATCTCGCTGACCTCCTCCCACTCCACACCTCTTACTCATCCTCCCCCCCCGCTCTGTTTTCCTCCTCAGACGCTGATGATTCGGGATTGGTGGATGTGTATGATAATCAGTGTCATGTTTGAGTTCCTGGAATACAGCCTGGAGCACCAGTTACCTAACTTCTCAGAGTGCTGGTGGGACCACGTATGTATAAATATTACTGCTCTTATCCTTTGCTTGCTTTCAGATTACCTCGTGTTATCATGCCAGTATTTTTTTATGCTGGGGTGGTTTGCAGTGGGACGGTGTAATCATCAACAGGTGTTGCCCTTAAAACAAATAAGATTAAAAATGTTGATTTTTAAAGCTCCTCAGTATGTAAAAGAATGAATATATAAACAGGAAGTTGAGAAATCCTCATACTCCTTATAATGTGAAGATAAAATAAAGTTTGTTAATTCAAGACCAGTAAAATAATTGATGATTCTGTTTTTTAGACACATAACACAGGTTGAGATGTTGCATTTTTGGCTATCTTGCCTTCATCTGATGAAGAGTTGTGTGACATTTTGACTGACTTGCATTGAAGCTCACACTAGTCCGCACCTCACTGTGTGTACATCCTCAGTGTCTTCCACTGAATAACTGATATAAATAGAAAGAATCTGGCATGTTTTCAGGTTCCTCAAAATAAGGAGTGAACAGACATACACGAAATGTAGCATACCAGTAAAAAATAAACCTAAAAAAACCATAGAAACTCATCCCCCTTGTTCAGGTTTGTGAAGGTCACTGTAATCCTGAGCTGTTTCTCTGCAGTGCAGTAACTGGTAAAAGGGCAAAATGTGGAGCAGTGTTCTGCATTAGGAGATGAGGAAGCACTGAAATTCAGTCATATCCTGGCCCAGAATGCCCTCTGGTGCATAATTAAAGCTGTTTCATTTCTGCTGTTGAGATTTATGGTAACAATTAAATGCTCAATTATTTTATGGTAAGAAACTTCAGTGATACCAGTGTGGAAACTAGGTGGTCAAAAGTGACCGTAAACCTTGTAAACAGCAATAGAAAGCATTACAGCAATGTCATAGAATGTAAACAAACAAAAACTGGGGCATCATATAAAGATAAACTGTTGACTGTAAAAACACTTAAAGTAGGCTGTGTCAATTGATTGTAAGGGCAGTTACTTAACAGTTGTTAGACAAACTAGGTTATTGCTTATCTACAGTAAATATGGATTACAATACAAAAATATAATCTATCATGTCTATCAACATATGGAGTTTATACACCATAAAATGTAAGTATCTACTATTAATTTAAAGGCCCTAGTGCACACCCATATTTTATTATAGGTCATCACACCACTTTTCAGGTTAAAGTTGAGTGAAACTGTGATGGAAATTTGTTAAATACTAAGGCTGCAACTGATTATTTTCATTATTGATGAATCTTCCAATGATTTTTAAAAAATGTATCTTCTGATGGTTGGTCTGTCACAGTTTCCTAGAAGTCAAGGTGACGTTATCAGCTTGTTTGTCTGACCAACAGTCCAAAAGCCAGATATTCATTTTACTATAATGCAAGACAAGGGGAGGCAGTAAACTGTTCATGAAAAGATTGACCTGAAACCATCAAATATTTTGACCTACATGTTGAATTATTAATCATTGCAGATTAATTTTCTGTCGATTGACTCCATTAATCAACTAGCAGCTCTACTAAAAACAGCGTCAGGCAGATGTTAATGAAGCGTACAAAGTGCTTAGAAAAGATCTAATATAACAAATAAAACATTTGTGTATGCCCTATTACCCTTAGATAAAATTATGCTTTTTTTTTCTCTCTGCAGTGGATCATGGATGTGTTGGTGTGTAACGGTCTGGGGATCTACTGTGGCATGAAGACGTTGGCCTGGTTGTCAATGAAGCCCTACCAGTGGCAGGGCCTGTGGAACATTCCCACATACAAGTACGACTTCACACTGCAACTGCAACAACCTGCAGCTTACATCTCCTGTTCTTTCCAAAATCAGATAAACTTATCATTGGAGAAAGACCTCTACTTTTACAGAAGTATTGAATTCACAAAATCTCAATGAATGATTAACATTTTTGGTTAAAGACCATGTGATGCTTTTTTTTTTGTTCTGTTTCAATAACTGGTATCCTCCACATATTGTTTGACAGATATATGGAAGGTAAAACTGCTCATGTTGGGATGGTATTGCCTTTAGCTGCAGAAGTACCAACATTGCTGTGTTTCTAACTACGTCTCTGCCGTGTCTCTCTCAGGGGGAAGATAAAGCGTATAGCCTTTCAGTTCACACCGTACAGCTGGGTGAAGTTCGAGTGGAAGCCTGCTTCCAACCTTCGTCGCTGGCTTGCTGTGTTAGGCATCATCTTTATGGTGAGAAATAAACCTGTCTCTACTTAAGTTAACCTTTCAAGAGGACTTTTTCACGGGGACAACACAATGAAAAATATTAAACAGTGTACACATACCTTAGTCATACACATCCTCCACATAATTTACATTACCTCATCTAAAGTCTATTTCTTAAACTTCTCACAGTAGCTTAGTTCTATTAGTATTTACAAGCAAGAAAACTTTATTATATAGAAGTTTTGAAAACAAAAGTTACAGATGGCTTAACAGAAAAAAAGGTATAGCATGAGATAAAATAGTTCCTCTTCTTGTCACCATACTTATTCCCTTTTTTCTTCTTTGTGTCATAATATTTGACCGCTGAAATGATTTAATGTTTATCACAAAGTCTTTAGTGTATATAGTGCTCAAAGAAGTAGTTGACTAAAATGACTCAGTGTAGTCAATGATAAGATTAGCTATTTTCTCTCTCTATCTTATCATTGTAAAGTGAGCATTTATGGCTTTTATGACTCTTTGTCACACAGTATAAGCTATTTTAAGACAATGTGCGATGTGGACATTGGTCATTGTTTATGACATTTTATCGAGTAAATGATCAATTGATAAATTGAAAAAGTAATCAGGTGATGAATTCTCACTGCTATCTCTGTCTTTACTCATCATTTTCAGTTCCTCCTGGCAGAGCTGAACACCTTCTACCTGAAGTTTGTGCTGTGGATGCCCCCTGAACACTACCTGGTGCTGCTCCGCCTGGTGTTTTTTGTCAATGTCGGAGGCGTAGCCATGAGGGAGATCTACGATTTCATGGACGACCCGTGAGTAGCAACGACATGGAGTGAGGCTGTTGGGTGGCGCCGGGGTTTTTTTTTTTTAGGTTTATAGGCTGATCATGTGTACAAATAGAGTGAGTAACACTTACCATACAACACCTGGAACAGTGATCCATACCACAGTATGTTGTATTGAATAAAGATATTGCTGAAATTCATGTAGTTGTGCTGTAGCTATTACTCAAGTTTATTATACTTTATTATAAGTGTTTGCTGCTGACTTTTGTACATGTCAGAATGGAAAGCTGTGCTACATTTTCAGCCAGAAAAGTAGATGATAAGCGATACAATAGTGAAGGAATAAATGAACCTGTTGCACAACTGGTAGCAAACGTATTTAATTGGTCAAAAACATGCTCTAAAAGTACCGATAAACCCCATAGATTATTGGTAGCCATCCTGTAAAGAGCCATTTTTCTGACAGTTACCGTGTATGGACATCCAGTCTGTACTGCTATATTTCCAGTGAGAGAGAAATCAGCAGAGACCTGTGCCATGATACCTATATGAACCAGTATGCATTACATGTAAGCTTCTTGTTGGCAAACTGATCAGCTTAGGAAGTGAGTGTATTTATCTGACTGATAATAAGTAAGCTTCTTATCACATCCGTCTACTGAAAGCAAGCATTTCTGCTTGTCTGACAAATATGCAAATGCTATTCAGCACTGTATTTAACATTTGACAACACCTTTTTTTGTGCAGTGGAGATGACTTTCATCTGCATATTAATTCTGTTTACAGTCTGCTTTTAGCAAATATGCTCCCCATATTTAGCAACCATAATCACATGAATACTGATACATACTAGCCATATACAAATCTCTGTATTATTTCCATCGGTATTGGTAATTTATTTCAAGTAATCTGTGAGGAAAGTTTCAAGCCTCCCTTCATCCAGTGAAACACACTGCATCATATTGAATTGGTTTCAGTTCGTTTGTGAGAAACTGATTTACTGAATATCTGTTTGCTTCAGGCAGCTTTTTCTTAACTGATGTGGATAACAGCGCTGCTGCTTTCATGTGGCCTTCAAGGCTGTTACTTTTATGTATGCCATTATAAGAGTCATTGACCTTGAGTGCTGAGTTTACAGTGATATAATGTTTATTTTGTTTGGCCCACATCAAGAGCTTACCTATAAACATAAGAGATCCTCTCCACAGTTATTTTTAACTGTTCCATAATAACACCTTTTTGTCTTCTTGTCAGGAAATTCCATAAGAAGCTCGGCCAGCAGGCGTGGCTGGTGGCGGCGATCACAGTGACAGAGTTCCTCATAGTGGTCAAGTATGACCCCAACACCATCATGCTGCCCATTCCCTTCTTCATCATGCAGTGCTGGCTTTTAGGAATCCTCCTCATCTTCACCTGGACCCTGTGGCGGTTCTTCATCCGGTAAGAAGTGGAGGCGGGTTACTGGGCAGAGGGAAAGTCAGTGACAGAGTACAAAAGACACAGGACATGGATGCCTCAAAGAAATGATAAAACTATGTATTCATCCAGGTAAAGAATTTATTTTGGTGCAAATAACCCTTTGGCAAAAATGGGTAAATTACAAAAATGGTCTGCACTCAAAGATAATAAATCACATTCACATCTGATTTATCACAGGAGAGCATAAGAGCCGTGTGATTAACTGTGTTTATTCTTTTAGTGGAGAAAACAAAGTAGAGCAGACAAAAGAAGAGGCGATTGAGCAAAAAAAAAAAAAAAAAAAAAAAAGATGTTTTTTGAATGAAACCTTGCACATACAGGAATCAGTCCACCAACACTAGCTTCTGTAGTTTAATGAATGGCCAATTGTTCTCAGTTCACAGTTGCATTGTAAAAAGTACAGTTTGATCACAATAGTCCATTGAAGTTCATTGGTGTTGGCTTCACATGCGCATGATCCCGTTCAACTTGGGTTTCAGCCACAGCTCCTGTACAGGCCACAAAATTAGCACCAGCCAAAAAAAACAATGGTAGTCTATTGAGTGGCTGGTAAAATTTGAACATTCACTAGCCATTTGACCAGTGGACAAAAAAAAGATCGCACAGTGGTCCCATATTTTGATTTTGTTCTTCCTCATGACATCATGCAGCAATATGATTTTAGATTACTTTTGCTTCCTCACCTTCTGTTGAGTAGTGTTCTCGTCAAGCGTAGCCCTGCCCCAGCATGTTAAGCTTCTCATCTGTTTTTTCCCCCCCTCCCTGCCTCCCCGTCTTCCCGCCTTTTCTCCTTCCCTAAACTTCCCTAAACTCCATCCTGCACATGCTCAGCAGTAATGTCCATGTCCAGTGAGGTAGGTATGGGAGAGAAGCGTTTGGCCCGTCCGCTCCCTCCATCAGTAATGTTGTATTTTGTTTTGTTTCCTTTTTAATACATCACTGTTTGGATCCATAATTACACAGAGGATCTTTGGGATCCTCTAGACTCTACATGGATCCATCTCTCGCATGGCACTTTTCTGTTTTTTGCTGTGGTGGATTTTATCATCTTCATTTTTTAGTATTTTCCTTCACATCTGTATTATTTTTTAATTCTGAAGTGCAGTTAGTTAAGCAAAGGAGAAGACAGCCAGCTTGTGCTGACACTATATGAGTACATCCCAAGTCCCTTATTTGATCTTTACTCACTCCTTGATCATTGCTTGAACTTGAAGACGTTCTGTTATATCTATATCCATACCTGAGGAGCCATGAGTGACGATTCGCGAGAGCAACCTTCAGGGAAGTCTTTTACCGGGTGACACGCCCCCTTATTATCAGTTCTTAATTGGACACTGGCAGCTGATTGGACTGATCGGATACATCCCAACATCACTGAGTGGAGACAGATTGCACATTAAACTCAAGAGTATCACTCTCAAGTTTTATATTTAATTTGTTTTTTTTGATTCATCATCTAGTTAAAAATCTGTGTTAACTGTCGGTCTAAACAACAAAAGAACAACTTTCTTCATTATTAGAAAGATTTTTCTTTTCATGATGTTATTTCCCCCATTAACTTTTATTATGGATAAAATTAAGGTAAGGAAAAGTCTGTCTGTCTGTCAGCAAGAAACGCTTTAAACACATGTAGGCTGTATTTTACATCATCCATCGTCATTTCCATTCAGTCACACATGAGGCTGAAAATTCCTGAGTGTCAGGTTTGATATGAGTTACATAAATTCCATTTTCCCTGAAACATTTAGCCAAATAAATAATGTTCAGTGTTCAAAAGGCACCCTAACCATATTCTGGGTTATTAAATAATAAATTCACAATCAGAAAATCAATAAATATAGATGCAAATAATTAATAAATAATATGAACGTATTCTGCCAGTAGAAATGGTTCATGTGCCTCTGAGCAGGACACAGTATAAATACAGAATGCAGGTTTTTATTCATGCACAGGTGTTTGTCAAACAGGTAACAGGCTGCAGAGATAAAACAGCTGCTGGCAGTGATAACGGTGCACCTTTATTAGTGTCACCACAGCGTACATGTGTGCAGACACAAACTCTGTCTAAAGTTGCTTCAGCTGTTAAAGGACCAGTGTGTAGGATTTAGTGGCATCTAGTGGTGAAGTTGCAGATTGCAACCAACTGAATGCCCCCCTCGCCCTCGCCCTCGCCCTCCCCTTCCAAGTGTGTAAGAGAACCTACGGTGGCTGCGAAACTCACGAAAAACGCTGAAGGCCCACTCTAAAGCTAGTGTTTGGTTTGTCCTTTCTGGGCTACTGTAGAAACATGGCAGCGCAGCATGGCGGGCTCGTTGGAAGGAGACCCACTCTCTATGTAGACAGAAAAAGGCTCATTCTAAGGTAACAAAAACACAACAACTCTTATTTTCAGGTAATTATGCACTTATTAAAACATACTTATGGATATTAAATTCCATTTCTGCCAAGTCTGTTCCACTAGACGCCACTAAATTCTACACACTGCACCTTTAAAGCCAACTGACAGCTGATCCAGCAGTGATCAGCTGCCGCCGTCATCAAAAACGGACGTTGTGTCACGTGACGCTTCAGAGGAAAGGACATCTCATTACTCTAATAACATATTTCCTTATTTCCTTGGGAGGGACTAAGACAAAAGGAAAGGACACAAGTGAGGGAAACGTTGATGCAATTGAAGGGACATGGGATGTACCCTGTAAGTGATAAGTGATAGGAAACAGTAGGGCTCAGTAAATGAACCAAACAGGAACTGTTGGCACACTTTATGCACCAATCAGCATGTCGGCTCCTCCAACTGAAATGCCCGTTATCTGATGAAAGCCAATCAGATAAGCCCCACCACTTCTCATGGTGCACCTCCCTCCAGTCGTACAGTACAATGCACTGGCACAAAAGCATGATATTTTGTAGTTCTCCAAACCTGGGAGAAATTGTATTTGCATATAGTTTTAGGCTTCTTTGGTAACAGATTGGCTGGTTTTGCCACAAAGGATCATCTGGGGAAGTGTTTTAATTTATTATCAGAATATTTTGCTGAAATTTGTTTTGCATCCCATTATTCAATTGAGAGCCTACCTGATCTAAGTTGCTGCTGCTAACCCAACTCCACTCTAAGCAGATTAAAACAAACTGACAAAATGATATGCAAATACTATTTGGCCCAGTTGTACAGGTTCAGGTGTGTCATGTTCCTCTCCCTCATTCAAGAAACCGCATTAGCATCAGCAGGCCAAGGGGAGTATTAAGGGGATGTTTCAGACTGGCCTTTTTTATCTGAGACACAGAATGTTATATTACCAGCATTTGAATATTGACAAATCCTGAATATAATATTGACAGGTACCCACATTAGGCCTTTAAATTGATTTAAATTTAGTATCTTCAGCACGGCAGGGGGTTGCCAACCTACTTAAGACTTGTGGCTTCCCTCCACAATGATGCATATTATAATGAAAATAGAAATAGTATAAAAGCTTTTATACATAGCTGTTAGAGAAAGCCAAGTGGTTTATCATTTACTTAAAAGACAGTAATCAACAGCATCAAAGCACCATTTCAACAAAAGGAAACAGCTCTCGTGTTAAGTCCTAGTTTATGGGTCACTGTACTTCAGCAAATGAACTAACTGAAACCCAATGAAAACAGCTTCCTTACCTAGAGGTACTTCTTTAAATTCATCTGAATTGGTGAAGTATATAAAGTCCAGTGCTCCTGTAACACTCTGGGTTTCTGCATACAGAGTGTCTTTGTAAATCATCACCATATTCTGTTCTGGATAGTAGAATTTCATAAGATAATGATTGTTTTGTTGGTAATAAACAACATCTCCCATGAGTCTTAGTTACAGAGATCCTGTCAAAGTGTCATGTGACCTGTGGGTTTTGACTTGTAACAAAGGAATACATGTAAAATAAAAAGTAAAAATGTTATTCAGTGCAAAAGCAGATTTAGCTCAGAAATGGAAAAAACCCCTCAGGAACATGTTTGAAAGAAGTGCCCTGAGAAAACACAGCTAGTGGAACAGAAACTAGCTTGGAAAGCGTTCCCGTGTCTGATGTTATATTAATAGTTTGTCCGCTCTTCCTCCATCCTCTCACAGTGACATCACACTACGCTACAAAGAGACCCGTCGACGCAAACAGGAAGTTCCCTCGGACTGGGACCGCCCTGTGGGCAACGGCAGCACAGCCACCCCATCCGGACGGAGCAAACTGAACGGCAGCTCGGAGACGCTGCGGCAGAGGAAATCCTGAGGAGGAGCACGGCGGCTGAAAGGGGAAAAGGACGAGGTTTAACGGGGAAAAGAATGAAGGAGAATCGTGATTCAAAGACACGTGTAGAGGCAAAAAGATTACAGATGGACACATCTACAATGTGTGCAGTTTAGACTGTTCTTGTGCCTACATGAACCAAGTAGTTATTATACAGAGGCGAGGGGTGGAAGGGGCCATTTTCATTGGTTGCATTGTCTAGTTATTGTCATACTACAGGGATTTACCTCATTTTATTTTTAAGAACATTTTGGGAATTATACACAGGAGAAGATACATTTTGTGTTATTTATACTTTGCTTTGGATGTTGGGTGATGAGGGGAAAATGATGAATTTAAGAGTAATAGAGGGAGGGATGGTAGGTGACCAGGGAAGCAGATAAGACTCTTGACCAATAATCGACAGCAGTTTCCATTTTCTCAGCTGCACTACTTCTTAGAAAACAAGTGTCAGGAACATGCCCTCCACTGTAAATATGCTTTATTCTTTGTTGTGCAGTCACATCAGTCCAGATGAGAAAATGGAGAGTGCTTGAAGCAGTGGCAAGAGTTTCTGTAGGTGTGATGTGATTCCGTTTATTGTCCCCTGCTATGCAATCTTCAAAATCAACCTGGGACTTTGGTTGGGCTGCTTGGGTAGTAATAACACATTTCTGTTCAGGTAAAAGAACAGTCCTTAGGCTTCAAGTTAAGAAAGTTTAGAGTGCTCTCTAGTTAGGTTTGGTCCCAGGTTCATGATACGTAGTTTACAAGTGGGAGACAATATCAGCTCTTCATTCACAGTTTAGGGTTTTCATTCCAGGAAGCACTGAGCCTCGAGGTCCTTGTCACTGCTGGGGATCCTCGCTCAGTCGGACACTAAGAGGAAAACTGGCCAAAGCCGGTCTCTCCTCTCTAGCTTTGTTCTTGAAAAGAACGACAAGTTTGTAAAGAAAAAAAAAAATCAAGATGTACCATATTCTAGGTATTTAACTGCTGATAGTATACTACATATATGGGATATAGTTTTGGTGTCTTTTTGTAGATGTTTTGTTATCACTATCATCATTTCTTTAGGGTAAATTGATAATGAACACTAGATTGTACTCAAGTTCCTTTTTGTGAAATGAGGAACTGAGAAATCTGCAGCACTCTAATGAACACATCCACGACAATCACACTGATAGAAAGCTGCGCTCCCTTCTAAAGGAGACATGTTGGCTGACGTTTAACGAACGGCACAAATCTGGGTGTTCCAACAGGACTGTAACTACAGCTGGGCTCGTTCAGCTCATTCAGTCACATCGGAATGTGAATTTAATAATAACTAATCCCTTTTATGCCAAATGGTTTGTTTTTTTTTAAACTTGAATTTTATTAAACTGTCATGTTCCCTTGTTGCCTGAATAAGCTGAACTAGTCCTATCTTGAGAGGTGCTATAGGTTCAGTTGTGGTTTGGTTTGGGAAGGGAACCGAACTTTCCAGCTCTGTGGGGGTTGCCATATTGCACATGCAATCAGCCAAAGCTTAGATCTCATTCTTGCTAAAGCCATAAATGCCGCCCAAACAGCTGTTAAACCTCATTTAGATTCTTTTTCATTTCAACTAAAGCAAGCAGAGTTCCAAAGCTAATGGGGTCAGCGTACTTAATATTACAAGAGGAAAAAAGGACACCAGGAAGTTAGATTTTTTTAAACCAAATTTAGGTAATGAACGTATGTCCAAAATTAGAGACTCCAACTCTTTGAATTCAGATATAAAATTGAATGTTTTACAGTTTAAATACATGAATGGTTTGTTGTTTTGATTTGTGAGATATAAAGTTGTTAAATGTTCTAAACTTCTCATAATGATACAAATTATTGGCTTTACATTGAAAAAAAAAATCTGCATTCATTCCTTGTTTTGATGACATTGTTCTTCATCGTCCAGATGAATAACCAAAAAAAAAAAAAAAAAAAAAAAATCCCGCCAAAAAGCTTCAGTCTGTGTCCTGTTCAGGTCTTGTGGCTGTCAGAGATCAGTTGTACATTTCTGTGTGTTATTCATTGTGTCCCAGTGGCTACATAGTTGATGACGAAGTAGACATCTATGAATCTAGCTCCAAAATTGTCCAGTTGTAAACTAGGCTGATGTTTAATGATGCTATAGTAATTTTCTTGTGAATGTAATCCAGCAGAATCTGCTGTTCAAATCAGAGGGTCTCATCATTTATCATTTTTATTTTACCACAGACACTAAATCGACAGGTTTGTCATCTCTGCAAGGCTCATTCTCATGCTTATTCCGGCTGTTTGCATATTTCACCCTCTTTTTTGAATACAGAGATTTCTGTGCAAATTTAAAACTGTAGAAACGATGTGTAGCTGATATGTCCAAGTTTGTAATCGCTTATCCTGTGCTGTGATAATTCAGTTGCTTGAGAACTTAGTAGAAGTTCAGGAAGTTTGCTACATTCCCTCCACCCCCCTCTCCCCTCCCCTCCTCCCACCGCCTTTATTTAATGAAAGCTTTTAAAGCGTGGGCTGGGGATTCTCAGTGTAACAGTGTTCATGCCTTGGATTGGTCAAAGATTTTAACCAAGCCAGGTCATGAATTTGCACATCAGCTCTGAAAATCAGTGAGAAAACGGTGAGACTGAAATCACAAATGAGCTGTGGAAGGAAATTAAAATTGGGCCAAAAAAAAAAGAAAAGAGTAAAAAAACAGGACCTTTTTCCACGGTGTGTTATTAGGGTTCAGTGTAGTTTGACTTGCAGCCACATGGGGGCGGTAGATGTTCTGTTACTGTCTGCTCTGTGCAGTCATGTCTCCTTGACAGTGATCACTGGTAACTTGCTGTAAAAGCCATTTTCAACTTGGTTTGTGTAAATGTGAACATGTTAAAGATCATAAAAACTGAAATATGCTGCTGCACCACATAATTTTATAATGTTTTCAATAAAATCAACCGAAAACCTGAATTTCAACAGTCGCAGATGGATTATTAACATATCAGTTGGCAAAGTTTATCTTCTAAAATCTAACTGTTGGTATTTTCTTACAGTATTTCATCCAATGTGGTTCTGGTGGCCTCATATCACAATGATACTATATGTCTCGACTATTATAAATTACTCCCTGCAGGCGAAGGCTCACTGTTTACAGCGTTTCCACAAACAGAAGCTGTATCCATGCACACAATTATTCCACTGATGAGGCCAACAGGTTGGACTGGACAAGTCAGAAACCACATTACATGCACTCCACTTTGTAGACGAGTGGCAGGTACTTTGGACTTTTGTCACTTACTATAAAAATATGTCGGAAAAAGGTTACTTATCAAACTTAGTTTTGACCAAATCAAGGTAATTTTGTCTGAATCCGTCTTAACACTAGAACATTTTCCTCATATTTTAACCAATGCCTCTCCTCCTATTGTGTAGCTGTGGGTCAAAGGTAGTAGAGCAGGTTGCTCAAGTGTCGTAGGTTCAATCCCCAGCTCCACCTGACTGTTCGTCATAGCGACCTTGAGCATAACATGCCAGCAATGCAATGAATGTGTACATTAGTGAATGAGAGATTGCTTTGGCATGATAATCTGTAATTTCCTCATAATTTACAAGAACGTTTCCTAAAAATAACTTAAGTACTTGTTACTTAAGCAAAATAATCAAATTTGGCACTTATTATAGTTAAAGCAGAGACAGTGTTCAACTATTACACTTTCAGTTAAATGCTATGTTATCTTCAGCTAGAGTCATTCATTCACTGCACAGCAGGTCAGCTGAGTAAGCAAAAATGTGTCTTCAAGTTTACAATTCAGTATGAAAACTTAAGTTTACAATAATAAATTTTAACTTTGGTTTAAAAAGAGCAGTTTTTTCAGGGAATTTCCTCTGGAAATCAACTGTTTTCAAAAACTTAATATAACTAAACTCTATCATTAACAGTCTATTTTCTCTATATTTCAAGAAATAAAGAAAGTTTTAGGAGATAGACCATAAAAAAGTTATTCTTCCGTTAAAAGCAGTACACAAGTGCAGATCATTTACTTTGTATAATTGGAAAATTAGATTAATTTGTTGGCCTTCTCCTAGTGTCTGACACATAAAAAATAACTCATTTAATGTAGTTTATGATTGAATGTATCCAACAAGGAGTTAGGATCCCATTAAATTCACACTTTGAGCCGTGAAATCCCACTTTTCCTTTATTGCATAGCTCAGACTCCATCTTTCACCTGATTATCTCACCATGAATCCTTTACTTACACGTAAAACTGATTATAATAAACTTGCATAGTACAATAATCTGTAAAAAACACCCCAGGAAGTAGATGGATCCCATCACATCAATGATGGATCAATGCATTTTCCATTCTGGTGTTTCTTATGAGATAAATACTGTAGTTCTCACACCTCAGCTTGTAGTGCATTCACCAGTAGAGTTACAACTCTTTCTGGAGTCCCTGAAGCTGCTGGAGTAGATTTAAGAATCAACTCAAAAGCATTAGACATTTCTGTTACAATAGACACAAAGCAGCGCTCTGAATATATTCAAGCTTTCACCAAATGCATTTCATAAAATACACTGTAGATTACAGAAGGGTGTAGGCGGAAATCATTTCACAATTAAAATACGATTATATAACATTTTGATCTCCTTTGAAGATGTACCGCTGCCACTTTGGTTCAAGGTTACAAAGATCAGCCTTAGTGAGCGTCATGTTCTTTGGTGATTTTACGGTAAAAAGGCACAGTGCGAATGTTCTTAATATCAAGATGGAATCAGATCTAACAGTGGATACGATGTAAAAATGTGCAAAATAGTATCAATGTGCTCAGTATCATCACATAAACTGACATATTATCAAATCTAAAATCCAACATTAATAGAACAATTTGCAAGGAATATAAAAACCAGTACTAAAAAGACAGAATTTCAAAATGCACCAATCAGTAACTAAGATTTTCAGTAACTTAATGGATACTGGTTAGTAAGGAGTGTATGATTCAATAGCTGCCTATGTTGAGGGTTCAAAAACCTCATTGCCTTTCAGAAAATATTCTGTGAGGAATATATTCTAGAAATAAAAAAAATAGGCTTTGTTCAAGATCTGACCAGTTTGAAGCCTTGGCCAGTGTCCAGTATCGCTGGCGGAAACCAGTTGAGTTTGACTCTCCTGAGACATCGCAGGCAGGCGCTGCAGAGCCACAGCAGGTTCAGTCCGCCGCACCACAACGCCATCTGCACCACCGGGTAGGTCATCCGAGGGAAGTACATGCTCCAGTGGTTGGTGACGTCACTTCCTGTCGGCAGGTGAAGCGTGTAGTCGCTCCAGTGTTTAGAGATGCCGTAGGAGGCAGAGACCGCCCTGCCCCTCTCCGACCACTGGATGCGGCTGTTGGAGTTGCAGTTATACTCCACCCACTGAGAGGTGAAGTCTCCGAGCTGCGGGGGGTCCTGCTGCTCGACGTCCGTCACGCGGGCGAGAGTTGCACCCTGCACCGCCACGTGCACGCCCTCCACCTTCTTGACCTCCTTCACCCACGGCAACGAGTCGTCGCAGTCTAGCACCAGAATGAGGCGCGAGCAGAAGCTGCCGTTCTTCTCCCTCCACCACTCCAAGATCTGATCCAGACGAAGAGTGTCTCCTCCTGAAGACAAAGACGTCAAAGTTCACACGGGTGGAACATACGATATTTATAGTGTGCTGTTTTACATTTACAGATGAGGCATTTGGCAAACACTTAAAATGGCCGGAAGAGTAGAATAAGCTCAACTTACTAAAATTACAACAAAATGACAGTAAGAAATGAGGGTTAAAGTGTGACTGCAGAATAATCATGTAGTCTGCACACTGAATATTGTAAGCTCCCAACATTTTTAAAAGTTTTTTCAAGGATGCTACAATTAAAACTTCAATCTTCAACTTTTAAGGTTTTGTCAGGACCTGAAGGTTGAAACATTGCATCATTAAAGCTCGAAATCATAATCACAGTTATTATAAAATTCACTTTAGCCCTAGCTTATAATTATTTTAGCATTCAAATGCTCAGTTATCAACATAAGGTGTGCTAAATTTGCCATCTTAATCCAAAACTATCGCTACTCCTCTTACCTGCCAGCGCCCACTCTCCAGATCGGTGGGTGTGACCGCTGTAGTAGATCACGTAGGTGTCGTGGCGAGGCCCGTCGGCGGTGCGGAGCTCCAAGAAGGATTTGAGCTTGGCCTGCAGAGCCTCCAGGGTCACTCCGCTGGTGGAATAATCGCAACCAAAACTGTCGATCAGGTGGTGGGCGAAGAAACGCTGCACGTGGTTCAACATGCCTGTAGAGCGCCTGTTCAGCTCCTGCACCTGATCTGGAGGCAGCAACAGGGGCTGACCGTCAGAACTACAAGGGAAAACGCAAAGAAAACAGCAGAGTTTGAGTGAACTGATCATGTCTACTAAGGTTTGGCCATTTACTGAGTCAAAAGAGACTTCAAAATATACAGAAAATACAGCAGCCTTTAGCTTTCAAGTCCTCATAGTAACTCATATTCGAAAAATGACTTATAACAATTCACCAGAAATTGACTGGTATCCTACTCTGACACCAATCATCTGATGAACCTACAAAGTACAGGTGTATGTGTTTGCATGATGCATTTACCTGCAGAAGTTGGTGGGGATGACCAATGCGTAGCCCACACAGGTTCCTCCCAGGCTGTTTCCGAGTTCATGGAAAAGGCCGTGGAACAGAGACTCCAGAGGCAGCACCAACAGGAACATGCTCACAAAGATGCTGCTGGAGGCCTGAACGTTAGAACATGAAGGAAAAAATAAACTATTTAGCTGAGAATAAGAAGACGCTCTTAAAAACATAAGTTCTTAACAGTGAAATATCAAATTCTGATTACATGTAGGAGTAGGCATAAGTGTATTTTTCAATTTATGGTTCTCAAATCAATCATTGAACAACTCCGTGTGTCTTTTAATAACATGAAATGGAAAATGTAAGGCACTTTTTCAGGCAGTCCTGTGGTCTAGACCATGAATTTTCTTAAGTTCCTTGCAATTCCAAATTTGCAGCATGATCGATCCATACAGCACTGCTATATATTTAGTTAAAGGTTAAGTTACATGTTGTATGTCTTGCTGCCCCTACCTGCCAAGAAAGAGCAGCAACAGCAACAGTTGACACCAGTGTGAAGAGCACGAGGCGTTCAGAGATGAGGCAGAAGTGTCTCATGCCCTTAGAGGCCATGACCCTATCCAGCCCGCTGACCCCTGACCCCTGGATCACGCAAAGCCTCTGGCAGTCACTGAGCTTGGTGTGAAAGCCCCACACTGTGATGACAAACACCATGTGGCAGATGGCCCAGAAGAGTGCGCACACTGCAAATCCTGGGATCATCAGGTACCACTGGTCCAGGTCTGTCAGCTTCCGCGCTGCCAGAATGATGAAGATCACCTCCACCACCAGCAGAGGCAAGAGGGAGAGCCGACGCCACAGACCCTTCCACACCAGGAAAGGCTGCCAGCGCTCGGTCACAGAGAGACCGCTGAAGTACACATCCAGCAGAGGGTCGCAGATGAGCTGGCTGAAGAAGCAGGCGAGGGCGAAAGGGTTGGTGGTGATGTTAAGAGACTTGAAGAACAGCACAGCGGTGATGACAGCGAAGCAGACCAGATTGGGCAACGCCAGGAGAGCCTTCATCCTGAGGGCAACCATGACCGTGGCCAGCGCCATCACCAGCACCATGACGCTCAGGGACTTCTGGATGAGCAGCGCCGTGCTGGCGGCGGCAAAGCCCGCCAGCTCCAGCCGCTCTGCCGACGTGAGGAAGGCCGGGCGGTACCTGGTACATCCCAACAGTCTCTCCAGCAGCGCCCACAGCGTCCTCAAGGCCACACTGGCCAGCAGCAGGTAGTTGGCCGCCTGCTCCTTCACGTCACTCTCCAAGGCGGGACTGCTGAGGAAACACAGCAGACCCAGGAGGAAGCCGAACCACAGGTGCAGGAGGCTGAGGCTGACCCTCTCCATACTGAAGAAGTAGTACAGTACACTCGCTATTCCGAGGACAAATAGAGCCAAAACTAAAATGATAAGAAGAGTGGACTCCGCTGTGCTCTCCCACCGGGCATAGAGCCCCAGGCACAGGGCGACCAACAGGTTTAGACTGGACAGGTAGCCCAACCACCGGACAGATGACCACATGCTCACCTCCCCGTTGACCTCCTCCAGCCGTGTCATCGCCGCATGAAGGCAGTGGCTGACGCAGTAGCGTAGAAAACGACACATTTTGACACCAATGACTAACTGTCCGAAGTCAAAACAGGCACTTGGATGAGTTATAAAGACGCTTTAATGCACTTATGATACTGAAATCCCGCGACATCCAAAGTTTAGCGAGCTTAGCAACCGTTAGCAACCAGCTTCATCTTTGCACGGGTAAACGTTAGCGCGCATTACCGTTTAACGTTACATCGTGGAGTTTCATATTTGTATGTTTCTCATCTGATGTCCGCTGCGGTTTGTAAAAGGTCTAAGATGGGGCGCCCTAAAATCAGCTGTCAGGAGATGGAAAGACATATCAGCAGAAAAGTTTGTCACGTCAAAAGTTTTGAGTCAGATGACAGGCGCCATGACGCTCTGAACGGCTGCAACTACGGCAAGGACGTAGGGTCAAAAGGGCTCTGCCACAATTAAAGGCCCAATACGTATTTTCCTTTTACTGTAAAAATTAAAAATCCCCTCCAGACACGTTTAATACATATAAAAATGCACTGATTTGAATAATAATTTTTGTCTGATATATAAGTTCAATTACCTAGTTAGAAATTCTTAAAATTACATCTTCTCCTTCTCCCTCACTAAAAAAATCCAGAATCCATGAATATGTAAATATTTTTCATTTAAAAAGTTTAACTGCTTGACACAAGACGTCTCCTACTTCACTGAAAAGTCAATTCTCTGGTATAAAGCTGAGCCTCCTTCGACAAGACCTGGGAAACGTGGATCATTTACATGAAACACAATGCCAACAAGTAACTGAACTGTTATTAAGTTATGGAATAACTGAGAATGAGAGTGTATACATGTCTGAGCTGCCCTGGACAGCTGTTTTTGTTGTATTTGTTTAGTGTTGTATTATTTAGTGTTATATTGTATGTGTGCTCATGCTTTTGTGTCCAGAGCTGAAAATGCAATAGAAATTGAAGTATTAAAAAAGTATCCTATATCTCAGTATATGTGCGCTGGAAACATCAAGTTTCCACATCACACTTGTGTAAGTGGCATATTCGAGCAGGATCGGCTTCCAAACTAGTTGTGATGTCATCTTCTTTTATCATCAAGCAGAAGTTATCTAGATACTCCATCGAAGTCAGGACCCCCAGCATCCTAGCTCCAGATTTGAGGGGGTTTTGGATACAACTCAGCAAAGGTATTTCTGCCCTCTGTTGCGGCACAATGGTTACCATTGCCACATTTGGCATCAGCATATGTTACATATCAGTATAAGTTAAATATATTACTGTGAATAATGTATTAATTAATAATGGGTCCACAACTAACTGTTATTTTCATTATCAATTAATCTGTCTATTATTTTCTTGATTAATTGATTAGTTGTTTGGTCCATAAAATGTCAGAAAATGTTGATGACTGTTTCCCAAAGCTGTCTTCAAATATCTTGTTTTGTCCACAACCCAAAGATATTCAGTTTACTGTCACAGAGGACTGAAGAAACCAGAAAATATTCACATTTAAGAAGCTGGAATCAGAAAATTTTGACATTTTCTTCTTAAAAAACGACTCAAAACAATCCAACTAATGGTTGCAGCTCTGCTTACAGTATAAGTGTTACTATGTATAATGCACATTACTAAATAAAATGCAGATTTTCTGTGTATAAAACCACCAGTGAATATGGTTCCAGTTTTGTGTTTTGATACTTGGTGGTGGGGTTAACATTAACCATTTGTTAACATTTTTCAGCCCAGAATTTATAACTGCTGGTTTTAAACTATGATGTTTGCAGCTACTTTATATTTACTAGGATGTTATTTACTATAATAAAGAAAAAAGAAGTTAATAAAAGTGAATCAGGTTGTGAAGTGTGTCAGCCAGAGGCATCAGTGGTATAAATGTGGACGCATGTGAATAATTTAGTGTAGGCTGTTTTGAAGTGACAAAACAAAACCAAAAGCCAAACAAAAGCAAAAAGAGGATGCGGGCAAGAGAGAGAGAGAGATATCCGCAGTGGTCACCAGGCCCAGGTGCTCCAGGTTTCATTAGGCAGAAGGAGTTAGCCATCAACCAAACATTAATAAATAACCTGTTCAACCTCCTGAGCCTCAGCCACCTCTTCATAACCAAATATATCACGTATTTTGAATGTTTATAAGTAAAGGCACATCACACACAAAAAAAAAAAACACACAGACACTTAACATTTACATTCATTTATAAAAGAGAAACACAACCATACTATAAGCACACATTGTTCTGCATTGTTGAAAATGTTGATAATGAAGATGAACTGTCTCATGCAAAATGGGCCAAAAGAAACATTGGAAGACAAATGCACCAAATATATCACAAAACACGCTTCTTTAAAGATCTGAATGTGTGATACCGTGATTTTTTTTTTTTTTTTTTTTCCATTTTCCCGGTAAAAACAAAGGAGATATCAGCAGAGAGATGTGCATTAACTGGCAAATGATATGAGAATGGCAACAACACATTATTACGTCAACACAGGAAATGTTTCTTGTTAACCATTAATATGACAAAGAAGAACGGGACAGCTGTGTGTAGCATTTGGTCAAAGAAGCTTGACATCTTTTTGTGTGAAAGGATAATGAGTTCCTTTTTCACCTGGGTCATGAACTTCTGCTTGCAACATAATTGTGAACAAAGAAGGCACCTTAGACTTATTGGTATTATCTTATGGGCCCATCATACTGGTTGTCAAACTGTCATCTTAAGAAAATAATTACATCTGTGACACCCTTTGGGATCAATGATAAAGTGCCACCGACAAAAAACACATCAACATAAATTAATTCCTTCATTCACACTCACAAACCCAACCGCACCCACACATTTGGCCTGTTCAGGGACAGGCAGGAACACACACTAACATGTCATCTGGTAGTGTCTTTAGCTAAAATCTCCCCCCTCCCCTCCCCTCCCCGCTGGATTCAGTATTTTCGGATCAGATCTCACTTGCTATTGCTAAAATCTACAGTTTCTCACCTTTTCAGAGGTTCCATATGACAAAACAGTAAACTAGTGCAAATCTTCTGTTAAGGCGAATTTTCTCACTGTGAGGAGCTCAGATCTGGATCCTTTTCGGAGGCAGAGTACTTACCATATTTTCACATCAAAGTTACAAAATTGTGTCAAAGGATACTGGTGCTGTTAAGTCCATCTGATATGGGATATTGACTTGCGCTGTTGTACTATTTCTTTGCTTGAGAAGAAAACGTATATTGGAAATCTAACAGGAGATAATTCAGTATTAATATCTGTGAGGACAACGAAGAGGAAAAAAAAAAAAAAGTGTAATACCTACTTTGAGACACTCGTACCTTGTTACACAATGAGTAAACACAGTTACAGTTTCACATTAGTAAACCTAATAATACTCCTACCATATGGTTCTGAAAATGTTTAAAATGCTACAAATACCACTTTCTTGTAAAAGATACACAAATCATTCAGAGGATGCCAAGTTAAAATGGCATTGCCACACTTAACACTGGACAACACCAATGTTTTGACTGTTGAGAATATATATTTCAACTTTTTTCGTCTTGGAAAACTAAATGCACATCAAGAATTTTCAGAAAGTCTAGCTGCATGACTGTGACAGAAGCAAGCGTACCAAGTCCAGTCGTTCCATCTCGAGTCTCTCCAGTTTAATCAAACTCATGTCAGACTGCTCGGGTTGCTGTATTTGGCTTTTGTACTAAGCAGCCTGCCACACTAGCTTATTCAAATAGAGACTGAGTACAGATGTAGACAAGCTGACTTTTGTTATTGAGAGCTGATTGGAAGATGGGATGGAAATCGAGGAGCAGGGACTTTAGATATCTTAAGGGCATTCAACTTTCCAACTCTTAAAAAATCTAGCTATTTATCAAAATATATCCATCTTAGTGTGTGTGTGTATGTGTGTATGTGTGCGTGTATGCGTGTGTACTCTCAAAGGAGTGTGGATATGAGAAAATAATCTGTAAACTTCTCTCTTTCACACTGTGCAAACTGCATTGTTTTGGGGGGGGAGAGGGAGGAGAAGTGGGAGAAAAATGCAGCAGGTTAAATTTGGCAGCGCAGCAGTTGAAGGGGAGATGACAGTTACATAGAGAAAAGAGGGGAGAGGGGAGGAGGAGGAGGAGGAGGAGGGGCGGGGAGTAGCTGGTTTAGCCTAGCTCTGAAGCAGGATGGGGTCCTCTAGCTCATGGAAGCCAGGCACAGAGCTGCTCTGGCTCTCCCCAGAATCTGAATCATAGGGCGTGTCAGGTAGCTCCGTGAAGCCCCAAGCCAGCTGGTCATCCTCAAAATCGGAGCGCACCTGCACGGGCACGTCGGCACAGTCTTCCTCCTCATTGGAGTGGAAGTCCTGAGGGATGTAGAGCATCTCGGGGTAGTTGCGTGACACCAGGTCGCTGGTGGTTGCGAGAGACACCTTACGGAAGGCGATGAGATGCATGTGGGAATACTTGACGTATTTGTAGCGCTTGAAGCCCAGCGACTCCACCGCGACGCGCCAGCTGCGCATCATGAGGGCGTGGCGGTTTTGGTGGGAGGAATCGGGCGTGATGATGAGCAGCAGGCCGTGCAGCTCCAGCAGCTCGTGGGCCTTCTTGCAGCAGATCCAGCGCTGGTATGGTGAGGGGAAGTAGGAGAGGAGCAGGGAGAAGACCACCACGTGGAAAAGCTGGGCAGGCAGAGCGTCGATGGGGTTGTGGAGCTGGCGGAGGAAGGCCTCTACCGCGTCGCCTGCCAGCTGGAGAGGCTGCTGGAGCTGAAGGTTGAGGAAGTCACACTTGTACACACTCTAAAGGGAGAGAGAAAAGGCAGAAAATCAGCACATAAAAAAGGTTCACACCTGATGTGTCGCTCTTTTGCATGAACTGCCGTTGTCACTGCCGATTAAGTTTCTCCGCTTGCAGCTGCAGAGTGTGCTGCACTTTTCGTTCTGCTTTCTGCTGAAATTGTTCACCGAAGCTGTCTAACCACAACACCAATAGCCTGCATGAGTTATTTCTGGTGTTGCTTTTGCTTTGTAATGCCAAGCATTGACCCAGCAGACAGGAAAACCTCATACATTTAACATGTCAACAAAAAGCGAACAGAATGAATAATAATAACTCTTACCTCAACTGCAGGCACTATGTCAATACCAACTGTAAGGAATTCATCAAACTTCAAGAAAGGGTTGAAGCAGCTTCCCACGTCAAGAAGGCGCATTTTCCCCAGTTGAGAGATTGAGCTGCAACGAACAAACTGTATTAAAACTTCACACACACAAATTGCTTACTGTAAGACAAACACACAACTTTTGCATCCAACACGGTCTCTTTACCCTGCATGATGAGCCATATAATTAAATTTGAATAGCATCAGATAATCTATACCAGTTCAATCTTTTCCATAGTTCATGTGTTACCACTGAAAAGTCTGTCTGCTACATGTTACAGAAGGTTGTGGTGAGGATGGAGTTCCACGCATAATTTCCCAATAAAACTGCAGATGCTTTTTTATAAAGAGAAAGGAGACAAAAAGAAACACCTATTTCATAACTAACAATAATGATATTTTCTCCAGCCGGTGATTCAATATACAAAGTTCGTGCTAGTCATTGAGGCGTATGTATGCCATTACTTTCATGGTATATTATTACACACTTGACACACTTGATAAGCATGCCCCACTAAGCATTTTATAAGTGCAGTAGAAACTATAAATGAGTGAGTCAGAGACCTGCTACTGACCAGATGTTAGGTATAGATATTCATGTCCCTCAGAAGTGAAATTGAGGTCATACTTTAACGTTAGATTCTCGAGCAGCTAGACTCTAATAATAGCAAAAATGGTGCATGTTGTTCCTGATACCCAATGCTTTTGAATTGTGTCTCTGGGGGCCACTAGGAGAGCTGTATGTTTTCAGTTATAGCAAAGAGATAAGCAATGTGAAAATTCATCTGATGGTGATCATTTGCATTAGTCCAGATTTACTACTACATGTGACAAATATGTAAATATGTAGGAGCAGAAATAAACAAGAAAAAAAAAAAAAAAAAAAACAGAAGGTGTTTTGGAAAAAAACTTTAAAACTGTGGAACATCTTGTCAAGCCGAATTGGTCACGGACAAAGAATCCAGAAAAAAAGAATTTTCAGAGTTCAGGCTTTAGAGGTCAAAGCTTAGAAAACACACACCATCATCAGGGCAGTCTCTATAATTTCATTTTTATATAACGCCACAGACTTTAGACTGTACTTTCAAGTCTGCTTTCTCTTGCGGGTTCTAAATGTGTTCAAATTCCATATTACACAATTACTCTCAGCAGGTTTTATATATGTAGCGTGCATCTGCAAAAATGTCACTGTGCATACTAAAACAATAACGCTAACCCTTGATTCTGAGTGTGCTCTTGATCTGCACAACTGGGTCATTCTGAGTCAAATCAGACAGAATCCAGGAAAGCGGTTGCAGCACCATCTCAGATTTTGTTCAAAGTTTTGTCTATATAATACATATATATTATATGTATAAACACATCCAACCTTATAGGTGGAAACACATTTAGATACTCCCACTACTGAGACATTTTGGACACCACTTATTCCTCCTTATACTCTATTCCAATGAACATACTAAAAACATGTTTGTCCTTTAATTCTTACAATTCCTATGACGCAGGAATTCAATAGTCACAGAGATACTGAGGCAAAAAAAATGTAATCCTGAAATGGACATTTTTCTGCCATAGGTAAAATATCTCTCAAATCTGTGTCTATTTTTTTGTATGAGGGAAAAACAGAAGGACATTGACTCTTAATAACCATCCATCAAGCAATTTCCATGTACATTTTTATGTTCCTACAAGCTACCCCACATACTATTTTGGTCCTATGAAAATTACCAAATATGCTTCCACACCTTGTTTTATTCATAATATCTTCATGCCCATTGGTGGTAGAGACCACAAATATTGGCACAAAATTAATAACAGATTGTATTTGCAGAAAAAATAATGAGTGGTATCATATTGGTGCAAAAATGTGGGTTTGTAGTACGCTCAATATAACTCTCGTTTAGGAATTTTGCACTTTTTTCCAGATGCAGTACAGGTGTTTAATGGTTTTGGTAAACAGAACACATGTTTGTCTTCCATCCTACAAAGCTTGGTTAGGCTAGGAACAATACTTGTCAAGATATTAATCCCCAAACATGGCTCCCCAGATAAGGTGTTTTTGAGGTTATAAAAATGAAATAGTATCAAGGGCTGAAAAAATATAAAAACATAGGAAATATTTCACAGGCCTTGGTATTTGGGACCCATTCATGATATAGACAAGGTCTGAACAAAATCTGAGACGGTGCTGCAACAACCTTATCTGATTTGATACGTAGTGACCTAATGGTTAAACAATGCTTAACTTAAACTTGAGCTTAAAGTAAATTTATTTGAGAATGGTGGTGCAGAGACAAGAACATACACAGTAAACCAAGTTTAATTTGCAGTGTGACAGCAGAGTCACAGTTTGAACGTCTGATGCTGCACATATGGTATCATTTTAGTATGAAACAGTAATGCATGTTGATTTCTAGTATACTAACAGCATACTATAAGTATACTATGATAATACTATTATATTAGTATAAAGTACATACTTTATTCAGTTAGTATGTAGTGTGGAATAGGGACACAAGAGTCTACTTTTATGGCAGATGAAGTTTACAACTTACCTGGGGATGGTGCTGTACGGTTGGGCACTTACAGACGCTGCAGTCAGACCCATGGCGAGCGTGGCACTTTTCTCATCCTTCTCTAACATTCTTTTTATCCCGCCATCTAAGAAATATTCTTGACAGACACTGTGGAAGTAGAATCAAAACACTACTCAAACCTTACTGTGACATGTCACAAAAGCACGTAGTACAGGTTCAGATGAGTCACATTTCGTTGTCATGTGGTCTATAATTGCAACTGAAAGGACGTTTGAAGTCAGCTGTACCTGCGACACCATTCGATGCGACCCTCTCCTTCGCAGTTTATGGCCCAGTGGTTGTCAGCGAGATTCTTCATGGCAAGGGCGTACTCGCTCAGTGTCTGCGCATCCTCACAATGCTCACGCCAGATCTTATCGAAGTCGCCCACTGCGAAAAACCATAAAATCAGGACAGAACCAACAAAAAAGAGAAAAATAAATCAATCAATCGATCACAGACCTCACAACATATAGGGATCATTTAAGACTTACAAGGTTAGGTTACTAATAGGTTCTGTCTTCTTATAGTCTGACCAGGCCTATACCCAGAAAGTAGCAAACTTTCACCACCTACTTGCCAACTTTGTTCATCCACTTCAGCACCAAAACATGATTGTAATCCTTTGGAAAAACATGCAGAAAAAAGCTCTAGCCACTGCTGGTTCTCTGTCGCTTCAACATTGCCTCCATGTTCGCTCGTCTCTGCCAGCACAGAAGTGGAACCACTTCTCTAAAAATCATCTTCAAATAGCCATTTCACAGTAACAATAATGTCCACAAAAATTCCCCTCAGTACATCTTCACAGCTGCTCAGAAGTTTACAGCCTGTAGCATAGGCAAACACGCCGATAAAGAAGAAATCCCATGACCACATGAAAAAAAGACTCTATATCAGATTTGCAGAAATGAAAGGACAACAAGAGGAGTGGTGGTAAACAGCAGTGCTCTGAAAGCATGACCGCTGTGATTCAATGCCAAGCCTACCAGATCATGCTTTACTTATTAACCAATCATGAGGTCTGCTCGCAGGACAACTTCTCTGTGCTGTTCTAGTCTCCAAAAACAACAAACTTGTCTCACTTTGTCTGAATATTTTCTGATTTAACTTTTATTCAAAACATGACTTGATTTAACAGTACATTTAAAAAACACTATATCATGGTTATGTGGTGTTTTTCAAGTTAATTAACTGGGAAAGAGCCTAAACAAACTGCACAACTTCACATCTTTATGCACTATTTACAAGACAAATGAAACACCAGAATGTGGCCATATTTGCTGCAGCATGAGACCGACTCCTGAAACTCCTTTTGGATTTTTTTGAGTAACTGTTTGAAGCTAGTTAAACTCTTTCTGCAGTTTACTTTGAGATTTGAGAGCAGTGAAATTGTTAAATGATTGTTTTTGATTTTGAGACAACCTCAATTATATTTAAGATCTTTATATGTGCAAAGTTAAACAGCCTACAGACTGCTGTTATTCTGCTAAAATAAAAAGATGATCCAGATGAATGAATTTTTCTTTTCTCAAGATAAAGATTTTGCACCTGCTGTTTTGAATTTGCCTTTTTGTGTTCCCCTCCTACACAGTCTCAGTAGGACTGTGCATTTCTCAGAGAGAGAAAATGAGAGTGCAGCATCAACAACAGCACAAAGCTTCTGTGTGGGTAGGCATTGCAGAAAGTTTTTTTTTTTAAATCCAGGGCCTTGCTAGTAGGCACTGCAAACTACCAGCAGTCTTCAACTGAAGGCTTGCAGCTTGAATAAGCCCTTCTGTCAGTGCTGTAAAGTGAAATGCCACTTATCCTATGAGCCTCCAAGATGTCGAGCACAATGACTGACACTCTGATGTCATATGTCAGTGTCTGAGAAAAACAGCTGATGTGTTATAAAAAGGGGTTTTCCAAACTTCCCATTTTTACACTATGCTCTTGTCCACGTTGACTCATGATAAGAAATGAGACAGAGGTTTTTGTTTCCTGGGCAGATGGCTGCTCATGATTGCACACTGACTCCAACGTTGACATAGCCTCAGTTTGACCGCCAGGCATGCATAGGAATCCTTTCAGTAGCATAAAGCTTTAAAAAAAAAAAAAGATCCATTAACTAGTTTTTTTTAGCCACTCGAACAAATGAGGGAATTAAGCTTCATTCAATTTTGCATTTTTGTATCTGCAAAGTGTCCATTAGGGCCATTCTCATTTTATTTTCAAACTGTTATGGGCTTGAGTAAAACAAGAAAAAGGTGATGTAGAGCAATAGCCCAGGGGAACTCAATCATTTGTCAATGTCTGCAATATGACAAATCACTATCTGAGAGATACAGTATCCTCTGCTGCTATTAGCTGACAACTTTTTGCCTTCTTGTGCCTCCCATAATTGCAAAAAGAGGAAGAAAATACTCCTTAGAACCGTGTCTACTTATTTTCTCGGATGTGACTGATTGACCTTCTATAAAATGTGCAAACACTTCATTCTCATGGTGCCAGACTTCTTGCCGTAAAAAGTGTGGGAAAGAAAACAGTAAGAAGCAGCAGTAGACAGAGTTGAGTGACATGACAATACATACAGCATCACGAGATGGCAGACATACGTCTACCATCAGAGATCTGTAAATCAAATCTGTATCAGGGATTATAGGAGTCACTTTATGAGTACTTAAAGTCCCCCACAGCTCAAAAATGTGTTTTGCTTATTGTTACCTCACTTGATTATTTGACCCTCACTGTGCATAATGATGCTTGTGCAGAGTTTCCCCACTCAAAAGCAAATTTCAAATTAATCTGCTGAAGGTTTCAAGTTGCTTTTGTGCTCACCTTAAATCTGCACATACAGTACAAGCAGGATTTTGTGACATCACAACCGGTTTGGAGGCCCAGTAAGGTCCGACATGCAACTTAGACATGCATGATGGGAAAACTCCAGCTCTTACTGAGAATGCATCCTGCATCCAGTAGTTAGCATATATTATATATAGCATATTTAAAAGATTCTGAATATTTCAATGAGAGAGAAGGAGTATCAGTTGAAGCAGAGCTATTTTACATCCACTAAAACATGACTTATTATAGGCCTAATCCTTAACTTATTTGGGTAATATATTTTGTCCTTGACACCAATACACTAAAATAGAGCTACTTCAGTATACCAAATGTTTGTTGAATCCACAGTTATCTTTTTTTGGCAGGCAATACACTGTCATTCATTGTCAGATAGGTTCAAATTGGTAACACATTAGCGTCTAGGTTTGTCTATCTACTGGTTTTAGGAGAGAGCCAATCAGAGTTTACATTAGTGCCTTACAGCAATAACATTTGCAGTGTATGTGAGGTTAGGTTCACAATTTATCAAGTCTGTCTTAAACAAACAGTCAGATGCCCGTATGAACACTGAAAGAGGTTTTCCTCTCTGTAATCATTCCTCCTGTTCATACTGGCTAAAAGATTCCCTTAAATCGTGCTTTTAATGTAAGGGAAGGCCAAAATCCACACATTCATTTTGTACAAAAAATACATTTAAAAGTTTATCTGAAGCTTATATGAGGCTTCAGCAGTCTGAGTTAGTCATATCGAGTGGATATCTGCCACATTTACAGTCTTTTTAGCATCAAATTCCCTCTTTGTGTTTCCTCAGACAGTGTTTCCCTGTTGAGCTGCGGTGGAAGTATCGTAACAAAAAGAGGGACTCTGGCATAAAAAAGACTGTGATGTTGAGAAATATCTACTTGATTTGACTCATTTGGACAGCTGAAACTTCATATTAGCTTCAGATTAATTTTTAAATACATTTTTGCATAGAATTGTAGCTTTTGGCCCCCATCACTCACATTATAAGTGCAGTATGAAGGGGTCTTCTAATGGCCAGTATGAACAGGAGGAATGATTACAGAGAGGAAAACCCTATTTCAATGTTCATTTGGGCACCTGACAGACTTGAAAAATTGTGAACCTGTCCTTTAAGTAGATTTAAAGGCCTTGCTTTGCTGAGTGCAACCCTCTTCTGCTGCTGCCGACTGCAGTCCATAAAAGCTAACATAGCTACAAAACAAGACCGTTTGCTCGGCAAGAGTGACGTTAAACGAGTAGAATATGTTTGCTGTGATAACCGTGAACAGAAAGTGTTATTATTAAGTATTTGTCAGCTAACGTTCAGTGTTAGCCTCTCGGCTACAGGGCCAGAGACAGACAGAGGGGCCCGCTGAGGCTGCTTACCCTCTCTATATTTCCTGCGCAGTTTTCTGTGGACGTTTTTGACGACCCCTGACAGCTTCTCCTGCTCTTTCTTGCCCGGTGCTTCATCTGGAATCGGCACGTAGAGCAGCTCCGGGATGTTTTCCGTCTCCCCTGTCTCGACATTGTCCCTGGGGTCCATAGCACAGCACCGCACCGCCGATGCTGCCTGCGCCGCCAGTTGTTTCCCCTTTTCTCAGCTGCAACCCGACCGGCGAACCGGTGGACCGGCCAACAACACGCAAGCTGATTGGTTGGACTTGACAAACATGCTTCCGAACTGACAGCCCAACGTCCAATCACAGGCCTGGAAGCATACCTGAGCCAGAGTGCGTGTCGTGGTGAGTTTAAATGCACCACGTAAATCCCACAACTCCTTTTCCTAAAGTTATCTCAACAACACATGACATGACAGAAAAAAAACTGTTTGCTTTCAATGATGTCAAAGACTATGAAATAATTTCTTCTTCTTTGAACAAAAAGGCTTTAAAAACTGTCTGGAAATTTAATTGATACGACTTATTTGTGTGATTTTACTTCTTATGTTTATTTTTTTCCCCTCTCAAATCAGTTATTTATTTTAATTAGATTATTTATGTATTTATTTTAATCTAATTATACTTATTCATGGCACCCTTGCTACCCTGCATTTCACTATACATTGTTTTATATGTGTGTATGAAAAAGCATTCATAAAAGTATAAATAAAGTTAAGTTGGGGAAAAAAATTGCATGACATGGAACACCATGCTTAGGTGTGTATATGCCAATACATAATTTTTATTCATAAGCTAAAATGACCATTAATTTTTTAAGTTATTCTGTAAATGGTGCTTAATTTAACTGTTTTTAAAGGTCTTCATACTCATAATGTGACAAAATCACACTATAAACCACATAATTTATGTTGGTAGTAGTAAACACATGATTATAGATGTGTTCAGTACAACCTACAGTGATTTGGCACTGATACAGCAACACAACAAAGACCCTTGGCCAACTGCCTCGACAAGTGTGATAATCTGATTAGGCCCTGAAATGGGTTGTAGTCTGTGCAATAGATTTGGAGTAGAGTTAGTGTGACTGGACATGAACATGATTTTGAGTCCTGTTCGGGGGGATAGTGTGAGAAAAGGCACCAGGAAAAAAAGCCCCCCAAAAAATACACAATGAAAGAAATGTCCCTTGTGGTGTGATTTTTGGTGTAAATATTTCAGAGGCATTACATAAGTATTAGACACCTCAAAATTTGTAAGTCTCCTGAATGCATTCAACTGTCAAATAGGCTAAGAAATCAAGTCTAAATAACAGTAATACAACAGTAAACTGTAAATTACTTGAGGAATCAGTGGTGAATATATGTACAGAGAGGCCCAAATAACTGTTGCTTAAGTATGGTATACTGTAAGCCTTCAGTGGTAAAATTGGTGTTAGTATGCACATGAAGTCAACAGAAACATCTCACATTTACTATGAGAAATTCACATCCTATACAGGGTTATGAGGATAATTTTATATTTAATTTATCATCTTTACAGGACAAATTTTGATTTAGTCCACCTGTATGATTTTGTGCTTCCCCATTTGACTTGTGCTAACTGTATATATGTTGTATATAGTGTCACCCAGTGGTTCCAGTCTTATTTGTTCGTTTAATTTGGAGGACTTGTTGCAAAAGACAGATCTCCACTTGTCCTTTTCATCTTTTCATTCATAGTTGATTAACAACGTGCCACATTTGTCAAAAAGAAAAACACTGACTTGGTTGATTCTAAAGGGGTTCACTTGTTGCAACAATGAAATTATTATTTGAAACAATTAAAATCTTGCCATTTCTACACTGCTTTTATCCTAAAGTAAACTTGAGCTCAGGACAATTGCATCTAAAGCCTCAAAATCCCAACCGAAGCTATAAATTCTTTTAAATCCCTTGAAGAACATAACTATTCCCATCTTCCAAAAATAACCCATAGCACATGATGGTGACTACACTGTTTACTTAGCTGCAGATAGACCTGCTTGAGGCACTATGATACTGTCGTGGATGGGATGTAATTACATCATAAAACCATACTAATTTTAGCAGGTATTATAAAACCTCATCATGTGAGGTTTCACATGTATGTAAAGGATACCAGTAGTAAACAAGAAAAGTTGTAACAAAGAAATGGGAAAGTCCTGTTAAATTATAATCTATTTAACTGTTCTCCATTGCAATTTGTAAAGTTTTATTGCTGTGTTTATAAAGATCGATTTGGATTTTCTCTCACTTAACTTTAAATGTAATTGTGCGGTATATATTGTGTGGGTCAGATCATAAGTCATTCATTTTGTATCTTAATATTTTAATACATTAATATGAAAATGTGTCATATTTTATTAGAGATAACATCTTTAGATTTTCTGACAGTTTAAAAAAAAACATCTAGCACTGCTCATCCAATTTCAATGAGAGTAAAAAGTGGTGAATTTATACAATTTTCCTAAAGCTTTTTGTTTTTTTTAAATGATCAGACCTTAAATGTTGTGATTAATTTGTAATATATATATAACTTTGACAAATATGTTACGAGTATACTAAAATTCTCCTTAGTTAGCATAATCACAGAGGCTTGGCCTGTCATCCACAGAGACCTGACATGGTGGAAATACTGTAGACTTCATATTTAGGTTGAGGATAAATTTGTAAATAGCTTTGGTTTTTGTTTTTTAGTCCCTTTGGTCATGGAAACTAAGTAGCCTTGATTGGTGACTAAATTTAACATTTAGATTTTACTTTTCAAGTGTTGAGTATCTTGGGTTCACTCAAGACATGCCCTCTTCACATGTCTTTCATATAAAGGTGCCCTTTTCTCTAAGACAGTGGTTCTCAAACGTTCTCACATCAAGGACCCCTAAACTGACACAATTTAGACCATGAACCCTCGTCTGATAAGATTTTTGCTTCTGGATGTTTTACAGAAAGTGTATGAAACCCATGACCAACATAGTCGTACTTTCTGTCATTGTGTGACACTTATGGATGGAATAATAGTGAAAATAAATTATTCCCCTTTTTGCTGGGTACCCCCTAGAACCTCTCAAGGACCTCTGAGGGTCTCCAGACCCCATTCTAAGAATCGCTGCTCTAAGAAAACTGGCCCATTTTTTGATATTTGAAGCCAAGGCAGCGCTCCTGCTTCTATGTAAAATACTTCAATGCTCTAGATGCTGATTCACGTACTTGGACTCTATTTATCACCGCACTCGAGTAATAAAAGGCCTAGAAAGAGGTCAGACAGGCATCTGTTAGTGTGGAAATGAAGACAGTTGGCTGGCTGCGGTCTGCAGTAGCTATTAAACATTGAGGTCATCATCAGTATATGCAGTCTAACAGGTGTAAAGTTCAGCCAACATGCTGCGATGATATGTGGCCAAAACAAGCTCCACCTGCACAGCTAATAAGAATTAATTGTTATTGCTTTTGTTGCAAGGCAAACACCTAATACTCAGAGCCAGGCCAACTAACAGGAAAATGTCATGTTTAATAAGTAAAGAAACTATTTATTAATATAATACTGACAGCAGAAGGGTGTCACACCTCTGGCAGTATTACAAATCAGATACTAATCACTAAAATGACATGATCTCATTTAAAATAACTAAAAGACAGAAAGGTGAGGCTGAATTGAAATGTAGGACTCAGCACATAACTAAGTGTTGAACAAAAACCCTTGTTCTTGAAGGCTAATATTGGACTTTGAACAATACAAAATGCATAGACATGTAATTAATTACAGATATATACACCCTTCTGCATGTCTGACTTGTGAAAAATGCAACTGTGTTTCTTTTAGTAGCTAAAAATGTTCATGTCCATCTGGCAAACAAGAGTGGTAATCCTCGCAGTGGACTGCCCAGAAATCCCCTGGCAAGAATACTACTGCAGCTGTGTTCAGCTCAAAACAGAGCCAAAAGCCAAAGTTCAAATGGAGCAAGAGCTAAAAGCTATAGCTACAAGTGACTTGATTTGACACTCTGTCCATTCAATCTGAGACCAAATTACTCAGCTACTTTGGACGGGCATTGCAAACTGTCAGAGGAGTTGTCCACTTTGCCAGATTTACTGCTGTGGACTGACACTGAAAGACAGTATGTCAAAAATGCACGCGCACTTGGCTCAACGTCTTCTTTTTGGACCAGTTTCATCTTGGAAAGAAGCCTGCCATTCTTTCCCAGGGAAAGATAAGAAAAGAACGGAACAAGATCAGGAATAATCTGAAACTATTTCCGTCAATTCTCTCAATGTAGCTCTGTGTTCATTTGTAAATATTGAATTTCTGGATGCAGCATGCATCCATAAAACCCAACACATGGCAACTAAACCGTAAAAAAGTCAGCAGGTTAATACTTGTTTTAGTCTACTTGATGCCAAACATATTTTAAAACTGATAGCTGGTGATAACAAGATACGTGATTTGATCAGAATGCAGCCCGCGATAAAAACATTTCAACACACCAGGAACACAAATAAGAATCCAAACTGTCGGGTCAGATCTAGTTTCTGTGTTGCTGTTCCTGAGTTTCAGGGTATGACCCCAGATTTCTGACATAACACACCACTGATGGCATTGCATTCGTGTTTCTTTTTGAAACTCTGTTACTGACCTACGGCATCGGAGGGGGAAAAAAATAACTCTACTATTTAGTTTATTTTTCAATGTCAGCACAGTCCAGTTTACTACAGAAAAATATTATTTGTATTTTGAAACATCATTCCATAATGCCTCAAGCCAGTTTTTAGCCACGCTGACGGCATGGTTCGAGGGACTGCAATGTCGTTCTGTTGGTCGAGCTTCAACTTTGGTCCAGACTGAAAAATCTCAACAACTACTGGATGGTTTTTAATGACATTTTCTACAGACATTCATGGTTCCCAGATGATAAATCCTAATAACTTTGGTCATCCCCTAAATTTTCGACTAGCACCACCGTGACGTTGACATCTGTGATTTTGAGTGAAATGTCTCAACAATCATGGATGGACATTTGGTACAAATATCCATGTCTCCCTTTGGGATGAATTGTAACAATGTCAACTAAAAACCTGTAAAACTAATGACATTTCCATCAGCCTCAGTTGTACTTTATGTTTACTACTAATTACCAGTTGTTATGCTGACATGCTAGTGAATTTGGTTAACATGTTACCTGCTAAACATCAGCATGTTATCAGCATCATTGTGAGCATGTTAGCATTTAGCTAAGCACCGCTGCGCCTACAGCCTCACAGAGCAGTTAGCATAGCTGTAACCTCTTAGCCTCGTTTCCAATGAACATGCTGGATACTGAATTCCAGAAACTGCATGAACAATTAATTTCTTAATTTTTTTCATAAGAACTGGACCCACACCACACCTCCCATTTGATCCTTTCCTTAGTATTTGTGATCATGAATGCATTTTTTAAAAATATTTTTTTTGCTATATGTTTAAATATGTATGTGGATTGACTGTGTTATGTATGCATTAGTGCTCTAAGCATTGAAATAAAAACTTGTTAACCTCACTGATGTGTCAACAGCACAATTTATTCATTCCTTATGAAAAGTAAATGTAGCTTACACAAATACTATGATTTGGGGTGTCATTCATACACAGCACACTGACGATTTCCATTTACACCTCGAAAATGAATTAATGCTCTGCAGAAGTGATCAGTGTGAGAAATGGTCCGCAGCCTGTTGGCTGAGTCTACAGAAAGTTTTATGTACAGTAAAGCATAAAGAAAATTGGTTATTACTCTTAATAACAGAGAGTTAACATACTCCCATAGGGAATATACAGCATTTATTCTGATGTGTGTCATATAAACTTTGCAATTAATGCCCATTTTTATCTACTGCTCTTCTATTTAGACCATTAATAACTGTGCATGTCTTCTCCAAATAAATATCAAATGTCATGATAGTATGTAGCGGAAAAAAAGGAGTTAAAATCTACTAAACTAACAGACCTTGTGGTCTCATGTGAGTTCCTTCTACACTCATAGACCTCAGAGGTTTATTTTAAACATAACCACAACTGAAACTGATTTTTACAGCTTCACTTAACCTATCTTGTTGTTTTTAACTGGCTGCCTCTCACCCTGACAGAAGAGCCAAACCACAGTTATTAAATACAGCCCGAAACAGGCAAGAAAATCATAATGGTATGCCACAACTAAAAATACCACTAACAAGGTGGCGTATAACAATGTTTTTGAGATATTGCTACAGGAAAAAGTATCTTTCCACCATGAAACATTTCTGTCGATGCCTTCCTGTACACTTGACGCTGACAGAGCTGCAGCAGTGGGTTGGATATCTGCCATCCCTGTGTCTTCATGACTGACCTGAGGGCAGCTGAGGTGTTCCTCATCCAGAGACTCACTGATGGATGGCATGGTTGTGGACAGCAGTTTGCTTCTGCTTACAGAGGGCCTTTTGCTCACACTCAAACCTGTATCTTTGCTGTGGTCTTTAGAGGCCTGTGCTCCTGTGTGAACAGCCCTCAGACAGTGCATGTACAACTCTACCTCGTCGTCGGAGTCGGACTCTGCTGACGCGCTGTCGTGGCTTGTTTGGTCACTTACAGGTTCATCTGTTAAAATGCACAAACCTCCCTCTGCAGCTGCGAAATCACTCTCATCTTTCCCAGCTTTTGATAGGTCATGTGTAACACCCTGGTTGCTTTGAAATTCCTCCTCTTTGCAAGGATGCATTTCAGTTGAGATGTGTGCATTTTGCCCTTCTCCTGTATTTTCTTTGTCAATTACATTCTTGTCTGCACCTTCCTGCACAATGTTCACCGGAGCAGATAAACCATCCTTGACCTTGTTTTGTGTACTGTCTAACCTCTCTTCAAAGCACTCGACTTCATCCTGTCTGTCTGCTATTGCTGTATACTCTGACTCTGCATCTACAATTTCCTCCTCTCCTGCCTCATCGACTAACATTTCCTCCTCATAATCAGGATTCTCCTCTTCTATGTTTTGCTCTTCTGGTTTTACCTGATCCCCCCACTTCACGTCTGTTTCATCTTCATCGTAGAAGTCTATTTCCATTTCTTCCTCCTCCTCTATCTCATCCTCTTCTTGGATGTCTGTCCCTTTAATATTTACCTCTTGCATCTCTGCAAAGTGTTTTTCTTTTTCGAACTCTGCCTCTTCTTCTTCCTTTCCCTCCCCTATTTCAGTATCTTCTGCTATTCCTTCCTCACCAGGTATATATTCCTTCTTTGTGGTTTGAACATAGTCTAATTCTTTCCCAAACACAGTCTCAACAATTTCTTCCTCTCCTATTGTGCTCCTGTTCTCTACCTCCAAAGCATCTTCAGCTTTGTCCTCTTTCTCCTCAACGGCTGTGATCTCCAAAGTTTCTTCCTCTGTTTTCTTCTCTATTGTATCCTCATTTTTCTCAATCCCTGTATCCTCCATTAGTTCTCCGGACTCTTTCTCCACTGCTTCTGTGTCCTCTGTGCTTAAGTTTATCACCTTGCTTCCCTCTTCATCTGTTAAGATGTTTTTTTCCTCTTCCTCAACCATCATTTCCCAGTTTTGTATATCAGTAATCTCCGCTAAACTAAAATCCTCCGGTTTTGACACTTTAGCTTTCGTTTCTACCTTTTCAGAAATAATCTCTGCTTCATCTTTTAGCTCCACAAACATGTCACCATGTACGTGATTGTTACACGTCACTGCCTTTGTCAATGACTCAGCTGCTTCACCACTGACCTCAATTTCAGCTGAGTGGTCTGTTTCATCTTCATGCAAATTGTTTGCCACTTCATTTCCATCTCCCATGTTACTAGTTTCTTCCTGAGTTTCGAAATGTGTCTCAGGTGTTGTGACATCCTTTTCCTCCACAATTTCAAAGCATGAAACACTTTCAGCTTCTTCTGTAGCTGAATCACTGATATGGTTAGCATCCAAATCATGTAAAGTTTCTAATAGTTTATCCTTTTCTGGAGATGTATTAGTGGTTGTTGATCTAATTATGGTTTCGTCAATGTTTTCCTCTTTGTTTGACTCATCTACAGAGTCATGACTATTTGCTCCACTGCTGCTGGCCTGTTGGTTTGCGTCATCGCTAACATGCTCTGATACACTCTGAGGAGGCTGAAGTGAAAGAAAAGAGGTTTGTTGACTGTCCTCTTGTGTTTCACTCTGTGAGAGTTTTTCATCCAAATATGTTTTAATTTGTGTACATGTACTCTCTGGCAGTTGAGCCTGATCTGTTTCTTCTCTAGTTTGGTTTTGGAGGTCACAGGTCAGAATGTCTTCCTGTGCTTTTCCCTGGGGACATGAAGTGTCTCCGGATATTTGTGCATCCAACAAATCCGTATTTAAAATGTTCACGGTCTGGGGATGACTTGTTATATCTCCTAATGGTGATAATAGAACCTGAGGTGTATCTGTGCTTCGCTGGTCTGATTTTTTAATCTCAACCGGATCTTGCAGAGTGTCATGGTGCAGAGTGTCATGTGCTGTCATACTCAAATTTGCCTCTTCTTTCTCAAGGAGAGGAGTATTCAAATTGGCATCTAAATATTCTTGGTTTGATTCCTGAGTCTCTATCACATTTCTCTGCAATTTGTTGTGGTTACTTTCAGTATCTGCTGAAACAGTGGAGCTACTCTCCCTTCTTTCAGTGTGAGGATAACTTTGAGTTAAGTCTGCAACACTCGGTTTAGCCAATACTGGATTTCCACAATCCCCTAAGCTTTGACTTTCATTTCCCACTCTGCCAAACATCTGATGATAAAGTGGAGCCACCACAGTTCCAAATGTGAAGCTGGTGGTCTGGCTAACAAGGCTTTCACTGCTCTCAGCTGAAACAACACTGTCAGCTGTTTCACTGGCAGTGTTGCTACCGCATGTGTAATTCACGCCTTGCTTCTGACTTCTCTCCTCAGCTCTAGAGATGGACTTGTGGATATTTTGGCCTTCTGCAGAAGCAGGCTCATCATTTGAATGTGATGGGTTGTCTGGGATATCTGTGGCAGTTGCACCTCCGGTTAATGTTGCTGAGTCAGACAAATTTATGCTCTCAGGTTTCTCTGGCTCGTTGTTAGATATGTAGTCTTGTGCTCGTGATGTATCATGTCGGACATCAAGAGAGGTTTTGCTGCATGTTGCCAGAGCTTCAGAGACAAACTGATAATCTTCTGTTTTGCTGTTCCCCTCAGGAAAAGACTGTGTATCTGAATGCTTTTCCACTGGGTTTTCTTCTTTGGCTGCCTGTTTTGCTTCTGGAGGTGATGCATCACTTTCACCACCATTTACTACACCGTCTCTTTGAGCAAAGTAGTCCCTCACCCGAGCCATCCGCGCTGCCTTTCGGCGGCTTCTTCGGCTGCAGTTCTGTCTGCTCTCAGTCTGTCCATCAACAACATGGATAGATTAATTACAGTTAGCTCACACAATAGTTATGCTGTTATAAGGAGAGGGAGCAGGGTGACATTTAAAGGTGAATGTCACACAGTATTATACTCGGATTTAATACTGTCCTTGCATTTTAAATTAAATTAAAAAAGGAGAACGATTAAAATACTATTGAAATAGCATGCACAACAAAATATGAAACTTTGAAGAAGTGCAAGCATGGACAGAGTGTTCTTTTGGTGCACAGCACATTATGTTACACTGGTGCTACTCAAGCTCCAGTCATGTGACACTCACTCAGAAAGGAGAGAGGGATCATCTTAAGTTTCCTATTCGTCTTGTACCTCATAAACACACTATAGTATGTTTAAGCTTCCTTTCAGAGCTAATAATGCATCAAACCATGAGTGATAGTATTGTCAATCACTTCATTTTACAGCACTTGATGATTTAAAACATCAGGACGATTAGGTAGTGTCAAGTAAATTGTTAATCGCAAGATATAATATTATGCTAACTTAACCTGCAAATGTGTTAGTGTAATGAAATAAGCACACATGTACAGTATGTCATGCATTGAATTGGCTTGTTCAAACATGACTATTGTGAGACTGAGACTATTGTGTTTTGATTCATAGAGGAAATGGTAAGTATTGGTGTTATTTTCCACGCACCTCTAATTTCTGTGCTTCTTCCTCTGAAATTCCTGGCCGACCGTCAGAGATTTGATTTACTTCCACAGTATCCACTTTCTCTCCATGTTTTGAAATATCTGGAGAAAAGAGACATTTTACATTTGTTTTGTAGCTGTATTATTACAGTCATGTTTAATTTCAGGATTAGAAAAATTAATGTTTACCTGCTGGTATGTTTTCCTGTGATGACGTTTCCTCAGCTGACACGATTTCCACAGCAGAGAAGTTCTGACTGTGAATTAATGAAAAATTAAAATACAATGGAAACTTGTAAACTTTTACATGCATATTATCAATTAACAAACTGTTTAAGCTGATGATGGGGTTTGTCAGAGAAAGGCACAATATTGCTGTTTTAAAGTTTTTGGTTTCCCATTTAAAAACAGCCTGTATGAATTGTTACACAACTCTTGCATCTTTCCACAATTTTGTAAACCTCTTGTATTATTTGTTTAACAATGACACAGAAAATTTATATGAAATGGTTTATTTCAACTTAGAGATTATAGATGTTATGTGCACCAAAATAAACCAGTTTGGCTACCTTATTTTTACGCTTCAGAATATGGTAAAATTTGACTTGTTTTATATTAATTCTAAAACACTACTTGATGGCTTCAAACAAAAAAGTCCTGACAGTGGTTTCAACCTGGGGGTCAGACCCCCACCAAGGCGTCATAAGATAAAAAGGGGTCAAATTAATGGATAAGAAGATAAAATATTCTTCTGCTACACAAAATAATGCATATTTTTTCTGACTTTTCTCTTATCTTTGTATGTTTCTTGTGGAAAACTGAAAACTGTTACCTCTTCAGACCTCAGAGAATTATTGAACTTATTTAGTGGAACTGAATTGACCTTTGCACAATTAGCCAAACATGTTCTACAGTATCCTCACCTGACAGTCTTAAGGCAACTTTTCTTCTGTGAACTTTCCTTTTGTGATGTCTCCTTCTGGTCTTTTGTTCTCTGGTGACAGAACAAAACATAGTTCTTGTTGTTATTGTTGGACCAGAATGTTCCAACAGGAGTCTCATACCTCAGACAAAAGTCAACTCTGGCTCCGTGCTGCCCGAATGGGGGCACTAGGGTTATCTTAAAGGAGAAACAGTCCATCAGACCGTCACTGGAACCGGGTATGTACTCTGCCAGGAGGTCAAAGTGACTCGTCCAACCGTCCAAACTGGTTCGGATGTATACCGCTTTATCGAAGGAGATGTTGAGGACACGGATCACTCCTTTCACTATAGTGGTCCCTGGAAGTAACTCGATGGTCTCCAACTCTACTTTCTGCTCCTGCACCTTGACGGACAGCTCCTCAGTAGACATCGGAACGGTGAAAGTGAAAGGAGATAGGAAGTATTCCTCTGCATCTTTACCTTCGCTGTCGGAAGAGTCATATCCTGGCAGCTTGGGAACATCCCATGTGTCAAACTCCTTCACATGCACCAAACTGAGGCCTTTGGCGTCCGCAAAGGACACTCTTCTTGAGCCACACACAGGTGGCTCCCATTCCTCATCAGAGACCGAGCTCCTTCTCCGTGGGAGAGGAGAGGATTTGGGCCTGATGCCGATCACCACATCGCAGTCGTCATCGTCTATGTCCAGGGAGATGAGGCCTGGCACTCCTAAGAGGCTATAGGCACCAGAAGTTTTTGGTTGTCCCAGAAACTCCATGGGGCTCTCTGTGGAGAGTCAGCGGGAAGTGAACTGCAGCTCTTCTGCTTCTGGCAACTGACATTCAACATGCTCTGACTTAACAGATGGAGTCGAGTTACAGATGACATTGTTGCAAGGGCCAACACTATAAATAGGCCAGAAAGGACTCAAACTATGTACAGTAGTCTAAACTCAGGAGGAGAAAATATCATCCTCTTGCCTCTTTGAGGCACATCACATGATATAATCTGCAATTCTGGACTAATAATTCTAATTTTCCCTCTTAAAACTATTACAACACGTAAAAGTTTTCTGGACATCTCTCTTGTGTAACTTTAATTACTCCTTGGAGAGTTGTAATGCTACTTGTACAGCAAGCATTAGATTTACCACAGCAGCTATTTTTTTTGCTTTTGGGTTACACAAGATCTAAAACAGAACAAATGGCTTCTGGACACTGTTCAGGCCTCCACAATAATTTCACTGACCAATAGCTGACTCTGTGATGGTGCAATAACTGTGAAAATAAGTATGAAAGAAACAACCATTCCACATAAGCTTATTCTTTTATCTGTTTGCAGCTTATGCCGTATCAAGATTTATCTGTGGCTAACAGAATTATACAGTTTACAGCTATGCATTGTGTTTGGACTATTTCCTGTGTTTATCTTACAGCTGTGACAAAGTGGCGTATCAAGCTCAAACCATGACCAAAGTGGTTAATCCTTAATCTTGCTGAGCAAATAAAATACATTTTTCAGCAGTGAGTAAGAGTGCTGTGTCTTAACTGAGGAATGGTGAGCCCTCCCCTTATTTGGATGAGAACAGTATAAAAGCAAAGTCAAGCCTGTTAAGGGAGGATAATATCTGGGGGCATTTTCTCCAAAAGGAAAGAACCAAACTGTGAGAGCATGTAGGATCTGATACAAACCGGTTAATTTTCTGAACAATGAGCTCAGAAAATGGAAGAACAAGACAACATCTAAAGGACACTTCATACATAAAAGAAGAAAAAGCAGTATAATTAAATCAAAGAAAGAAAAGAGCAGCGGAGAAACTATTGCACGAGAAATTGGCTAAAACAATGGCAGATGCGGTCAGTACTTGTGAGAGCATCTTCACCAAAACAGCCCATCCTCCATGTAACCTTTCCCCTCAGCCAAACTCCTCAGACGATCCCTCCCCAGAGGACTCACCGCACATCTCAAAACCCTCACTCTCCTACATTGCCCTGATTGCCAAAGTCATCTTGTCCTCTCCCTCCCAGAAACTCAACCTGGCGTCCATCTACAGAGCAATGGAGGAGCAGTTTCCCTACCTCAAGAACCGAGGGCCTGGCTGGAGGAACAGCGTCCGGCACAACTTGTCCGTGAACGACTGCTTTGTGAAGGTAAGCCGCTGTGAGGACGGCAGGGGGCACTACTGGGGTGTTCACCAAGCTCACCTGAGAGACTTCCAGCAAGGGAACTTCAGGCAGTACAGGAAGGCCAGAGGGAGGAGAGAGAAGGAGCAGTATGAAAGGTTTGCAGGCTGTCTGGCTTGGATGGAGACCAGCTGCTTCCTAGGAAGGTTGTGTGAGAATGGATCTGAGTCTTTGGGTTGGGTGGAACCACATCTCCCTCTGCAGGAAGCAAGGAGGTATCAGAGGAGTCCTTTGAACTTGGCCGAAACACATTATCACCCTTGGAGCGTAAGCATGGGCTGGGCAGATACATCCAGCTGGATGAGACGTTACTATTTCCCTGAGAGGCTACCAGACTCATATGGCAGAGCTATAGCTGGGAGAGGGCACAGCAGTCAATCCTTGACCTCCAGGCCGCACTGTTGGGAGACGCATGACCTAATACTGAAAGGCATGAGAGAGTCTTATGACAGCAGGTTCATGACACCGCCACTACAACTGCTCAGCTTCCCAAGGTGCTGGTGTATGTCTCCAGTCATCCCAGAGTTATTAAAAGTCGGCTATTAATTGCACAGCTGAACTGCCTTGAACTGTCACAAAGAAAAGTGAAACACTGATGGAGACTACTGACATGTTTTGCATGTTTCTGAATATACAGAACAAATGTACATTTTTCCTTCAATAATAACTAAAGGGCAGGTAAATAATAATCCAGTAGGTGGCAGAAAGTTACCTTAGTAACAATATCTACAATTCAATCATGAAATGCTCTCATGGTTTGTCCTGCTTTGAGGCATTTTTTGTGTGATAACTTGATTTATTTGATCATCATATTTGGACTTAATTATTGTTATTTGTTGTGAACATAGCTATGCCATGCTAATTCTTATTTTTTATGCCATAACAACAAACAGTTTAATGTGCACAAATATTAACGGATGTATTAAGAGATTGCGTTCCTTAACTTGATAGCCCTCTTATATAACTAGGAGTTGCAACTAATGATTATTTTCATTATCGATTAATATATTGACTATTGTCTTGATTAATCGATTAGTTGACAAATCCTCAAATGTCTTCTTGTCCCAACCAACAGTCCACAACCCAAAGATATATAGTTTACTATAATAGAAGACTAAATAAACCAGAAAATATTCATATTTGAGAAGTTGGAATCAGAGAAAAACTCTTAACAATGATGAAAGTTAGTGGCAATTAATTTTCTGTTGATCGACTAATGGATTAATCAACTAATCGTTGCAGCTCTAAACTAAACTATACCATAACTAAACTCCTGATTATATGGCAGTCTAATCTTGTTCCCCATCCTCTTTCTTCATCATGTACATACACATATGTAACACATTATGTTGCAATAAAGAATTGACATTACAAGAAGCCAGAGCAAGAGTGGGATGCTGTAAAAAAAGAAGAAAACGCAAAACCAAAGAGGCTTTGTATAACATTTCTTATGTCTTAAACAAACCTAGAGTCATTTTCAGGTATTTGTTTGTCTATGTGTTGGACTTGTACACTCTAGGGTATACTTCATTTATCAACAGCCCAAATTAAAACACTTTTATTTGTGTTTAATAGATGTACTGATATGCTATTCAAATAAAAGTGCAGACACAACTGTAAATAGCTCTTTGATAATAGTTTGACAGCTGTGTAGCTGCAGAGCTCTTTTTGTTGTTCAAAACTCTCAGAAACTGCATCTCTAAATAAAGTCACAGACAACCATACTTGTCTTTTCTCAAAGAGGAGCCTTTGTTTTAATCATAAAGGACATTAAATTATGCTTGTTTTGCAGCATTTTGTTTTTTTAAACCTTCTGCTGTTTTCTTTAGTTTTAAACTGGATATCAACAAAAAAGTGCCAAAAAAAGCATTCTTACTGCAAAAAAAAAAAAGGTAACGGAAATGGAAAGAACAAAATCATCTTTTGTCTATTAATATATATATATATATATATATTTACATTATTATAATGTGGATGTTATATTTATTGATTAATATACTACAGATGCAGAAAAAACTGTCCTCACTACAAATGTGGAGACACTCACCACGTATGCACTGTTACTTTTAAACCATTTTGAGCCTAAAATAGAAACGATCTGAAGCTCTAGCTAATTTGGTAACTATTTTTTCTTCTTTTTCACACCCCTGTAATCAACTGCTATTCTCACAATCTATTGACTGACACTGTAACTCCTCCCCCACAAGTAGACACATAACTCCATCAGTTCTCTCCCATCCTCACGCCAAACTGCATGACTTGGAGACATCAACACTGCCTGGCTGCTCTGAATTGACTATTCACCTGAACAGTAAGTAGGTTTAATGCTATCCTGATACAAAGAAAGACTTTAGGCATCAGAGAGCTTTTGAATATGACTGTGCCATCAGTTTTTAGGAAAGTTAATACTTGGGTTCTACATTTTAGGAGTAATTGGTTTGTATTTTTCACTCTTTCTGTGTATGTTTAGAGTCTCTTTCTCTCTCTCTCAATTTTATGCAGTGCCGCGAGAAGTTCAGATATAGATAAATAATTTATTTATAGATAAAAGTTGACTTTGAAAACTCCATGCAAGCTGTCGTGGATCTCTATATCCGTCACATAAGAAGTCACAGATAAATTTACTGACTCTATTCTGTGTCAAATATGAGTGATTTGAATTGTAATCTTCTGAAATTATAAAAGTGAAACTGTACAGTAATTGTCATACACTGTCTGTTTGTTAATAACGTAACAAAAAACAAAAACCTTTGTTGAGGATGCTGTTATTTAAGAGCATATATAACATATTGTTTTCATTTGTGCAAAGGTCTGGATGATGTTAATGTAAAGAAATTAGCATTTTTGGCTAATTTTGTTGATTTGTTCATTTAATATCCTAAAATACTTATTCTTTATTTTCTGTTTCTGTTCACATGCATTTCATTTCTTACATGGAAATCAAGGATTTACTAACTTTATCTAGTCTGTGGTTCAGTCAAATTGTTTCTGCAGTATTTATTTATATTCATAACCTTGCATTCTTTATATTTGTTGTGAAAATAAATGTCTTTTTATGGAAAGGAATGTCTTTGTCTTTCTCTTGGCATGACTCATTAGCCAATTTCTTCTGCTGTTTCAAAATTCATAATGAATTAGTTTTCTTTCCGGCCATGTTTTTAAAGCAAAGCTACAAGAAGGGGAAATTTAGCAGTGATGCTCAAGTGCATACTGTACTTTTCTACCGTACTTGTCTTACAGCTTATTTAGTGTTGACTGTTTTCTTTTAGCACCTGTGCTGGAATGCCTGAGTCTCCTCTCAGTCCCACGGCAGCCCGTCAAACCCCAGCCAGCAGCCTCATCAGTCACACAGACAACGTTGCAGGAGAGAGTGTAGCTAATGGGGACTCCTGCAGTGAAGTGAGCAGAGGAAACTGGCAGAGTCTCCACCATAAACAGGTATCTTCATCCTCTTCCTCCTCCTCGTCCTCCCCCTCATCCTCTTCTTCTTCCTTCGTCTCTTCCTTCTCCTCTTCATAAGCGGGAAATAGAACAGTCTTAGGCAAACAGATGTCAAGAGAAATACTGCATGTCAACTCCATATTGGACGTCCTCTGACAGGACACCAAACCCAGAGTCTGCAGCTCTGTTGACAGTGGCGGGGATTTCATATGAGGTCTGATCCGAGTTGGGAGTTGACACACAGAACTCTGTTTGCCCTTCATTATTAGTTTGTGAGTCAGGGCCAGGGAGGAATAATTGTCCACAGACCTAGGCCAAACAGATGCAAGTGAAAGGCAAATAAGCATGGCCCAACATAATTTTATGGTTGTCTGTTACGATTCCATCCCTGGGAAATTTTATCTAAGGGATCAATGAAACAACCCAGATAATGAACGTCTGGTCGCCACTCCTTCCTTCAGTCTGTTTGCTCATCTTGTCAATTTTGCTCTGCTCTTTTCTCTTAATTCGTTTTCAAATACAGTACTTGTTGTGGCCCTCAACTTGTGAGCCTGCAGAATTTTAACAACTGAAAACATTGGCACTGTCCATAGTAAAAGGTCTGCTAGCCCTGCAACTCTGTGAGTTGAATTTTTGAAGATGTTATTTTTATGTAATTTTCAGCTGACTATAGTAAGTCACAATGTCATAACGACACCGTTGCATTGTTACCTAGAAGCCAGAGTGTGTTTACAGTCTTCAAAACATAATAATGGCTTGTGTGTGAAAGTTTTTCCAACCTGCAAATTTTTAGAAATATTGCAAATGAAAACTATTTACATTTAGGATTGGTTTTCTTGCATAATAAAGGAGTGGGGCCTCCATCTGTAATGTATTTCCTTTGACTGCAGCATCCAACCCACACACCACCCAGTGATTTATAAAGCATGATAATGAAGCCAGCGGTAGTGTATGTTGATGCCGCTTTTATAATCTGACACGAAAGCAGATTGAGGAATGACACAAAAAGTTTAAGACAAGGACTGCAGCTAGCAAGCATTTTCATTAATTAATCTGTTGATTTTTTTGTGGTTAATTGATTCTTTTTATAGTCTAAAAATTGTCAATAAACTGTGATAACTGTCCATCACAATTTAGTCTTCAAGGTCCTTTTTTTGTTAACTAACAAAAAACCAAAAGATAAAAATCAAATATATTCAATTTGCAAAGATAGAGAAGCAAATCCTTACATTTGAGAAGCTAGAACTGGTGCATGTTTTGCTTTTTTTTTCTTGATGAATAAATTCTTTAAGCCAATAAAATATCTGATACATTTTCATCAATCGACTAATCATTTTAGTACTATGTAACACTAATTCACACATGCATATAGCATGCAAATAGAGATCATTACACTGGTTGTACCAAAGCAGGAATTCTTCATTTTCTTAACATTTTTGCTTATCGATGCAGTGGAAACAGCAGAGGTTTTATCTCATAAGACTGATGACAAATGACAAACTCGAGGTCCCTGGTGTGTTCTTCTTTCATTACATCCTGCGAGCTGCTAAGATATTACTCCAACATAGACGTCAAGGCTTCACTGAAACTCATGAAGAACACAAGGTCACATCTTTGCACATCCCAGCGATTGACATTTAAGACTTAGCACAACTTTAAAAATTTTGTGTAGTAGCTTGATTTTCTCACAAACTCCAGGCGGCAATTTATTTTTCAGACAAGCAAGAAATAAATTGCATGTTTCCCAATAATCAATTGCACAAGTATTATTTTTTAGTAGTGTTTGTAATACAGTGTGTTGAATTTGTTAAGAGGCTTTTGTTGTTTCTTAATTCAGCCATGACAATCGCTGCTGCCTCTGTTTGAATACAAAAGAAGGACCACTCTGTTATTTGTCTCTCAATCAGTAACAGTCCAGATCGGTTATTATTCTGTGAGTGTTTGCCTTTATTAATACCCATACACTTCTATTAGGAGTCACAACAAGCATGTAATTGTGCTGCTAATTAACTGGTCAGCCTATCTCCCATCTCATTTAGGGTCAATGACACAATCTAGCACGATGATGTCCACAAAAGGTTGATTCCCATTCAATGGTTATTACTGACTGGTGAACTCGGGAGGTGGGGGGTGGGGGGAGTAATAGTAGCTGTCTAGCTAGATACATACTTAGCATTTCTATACTAAATATATACGAACTGGAAATCAGTCTTGTGGTGCGGTAAAATCTTTACAGATCCCCTCCAGACATAATGTATATAGAATACTCTTCTTTGAATAATAACTTGTGTCTGATATGGTTTTTCCATCAAAAAAGTTCAATTATCTTGTAAAAATCCTAAAAATTACATCTCCTCCTTCTTTCTCATTAAAAATTCCAGACTGTAAGAATATGTAAATATATGTAATTTCTAATGTTTTCCTGCTGGAAACAAGATGTCTCCTACTTCGCTGTAAAGTCCTTTCTCAGTGTTTGTGCACTGGAGGCTTCAAGTTTCCACATCACACTTGTATAAAAAGAATATTGGATCAGGATTGGCTTCCAAACTATTTGTGATGTCACAAATTATGCTCATAGGCATAATTGCAGAATTCCAAGAATAGACAGAAAACTGAGGACAAGAAGGGATCTGCAAAATGCAGCTAGATGCAGCAAGAGAGGAGATGAGAGAGATAAAGGTACATTTGAATAAGCCATTAGCAATAAGTTGGGATGCCCAGTAGAACTTAAACCTCTGCCTAGGCATGTTAGAAAGTGTTTAAAATGTATCCTCATCATCATAAAACTGATATGAAGTCTGGAAGATAATGATTTGATTAACCCTGTTAACAGACAAACAAGCGGAGAGGAGTGAAAACATAACTTTCTTGGTAAGGGTAAAAACATACATGACAAAGGCAAGAGGGATGTCAGCGCCTTACCACCCCAAGTAACTGGAAAGGCATGATAAATTAAATAAGTCTTTCAAGGATGCCAATTCTTTAACATGGACCAAGACAGTATTGTCACTGAACTTAGGGTGTCCCACTTTTCCTATGCTCTCCCTACCAGCAATGTCCAAGCTATGCTTAAGTGCCCTAAAGAAAATGATGTGGGCAATTCTTCCCAAAGCTGACAAAACCCCAAAACCTCAAAATAAATGCTACATTGCCAGAGACAACTGCCTCAGTTGAGCGATCATTCTCCAAATTGAAGCTGAGGAGCATCCCAGATGACCATAATGAGGCTGTTAACATTTACAAACTCATGGCCAAAAGAATTCTCCTTTTATTTCACCAATCTTGCTTCTCGCTTCCTCTACAAGACTGCTAAAAACAGCTAATTCTCAAAATGTTAATAGTTCCATGTGTTTACTACAGATGCAATGGGAGAAATAAACATTTAAAACCCATTCCCTGTATTTGATTAAAGGAATGTTTGCTAAATAAATAAATAAATTGTTACCTAAACACCCTATAAAATATAAATCTTAAATTGGGCCCTTTTACCAAACATGCGTCGTTGTTCTCTGCTGATAAGGGCCAACTGAATGTATCAGGTGCCCTTTTTATTTGTTCACCCCTGGCCTGAGTCCACCACTAGTTATTATTGTTTAACACCTGACACTTGCCTCCTCTCTCACTAGTTCGTCCTTTTGCCTCCACTCTGTAGACTGTAGTCCTGTATCATTTTATCCCTCCTCTTCTTCATTCTGAAGGTCTTCCTTGCAATGATGGCTCCTCAGCAGATGCAGCAGCTTCTGTCCCCCAACCAGCTGCAGGCTCTGATCCACCAGAAGCAACAAGCTCTTCTGCTCCAGCAGGTATTTATACAATGCTAACACGACTACAGGCACTACTACTAATAATACTTACCTTAAGTGTTTTGGTTGGCTAGTTAACTAGTTTAGGAGGTAAATTAACTAACCAACCAAAACTCAGAGTTACTTTTAGTTAATTAGTTAGCTTAGCTGACCATCCAAGTTCAAACAATACTGAATTAGATTATAGCAATAATTTTAAGCTAATTTGTTACCAAGTCTATTAAGGCAAACTAATTAGCTAACTGAAAAAAAATACAATACTACAATATTGTCTGACATTCATTTTAGCCGGCTAACCTTTAAGTTCACATTTGAGATAGGTATAGCCAATCTAGTAAAATAACTGCAAAAATGTCTAACTGATAAAAACAAACTTGCTAACATTAGCTAGTTAGCATAACAGCTAGCTAACACCAAACCTTCATTTTTTTATAAAATGGCTTTTAATTATCATTAATTTTAGTATTTTCTGTTTTTATGTCTGTGAAGCTGTGAAGTTTGTAAACTTGTTTTTAAAAAGTGCTAATGTTATATTAATAAAGGTTACAGTATTATTATTTCAGACTAACGTTAGTGATACTAACGTTAGTGATACTAACGTTAGCTCATAGTTATCAAGACCATTTAATTTACTAGTCAAAAAAGTAAAACTAAACAAAAGCAAAACACTCATACATATTTTAGTTAACATTAACTTTAGCTATGTATCCTAACTGACCTTCCAAGTTCAATTTAGTGATATAAGTATAAGCTTATTAACTTAGCTTGTTAGCTAGTCTGCTGACCTTCCAATACAAATAACAAGAAGGTCAATGGAAAAAACAAAACATCACTTCATTGTTTTATTTAATTGCTGCCTCTAATGTAGCATTTATGATTTTTTTTAATATACCTCTCAGCTTAGTTTACTTCTTACTACAGGATTATTCTAAAACTACCTCTGTAAATGAAACCTCTGGTCATTCTTTCAATTGTGTCCCATCTTAAATAATGATGAAATTGTGCCGGATAACTCAAATTATCTCACTTTCAACAAAAGAAAAAAATATGCTTGTGTGTAGAACTTCTTTAAAGAAATGTGACACTGAATCTATAAAATATTTGAGATTATAATTCAAGTTTTTAATGTATTCTACCGTTTAACCAATTTTGCTGGAATTTGTTTGAGAGTCATTTTTTTTCTACATGTGTAAGTGTACATGACTAATCACCATCACCATTTCTCCAGCAACATCTTAAAGAGTTTTACAAGAAGCAACAACAACAGATCCACCTGCAGCTGCTTCAACAGCAGCCAGGCAAGAAAGGCAAAGAGGTAGGTGGTTATTGTTGTCTTCCTCTTATTTTCCTTTTGTAAATTAAGATCTTGGCCTAACATTTTATAGGCTATATACATTAGGGCTGCAACTAATGATTAGTTTCACTATCAATTAATCTGTTGATTATTTTCTCGATTAATTGATTAGTTGTTTGGTCCATAAAATGTCAGAAAATGATGAAAAATCTCAATCACTGTTTTCCAAATCCCAAAGTGATATCCTCAAATGTCCTGGTTTGTTTCAACCATCGGTCCACAACCCAAAGATATTCAGTTTACTGTCATAGAAGACTAAAGAAACCACAAAATAATCACATTTGAGAGGCTGTAACCAGAGAATTTGGAAATTTTCCTCTTAAAAAATGACCCCAAACGATTAATCAATCATCAAAATAGATGGCGATGAATTTAATAGTTGGCAACTGATTGATAAATGACTAATCATTGCAACTTTAATATCCATTTTGGGGAAGGCTGATGTTGAAGATCAGTAAAAAAATGTGAAGACTGATAAGTCATCTCTAACTTTCATCAACATTTGCGGGCAACTGAAAAAATTCAACAGGAGGTTCGACATAATGAGGTGATAACATGTTTATATGCTTTTGTGGTTTGGAAACATGGCTTTCTAGCTGAGACGGATTTGGTGGTGAGTTTTTTTGTTTTGGATCGGAGACAGTCAGAAATCTCAGCACCTGGTGAAATAATTGTCGAAGGATTTTGTACTTTTTATAAAGCTGGATAACTGACAAAATCTCAGTCGTGATTGGTTTGGTCATCTTTATAATGTGATATACTGTGGCTTGAAATGTTTTTGGTCTTAAAAGGCTGGGATCAAAGCCCACACAACTAAAAAAAACTCCAGATATTAAATTCACTGGCTATGCTCCACTCTATGCGGAGTCGAAAATATGTCACATAAATACAACCTCACTTTGCTGTGAGATGTTTTCTTTTCTTTCTTTGTCCTCCAGCTCCCCGCACAGCAGCTTGTTTTCCAGCAGCTCCTCCAAATCCAGCAGCAGCAGCAGCAGCAGCAGCAGCAGCAGCTCCTCCGGGTGCAGAGACCGGTCCTTTCCTCCCCCGCCCTCTCTCCAGGTCACTCCTCCTGTCATGAATTACAAGAATTTCACTTTTCCTCCCTCTTTGGAGCAGCATCTGTGGAAAGCAATAGTGATGCCAGCTGTAATTTTGCAAAGTTCAGATTGAATCAGTCAGTAAAAGTTACAAGAAAATAGACAATTCTCACGCAACGGACCCGCATACAATTTAGTCACCAAGACCTCCACACAAGAAGATCTGTTGACTTTCAGCTATATAACTGCACCTCACTAAAAGGAGACAATGATGAAAATGAAATGTAAAAGCAGAAATATTTTAGCTGGGATAATACAGGAGAGTGAGTTGCTCTCAAAATCTGAGGTGAAAATGAGTAAGTCTGTGAATGAATAATTCTGGAAAAAGATACCACTCTTAACTACATGCACATGTGTGCCTCTAATGTATCATTTATGAATAATTAATGATACATTCCCTAATCATATATCAGAAATTGACGTTATTCTGTATGTTGTTTTTTTTTCTTCTTCTTCTTTTAGCTGGTTTAAGCCCCGCAGAGATGCAGCAGATATGGAGAGAGCTGACAAACGGAATAACAGAGGATAAAACCACGCTGAAGACCAATCAGAGTTCTGCTGCTAACAACATTAAGCCAACTAAAGTCACAGGGAGGCAGACCGCTGACCAGCAGTCTGCCTCTCCTCGCAGGGCAGAATGGTATAATTTTTGTTTTCATGCTGTAGATAAATCACGAGAGCTCAGATGATGCTGCCTTTTTGTAAAACATCAAAGACTTGTCATCATTTTCTCTCTCTCAAGGTGCAGGTGGGGAGGTGTTTGCTTTTGCAGCGACACATTGCTTTTAATTCCCCTTGGGACGATATATTTTGTTTTGTTTGTTTGCTTTGTATTCCACCACCTGAAGTAGCTCAGCAAAGAAAAAAAAAGTTTACATGACTACATGTCCCAAATCAAAAGTAAATAGTTTTCCATTTGTTTTTCCGTGCTCCCCTCCACCTCTCTCTGTCATTTTTCTGCTACCTGAGAAGAAAAGAAAGCTCTCTTATATCTGTTTTATTGCTGTTTTGCTCTCGTTTTGTTGGTGTTGACTGGCTGATGTGGTTTTTAATCATGACAGTACTTTCCTTCTCCTTCTCTTCCTTCTCATCTAGTGCTGTTAAAGCTGATCGTGCCGCCACGCATGTTCTCTACAGTCACGGGGTGTGTAACTGGCCTGGATGTGAGTCAGTCTGTGAAAACTTCAGCCAGTTTATAAAGTAGGTTTTAACTTCATCCTCATACAGTTCACTTTTGATATTTCTCTGACTTTTTGCACCTTTCTGTTTATGATTCAGAAGTGTACTCCACTGAAAGTCTATCTATTCAGCACCACATACTCACCTGGAGGCTTGAAAGTGGCTCTGAAATGTTTCAAGGCCCTGTTGGTGCCTCTCATGTATTATCATTACCTTGGAATCAGAACTAGTATCAGCTTGTATTTGAAAAAAAACCCAAAAGGTTATTTAACAACTCTTATCGCTGTTTTGAAGGAATTTCCAGAATCATAAAGGATTTTTTTCTCACCATATGAAAAGTATTGTCAAATTGAGACTTTCTAATCTCACCAAACTCATTTTAGACAACACAGGGAAAATATAAACACATTATGTGATAATGTCATGAAAGGTTATGTGTATACACAAATATAAATGATGGTAAAACGTTTAAATTGGTTTAGAAAATAGGGTCGTAATCTGGGAAACGGGTTACAAATCGTATTTATCGTGCAGCGAATGGAATATTATTTTATCCACATGGACAGACGAGTCTTTGATGATACTGGAAAAACTTTCAAGACATTGGCAAGTGTTGTTAAACAACCAAAGATCACTGGGAATTTATCTTTCAGGAAAACTGATGCCTATCTGTCATTTGAATTTAAGGAAAAGAAATCAGAGGCAAAAACTGGGACTAAAACATCAGCTTGGATCATCAAAAACACCAATAAAAACTTCTCCGATCACTCCCTCAGCACAGTCCGCTTCTCTGCTCTTGATACGTTCAGAATGTTTCAAACGTTCGCCAAGAGGTTGTTGAATTAATTAGTGCATGAGTGGTTCGAGTCAAGTTGATGATCCAGTAAAAAGTAGTGGTGCGATCAGAGTATCGGGTGCATGGCTGTGGAAAGGATAAAACAAACAAAACACCCACTCTATCTTCTAATTATTTCTTGTGGATACAATAAATAATAAGAAGATAGATGTGTGAGTAAATAATAAGAAGATAATAAGAAGATAGATCTGTGTCTGGGTCACCACTGGAATCCACTGATTACTGGCTGTCATCTTCTGTGAAGGAGAAAAAATACAAACTTTTCAGTGACGAGTATTTGATACTCAAAGGAGAGATTTTCTGTGGAGATTTCCTTTAAAGCTCCCGCGTGTGTGTGTGTGTGTGTGTGTGTGTGTGTTTCAGGCACCTAGGCAGTGAGCACACTCTGGATGACAGAAGTACAGCCCAGTGCAGAGTCCAGATGCAGGTGGTTCAGCAACTTGACCTTCAGGTATGCATGTGTCCTGTAAAGATGACCAATCACAGTGAGGTTAGAACTGCTGTTTGGATCTGTGCTAGTAGCTGTTTAAACCTGATGTTTGAGACAGTTTATTAAGTTACGTTGTCAGATTTATATTGATTTAAAAAAATATCTCCACTGACATTTCTACAAAAGCAGTATTAGTCTGCAATACTGGATTCTTTTCCCCTCAGTTTTTCAATATTTTAGGATCTAAACAACTTTTTTTTTCTCATGGTAAATATTCATGTAATGTTCAATCACTACTGCTTCCTTCCTGATGTTTGACACAGCAGGAAATTGTACTACAAAATGTGTCTGGTTCACAGCCTTCCATTTCAATAAAAACGTGTTCAGTGATTTCGATGCGACCGTCCACTCTGAAGCGTCTCCTCTCCCTTCATCTCCTCTTTACAGCTCTGCAAAGAACGGGAGCGTCTGCGAGCGATGATGGCTCACCTGCATCTGCCATCTTTAGAAGCTCAGTCGCTCTCTGCACCCGCGAGTCTACAGTCACCGACATTAACCGTATCACAATCTGATACGGCTGCTGACCCACGCTGTCTACAGGTAGATAGTGTGCAGTAATAGCTGTGTGAACAACAGAGTCAGACTAAATGAACCGTAAAACTGTGCGGTGTTTTCGGAGCTGTAAGCAAAACTCCATGTAATATGTGATGGGGAGTGAAAATAACACTTGCCTGGCTGCAGCCTCATCTTCTCCATCCTGCAGTGTGTGCACTGATAAAGATGCCGCCCAGCTTGTAATTGGAGTTTAGCACTGTGACCTGGCAAACATTTACAGTCGGATGAGTTGCAAAAATATGATGGCATTTCCTTAAAAACAAAAAAGCATGGCTTAGAGGCACACCAGCATGAGGTGCAGGTCAAAACATTTGAACCTTCTCTGAGAGATGATGCCAGATTGGATCACAAACGAATGCCTTGAAAAAGTTTTACCATTTTGCTGTAACTCTCAAATGACTTTTTCACTGTTCCTTTGTGGACATCTCTAAGGCGTAATCCTTAGTCCTGAGCACTTCCTTTCCTTTTCGGCGCCCAGCTGTTGGCACCAGATGGCTGCTGTTGTGTTTTCAGACAGCAGACATGCTCTGATAATGTGGAAGCTAATCATTTGTTAATCTTGCAAATATTGCACCATAATCACAACACTCACCAAACAATTTCACCCTATAATTAACAATAATTGGCTTCCTTCTTCTCGCGGTATTAGTGGAATCACCTCTGAAGAGGCGGATCAAATCGCTCTGTTACACTCTGTTGAAATTCTCCCTCTCTGTTTTGTTTCTCTGTCAGTCTTTTCATTCCACTCGTTCCTTTGTTAACTTGTATCGTCTCCCCGTTGTCGTGCACTCAGCTCAGCTCAGTCTCCGTCACCGACAACCTGCCCTCGCTGAGCCCGTCAGACTCGGCGCAGGTCTCCCCTCAACCTCTGGCCCCCGTCGGCACTCCGTCCCAGGGGTGTGAAGAAGAGTCGCCCACTCATACATCATGTGCCGGGGCCATAAGACATCGTCATCAGCCTTTGATCTACTCTCTGTCTTCAGGTAGACCAAATACTGTGGTAACATTTACATTATGTTCACACAGACGAAATACAGTTCATCGCACATTTTCTGTTTCAACTTGAGTTTTCACTCTTTCTTTTTTTCCCCCTTGATCCAGAAAATGAATATGAGCTGTACAAGAACACTGATATCAGACCACCTTTTACCTATGCGACACTGATAAGACAGGTACAATCTATGACTTGGATTAAAAGTATGTGTGTGTGTAATATTGCATGTGTAATTTGAGTGTATATTTATATTATTTTGTAGACTTAGTGCTTAAAGAATGAAGCTGACATTCATTGTTCTATATTTTTATAGATAGGTTAGTCTGTCTCTCGATACTTCAAGACTTCTCTACCATGTCTGTGGTTTCACCGGCAGACAGATATTCTTGAAAACAGGTTACATTTTTAAAAAGGCTAAATTATTTCCTAAAACAGTTGGGCACCGTAGTTTTTAGCAAATGTTACTCAAACAAGCGGAAATGGTGCATTTGTTGGGAACGATTGCTGCAGATCAACACACATTTGGTGCTCTACTAAGTATCTACAGCAGCTGTAAAGTGTAGATGGGACTGAATCAAAATGAATTAAAGTGGCCATGCTCATCTAATTAAAGAACATGTCACCCCTTACAACGGTGTAGCTCAATTATGCATTTTTTAAAATATTTTTTGGACAACAATGGAGGTCTATGGCACAGAGGAATAAGATGGCAGAATCTACTCGTTATTAAGATCAGTTCATTGTTGGTTTTGGTCTTTTCATGGGATTTGTTGACAATAAGAAAAATATAGGATAATTCTGGATAAACAGCACCAGCCTTATCCTATAATTTAGATAGAAGTGTCTGTTTTTTGTGACTTTTTACTCTTTTCTCTATTTTGTATTTGCTGGTTCCCAGAGTACAGAGATAATGACGTTGGGGCCTTTCTTGTCTAGGAAAGACATCTCTATCTTAATTTCTATGTTCATGTTGTCCTGTGAGCTCATTCATTTGAATCATATACATGTCAGTCAGATGATTACTGGTTGATTCATAGGATTATAAATTAAAGTATTGCCTCTGATTGTGTGATGAATGTGCATCTTTCCCTTCATTCCTTGGATTACAAGTAAGAAGGGCTTTAATTTGATCCTGTGATGCGCTACAGTTTGTTTCCTCTCTATTTACAGGCTATTATGGAAGCATCAGACATGCAACTCACACTCAACGAGATATACAACTGGTTCACACGGACGTTTGCCTATTTCAGACGCAACGCTGCCACTTGGAAGGTATCACACCCGCAGATAATTAACCCCGTGATCCCGGTGTGTGTCGTACCTGATTTGTGCAGCTTGTATTCAGTAATATCTCCATCGCTCTGATTTTCTCTGGATCAGAACGCTGTGCGCCACAACCTGAGCCTGCACAAGTGCTTTGTGCGTGTGGAGAATGTGAAAGGCGCCGTGTGGACGGTGGATGAGGTGGAATACCAGAGGAGGAGATCCCAGAAGATCACAGGGTACAGTAGACGGAAAGACTTCTTGTTTATCACAGCGATGGTGTAAATTCAAATTAAATGAAAGTTTCTGACTTTCTCTCTCCAAAAGAGGAATCATACCACTGTTTCATTTCTTGGGCAAAAAGTACTGAAGCAAAAATGCTTTCCTATCTTTACTTCAGCCCTCATAACTACCTAGACTCTGGCCTATTTCTCTTCTACTGGTTTATGATGTGAATCATAAACAAAAATGTAATTATTATACAATACACAGACTGAACAAATATAGGCTATTTTAGATTTTATCTGCCCCAAATCAAATGCAATACTTTTAACATTCTTAGACATTAATTGACAAAAATTAAGATTTTTTTAGGATCTTCAAGAAATGGTATGGGTATTTTTTGGGTACAGTTCACAGGGGAGAAAAGATAGTAGCAGACATTGATTTTCAGCTTTTAATAATGCAAGCAGACACATATATTGGCACCACAGTGTTTTCGTCAAGGCTAAAATGGACAAAATGTACAATAAAGTCTTGTGTAAAGTCCCATCAAGTAAAATTGGTTCCATATTGCATCTACAGTATTCGACATGTTTGCTTCTTCATCATAGGCATCAGTGATTGCATGGTAATACATGAGTGGAATCATTATGGAAACTGTTTCAAGGCTCTTGTACAAGGTTCTTTCCTGATAATTAATTCAAATGAATTATTTGTCATCAAAACTGACCTTCCCTCAAACTATCACTGTCTTCCATGCTGTGTTTTATGGAATATATACAAGTATTGATTTGCTTGGGATGAATTAGACATGTATTGTGTGCATTTTGAAATCCTGTTACCTTTGTTACTCTGCAGGAGTCCGTCACTGATGAAAAATGTTTCCTCCAGCCTCGCTTTTGGTGCCGTTCTGAACGCTAGCTTACAGGTGAGAGAACAGTGTTTCAGCGCTGCTTTTAATAAACTGCAGCTTCTGTTTCGTGATTAGAGGAACTAGTCGAGGTCACGGTTTGAGTTTTGATCAATCTTTTTTGTAGACGGCACTCGCAGAAGCGTCACTGCCAGGATTCAAGGAGTGTGCAAGCAGAAACTCAAGGAGTCAAATACAGGAGAACAGAACACCAGATAGCAACAGCACAGACTCCTCTGCACGAGTCCAGCAGTGAGTTTTGTGGGGTGTGAACTCCAAAAATTTGTTCAATTGCTGAATACAATGCACTGCAGTAAATGTTCAGAATGTCTCTGTGTGTCATCTCTTGCAGGTCTCCTTTCCTTAAAGACAAAGCACTGAATCTGAATGACCAAGAATCTCTGATGCCGACTGTAAACCCGGCCGGTCTGCAGCTCGACATGACTGAAAACGACAAAGATCACTTGTTTGACCTCGAATGACTTCTTCACAGATTAAAAATAATCAGCTACGAGGCAGTCAAGCATGCCTTCGTTGAACATTCAGGGATGTAGATCACAGTTTACTTACAGTATCATTGTGACTTTATGTTTAATCTTTTGTATGTGTCGTCTGCAAAATATTTGATCACATCAAAATTGAGCTATTGAGAATTTTTCAGATATTCAAATTAATATTTCAAAGAGATTAAAAAATGTTCTGTCAGTTATTTATGAGCTTTAAATGTAACTTTACAGTTTATTCACTTTTGAATCTATACATTTCATAATTTCTTTTACTCAGATATTAATAGCATAATCTCTTTTTTTTAAAGGATCCCTTTCCAAGGCATCACGACAAGCATCAAAGTCAATAGCCAGGTGATATATATGAATGTACACATTCAAAAGTACAAACAAATCCAGCCCCTTCATGTGTTTTAGTAATATATACCGGTTTTCCAAAGGCCAAAGTAATCCACAGAAATATATGTAATAATGTAGAAAATGAATGTTTTGTGTATTTGCTGTAATAGAATAAAGTATAGAGGTGGTGAATCACACGTTACATCAAAGATGGAGATGTTGTGTGTGTGTCATTGAAATATTTGAACATTTGTGGCTCCTCTCTGTTTTTCTCTGTACAAAGAAAGATTCAACCTGCTGAAGTGGGTTTTATTTCTAATTCTTATTATGTCAGTGTGTCTTACTGTATGTGTGTTTTCCTGTTTCACTGTGTGTAACTTGATTGTTCCAAACATTCCTCTTTTATAAAAGTTTGTGGCTTTAGAAGAAGGCTTCAGGATAGTTGCTGAGTACATACACCAGTCTGTATTTATAAAAAATGTGTTTATCTGTACAATGTAAGTTATTAATCTGTAATAAATATATGTTTAATGCTTAATTTATCATAATGAGACCTGCCATAAATGACATTGATAAATAACATTGTTGTCTTTAAATCCAATTCAGTATACAGGCTAAATTTAAATGTTATGCACCAGTATACTTATAGACACACTGCCACTAATCTGGTGTGGTTTTACCTGTTAGACTGGTTTAGTTTGTTTAGTATTTGAGATTTTTACAAAGAAAAAGAATAAATTCCTTGAGTAAATACACTTGTTGTGGTGTTATGTTTGGACCTGTGAAATCAAGCTGATATGATACACATAAATAAACTTGAATAAATTAAATGTATTATTTGGCTTTATTGAATGTTAATGCATAATACACTGCCGATGCTTAGTGAGATAAATACAGCCAATGTTGAACAATAAGCCCGACATATCACATTAAAACATTTTCCATATTTTTGACAGTGGTGGAATAATTGACGGTATTTGATTGTTCAATATTATGTATTGAATGTTACACTCAACACAACACAAACCAGTGAATACATTCAGGTTTCCATTAGAGTTCAGATCATTTCCGTTCAGTAGGATTAAAAATAAGAGTGAACTTTGTAAATAGATCTACAAAATCTATTCCCATTAGACATGAGTACAATACAGAGTCCTCATAATACTGCTGCAAAATGCCATTTTGAATGTTTATTTTGTGTTTTATGTAGTTATTGACATAAAAGCAATGAAATTTATATGAGGACAGTGAAAATACCTTAATACCTTGAAATACATGCTGTGCATTATTGATCCTCAACAACAGTCTATACTTGCTTTGTGAAACAGTCATTTTTAAAATCAATTATAGTTAATATTCATGGATATTTATCTCTTGATGATCATTGAGAGAAGATTTTTTTTTTTTTTTTTAATCACATCACCATGTAAATTGCTAAAATTATACCAGCATCCATGGATAAACAGTCCCAACAGCATTGCATCCTCTCATCCACTGATGATCACTATAAAGTGAAGCTGAAACTGTAGACTTCACTATCAAATGCAGAACAAAGGCCTCAGATTTTTCAGCTCCCTGTTTTGACTAATGTCAGTAATTGTCTGGGCTGATAACGAGTTAGCTTTAAGCTTGCTGTTGCCTCTCAGGGCTTCCTTTGATTCGCTGTCAGCCCATTAGATGACATTTTCTTCTGATTGCCTCCTCACGAGGCGTGTTTACTGACTGAAAGTTAGCATGGTGCTAGACAACTTCAACAGCTTCACTTATGTGTTGCTTTGATGTGCCATATACTCACTGTGAGGCGGGCAAGTCAACATGTTTTGCAACGCAGCACTTTTGACAGCACTTATCAACAGCCCCTCCAAAAGGGCTGGTCTCATCTGGTTCATCTCCTCATCAAGATGTAATGATGATGCTGTCGCACGTGTCCAATCATGAAGTCACCTGGAAACGGAAAACAACACTTTCACAAACCAACATATATGTCACTTTGCCTGTAATTAATTATTTAAAAATGTTTCATTTTGTTTTGGGAGGTTGCAGCATCAAAACTCACAGAATTATTGATTGATTCCCATTCGGTTATTAATTATTTGTAAATAATCATTAAAACATAACATTTTATAACACATATGTTACACTTTAACATCCTGTAGGTTTAAAGGTTGTTAAAAATAACACAACTTGCCTCATTTAGGCCATGAACATGGAGTTTCTAAACTCCATCCACTGAGGAAGACCATGAGATGTTAAAAAATAGTAAGTGGACATTGAGTTAAGATTTTGTCAAACATAAGTTAACAATATTATTCACGTAACAATAATTCTGTTAGTTTATGTGCATGTATTATTTTTATTTGAAAATTTGGCATATAAATATGTTATTTGAGTATATCTTAGTACATATAATGTTATAATTTATGTTTTTCTTTTTGGTTTGTTATGTTATTTTTTTATGTTTTGTTTGACATATAGCTTTGTTTGGCCAATTGTTTGGCATTACACAGAAATAAAAACCAACTATTAATGCTTGAATTATTTAATTAGAGAGCACAAATGAATAATACATGTGCACAAATAGTCAATTTAGGAGCACAAATTAAAAATTCTGGAGCATTAATTCATTTTTTCCCTTCCCCATGACATCTACAAACATTATTTAGCATAACTTTAACACTTTTGCAAGACAAGGTGATGCACTGTTGAATCACTGGCATTTATTTGCATAGTGGAAGGACTTTGACAAGGTTTGTGTGTGTGTGTGTGTGTGCGCATGAGAGCAAGAGCAAGAACTTGCATGCATATTCAGCTAACACACTTGTGGGGCATGTGTCTCCATTGTGTTAGGTGACTAAAAGCAGAACAGAGAAGACAACCTAAAGTCACACACAACCAGGCCTCGACCAGCTGTGCTGTTCTGCGATCAGCTTGTTCAGAGCGGACACTTGGGATCTGCTGGGAAGGGGAGTGTTATTAATTCACCGGACAACAACAAAACACACACACACACACATACACCCACACACTTACAGTACAGCTCACAGCCTCCTGAGCGGTGACTCATGCCGGCATATTGGGGGGTTTCCTGACCTCTTGGTGTGGACAGAAGCAGGGGGATGAAGACAGTCTGTTGAACGAAATGTAACAGAGATCCTGAGCAGTCATGTCCATCAGACATGTTACTAGAAGAGAATTTATCTGTGGACGGCACAGAGGAACCAAACAACCCAGCTAAAGGCAAGTGCTTAAGATCTGATCTGAAACAAGCTGTAAGTTAGTCTATTTTACTTAATATAGTACATACACAAAGCTGCTTGAGCCACTCCTTAAGATTCAACTGATAACAAATATTTTGTGCTGCTATTATCTGTAAAGCTGATGGTTTTCAAGCAAAAAATGTTGCAAGATCTTGGTGTTTCCCTGAGAGACTTTATACATGACAGGGTGGTAAAGACCCTGAACCACCTTACTTATTTGTTATGTTATGTATGTTATTTATGACTGCCTTTATGTGAAAAAAATATCTTAACAACCAAATTAGCAAATTAGATAAAAACTTATCTTTTGTTTTAGACTTTGTCTGTGCAGAAACTGTGGTCAGCAAGGAATCTTCGTCACAATATTTTGGCAAAAATACTAGAGCTGATTGTGAATTTCACATTTTTTCACCTTGTGCATCAACGTCCAGTTTACATGCATACTGTACGGCATGCATCTTTTCAGCTAACATGACTTTCTTTTGATGTTTTTCAAGGCAGTTCATCTTTAAAATCAGCACAGGAAATCCTTTCAGCATGTGATCCCATCAGTGGAGGAAATGCCGTCTCAACTGACCTCATAAGCAGTAAGTGGAAACCCTGAGACCTGTACAGCAAACAATACAGTGAACAAAGTCAAATGTTGTGACTCTTGGCAAGAGATTTAACGAAAAAATAAAGTAATTTCATTGAAGTGATGCAGAGCTGTTGAGAAGGAAAGTAAGCTGAAATGTGACAGCAAGATGAATCAGTTAATTAACAATTCTGTTAAGTAACATTAGAAAAATGTTAAGGGATCCCACTCATTTTATGTTGTACTTTCTTGGTGCAGATTCCCTACCAGATCACAATAGTGAAAGACGTAAACATAGAGAAAAAATGAATGTAATGCAAAATGTAAAATGTAAATGTAGTGAAAATGATAAGATCTAGGTTGAAAGACAAATATTTTGTGCTCCCAAAGTGTTCAAAACCCACAAATCTGTCCCTGAGCACTCTCTAATTTTGAATTGCGGATATACTACAACTTAAATTTGCTTTGTGCTCACTCCGTAGTTTAATCATTAAATAATTTCTATTCTATTCCTCTTCTGTGATTATCAAGTAAGACAATCTTTACTGCATGTCTGTTTTGTCTAGCTCAGCCTCTGTCTGCTGCAGCTCCGCCTGCAGAGGTCTCACAGGGGGCAACAGGGTTTAAGAAGCCTCAATGTGACATCCACAAGCCCACCTGCCCACGATGTGGCCACACAGTCTCAGACAACACGGTCCTCTCTCTCTCCCCGAGCCAGGACCGACACCAGACCTCCAGCTTGTTGGTACACAGCAGCAGCAGCAGCAGCAGCAGCAGCAGCAGGAGAAGTAGGAGCAGGAGTAATGTGGCTGGCTCACACCAACCTGCTGCTACACCTGGTGGTAGGCACATCTGCGCAGGGTGTTACGTTTACTTTTTATATGTTTGCCAGGGTTCAATTCCACTTAAAAAATTTCAGAGCTCTGGACTGGCTGATTGATTAGTTGAACATTAGTTTAATGTCAATTGTTGTTGTAGCCTCTTTGGGAATGTCGCCCACCAAAACCTCCCACTGAAGCGACTTGTGCAGTGCACCAGAGATAGGTTATCCTGGCGTTAATTTACCAAATTTAGCAGTGTTTTATTAGTGAGTTTTAGAGATGCAGGAAAGCAGATTTGTGTCACTGCTGTTCCAAGGTCAAAAATGAACTTTGAAACTTGGGTTTCAACATCGACAAAAAGTCCTTAAAGTGCTCAATAATTTGGAAAATTGAACATCTACATTTCTACAACAACTCAGCAAACTCCGTCTACTGATAAAGATCATATGATATGATCAAAAGCCCCAGAACAGCTGCTAAATGGGCCCTGAGGTGAGAACCACTTAGTCGTCACCCTTCCTTCAACACTGTCTTTTCATAAACATCAAATGGCTTGTCCAATAAGTTTTCAAGTGTGGCGTCTTCTTTGCCTTCCTGTTGCGCCAATCTGGAATGAACTTACCGCCCTTTGTCGTTCAATTACAAAGAACAGCAATGAACCCATTCAACATCTGAAAACAAAGCCATGTGAAAGTGACATTAGTGCTTTACTGGAACAGCATGTTTCAGTTTTCAGAAAAAAGGAATTGGTTTGGGAAATGTATGTCGGGTCAATTTTCCCACCCAGCTCACAGCCACTTCCATTAGCTTTTCAATGGGAAACATCTTACTGTACTGACACAGTAAAGAGGAGGTTGATATGTGTATTGTAGCTATTCTTGGTTTAATTTAACATGCTTTTGACTATTATTTATTCAAAAAACCCAATTTCTGTTTTGTTTTGTCCTGACCAGTCGACACAAGTGACATATCTGTCCCACCGTCATCATTTTCAGTTGACATGGAAGCTGTGGTAGCGGTTGCTAGGAGCAGTTAGCTTAACGTTTTTCACATAGATCTAAGAAATATGGCAATGTAAGAGTTATTTCTGTAAGTCCGTTTACAATAACTTGTACAGCTGTGTCAATGCCAATCATATTTTTGGCCATGTTTCTGTTCTTATTTTTCATTAATGTAATCAGGTTGCTTTCAAGCTAAGAGGAAGACGCGCCCGTTTTTAATTCCGCCTAAGATCTGATTGGGCAATTGTTTCTCCAACTAATGGAAACAGCTGTCAACACAAGATGTGGGTGGTGATATAGAGGTCTGGAAACATACCATAGTGCAGCCTGATGGGAAATGAGTTACGATAAGTGAGCATTCAACTGAAATGTGTACATTCAAATGCATTTTCTGTGACCACCGAAGACAAAGACAATCTATCTTTCTGTACAAATGGAGCTCTAAAAAGTTTCCCTTGAACGCTTTCAAACTGCTACACTTTCTTCCAGTTTTATCAAAGCATGTGATGGGCCACTCCTTGTTTATCATTGTGTTCATGTTGTAATCTCTATGAAGTTATGCATTAAATCAATACAGTAGCCACACATAATGCTCCTTTTTCATCTACACACAGACATTAGCATAAGTTATGTGTGGGGGGTGTATAATTCGGGTGGCTAAGCAGGAAAACGCTGAACCCCACTCCCCGGGGAATTCTGCCATCTCCTTTTCATTTACTTCCTTGAGTAAACAGGATAAAACAGCTCGCTTCATGAGCTCTCTCACTATCTGGTCCATGTGAGGATGAAAACAGTAGCTGAGTAATAATACAACGGTGAGGATCACGAGAGATGCACTGTAACACCACCAGAGGGGTTAATGTATGCAATTTCACATGCACCTAATTTGGGTAGGAGAGCAATTATCTTGTGACAGCTTCTTCCTAGTTGTTGTTCATCACTGGGAGCCTCTGTGGCCTTTTCTTTTCTCCCCCGAGGACTGAATGAAGCTCTGTGATTAAGTAAACACAATCACACTTGATCACTGCAGCAGAGTAGTTTCTCTTTTAAGTTCTAGTTGGCACAACACACAAACATGCGAGAGATTAATTTAGGGTTAATAGAATCGTTAATCCTGGTTTTGATTGTGTCTGACAGGCGTTTAGAACACACAAGAGCTTTTTTTCTGACCTCTGATATTATATTTGTTGCTAAATCATTTTTTCTGTCTCGTTTCCTCACTACGATGCACGCAGACTCGTGTTTTCACCTGCTGCTGGCGTGCCTCTGGTGTCAGTGCTCCGTGTTGCTCCTGGGCCTGTTGGAGGCCTGCTTCTCCTGCCTTTACACCCTCTGCTCCTCCTGCTGCCACGCCTGCGCCCGCTGCTGCTCGGCCGTCCAGGAGACACCTGTAGAGGACCTCAACTGCCACGCCCACTGCCACTCGGTCCTGTTCGAGTCCTGCTGCGAGCCAACCGAGTTTCTCGAGTTTTGTCTGGAGTGCTGCGAGATTTGCCATCGCGGCTAGTAGGCAGCTGAACCAGCCTGCAGGTGAAGCAGCTGAGGACGACTGTTCAGGATGCGTCGAGACTCAAACAACAGACGTTAAAACAAAAATGGTATCCGTTAGTGTCCAAACTTATTGATCTTGTTGTGTCCATCAGTTGTGGGTTGTTAACAACACAAACAGCTGAGACTCTTTGTGATCACCAATACATCTAGAGACTATTCTCATACCAAATGCTGCTAAAATAACACACGATAACTTACCAAAAACAGGGGGATTTGCATCACACTCACCTTCAGGCCTTGTGTGCCTGATAAAGCACTTTTAAAGGAAAAGTCTTGACATTTTGGAGAGCTGGAATCAAGGTAGGCAGGCTTAAGTACATTCTGGGGCACTGGCCAGGTGTTTTCACTTAGTATTGACAATTACTGACTGTGATACTGACAATTATATGAGAAGATCAACACTGAGACTCTCATGTCTGTATGGATGTATCCTGGTGGGCCTTGCTTAATTCATTTTCTTTTTTTCTTGATACTACTACTTTAGTCATTTCTGTGTTGACTGTTTTTGTGAATTGACTTGTTGTGTAGTGGATTGTATTATATGAGCATGTGTGTCTGATATAGATATAGTGGACACAGTACAAATAACAATTACAATAACATTACATAATTATAAAAAATAGATTAATATCATTATATAACATTGTACTATGGTTTCATGTATCGTTACACAAACTGTCAGTTCATTTAAGACATCAAATCTGTTTACTACTTTACTTTACTTCTAAATCTTGTAGTGTGACTTAGGCTGTATGGGTGGTGTATCTCCAAGTGGGTTTTGGTGGGTCAAAAAGAAAGATAACTAAATAAAATGTTGTATCTCATTTGTTTAATCTGTACACAAACAGAAATAGTACACTTTAGAAATGATGGTGGCAGACCTAAGCTAGCTGTTTCCCCCTGCTTCTTTAGTCTTTATGCTAAGCTAAGCTAAGCTAATCGCCTCCTGGCTTCTGTTTCATACTTAACGCACAGATATTAGAGTATTAATCTTAAATAAGTAAATATGTGTAGTTCCCAAAATAATGAACTATTCCTTTAACATCTGTTCAACCTCAGCACATTTCAACCATAAGGACAATAGGAAGGAATAAGTACATTATTTATCTCCTATGTGATTTTTGGGAAATATATTAAAAAACATCAAGCACCTTTTTAAATTTTAAAATGAATTTGTCAAGGCCATTTGTTCTGTCTGTTAAGCCTCTTTGGATAGCCATGTTGAATAAGCCAGAGTGGGACTCATCAATACTGTAGTGGTGCTGATTTCATGGCTGCACAATCTAACGGTCATTTTTGCATCATAAACAAGCACAAACAACTCAGAAAGGCCTACACTGCAGCCTGTATGGAAGTCACAGTACATAAGATTCAGCCTTTATTCAATAAAAACGCCTTTTGTTTGTACATTAAGTTGCATTTAATGACTTTGACCCAGCAAGACCCTGAATGAGAGAGGTCTACTTCTTTCGTCAGTTCAGTACCAGGTCTCATGTTATCAGATTGCAGGTTTGACTTCTCCCTGCACAGCTCTTTACAGCTGAGGAACGGGGCGACACAAAACCTGTCAGCTCTTTCTTGAATCCCTTTTCATATTTGTCACATAAAGCACTTAGAACATAAAAGAATGCTTATTCTTTCCAGATCTCGAAGATCGAAGCCGGCTCCTTTATAGTCTTCGTGTGAGATGACAGCAGAGAGGCAGAGTAAACAGCCAAAAATAAAACAAAGCGCAGATAAAGACGACGCTGTCAATCTGTCCGGGCCGAGCCAAGAGGCTCATTTAAATCATGTTAGAGCGAGTAAATCGAATTTAAGTATCACTTTTGCCCACAACACATTTGGATTCTGCTGGTGACAGGAAACAGCGGTGACGTCTAATTTAGAGCATGGCGAGTATACACCAGCAAATAAACACTCAGGTTTGTTCCACTTGTCCCCCTCAATTTGTTATACCCTTTACCCACAGCTGATGTCTACCTCCACACATCGCAAACAGCTGATAGTGTCAGAGTGGATTCAAATTCCTACATACGTTGCAGCCATAGCTTAGCAAACTGGTTGAGGCTGGATGTATATATGTATTTGCCTTTCAGTATTGATTTGAAATCACAGGTAGACTAAATATAATTAATATGAAAATGATCTAAGGTCATTTTCTGTCCATTGATCAATTGACCAAGCGACAGAAAATTGGCAACTATGTTAACCAATTAATTGTTCAACTCATTTTTCAAGCAATACTGGCAAACATTCCTGAGTTCCAGCTACTCAATTTCCTGCTTTCCTAGATCTTATGTGATGGTCAAGTGAATATTTTGGATTTCTGACAGAAAACAAGAAATTTGAAGACTCCGTGAGGGGAATTTGTCACTACTGTCTGACATTTTATAGACCAAACAATTAATTAAGATAATAATATGCAGATATTTCTATACAGATATCATTTGTCAATCGTTTTTATAGCAAAAATGAAAAGAATATGAATCATAAAAAAAGAAATGTTGAGTGAGTAGCCTATTGAAAAATAAAAATAAGTCAATTTGCACTAAAATTTACTTTTTCTATTTAATAAATGTATACAATTAAACATTTCCTTTATTTTATTAATAATCTCTTCATTTTAAAATGTTTCATCTGTTTAGTCATGTACACCTTTAGGTCAGCCTGAGCTACCTTTGAGGACACTGAGGTCATGTCCTCTGGATTTTGTGGGTTTTAGATTGCTAAAAAATTATTTAACAATTAATCATTTTTCTGACTGCTAGTGTAGAAAAAACTCTCAAGACTAAGGGTCTCAATCTCAAACTACATTGGGTCCACTAGCGTTTTTACTATTAGCCTACTTACTATTTCAAACTACTTGTGTTTCTCTCTCCTTTCCATGGTACCTGTTATAAGTTTAGTAATGTTGAGATTGTAGTCCTAGAAAATTCTTTATATTATAAAGAAATATTATCCTTTTATATATAATCGCCTTCAAACTTCTGGTCAACCTTCCTTTTAGGTTTAGAGACATTTTAATGTCAAGTGTGTTTTGGTAAATCAGAGTGCTGCTGTTGGTACCCCCCCCCCCTCTCCCCCCCCCCACCCCACCCCCACCCCCCCCCCCTCCTCCTGATTTAGACCTCAATATTGTGAAATGCATTTACAGAAAGTGAAATAAATAAACTGAATAAATAAAGATACTTTTTGGTTTCTGGTCAACATTTTCTCATGACCTCAGCATTTCTACAATCCTGGCTGTGGTCCTATAACCTCCAGCAGTTTACTTACATTGATATGGCTTCAAAGATGTTAGATTTTTTTAATATCTGCCATTGCTACTTTATGTCATTCTTTGATTTAAGCAACAGTCAAAGTTTGATAAATGCATTTGCACATTTCTATGATTGTAGTAAGATTTATAAATAAAACGGCCTGTTCAGTTGACAACCTCATCATGCGTCGGATGCTTGAGGTTTAAAACCAAAACATTGTTTTTCTTAACAGCTGCCATGGTGTGTTGGACTGGCAGACTGAGATAACAAGAGTGGCCATCACAGATGGAGGATGACCCAGCGTGGAGCGGTTTGTTTTAAACCTGCATTGCTTTTCAAAAACAACCCTTTCAACACTTTTTTTTTTTTTTTTTTTTTACTCAGAATCTGTCTATTTGTATTCCCGCCTGCCTCCAAAGCTCTGTGACAATGGTTGTAACCTCCTCAATCAAAACAAGGTTTATGTGTAGTGTATGAAGTGGCGTCTATTGAAAAAAGGGGAAATAATAACACCTAATAGTCAGTCTGTCAGATGTGCCCATCTGCTGTAAAGGAAACAAAAATAAATGTAACCAGATTTGAATATCTAACATTTGAGGCTGACGCAGAGAAGATGGATCAAAGGGAGGAGAGACACACTGGAGGGGGGCAATCATAAACACATTGTCTCATTTTAATAAGTGAGGGGAATGGTTTCTAAACCACTGCATACCATCAAATTTCATGTGTTTGGGAGTGTGAGGGGAGGGTGGGGTGGGGGTGGTGGGGGGTGAAGCGAAATACATCAAAACATAGCTAATGAGGGTTGGGTTAAAAATGGGTATGTGTATGAAATATTGATGGCAAGCTGCATTTTTATCTTGAGAATAAGATACCTGGAATCCACAGCAAGTTATGAGCACAATAACTGCAGCATGTATGAGGAGCATGACAGAGGTCAGTACTGAATATATACTGCTTTTCATCAAGAGATACATCCATCTATAGCTCATCTGGGTTTAATAAGTAATTTAACTGTAATTTCCTGCTTCATCAGCTGTTCAGGCAGCTACTCGGAATCTATTTGTTTTTAAAAATGGGTGTGAAAACTTTTTATTACAAGAAATGTAAAAAGAGAGATGAGCAGAAGGGTTGTGTTTTAGTAAATGTATTTTTTGTATAATGAGTAATACCTATAATAACTGAATCTGCATTTTGTTTTACTTATGTTGGGTCAGTTCACCACTTTGGTCCAGAAAGAAACATTTAAACAACTATTGGATGAATTGTTATGAAATTTTGTACAGAAATTTATGGTCCCGAGAGGATGAATGACTTCAGTGACTTTTCCTGTAGTGCGATCATGGGTCGACTTTTTGTGTGCAAAATGTCTCATATTTGATGGATTGTCGTGAAATTGTGGAGTAGACAGTCATGCCCCGTTTAGGATGAATTTTAACAACTTTGGTGATCCCCTGACTATTCATCGTCAGGTCAAAATTTCAATTTGTCCAGTACTTGACCAAATACCTGCAAAATTAATCACATTTCCATCAGCCTCAGTTACACACAATTTGGCTCAAAGCACCACTGTGCCTAAGTTCCCAGAGAGCCACCAGCACAGCTGTAGACTTATGCTTGTTTTACGTCTATGTACCATGAACTGAATCTTTTTGTTTGTTTTGGGTTTCTTTCCCCTTCTTGTGAATATTTGTAAGAGGTGTTAGAATAAAATAAAATCTGTCACACTTAAAGACTCATTTATAGCAACATTTCACACAACTGAACATAACAGAATCTGTCATCTGGTCATTTTATTTGGTCTTTCTCATGTCCACTCATCATCCAGACATCAATAGCTCACTCAGGTTCAGGGTTTTCTACAGTTTTATTTACACTTTACAGTCTTCTGTAACATACTGGCGTCGTCGAGGTTTTTATATGTATTTAATTACAGTATTTATTAATAATGGTGATATATCAAGTGTTTCACTTTTGGTGGCCTTAAAAGCAATGTGGTCACCCTGTTTCAAATAGCCGGAGAGTTTTCCAGCTCGTCTTATTCAAGTATATCATGTTCATAAAAAAAGAAAAGTATAAATAAAATAATCATAAACACAATACTCCAATGAGTCTAATGAAATAAGACCAAGACGGATATTGCACCATTTGATGGCACGTACCACATGTTGTTTCTTGTCAAAATTATTAACGATGCATACATCAAATACTTATAAATTCAAATTTAGCAACACCAATATTCACAAATAAAAATCCAAACCACGATGCTGTATATATATATACGTATATAGTGCTAATAGAAACATAACAGTTACAGATTGAACAGAATAAACCAGAATGAACAAATACTTTCAAGGTTCTCTCTATTGTACCCATCAATAACGCTATATTATATATATATATGTATTTATATATATATATATATATATATATATATGTATGACTCTTGCCCTTTGTTCCTGAGTGGTTAAGTGCAATGTGCATTATCTTTGCTTCCTTTTGTAAAAGAAAGGAGAGTAAATATGTATGGAGTTGGATTTCTGGTAGCATACGATTGGCTGGTGGTTTTGGCCTTAGTGTTGGTGCAGTCAGTATGTAAAGTTGCTGTGATGTGTGCTCACCAGAGATGTCCTGAACGAAATCAGCTAAAATAAATGTGATCACATTGTCAATCCTTTATTTACTTTAGTCCGTTTTGTTCACCTCAGCCTGCTAGTGTTGTGACGCTGCTCTCCATCACAACAGCCGGTCCCTACAGCGCAAGCATTTTGTTGTATATGCGAGTGAAAATTGTGAGATATGTGAATGATGTGAAAAATTATTTGGGTACACCAGCGCTGGTGTTGGCAAAGGCCAACAAATCTGGTATCCTTCCTCTCTCTTCATTAGAAAAGAGGAGTGTACAAAATATTCAGGTAGCAGCTTATCGTTTTTAGCCGGCACTTCACCGTTTTAAATGACGAATGTCACTGGTGCAACTCGTAGCAGCTGAGTAACTTGATAATGGGCCAAAATTAAACTTGAAGATCATTTGTGAGGGAAGAAACTCCACTCTGTAACACCACTGTGCATTCGAGAGTGGATTGTGTCTTTTTGTAGATTCCACAACACCAACAGAGTGATATGTCACATCCGTTTCAAAGAGTCAGAATCTCTAGGTAAAAAGAAGGATCGGATTGGACTTGGTATCAGCTGATACCTGAAATTAAGGGACTCAGATTGGGATTATAGGCCAAAAAAAAAAAAAAACTTGATTAAGACATCCCTAGTGGTCAGATCATATTGTTCTTCTTCAGTACCTCCAAGTACTGCTGCTTTGCCCTGCTGACAGGGTCCAGCTCCACCCTCGAGGCGGAGCCCACCGGTGACATACGGGCCGAAGCCACGTCCAGCTCTGCTGTGGCTGAGGACCAGAGAGATACCACACCGTGGTTACACACCATCATATAGCAGCAGCTACAGGTCACATGCTACATCTGCCATTTCATAAAAGAAACATGGAAGAAGCACTCACCATTGTTTAATTCTTTTGATATATTTCTATCCAACTCGCTCTGCATCTGGAGAGAAAACAAAAAAAAAAGACGCAGTTAGATTTGAGTTCTGATGGTTTTGTGGTCAATATCAGCTAAACACAGGCTAAAAAATATGGTTTAAAAAAAACAAATGTATAAAGACAGAGATTTAGAAGAGAGGACTCCAAACTAAAACACAACACTATGATATGGTGACACATTTAATGAAAAACAGTGGAACACTGGAAAAACACCGCAAGAAAAACAAGACTAGTGTGTGAAACACAGCAGGACATACCAAGCATGCAAGCTCTACTGCTTCTGCAGGCTATTTGATGTTGCCTTTTAAATCTTACTGCCAGTGGCAAAAGCCAAGTCAGTATGGTCAAGTGAAATCACATTTCTCCCCAAATGACTAAAACAGTCTTAATAATGTGTCTTCAATCTAAATTTGTTTCATGAATTGTTGAAGGAATTAAACAATACATTTGTTTTTAAGAAGTTGGATTTTAGCTCCGTTTAGCTTCACTTACTTTTCTTCTTCACATTTTCCTTTTGGTAGGTGGAAGGTATATTACAGTATGAAGATTGTGGGGTAGATATACATATCTATATCACATATGTGTGTACGTAAGTCATGTGTAGGTATGATATATGTACTATATCCAGTATTCTATGTCTTGTGGATTGTTTTGCCCTACTGTGTTTTCTTATGTTGGACAATGATTATTAATTAGATCTAGATGGGCTCTTTTTCTGTAAATCCAAAGGCTTCTGATGAAGGGCTGACAGCTTAAATGACCATGATCCTCATGTCAAATACTTGCATGACTATCAGGCAAACTTAGATCAACTGGTGGTGGTGTTCAATACCAGAATTGTCTTTAAAATACATATTTTTACCAACTACAAAACTGCTCTTTAAAAAAAACCTGCATCATTTCTTCTCTACCAGACAACCTCAAAGCACGGAGAAAGCCAACTCAAAGCAGAGAATCAAAGAGGAGGGTTAAGAATCTGTGTTTAGAAACACAGATTTCAACTGGTACAGTCAGATAGATAACTAGCCACACAGTACAAAACCCAGGGTTCCTGCACATCCATATTAATCTGGATTATTCCAGGTTAGGATGTCTTTTAGTAATGTTAAAAAAAATGTGTTTTGTTGGTTATGACAATTATTATGTCAATAATAACAACTGTGTGCCCGGCATGCATGAACTACTAAGTGGGCAGGTGATTCCTGAAAGAAACAGGAAGTACTTCTTCAATGCAGTGAACCACTGTAATGGAAATTTAAAATGCAATTGTAACTTTCTCTATCTTTTCCAAATAGGCGATTTCAATAACAGGATGACAAATTTTTCTTTCATACTTGACCACTTAAAAAATAAATTAATTTCTCTGATAGCAGTATCTGAAAAGCTCAGTGGCTCAGCGACTTAAACATTCTGCAACGTCTCTATTCACTTTTTTCACTGCATGAACCCTGAACATCATGGTTGCATGTGGATAGAGCCATAAACGTGGGCCCACCAGCAGGGTGAAGTGAACAGCAACCAATCAGACACCGAACTAAACACATCTACACACCTGGTTATGAGTCTGGCTGAAGAGAGGAGAAGTGAGAGACAGACTTTTGAGCTAGAAGCTAAAAAGAGTCAGAAATAGAAGACAGGTTAGGTGTAAAGTCCCGCTACCATAAAGACTAGAGACAGTGTGAAGAGGAAACAAAGTAAAGGAGGAAGAAAATAACAAACAGGGAGAAGAAGTAAATTTGGTTTTGAAGGTGTTCTTACAGACGGAAGACAGGCGTTTAGAAAATTTAGTAGGCCATTAGATCACTTTCATAACTTATTATCTTTTAAAGGACCAGTGTGTCGGATTTAGTGGCATCTAGTGGTGAGGTTGCAGATTGCAACCAACTGAATGCCCCTCCCCTTCCAAGCATGTAGGAGAACCTATGGTGGCCGAGAAACTTGTGAAAGGCCCTCTCTAGAGCCAGTGTTTGGTTTGTCCGTTCTGGGCTACTGTAGAAACATGGCAGCGTAACATAGCAGGCTCCATGGAAGAGGATCTGCTGCCTATGTAGATATAAAGGGTTCATTCTAAGGTAATAAAAACGCAACGATTCTTATTTATTCTTACACTAATTAAAACATACTTATGAATATTATATTCCATATCTGCCATGTCGTTCCTCTAGATGCCACTAAATTCTACACACTGCATCTTTAAATACTTTTTTCCACAATCTGAAATATTTGACGTATAATACCTCAAAACTCCATAAGTTCATAACTACCTGCACACTAACCTGTGTATAAAAAGCAACATCTTTAAGGAGAATACCACCAGTTACACAATCACAAAGCTGGAGATGAAAATGGCCAAAAGTAATCAAACTTGTCTACATAAATAACATGACTGTAATTTCCATGACTGAACATCTGTGTCAATAACAGCTGAACAGACCTTGGCCAGGTAATCCTCCACCCTGCTGTTCTGTCCCTCAGTCACAGGGCTGAGGATGGAGAGTCCAAGGCCAAGGCTCCTGTTGAGGGGCCCCAGCGTGGCCCCATAGTTGCCTGGTGAAGCCAAGGAGCCCACATCCAGCGAGGGCCCTCCGAGGCTACCGTTTGCAAAGCTGCTGGTGATAAAAGACCTGCTTCGCTCGTTGAGCAACTTGGAATTGGCTTCTGCGAGCCGACTGTTGGCCCTGTGGACGGAAAACATATCAAATTACCACTGCCTGTCTGAGTATACCACACCATACCGCATCTGCTATCAAGAGGACTTGCTCAAAGATAGTACATTTGAAATGATCTTAGCAGTTTTTCTAACTCTTAGACATGAGGCAAAAGCACCGGTTTCTGCAGAGTCTCATGTGAAACAACTGGTAATGTCATTCTGACCTATCTAGTTTGGCAGTCAGGGACTTGCGGAGGCGTAGCTCCTCTGAGTACAGCTGGCGGTATCGCTCTAGCTCTGTGCGTGTGGAGTCTCTTTGGCTGAGACTGTCCTGCTGAGTGGTTCGGGCCCGGCCGAGTTCCGCCTCCAGCTCCCGGATCTTCTGCTCCATCTGGGAGCGCAGGTTGGCCTCATTGGCCGCTTTTATCTGATCCAATGCTTCTTGGGATGCTGCCTGGGACTGGGAGACAACCAGACACAATCATATTAAAATCAGAGTTTGTTTTACTAGACATACAGCAGCTGCCACAACAACTACTCTACATACACAACATTTCTTTTATTCAGTAATTTGTTTTTTCCTAATTTCCTTAAAGTTTCTTTTATATTTTCTGTTTTTGTTGTGCACTGTTGTATAAAATGCGCTATATATTTACTAGCATTATGTTTTTGGGTCACATACGATCAAACAAAATTTACTCATTGGAATTTTTACCTGCAGAAAGAGGTTAACCTGCTCCAGTTTCTGTTGTATCTCCTGACGGGCCCTATCCTCTGCTTCACGCCGGTACTGCTCCACATGGCTCTGCTCCATTTGAGAGGCCTCCATTCGGCGTCTCAGGTCCAATACCTCCTCCTCCAACTGCCTCTTACTCCGCTCCAGTTGGTCATTACTGCGATTCAAGCTCTTCAGGGAAGCCAGCTGATCCTTAAGCTCCCCGTTCACCTTCTCTAGCTGGCTGTGTCGGGATGCTTCCTTGTCCAGCTGCACCTGCAGATCATCCACCTGGTGAAATAACGTAAGGAAGACAGTGGAAACGTTTGAGGCCAAGGTCTTTAGAAGAGCTGAGGTCTCAAACTCTACAACATACAATATTATGATATATTAGCTTCCATCAACACAGACAAACCTTTTCTTTCATTCGTCCGACAGCACCCTCTGCCTGGCTGTGTCGGCCCACGTCCATCCTTAGACTGCTCATTGGAGAGGCGAACTCAGGTCCACCTGTGTCCTGATCCCTCAGTTTCTTCTTTGCAGTCTTCAGTAGAGTTCGCAGCCTTAAATACATCAGTACACATATTATATAAGTACATTACATATAGCCTACAACCAAGGTTGATCATGTGTGACTAGACGAATGGCTTACAGATGTAACAAGTTCAGATTTAGGACATACAACCTCTAACTCAAGGTAGATTTATAGGTGAGAATTTCCCTTTAATGTTAAAATTGATATTAATACTCAAGAAAATAAGGTACAGCAAACAACACAAACCAATATACAAAGCACATCCTTACACCAGATGAAAACACTGATGAGCCACAGCCACATAAGCCAGGAAAGACTGCGCTCTACTGGATCCTAGGTGTGTCTAGATAGTAGGAGGAGGTTCTGCCATAGGTGAGGAGGGTGCGAGGAGGAAGTTAGGAGTCACCTGTACATTTCTTTTTGAAGATCTGCGTTTCTCTTCATCTCTTGATCCAGACGGGTATCTATAGCCTTCTTCTGCTCCACTAATTTCTTGGCTTTCTTCTTTTCTATCTCCATCTGGAACACAGGCGACAGGCCGATGACTCTTAATACATGTAGCATATTCGCTGGAGGGATGGCTAATAATTTTATCCTATATACCATTAGCCTGCAAATGAATCCATAATTATGATCACCTGTGTGCTCAGTTCTCCTTTTTCCTTTTCAAGCTCTGCTAGGCGCAGTCCTAACTTAGAGCGGCTCTTCAGCTCTTCCTCCCACAAGGCTTGAGAGTCCTGGGCTGTGTGAGACAGCATGCTTTGCTTCTGGACCTAAGAACAAAATTAGAAAGAGGGAGGCTAGAAATTAGATTAAAAAGCATTGGAAAGTCAATATTTATCAAAATGCGATCCGATCAAACCTGCACTGGCTGTTTTTAGTCAAGCTTAAACAATCTGACAGGAAAAAAGGCAGCTTTTTCCTCATTTGTTTCTACTGATCTGTTTTTACCAGAACTGGATCTCTGTCCTAGAGAAATAATAATGATAATAATAATGATAGATTTATTATGTTTGCCATAGTTTGGTTTTACCCTTCTTGTTCACAATGTTGTACTCTGTATTACCTCATGAAACATCAATGATGAGATATTTTGTACAAAGCTTTCCTCTTAGAAGGGAGTAGGAATAGTCTTCTGTTTTATGTTTGAATTTCTAATTAGATCCTAAATAAAAAGTTTATTTTTTTGCTTTTTTTGCTAAGACATGTATTACACAGACAAAGACTAGAAAAGAAAATGAGAGTAAGAAATGGAAATCTAAACTGAGGATTTTCTTATGGCTGAAACAAAATATGCCACTAACCTCTCTACTGAGCTGGTCTTCCAAAGTCATCTTACTGCTTTGGAGGTTTGAAACCAAATCCTCCAAGTGACTTCTGACCTAAAGAAATAAGAAAAGGATTAAAAAGATGATGTAGAATGATGTTGGTGTTGTTGCTGTGATTTTTTTTTTTTTTTTAATCACTTCAGAAAGTCGAGAGGACACTTTAGACTAAAGGGAGTAACATGCATCATGCAGCTCGAGACAAAAAGGAGGAAAAGACCCCACATACCAAGATGAAGCTTGAGGGAGAACACATTGTGACGTCACCCAGAAAAACCCAAACCGACACATAGCTATTACAATCTTTGTATGTTTGGATTACTGGTTCAGGAGCTTTTGCAAGAATTCCACAAAGCCCGGTTGAATTTAATTTTCTAAATACATACTGTGTGACTATATGATTTCCGTCTGCTAATAGTATTTTTTGAAGATACAGAGGTTAACCCACACAGAGAAACTAAGCCTACATCCACAATACCAACCCCTCCTCCGGTTGCGCGGTCAGATAGCTGGAAAAAGATTGTATATCTTAAAATGTAACAGTGACTCTGTAATGAAAAGTCAAAAAGTCCCATTCAATTGAAATACAATATCAAAGAAACTAGATATGGCACCACTGACAGCCTGTAAAATATGTGTGTAGGTGATTGGGTTAGGTTTGCAGCACTCACCATGGCAGCCTCCTGAGCCGTTTTCTGAAGTGCATCAATTTTGTTGGACTGTTGCTTTGCAGCAGCCTCCAGCCTGGCGTTCTCTATCTCCAGCCTAATGTGACATTAGCATTCATAAACTGCATATAAAAACATATCTAGAAAATACTTTTAAACATATATTAGAGAATTATTAGAATAGAAAATTGAATTTACCTGCTTAATTTCTTTTTTCTGCATATATACTAATACATATATCTAATAAAATAAAATAAACTGGTGCACTATAGTGTGTGTGTGTGTGTGTGTGTGTGTGTCTGTGGATAGTGTGTGTTGATCCGTACCTTTGCACAGCGTCCTCTAGCTGTTTCATAGTGGTATCAGAGGTTGCTGAGGTGGACAGCGCCTCCTGGAGTTTCTGAGCAGCAATGATGAGTTCCTTTTCCCTTTCATCCAAAATGCTCTTCAGACTGTTAATACGTCTCTCAGCCTGCACATACTGGTCTTCACTTTCCTCCAGCTACATGAAAGAGACAGCATCCACCTCATCAGCAATGTTAACAGCAGACTCAATTCAGTGAATATACAGGGTGAAAGTTATTATATTTATGCTTTTTCCTAAGACCAACTGCTCTGTCTTCAAAATAATGATAATGAGCCGTCTAATTTCAGCACAGTTTAAGGCATTTGCGTCATAATCTTTATCACAGCTGGTATCAGACACGTGGTGAAAACATGCAGACACAAGGTGGCACTGTCCCCAGCCATTACCTTTCCTTTGAGCCTGTCCATGTCTTTGAGGAGCCGTGCTTTCTCTTCCTCCAGGTCATTGCGATAACGTGTGTTGACCTCCAGAGAAGCTTCACTCATGGACAGCTTCTTTAGTGAGTCGGCTAGCTCCTGCTGAAGCTGCCTCAGACTAGTCTGTGCTCAGACACAATCCAGAGAAAGCAGGGTTTGGTTAGATATAAAAGGAGATCCTTACTTCAAGGACATGGCATATGGAAGAAAGGCTAAAAGTGGGCCCTGGAGGAAGAGATAAAGTAATCCTCTTACTCTGCAGAGTCTTAATCTTACCTCTCTTTCGTTCTTCTCTTCCTCTAACTTGTAGATCTGATCTCGGAGATCAGCTGCCTTACCGGCGAGCTCCTTGTTTCTCTCTTCAACCAGTTGTACCCTCTCTTCACAGTCAGAGCGCAGCTTGGCCAGAATGTCACTGAAGCGCTCTTGGGCGTCTGTGACGGCACGCTCCTTTGCAACACCTTTGTTTTGGGCCTCCTCTAGCTGCTGACGTAATAACATGCCCTCACTCTGTGCTTGGGCTAACCGCTCCTGCGTGGTCTCTTGGCGTGCTCCGGCACGGCTCACCAGCTCCCTCTCAGCCTGCAGAGCCGTTTCCAGCTCTTTAACACGTGCGGCTGCCTGGTCCTTCTCCCGCTGCAGGACATCCAGCAGCAGGCTCTTCTCTGTCAGCTGCAGCGTGCCCCGATGAACTTCGTTCTCCATGCTGTTTGCGCGTGACTCTGCCTTGGCCAGCTTCTGGGACAGGCTGCTGACTGACTCACGCTGACTGGCTGCTTCACCTGTACAGATACATTAATTAAGTGACAACAATCAGTGCAGACCCACCACACATAACACCATGTCAAACAGCCACTCAGTATAAGCAAAGCAATGTATCTAAAATAAAGGCCTTGCTTGGCATGAGCGAGTGATTCCCAAAATTTCATTTATTACAATCTCATTTAAAAAAGTGGACTGTATATGGTAAAACTACTAACTTGAGAATTTGTCTTTAAGACGCTGGTGTTCCTCCTTCTCCCGGAGAAGAGCTTTCTCCGTGTCTGTGTGAGCTGCCTGACAACGCTCAGCCTCCTGTACGGCCCCAACCAGGCGGGTACGAGCTGACTCGACCTCTGTCGCCAAAGTCTCACGAGCCTGCCGCTCATTTTCCAGGCGGGTTGTGGTTATAGCCAACTCTGACTTTAAGGTGGTCATCTGGTTATTGCAGGTGAAGACAGTCTGGGTCAGAGCATCACTGTTGAGTTTCAGATCTCGCCGAGCATCTTCTAGCTGTTCCTTGAGGGCCTCGTTCTCCTCCAGAAGGTGTCTCTCTTTGAGGCTGCCGTTGGCCTGCAAACGCTCAAGGTCTGTTCTCAGGATGCTCAGCTGCTCCTGTAAGGTAGAGTTCTGCTGGAGCAGCTCCCTCTCCCTATCACTGGCCTCAGTGAGCTGAGACAAGGCCTGTGGACAATGGTTTGGATTTCAAAGTGGATTACTTATTACCAGGATTTGATATATACATATACTATCAGCATCACCACACTGTATCACTCTTATTTCACAATTTCTAGACTTTTTAGAAGCTTAAAGCTACTACATCAGTTGGTGCAAACATTTACAATAACACATCTAAACCATAAACCAAGGATAATATTGTCTAAATGGATGGATACCACTTTTGTTGGAATTACCTCATTGCTTTTGCTAAGGTTTATTTTGTTTTCCTCCTCAATCTCCTGCTGCTTACGGAGATGGCTATTGAGCAGATTCTCCTGCAGGGTCCGTGCACTGCGCTCCTGAGCCAGCAGCCTCTGAGTCTCACTGTGGTCCTCCTCAAGCTGGGTGGTTGACATATTACGTATTAATGTAACAACCATACATACACCAAATAACTACCCGACAAGACAACTACTAATAAAACACTCATAAACCCCTCACAGCATGCCCATAAATTAGAAATGTCATAAAACAATTATTACTCACTGTACAAAATACATACTGTATGCAAAACGGACAAAAGCTAAGTTACATATGATGTGATTATAACAAAATCACAGTTCACAAGCGTGTACCTGTTTCATGTTGTTGACCAGTGTTCTCATCTCCAGCTCCAGGTTCCTGAGGGTGAGTTCCACCTTCTGTCTCTCCTGAACCTCAAACTGCTGCTGCTCCTCTGTCCTTCTCAGTTTATCTCTGGTGGTGTTGTACATCATGGTGGCATTTCGGCCGTTTTCTTGCTCCTGTTTCAGCTGAAATCTATACCAATTGTCGGATGGAAATTTCAAGTGAGGAGAAAAAACAAAATGTGAATGTTTTTTAACATGTCTATAAAATAGGCAAAAAAAAAAAAGGACAGACAGGTATGACATACAAAATATGAGGAGACAAGGAATGACTACATGGTACTCTAGTTTTCTAGGAAAGGAAGTAGTTCTTACTTGAGGTTTGCGACTTCAGTCTGCAACTCCAGCTGGTTGCGCTCCAAGGCAGACTTAACATCTTTGACTTCCTCTAGAGAGCTCTTCAACTCTGCCCTCTCTATATCCAGCTGGCTCACCTTGTCCTTCAGTGACCCATGATGGCTTCTTGCCTTTTGGATGGTGCGCTCATATTCGTGGAAAATGTTCTGCAGCTTCACCATGCTTCTGGAGTCTGAGAGATATAATATGACAGAGTCTGAAATGGAATCTTCTGAGACTGAGTGAAAACCAGATCAAGAGATTCAGAGGTGCAAAAAAATGAGAAGTACAATCGATCAAGTAACCAACTCCTCAAAACTACAACAAATTACTTATTAAATAATTCAGAATCGATCAGAATCAGCTGAATCAGTACCCAAAGTGGCTGAGTCCAGCTTCTGAATGAGGAGTGATGCATGACGATAGCCTGAAGTGGGAGAGTCAATGTCATCTGTGGCTGTGTCCGATGACTGAGTGAGTTCATCAAAGTCTTCAGCCATCTCCATTTCTTCAGGGTTCTGAATATGAAAAGAAAACGTCATCTTAATTTAATTTCTCATTGTAGACGGAAAAATGCAAACTGCAATAAATTGTTACTGACGAAATCTGTGTTTTACCTCGTTTTTCTGCTGTTCTCTAGTTGGCAACCTGAGGCCGGCAAACACAGAAGAAAAACAGGCATTATTGGGGAAACGGATGCTTGTGCATCTCAAACTCAGTATCTTTGAGATGTCGAGAAGAGTTGTTGGAAGTGTAATGGTATAATGCAGTATACTATCCTGTTTTTTAAAAAAAATCTGTGGTTAGTCATGCAACTATTTTGGGAGGAAGATAATCAAAATCAAGAATAAGCGCCTCCTGATTATTACCCACCACCGATAGTGTAAAGGTTTGTTCGGATTGAATGCAAAGTGAATTTTCACCTCAGTTTATATGTCATGTTCATGTTTATTCACCACAAAAAGCCAATGCACCAACCACACAGACATAATCTCATAACTCCAAAGAAGCAAAAGCTCCACTAGTTCTCCTTTTTCATTGTATCTCTTTAAGTTGAAACATTTTCACCTTGCATGGACACCTCAATTTGCACCACCTAGCACATCTGAGTACGTTCATATTCACAGGCTTCTTTCCCTCGACTTTGTATGTAATCATGCCGCCTCCACAATTCACATTGCGTTCAGTCTGAACACACCCTCTGGGTTAGTGACAGAGAGGTGAAATTGATATATATAAAAAAAAGTGGCATACTGCATATATACCTTCCTTCATCGTCCGACACTTCACTTAAAGTGCTATCGTCAAACACAGAGAGAGGATCCCCATTAACATGAGTGTTGGTCTGAGGGGCTCTGCTGCCCCGGGCCCCTCTGACCAGCTCCAGCTGTAAGGTCTCCACTACAGCTTGTCCTTCCTGTTTGCTGTTACTGTAGGTCTGCTGGAGTGGGAGTTGCAATTGCACCGGTGCCCTGCTGGTGCTATGGAGAGCAAACGACCTGATAGTCAATGAGTTGTTACATCTACACTTTGGAGCCCTGGGCGGTATTGCAGAAGACATACCTTATTAAATTGAATCAATAAAATACTATTTTTGACTGGGCTCTTCCTGCTGAATGTGTCATTCAAAAACAAATGTATCATCAATACAAACTTAAACAAAAAGGGACAAAAAAATCCTTCTGTTCTGGATAATGTCTGATTTCCAAATTTAGAAGAGGTTCATAAATATGGTGTTTTGAAATTGCAAGAGTAATATTCAGCATCTGCTAATAATGTTCATAATAATAATAATATAAACAGTGCATACCTCTTGGTGACTGCCGGCCGCTGCTCCTGTTGAGTGGCTCCAACTTGACTTGACAGCTCTTTTCGGCATCCTAGCCTGGTCTCAGGTTTCTCAGTACCCACTCCTTCCGATGCCGTTCCACCAGTATCCCAGGAAGCACCGGATTTTTGCACTTCCACAGCAGTCTTTGCTGTCTCTTTGCCAACCTGAAAAGACAAGGGTAAATATTTGGTAACTGGACTTGACAGATGGATCCAAAGTGAAATACGTTTGGGCCAGCCTTTTAATATGCGTTTTGGACCAAGTACTTGTACACTTTGTCATACATAATTTAGTGTCACCCCTCCCTTGGGAGACCTAACACCTAGTGCGGTTACTCTATTTGACGTGGTATTTTCAGTTAATTACAAAGATGCACGATTCCACGAATTGCAGTGCTCACTGTGGCATTTTCAATAACTGAACTAGAAAAACTGCATCTTGGAAAGTCTGAATAAATTGCAAACATTTCAAAACAAGAGGAGACTTTTATAGTAGAGAGCTTTTCAAACCTAAACCTAGAATCTAAAGAATGTAGAATTCAAAGGCTTTTCCTCATGAGCTACACACTACAGCATTGCTTTGGCTTTCCAGTTTATACTGTATGCTATTAATATGACCATATCAGTGCTGTTCGCCATTGAATCAATCTACCACATTGTGTCGTAAAAAGCTTTTTTACTCAAGCATTAAAAAGGCTGGCCAAAAATAGTGTACATAAATCTGTTCATCGCAGGGAGGTTAATCTTTTTAGGAAATGCCTGCATTTATAAAAAGGGCCAACTTCAGCACAACATGCATTTCAAAGTTAAAAAGAAATCAGCAATTGCCAGATTGTTACAACTGCTCTTCTTTTAGGGGCAAAGAAGGCTATTAGTTACATCATCTTCACACACCACCTAGTGAGAGTTAATGCAGTGTTTGCAACACAGCTTATTCCACATAAAGACACATGCAAAGCTCATGCACGATGAACACATCACTACTAAAGAAGAAACAAGACTGAACTTTCTGTAGTTTTGGACAACAATCCAGAAAGCCAAACGACAAAAAAATTGAACTGCAAAACATTACCAAAGTCTTCTTGAGTGCAGTGAAAATGACATTCAACTACTATTTAATTCTACTTGTCTTTAAATGTACATAAAAAGACACAAAAATGGACGGAGAAACAAGCAAGATCGACTCTTCCACATGAAATCACACAAAGGAAAACGAGTATTAAGACATGGAAAATGAACATTTAACAAAAGAAAGAAATAAGATGAGGTCATGGTGTATGGCCCTTTGAAAGAGCTGATTAAAAGAAAAGAAATTAAGTACATGTATGAAATTAAGTACATGTATAAAACGAAGAGAAAGAGAGGCAAGGGACTACTGGAAAAAGGGACGGCCATCCTCTACCTCTTTTTGGAGTTGGGCTTTTTCTTTCTCCGTATCCAGGAAGACAAACTTCAGCATCCCTACCTCAAACTTAAACCTTTCGAAGTCCTCTTCCAACTCTTCATCAGGAACACCTGGGACAGATGCAGGACGTTTGCGTAGCGAGCGAGGCTTAGACTTAGCAAACTCTTCAGGATCCTCTTCTGAGCTGACAAGGTTCTTCTCAGTTTCATATGGATTATCAGGGGTGTCCTTTAATATAACCTCCAGCTGTTGTTTGCGGAATGGCCCAAGTTTGTCCTCATCTTTTATGAATGATCTCCGGTCAACATCAGACACGGGTCTTGTGTGAGCATTGGTAAAAGCTGCGGTGGAAGGATTTAAGTTGCTGTCTCTCTTTGCTGTGGTGGGTTGAGGTGAGGGAGACCTGCTCTCCTCCAGAACATCATCAGAAGCTGGGGGGTCAGTTGACTCAGAGTCTTCCAGTCCAGATTCCCTCTGCTCGGGTATGGTAAGGAGGACCGCACTCCTTGCTCTGGCTGTGGGGCGTACAATGACTTCCCCTTCTTCTTCTTCATCACTTGACTCTTCTTCTGCTGAGGTAGACTCAGCCGTGGCCTGCTCTTCTTCTGTGACATCTTCTGCAGTAGATCTAGATTTAAACAGCTCTTTCAATTGGCCAGCAACATTCTTGAAGGTGGATTTTACTTCCCTTTTCTCCACCTCTACCCAGAGCTTCTCATAACGTTTCTCCCATGGAACTTCACCACCCACTTCGCCTTTTTCCTCAGGACTGTGTTGATCTTTGAACTCATTATCCTTTTCTTCACTGTCAGAGCCCATCTGACCAGATGGGTATGGGTTATTTACATCTAACTCACATGTATCTAATGCATCATCTTTCTCCTTTGATGGCATGGTTGGACAAGAAAAACACAAAACAGACAAGACAAAAATGCTAAAACCAAGATTTGACTTCAAATAGAACATCCAATATTCACATAAATATTGAGGCATTTCAATATTGCATACTAATACACTTTTTTATTTATAATGTTAGCAAATTACATTTTAAATATAGGTATGTTAACAAAAATTTATTTGGGATAAGCTACAACTTGCTCATCATTTGTTACACTTTAAAACAAAACCTGTGATTTCTGGTGAAGTAAACGTTTCTTCTTCTAAACAAAAGTGTGAAGTGAAAAGTCAGTAAAACAGATGTATATGTGGCTTATTGAGAGGAGTTAAAAGGAAAACACAGGCTCTGAGGATCCCCAGTGAATGAATGACATACACTCTTAATGATATATCCTCTTGCCATTTGAACTAATTTTTCCTATGACTGGGAAAGCATGGGTGATGCTGTCATGCCTGGGACAACAATCACACAGGGGGACTCAAAATATGTTAAGACTGTGGTAGGAATGTAAATTTCTGATTATTTCTCACCTTTTGTTGCTCCTCGTCAGATTCAACATTACTTTTACTGTCTCTTGCCACTGGTGAGACCTCAGGGGAACCTAAGAAGGACATAGGCAGCTTTATAAAAAGCACTGGGCATTAGCACACAAATAGGCCTGCTTAAAATGATCAATGAGCCTTACCTGATCTAACCGCTGCCTGAAGCTCAGCTATATTCTGCAGCTGATTGTCAGTTTTGGCTGTTTTGCGAGAAGATGTTAAATTGTCTGGCTCCCAGTCTGATTCTGAATGAGAGCAAGAGAAAAAGAAAATTATGTGCTTAAATCCTTTGTTTGGATGACATGCACATTCATTAAAGTAAAGTAAGAAAGCACAGGAATTGTCTGAAAACACCTTACCTTCTTCGCTCTCTGGTTTCTGAAGCACCATCTTCCTTACACGAGGTGTGGGATGGGGCACATGTTGAGGTGAGCTGAGCTGTTTCTTGTCCAAGTTGAAGCTCCTCCGAGGTGTGAGGGGTGCTGCTGGAGAGATGTCTTCCTCCTCCTTCTCCTTAACAGGTGGATCGGGGCATTCTGGGGATTCCTCAATTCCAGGGGAGGCCAGTCTGCGGCCAGGCAGGGTTCTCTTACTGGTAGTACTGGCTGTGTCCCAGTCTGATGCATCTGTAGCATTAACACAATGAGAAGTTGTTGGTAGTGTGCACACCGTGATATCATCACTGCCAGGAGTAGGGGTTTGATACTTATTAGGAGTACCACTATGACTGCAGGCCTTAAAGGATAGGTTCATATTTATTCAGGTTCATCTTAGAACAATAGTCAGGAGCCCATATGAACATTGGAAAGGTTTTGTTTGCTGTAATCATTCCTCCTGTCCATACTGGCTGTGATGAAATCCCTTCCAAATGTACTTCCAGTGTAAGTGATAGCGTTGATAGCGTTCAAAGTTGTTCCAATGTTTCAATGTTTATATGGGCAGGGTTTTCCCTGCCTATCTAACTCAAAGGTCTTTGTATTACTGGCCACTGCCTTTGTTGAGAATTCCAGCATTTGATGTTGACAGAACAAAAACGGCAGAACTCGACTGTGTGCAGTGCAGCACCTGGACAGTGCACTGTGCGCACATGTAGTCTTCAAAAAAGGCAGCAGTTGCAAGCATGTTTTGATTTAGGAACTAAATAATTACCTCTGCCATGATGAGACGAATGTGAAGTATATATGAATTTTCTACGCCGTCAATCAGTGGAGCGGTGCAGTGAACTCCAGCAGTAACAGACAAGACCGGCTGACCAACACACACTGCAACACTTAAAAAACTTAAACCAACCCAGAGGTGAAGAAAATAACTCAACGCTCAGTCTGTTTCACCTCAAAAACCTACTCAGCGTGTTTGACAGCTATAGCTTTCCCCGGAGCTAACAGTGCAGCAGAAAGGCTGCTCTCCACTGCTGGAGACACGATGTTCATAACACAGTAGAGCACTCTTCCTTCCCCTCAGTTTGTTATTCTCATACAGACAGGAGACTGTAAGATGCTTTCAAATTGATCAGTTCATCTTTGATATAACAAGGTTGCAGTACACTGGAGCAAGGGACTGAAAATAGAGCACCCTTTTCTATTCATTCGTTTTGAATTGAGAATCGATTCTGAATCAAATCGGTACCCAGGTATCATGATAGTATTGAATCAGGAGATAAGCATATCATCCCAGGCCCACAAAATCAACACCATAATTTGTCAACCTTTATTTTCATCTTTTTGTTTCATCTTGGTATAAAATTTAAATCCCTATGGACGCTTTTGTCTATCAAATGGTGATTTTTTCACTTTTTTCACAAGCGCACAACACTCTAAAGGTGCATGACTATGCGCGCAAACTGTGTATGCCGCACCACGCACATTCTCCAGCCTTTGCCAACTTCCATGAAAAAAATCCAGGGAAAACCCCGATATGGGCACTATGTATGACTACTGCTGTAAGGCAGACTTGTAAAAATGTGAACCTATCCTTAGAGTACATACACCTCCATTATATGACATACTTATTCATGACAAAGGAATCTGCTGTAACACCACTGCACTGTATCAAAATGAGGTCCCAAAGGAGAAACTACAGCTACCAACGTTAATCTTAATTTTCTTAAATATCTAATCAGCTCATTTATGTTTACTGACCTGGTTTTCGGGCTTCAAAAAGTGTGATGACAGAAACATACAATGGGTAGAAAAGTCAACGTTGCCACACGTTGTGAACATAGTGCTTTAACCAAAAGTTTTAAAACAAAAGACATTTGCCCCATAGTATTTGAAAGTAAAGTTTTAATGATGTGGATACTAGGTGACACTCTGTAAGTGCAAGACAATTTACTAGCAGTCAACCAGTAAAGGATGTAAGTGCATTGGGTTTAAGCTCTGTACAATCAAAAGAAACCTAACATGAACAAACATTTAGCTTTTGAAAGTTAAAGAGGGGCAGACCAAATTAAAGCACAAAAACAAAGGCTTCTCACACTACTTAGAGAGTGAAAAATATCCAAACAAAGTGTAGAATTAAATATTTCATCTTACCTTCAAGATCATCAACATCACCCAGACCTAGCTCTTCCATCAAGTCTGTAATAAAGAATCAAAATACCAATAAAGACCAATAGTCCTGCTTCAAACAGATCCTAGACCTATAAGAATCATGGGACTCAAGTTTATTCCATTTACCTGTCTTTTGGTTATAACCTCCTTCAAGTTTGCTCAAAAGTGGTTCCCATTTTGCCTTCTCAGTCTGGTAGAGTGGAAAAAAATCGCTATGACTCCAACAAATCACAATTTTATTTATTTTCTATGGCGTTTTGATGCTGAACCTACCTCTTTCTGTGTAGAATCATCTTTATGAGCATGTTCACCTCCATTATCACCATTATTGCTGGTTACAACTGCAAAAGCAACATTGTCTGTCATATTTGAGACAATAACTTCTTTAAAAGACAAAACAATGTGCTCATGACGTTGGATGAGTTAGCCAGATCATTGTAAAAAGCATTCCCATGCAGTTGAGCTCATGGTTAATCAGCATGAAGATACATGGTTAGAAATCAAACAAGCATTTAGATCTCCTGCTCTGGTTTTATTAGGACAGAGGTTCAGCATCAGCCAAGAATGCTGAGAAGTTAATGCTGATTAACTATCAATATTATTTGAGACCAAGCAAGCAAAGTAACATCTGTGACCCTTTGGATAGGCTCACATTTTTTCCAGTCGATCTCAAACCATTACTAACATGCCTATTGCTACATTGAAAGAGTTATTAGTTGCTGTAATCATTCATCTTGAGAGAGAGGAAGAGATTCCAAAGTGCAGCTGAAACTAATATATGAGGCTTTAGCTAAACTGTAGATACACTTTTGCACAGAATGAGGATTGCAAGTTTTGTCCCTCATCACTTACACTGAAATCACATTAGGAGGGGATCTCTTAACAGCCAGAATGGACAAAAGGAACAATTATAGTGACCAATAACTGTTAAAATGTACATAAGGGCATGTGAATATTCTAAGACAGACTTACAAAATGTGAACCTGAGTCCCAAATTTGGGAAAATGGGGTTGAAGGGGAGCAGGTGGGGTGCAGTTGTGTATGCTGCATGCATTCGCTTATGGTGGTCATGAAATGATAATCAGGCATCTGGTACAGTTAACATGCTGTTCCTCAGACCTATGAGTCAAGACATTCATACCCTCTCCCTGGCTGCCTCTCGGCCTGCCTACACTCCTCCAAGGCTCTAGCTCTGCCATCCTATAGCCTCCTTCCCCTCTCAAAAAAGAGGGAACATAAAACAAGTCTACGAAAGAAATGTATTGGAAAGGATGTTTTTATTGACCAAAGTCATATTTTGCTGCATATTCATTGCTATATTTAGAATAAAAATAGAAAGCTTGAACCATTACTCACAGATAATATGCAAGCATTAATACACAAAAGCGCAGTTTTCTTTGATTATGATTACATAAGGTCACACTGTTTCTGCAGCATGAAATGGTGCTTGGAATGATTTGATTGCTTTGGGAAAAAAAGGAATAAATAAAACAAACTTACTTTCTTTTATCTCCTCTTCAACAGGGGACATCTCCTCTTGATTCAGACTTTGCAAGTTTTGTTTCTCTTCGTGTGGCACACTGGGGTTTTCAGAGTGGGACTGAAAAAGAAAAATCAAGCTGTGAATATGTATATGGCAACCATATAATCCTAGGTATTCCAAAATTTGTTCTCACTGTACCTCTGAGTCCCAAGAATCTTGCTCTTCCTCTCCCTTCTCCAGACCCAACTCGGAAAGGAAATCTATGCATGAAATTTCAACAGATGTAGATTAATTACGGTCATATATTGAAAAGTGATGGCGGTTGCAGAGTTATACCGGGTGTCTTGAATAGGGGCAGCAGATGCAGCATGTTAACATAATACACATAACATATGGTAATACAATCACTTAATTATTGACCATCCATCATTAAAATTTATTACAGTAATAATGATATGGTGAAAGTTCCCCCATCTAAAGACAATGTCTTAATTCAGGGAGAATAACAGCCTGTGTTTTTAACTATTATTAAATCAAACAACATCAAGGAGCAGGAGCTGGTTAATATCTTGTTAACCAGGTTAAGTCAAGAACCTCATAACCTTGACCTCTCACATCAGCACAAAGCATCCTAGTAGCTGCCCAGACAGAGGCGAGTAGTCAGCTATTTTGAACTGTTTTGAGTGTTACTCTCAGCGTCTGCTCATTGATTGTGTATCTCTTTGGACAGAAGCTTCTGGCAAATGAATAAATGTAAAAGTGTAAAGGTAAAAATTAAGGCCAGAAGCTGGCACTTGGGGAGCCCTCTACATTTAGAGGATGTTTCTGTAGATGCCCGTAACTATAACACCAAACTTTTGAAACATTTACTGTAAACTTGAATAAAGATAAAGATGATGATGATACATACCAAATTAAAATGATACAAATATATAACAGCAGTAACAATGAATGAGTTTTATGTGGATCGGTCACATTTCCAGCAAATTGCATCCATGCATCACTTGATATTTTGTGTGACCCCCCAGAAACGATCAATTTCACAGTGGTAAGTGGCTGGAAGAAATGGGTGCTGCCATGTTTGTTGTCAGTAAATAGCTCAAGCTAGCAACCGTAACTATGGGAGGAGGAGGAGAAGACTGCCTATGACTACTAGAATGACCTATACATTGAGGTCTTAGCATTGGACCAAATATTTCTATGACGCACATGCAGCTGTCCAGAGCATGTTCAGAACATCTATTATGAATGATTTGCTCCTTACCTCTTTTCTTATCTTTAGAAATTTCCGTCTCAGGAACAGCTGACGCGGCATCAAGGGAATCCCCACTTTCTTCAGGCTGATCATCTTCCTCAGAGATATCGTCTTCCTCCTCATCATCCCTCTCCTCCTCCTCCTCCTCCTCCTCTTCATCGTTATCATCATTCTCATCCTCGGTGGAATCTTCTTTCTGTGTAAAAAATGTTGTTTGTTCATAATTATGTGTTCTACTTTGTGTGTCCGCTTGGCATATTTAATCACGGGAAAAGCACCAGGCAGAGTGGGAAAAGAATCTGGGGAAAAAAGGAAGGCTGCAAACAGTGGCTATCAAAAAAAGACTACTAGATGACACCAACTCTTTCAACATTTCAAATGAAAGTGGTGTTTACAGAGGCCTTATTCTAAACAGCTACACTACATTACAGAAACCGCTACACTACATCACTACCACTACACAGCAGTTTTACCTCAGTGACAAGCTCCTCAGTGTTTTTGACCTCTGGACATCTCATGCCCAAGTTTTCTGCCTCATCAGGTGAGTCTACATCAACATCATCGATGTCAGTCTGAGGTAACGCTTCCTCAGAAAATGTGTTCCCATCTGTATCATGGTGTTGACCAGCTTCATCTCTAGTGGGTGGGCTTAAAAAAGCCTTTTCCCTTATTGGTTCTTCATTGAGGTCATCTGAGGACACCTGTGTCTGAGGAACAATTGCACTTTCATTTTCCAACGGAACATATGCAGTTAATCTAGCCTCATTTTCATTTTCAGATTTGTTGCCCATTTGTCTCGTGCAACCATCAAGATTATTATCAGAATCATCTCCTACACCAGACACTTTGACTGTGGCGCTGACAAAATCATACTGCAGATTTTGGTCCTTGCTGTCAGAATCCTCACTTGTCTCATCATCTTTGCTGTCATTGTCTTCCTGAACACCTGACAGCTCTTCTTCCTCTGGCCTGTTATCCTCTAGAGTATTATCTGTTTCATCAGGTTTTGAGAGATCTACTTCAGTTTCTTCTTCCAACATCTTGTCCATTGAAGTTTTGGGTCTCGACTTTGGTGACACCAAGTCTGCAACTTCATCATCCTGTGCCATCTGCCCTTCTGACTCATCACTTCCATCTCCATCATCCCAGCTACTTTCATCATCTTTCTGGTTCTCAGAGTCTAATTTTCCTTCCTTTTGTGATAACTGACCGATTGATTCAACCTCATCGTCATCTAATATTTGATTTCTGGTTGTATCTTCTTCCTCAGGTACTGTTGACACAGCGGGGGAGGGGTCATTTGACTCTTTCATAATACTGTCCTTATCTTCACCTTCCAAAGAGCCATCAGAACAATGCTCCTCTCCAGTCTGATGTGCAGTTACATTTGCTTCAGCAAGTTGTGACTGAGCCTCATGATTTTCAGAAGAAGAATCCCACTCTGATTCATCTACCGTTGTTTTAGCCAGTCTGTTTTTGGATTGAGGAGTGCTCGTTGAAGAAAATCCAAAAGAGGATTTAGGTTCATCTATCGTTTGGTGGGGAGAGATACGTTTTGGAGACGGTACCGCTGGTGATGAAGAATCCCATGAGGAATCTGGCTGGTCTTTTGGTTGAGGCAATGTGCTTTTCAAATCTGATGCTTGAACATCACTCTCCTGATCAAGAGTCTCGTTTATCTCGTCCTCTTCTTTGGGTGAGTCACATCTGTTACCCTCGCTTTCCTCTAATGAAGAGCCCCATGAGGATCTGCGTTTTTCTTTTTTGAACGCTTCTTCTTTTGATCCTTCGTCATCTTCAGCATCGGAGGGACTGCCTGTATTTTCCACTCTTCCATCCTGAGGTGCCATATTTCTTCGATTAGAGAGTACTGTTTTGCGACCTAATGCCCCTGTTTGTTTATCCTCATTATCATCACTGTCATTCCACACTGAACCGATGCTTTCTTGTTTATTGCTCCAGGAGTCATCATCATCCTTTTCCAATTCTCTCTCAAATTCGTCCTCTTCAACTTTGCTAGCTGAAGGGTTTTCTGTTGAACCGAGGTCTGAAATAACGTTTTGATCAGATGACAACATACATTCCTTCCCAAGGCTTTCATCTTCATCGGAAAATTTGGATTCTACCCTAATGGCTGACACGACACAATCCTCATCTACATCTAACGTCACTGGCATTGCAAAACTTGATGTTTCAGCTGGACTGATGCTGTCATTATTTTGAGTCTCAGTTTTAGCACCATTGCCAGGTACGACACCAGGACTAGTTTCATTGTTGTCAGAGGTGTCGGTACGTGGTATGTTCTGAGCATCAGCGCTGTCAATAATCTTAAGGGCACCAGTAACAGAGGGTTTTTGTATGTCTTCAAACTGAGTCTCGGCCTTGACAGAAGCTGCACAGCTGTCATCCTCATCCTCACGTTCATTCTCTTCTTCTTCCTCTTCTTCACTTTCCTCATTATCATCTTCTTCTTCATCATCATCATCATCCTCTTCATCTTCTTCGTCCTCATCCTCCTCATCTTCGTCATCATCATCATCTTCCTCATCATCTTCTTCTTCTTCTTCTTCTTCTTCCTCCTCCTCTTCCTCCTCCTCCTCTTCATCAGACTCCTCAGCTTCTGGGCTTCCGTCTTGAGAGTCTGACTTTGATTTACTACTTGAAGGCTGCTCTGAGAATTTGTGTTTCTCAGCTGTTTTACACATTTGAGAGAAAAATAGAAGGAGAGAATGATGTCATAGTGTATGTGACAAAGCTTCAACACAAATATTTTACCTTTCTGTAGCTTGGAAGAGGGGTAGAAGTCATCGGGGATGCTTTGGAAAGGAAGGAAATGGGAGAGGGATCTACTGGGTGCTGTAGGGCTTTGCTGGATGGTAAAGCCTTTGGGAGGGATGGGATTCTCTGGATTCTATTTTCACTCTCAGGCTCAGATTCTGTACCGCTCAAGGATCTGTCAGGCAGTGCAGAGGCTACAGGGGCAGGGATAAAAGATTACTACCAAAAATCACAAACTATGGAGGGACAGTAAAAAGTAAAACTAGTTAGATTTCTAGTACCTTCTCCCTTTTTCGATGCAATCATTTTCCTTAGGTTTACCTTCTGTGGTTTCTAAAAGACAGCATAAGAAATAAGGGTCAGGATGAATTTTAGGTTTACGTGACAGAAGCATATATCCAAAAATTTAAAATAACAGATTTTTAGTTTAGTCTACAGACAAGTGTCCCTGTCTTTGTAAGATGTATACAGACACAAAACATGCACAATACACCTTTCCCACAGCACTGAATTTGAGGTGAAACACAATTTACAAGAAAAAAAAAGAGTACCACCCACCTTTTCAACTAAAACCGATTCATCGTCATCTTCAGATGAAGGCCATTCATCAGCAGCACTTTTTGAAACCCTGCAGATTGAAGAAGAAAAGTGTTAAACTGGAAAACCAATTGTAATTGTAATTTGCAGATCATGAAAAGAAAAAAATGTGCTCACCGACTTAGTGACTCAGACTGAGAATTGTCCTCAAAATCTGTAACAAGGCAAAATAACTTACTTTCAGCACTTGACCTCATCTGAATCAGTTTAAGACAGGTACATGTCATGTTTTCATATTTACACTGAGAAATACTGTAGCTAAATACTGAAAGCATCTAAGGCTTAAAAGGCTGAAAAAGTGCGGCACACAAAGCAATACAATCCAAGCAACATAAAAAAAATGCATTTCCTAAAAACAGGAGTAGGCTGAGTACCCGTTCATACTTAATAACTGTTAATGATCTTTACTGGCAAGATATTGACAGCATTTGACTGATTTTGCAAACAAATCTACATCTAAGCGGAGTAATACCTCCCCCTGCTTCATTTGCTCCATGCTCTAGTTCCAGTCAAGGGGTATTGCATGAGGAATAAATGAAATAATCAGGGTCAATAACGAATCGACACAACAATAGTATATAACTACTTTAAAGTGATAATATTCTCACTCCACTTTCATTCATTATCATGTGAAGAAAACTCTCCATACCATCTTTGTCAGTGGCTGGTCCTCCCAAAGAGAAGCCTGCTTCAACGTCTTGGGAAGGACTGCCCAGCAGCGTTTTTTTCTTCTTTTTGCTCAGACTTTGATGAGATAGGGAGGCCCCATCCTTCCTCTGGGTACCGTGCTCAATTATGAGGAGGGAACAACTAAAAGAGAGTCAAGACAGTGAAAATGTTATAATGTCTTTTGAGAGTTTGGCTTGAACTTGCTTCTTCAATTTCAGGTTTGCAGAGGCACCATGAGCATGTACAGGGAACAAAGAGGGACAAAGGGGAAAATAGGAACAAAGAAAAGAAGCCCAGCTTACGGATGATGCCCATTCATCACTGCGTAGTCATCAGCTGACCATCCTTTGGTATCCTTTAGTGTAATATCTGCATCAAACCGCAAGAGCAGACGCAACATACCGATTTGTCCATTGCCAGCAGCTATCATTAATGGAGACCTGCAGGTAAAATGACCAAGTGTAAACAAGCCATCCAGTAACATTAAGATCATTACAAATGTACTGTATCACAAATGTGCTCTGTTTAGTACTGACCTTTGGTCTTGGTCCAAAAAATTCACATCGGCACCCTCCTTCAGAAGGAACTCAGCCATCTCAATATGGTCCTCACGGACCGCCACAGTCAAGGGTGTGAAACCATCCTAAAAATTAGATTACAGTTAATTTGTTGGCTGTTGTCAGAATTGCAATAGTTCATTCTATGCTGCTTATCAAATATCATCAAATATCAAATATAGGTGACAGAAGCGTTACAATATATTTGTTTCAAATAACCTTCTTTATTTACAAGATTTTTAGTTTAGTCTACTGACAAAACATACACAATACATCTTTCTCCCAGTAGGTATTTTGACTTTTGACTCCTAATGGTCCACTCCTAATGTTGATTATCACAACAAAGACGTACAGTACTGTGCAAAGGTTTTAGGCACTTAAAGACTGGATGCTTACAAAAATAATGCATAAATTGTTTTTATTTACCAATTAACTTCATACAAGGTGCAGTAAAGACAAAAAAACTACATCAAAACAATATATGTTCTGATGACTTTTCCTTTAAAATAGCACCAAGATACATGAGTCTGTCAGTTACTCAACCCCTTGTGTTGTTATGTTGGATCTATACACAATTAACTGAAGACTGTCCCGACATTGAGGCTGAGCAATACTGCTGTGGCAAACAGCCAGAGAGAGTTACCTTATTTTGGGCATTGATGGCAGCCTCATGCTCCAGTAGCAGGACAGCAGTGGAGATAGATGGGATGTTTGCTGCCAAATGTAGAGCTGTATTGCCGTTGATGTCCACCAGGCTCGGCTCAGCATGATTCTCCAGCAGTAAACTCACACAGCGCTCATGCTGGCCCTGCACCGCCTGATATAGTGGAGAATTGACATGAATGCAGGGGCAAGGCCTGAAACAAGGCTTTAACACAATGTATGAAGAAAGTAGCCAACTATGACTGTCACAATATGTTTTACATTAAAATTAAGAATCACTCTGTCTTGGAGTGTCACTATCCAGGATTACCTTCATTAAGGCGGATCTATTTTGATTGTCGCATAGGTTAAGCTTGGCTTTGCTCTCGACGAGGAATTGCACCACTTCGACATGTCCAGTGGCGCAAGCAATATGAAGTGCCGTTCTGTAACAGTGAAGGAGAGAGTTTCTTATATGCAAGCATTCTTGTTCTTACTAATAAAAACATTACAACAGAATATTATTATTATTACAAATAATTTCATTCATTGTGCAAAAATTAGTGATCTCCTTGACACATGTGATATAAGCTGGTATGCAATATCTGTTCCAAAACAAATGTGCAGTTACAAAATGCCCATTTTACAATGTTAGGACTATGCTTTTCAAAAGGGAAAATGAATATTGATTAATATTTAAAAAATTCTGACTCACAAACTCCTGCAGATTTTGTATCAGTCTTGTTGTATATTGGCTAGAGGAGATCTGATAGCCTGCTATTTTTCCCTATTACATATCATTTTGTAAATTGCCAGGTAACTAGATCCTACCTTGTAACTTAAGTAGAAAAGATACTATGGAGTGTCATGTACATTTTACTTGGTGCTTAAAACAGCTGGTAGTTAACAGCTAAAATACCAGGCGTTTTTCATAATGCAGCACTGCTATGCAAAAAAAAAAATGCAATTATGCATAAGACAGGGAACAATATAGGGCTGCCATAATATCATCATATCTGTGCAATAATACAAAAAAATCTGCTTTGTTATTTCAGAAGTGCTAGAATTTCAAGAGATCTGCAAGGCTGCATTCATCTTTGAAGGGATAATAATACTGGAAAAAACAATTTGACAAACTGTTTAAAGCCTACCAATCGATTAATCAAATGAACCTTATGGCTATATCCTATAACTATTGGTGAACTCATATTTTGTTAATCAGGAAAAACTATAATATAAAAACTGATAACAGAGTGGATAAACCAGGAGCTTATGAATACATTGTTAATGGAGATAAATAAATTATAACATCTTGATAAACTATTCACATGGACTGCAATATCAAGTAGGATCATGGACAGCATCCAACAAAGACAACACTTTCTAGGATGTGAGAAGAGTTACAACAGCCACACTTACCTATTTTCCTTGTCAAGCTGATTGATATCATTTTTCTTAGCAAGTTGTTTCAACTTTGCCAAATCACCGGCGAGGGCAGCCTTGTGAACCTTCCCGAGGTCCTTATCTTTCAATTCATAGCCAACAGAGAGCACACTCCCATTGTCAGGGGTACCAGATGGGTATTTCTTCTTCTTAGTGAAGCTGAAAATTTTCTTCATTGTACCCAGCAGCACAACATTTCTTTAGCACCGTCACTACCTTCCACTCATCTGGTGCTGGAGGATCACCACAGGCGGTTCTCCCATCCCTAAAAATAAGACGCACAAAACGGATTAGAAGCCTATAAAACCGCACGGAGAGCACTGCAGCATTTCTATGGTGATACTGACACCGAAATATAAAGTGAGCTAGCTTTTGTGCACACACGGCATATTAATCATTTACATATATTGGGAAGCAAGCACAACGTTTAAGCTAATATCCAATTACTTCAACGTAAACACAGCTGCTGTCATGCTAACGGAAGCGTTTCACTAAGCACTAAGCTGCGTGTACTCTAATTTTCATGGCCATACCTCACACCAGGACGTCCTCTATAACGATAGCATGGGATTGACAAAGCATGTCAACGTTTCATTAATACACGGAATATGCACGGAACCGATCATGTCGTTATGAGCTAGCCTTAGTGTTATATCTTGTGGCTTGTCACCATGGTAACTGACGGTACATCTGTTAGGGGTTATCCGATTTGCTAACGTTGACATTTTGATATAAGCAATGTTTTCTCCCGCAATTATGCGATGCACGCAACTACATCTAATGTTACCTTCTGAATAGAAAAAAATAAAGTTATGGTCCGTGTAAAAATATTCTTTTGAACGGGATCATTAGTTGCCTAGCAACGTTAGCGTTACCTAGCTTCACGAGCAGTTGGCTCCGTACTGCGCCTCCCACGTCGTCATTTCACAAATGATGCAAACCGCGACATTTAAAATGAATTTGTTGCGGAGCTGAGCAAGGCAGCAATTTTTGCTATAGCCTTAAAGCAGCAAAGCTAATTTCCAAGACTCGGTTCAGCTCAAATGTGCAGTTCGGCCAAAAAAGTGTGCAGGAGTCGTCAGCTAGTGTTAACGTCGTTAAGTTAGCTTACAGCTAACTTAAGTGAAACAAACTTAACCCTGCTAACTCAACGCTGAAAAAGCCGAGATGGGTATGACCAAGAGCGATAACTTTAAGACGAAGACAAAGGACGTGTATGATGGTATAATCCCTTCTATCATACAATAATGTTAGTAATTAAATGTTATCTACAGTATAATAACTCAAATACTTACCGCTGACCTGTTGATTATCGGAGTCAGACCACTACCAAAAGGCTAGAGCTAGATTGTAAACCTCAGAAATGCATGCTGGCTGTTGGGTTTCCAACAAACCAATCAGAAATGATTTTGAAGATGCGTCTGCTTTCACTGACCAATGGATGGCTTCAGTTTAGTAAAAGGTTGGTTTACAGGCCAAGGAGGCAACAAAAACCCAGGAATGTAATGGCAAAAGTTCACCACACGATGGTGACATTGGTTTTGAAATCATATGGTTGCCAGCCATATAAGTGCATTTTCGAAAGATTTACAGGTTTGCAATTTTCTAGCCTGTCTTAAAACAAAAGTCAGGAGCCCATATGAACACTGGAAAAGGTTTTTCCTCGCTGTAATCATTTTTCCTGTTCATGCTGGCTATTTAATGATCCCCTTCAAATATGCTTCCAATGTAAGTGATGGGGGCTAAAATCCACAGTGTGTCCGCACAGTAATTTTGTGCAAAAATGCATTTAAAAGTTTACCTGAAGCTTATATGAGGCTTCAGCAGTCTGAGTTAGTCATCTTCATCTAGTGGATATCTGCCACACTGGGGCTTGTGGATTTTAGCCCCTATCACTGTAAGTGCGTTATGTGGGGATCTTCTAATGGCCAGTATGATCAGGAGGAAAGCAAGAAAGCAAGAAAAAAAAAAAAAAAAAAACCTATTTCAGTGTTAATGTGACTATTGTTTTATGACAGACTTGAAAAATTGTGAACCTGCCCTTTAAACCCAATAACGCAATTAGAATATGAATCAAAATTGTAACAAAATAAGTGAATCTTTTTGTTTGTTATCCTGTAGAACCAGCCAGCAAGTCTGTTTCCCAAACTAAAATTATATAAATTATATATAAACTAAATTGAGGCATCGAGTGGGGTATGAGGGGATAATAATTATTTGAAAATAATGTCAAGTAGCTGAACTATGCTCTTTGTGAACCCAAAAAAGTCTGGTTTCTTGTGAAGAAATTATATGATACACTTTATACAATGAAATCAATGCCATAAAATCAAAAAAAAAGCCATAGGATTGAATCTAGACCACTTTAATACAGTGTCAACAACAACTGATAAAATCCATGAAGGCCTGTGTTAGTTGAATTTGCATTATACAAATTGTGTTTCTTTGTCTACCACACAAAGCCTCCCTTGAGTTTAATGGATACTTCTGCTCAACCATTATGAGGAAAACAGTAGTTATAGTCATACTTTTGGCAGTATTGAGACATCTAACATATTTTTCTAGTGCCAAGAAACTTAGGCTTTACTACCAATAGCTAGATTTTGCCTTTACAGAAGCCAAGTCATAGTTACAGTGTCTTCCTACGGGGAAACCCAAAACTAAAATAGTGGTTTTTGAAAAATTACAATGACACCCATATTTTTACTTAGTACACATGGCTTACACGAGCTTCAAACGTCTCTTTCGAGGTGAAGATTTGCTGAGACATATTTAGTTTACTTGACAAAAATAAAAGCTTCTCTTATGTTCAAAGTGATTTGCAGCAGTAGTTATTATTACTTAGTCACCATTCATTTAAACCTTGAGTAGATGCTTGGATGATATTCCATATTTGAGATGTAGGACAGCACTACGCAGTCACATGTACTGACTGTTAATGTTTTACTCTTTAAAATGTGATTTGAGATGTTTTCTGGAAACATTAGGCCACAGGGGTATCACTCTTTCCAGAAAACCAAATCATTCATTTTAATGTCACCTGTTTAAATAGGCCACTGTCTTGCCAAAAAGTGTCTTGAATATGATAAATCATAACATAAATCTGAGCATTCGTTGTTTCCCAGCATTATGGATCATCACACATGGGATTCTGACTGTCCTAATATTTTGTTGTCATATTGCTAACAGGATGGCAGGTTTAGTTCCACATCTGACAGTGAAACATTACACAGGGATTAGATTCTACTTTGCATGCATTTAGTTTGGATATCAAATCACCAACTGGAATAGTAATTCAGTAGTTATCGACATGAGCAAAATTATAGCCCTGACTGGATGAATGCACAAAAAGATAGCAAGGCAACTACCGTATGTCTTGTCCACCTGCAAAAGTTATTTAAATAGCGGTTGAGGAAAGCTGCAGAGTTTACAGCATGTTAAGTAGAGGCCACCCCTGACTGGCTTTGTTCAGGTGTCTTATGATATTATGGCGTAATTTAAATGATAATAGAACAAAATGGCACAAATTGAGAACAGCGCAGAGCACTGTGATACAATCACTGAATTGGCACAAAGTTCTTTCACCTTCACTGGAGCACATCGGCTCAAAATTGCTTTGTGCTGCGGCAGAATATGATGTAACAACATAATTCAACATTATGAAATCATCATTGCTATTTTACCTTTGTGTTGGGAAGCAAAAGTCTCCAGGGAGGAAATAGATATTGTTTGTTACACTTCCAAGAGATTCAGAGATATAACGAGCATCAGATGATAGACAAATTGGAAAAATCTTTCACACAAAGAAAGAATTTCAGAAAGAAATCCTAAATAAATACTGTTGGTTTGACACAAAACAAATTCTGAAACCTTCAGAAAAAGCTACTAAGTGAACCTTGAGTAAAGATTTTTTTTAAAACATTTACATTCAAATACACTGATATTACTATATTTTATAAATTCATTTAATAGAAATAAATGTGTTAATATTTAAAACATAAAAATAAAGGTGATCAAATTACAGTCTATTTTCCTGTAACACTGCATAAAAATATCATTAAATAGAAATACACATGTTTTACTTGCGTGCTTTATACTGTAGGACCATATGTTGAGGAATGCTTGACTGATGTGCTGCTGGCCCACTGTGATCAAACACTCTGACATGAGAGACAATACCTGGAGTCAATAGTCATTAACAATCCACGCTCCTGTTGTTGTCAGTTTGCTGGAATCTGGGATATTTTTTGAGCCAGGAATCAATGACTCAGAGTAATATTTCATTTCAAATGCTACGTGCCTGTGATCTGTGAACCAACAACCAATCTCTCTGACAACACACTGCCAGGTATGTCATGCACACAATCAAATCAAATGACAAGAATAGAAGTATGAATTTGGGTCTGCAGCAGCTTTTTCTTTGCTGATATTTGGACAGAAAAATTCTTATAGGTTTAAGTTGTCTCAAATATACCAAATAGATTTGTTGCAAATAATTTGGTCCTCTCTTCTGTTTAACAGATGTGTTGGCCCAGATTGACAACCTACAGGCAAATGATGGAATTCATTGAGACATTTTACGGTATTAGATTTGACATTATTTGTCATGACAAGTTATTTGTGAAATCGTAGACATTGGCTCCTCACTACAGTAAATCCCCCTAAAGTCCATCTGTAAATCATAGTGATTTGGAGAGAGAGCATCATCAAATATTGACTCATTCACTACAAACGAGAACTACGTACTAGAAAGCTTACATTCTTCAGTATATCACACTGCACACATTAGTTTCGTAAATCATCTATTCGTGTAAGGATTGTTGTGTTTGGCATCTTAAGTCAGTTACTTAGCGATAATTATATCATTTTAAATATCACCATGTACTTACTATTTGATTAACAAGAGCTGACACTACAGCAAGTTTGCATGTCTTTGCACGTCTGGATTGTGGATGACAAGCAATTATCTCAATTTGACCCCTTCATACAACTGCAAATGAGGGGTTTTAATATAGTACTGAGCTGGGCTCTCTAAGCCCGCCAGCCTTTGTTACAAAAAAAGAGGACAGAGTCTAGGGAGTAGTAATTTTGTTAATTTCACACTCTTGTTCGATGTGTGACTTGCCCAGCTTGGACCAATTACATGTTTCACAGCGTGGCAGGTGGATCTATGGTAATAATTAAGACCGTGCACTTATTCTTCTATGTTCTTGCACTCCCTGTTATCATCCTTGATGGGACACACACTCACCAAGGTGTTTTCAACCTCTCCTATTTCTTACAACATTGTCACATCTCTGAGTCTCTTGTCTATCTTCCTAAAACAGAATCCTTTTTCTTTCTTTTTCCACTGCTGTTGCACTAACTAGGCTTTCACTCCTCCAGCTCCACACCTTAATCACTGGCTATGTTCTCAAATTGAATTCCCCTCAGATATCCCTTTGTTTCTGGTTGTGATTTGAAAGGTATAAAGCTGCAATCCAATCTGTCTGATCCCTAAAAAAAAGTGCTTCAAGGTTTAAGGTTAATTTACATCCATAAAAACAAAGATTGCAGTGATCACATTATTATCTGACACTAAGATAAAGACAAAATAGAATATATCACACATAAAAACACCCACAACACTCAGATTCATCTCATCCATACAAACCTCTTGCAATACTTTCAAATACTCAGGGGGATGAAGGGGAGAGAGAACACCAGTTAGTGTGAGTGGCCAGTAGCTTGGCAGTAGCCTGCCACTGTGTTCAATATGTCAGTCCACAATAAAGGTTTGTGTAGAGGATGTCTCTCATCCCCTATAATCCCAAGGAATACCTTCTACAGTCCATTATAGAGGACTGAGTCCACTATCTGTCTGTTGCCTGCCTCTCAGCTCTATTCCCTCTATTTTATTAACTAAACCCATCCTGTCCTTGTACATAAACGACACAGAGAACATCTTAATCATTTCAACAGTCAACATATTAGATCGCACTAGGTTCATCATGCAGAATAAACATGGTTTTATCTTATCTGTAATGTGATGTATGTGATCACTCATAGTCAGCTTATCATTAAAACCTGCACCGAGGTACACGGTATGGTGAGTTGCCTGATCAACAAAACAAAAAATATTTAACTCGACGTAGTTCTTGAAGCAATAAACTTAAAAAGGTAAACATACTAATCTCCTCCTCCATCATGATAAATGGTTATCCTTGACTATATTCTTTTCAGGTGATATAATCAGCAGACTATGAGTCTACAGCTGTGAGGCTGTAGTTAGAAACAGCAGTGCTTTGAACTAAATGCATAAGTCAGCATGGCAACATGCTCACAATGATGTTAACATACTGATGATTAGCAGGTGGTGTTTGCCACAGTCACCTTAGTTTGGCATGTGAGCATGCTAACACTTTATAATTAGCACACATAAAACATATGGCTGAAATTTAGCTGGTATTTGGTCATGAACTAAAGTTTTGGACAAATTAATGAATTCATTTTAACCAGCTGGTGGTGCCAGATAAAAAGTCAAGAATCACCAAAGTTATTACAATTTATCCTGTGGGGGACATAAATGTGTGTACCAAGTTTCATGGAAATTCAAGGCAAAACTACAAATGTCAGCCTTTTGGTGGCGCCAAAGGGAAAGTCAGGAGATCACCGAAGTTGGTAGGATTCATCCTCTGGGAACCATGAATGTCTGTGCAAAATTGCATGGCAATCCATCCAATAGTTGTTGCGATATTTCAGTCTGGACTAAGACTGAACCAATAGGCCCACAGACCACCACTGCAATCCATAAAGCCATGCTGCTTGCATGGGTGAATAAAAAAAAGATGAATCCTCTTTCTAATAATTCTGTATGATTAAACCTCAGAATTTAGTTCAACAACAAATTTAATACAAATTATATAAATTCTATTCAGAGTTCACTTCACATTAAAAAAGGTTAACAGGACAGGAGTTGTATAAGCTAGTCTCAATTATATTCCTTCAAATGTATGCTTGTTAAAGTGGCCAAATAAATAAAAACAACCACCCAGACAACTTGAGTGATTCCCTTTTAACTGAAAATGTTTACACAGAAACAGCTTGAACATTAAGTTACTACAGTTCCATCCTGGTAATGTCATGGGAACACATACATGTTTTCCTGTAAAAACACTACCACACCAATGGACCCGAGCAGCGCCTCACAAGACTCAGTCTTTTCTCACAAGGAGCTAATCAACACCTCATCACATTGACTGACAGTCAACAAATGGTCCCTCTACAAGATCTGTGAAAGGTGGTAGTGTTAATGGTGGATATGAGGCTTGAGGAGGGAGAAAAACAACATTCACATATGAATTCAGGATCAGTAACCTTTTCAGGGATTCACAGCTTTCATACCCTGGGAGAGTATACAGTAGGAGACTGATGGTGAACAGTGAGGCAGTACAGGAAACGGAGGCTTGCAGGTTGTTTTAGTCTGGCTCAGTGGCAGTTTATCTACGAATGCATCTAAAAAATAACATCTTAGTTTGCGTATGCACCAGTAATAAGCCATATTCAATATTCATTAACCTTTTATCATTTTGCTTGTAATATGTGCAGACGAATTTCTCTCTTTCACTATTTCTCATGTTTTCATAAGTCACTTGATCTTTATGTTTCTTGCAACTTAGATGCTGGTAACTAAACTTGACATTTCCTTGATGACGTGTGAGTGTGTACACTCACTGAACAGGGGCACAATATTCCCATGAAGTTGTCTTTTGGTCTGAGGCAGTTGGGTTTTACGCAGGAAGTCAATGATGTCCCTTATCTGGGCCATCTGCTGTTTTTCATCTGAGAGCTGATGTCATTCATGTTTGAAAGGCATTTTGTGGTAACTTTGATTAAAACAACTCAAGTGGCTTTAGAGTTAAGGCCAGTTCATTTTTAGCCCAGGATGGGGCAAGCTTTAAGGAAGTGCATCTAGAAATATCCCCTTCCACAAATTGTCTCTTTATTGCTCTCAACCCTGACCCCAAGAATGCATGGAAGGATATACTATGAATACTCACGTATATATTGTATATGGTGAAATTCAGGGCAAAGATTCATCTGCAGGACACATCAGACACTGTGGTCATGAAATGCTGCAGGGTATAAAATCTATACTCTTCCAGGAACATGCTAAAGTGCTCTTTTTAGCACATGGTGCTAATTTAATCTCTGGCCAAGGGGAAATCTGTTGCATGAATGCAGTGGGCTCCCACGTGCACAGTCCATCACAGGTGTAAGGCTTACTAGATCAAAAGTGGGCTCACTGTGTATACCATAACTGAACATATGAGAAAAGTTATGGCTTAAGTCATCACATCCATCTAATTTGTTAATACCCTGTTTTGAATCATTGTCAAACCAATCATCATGGCAAAATCAGGTTTGTGGGAAAAATATATGATTATTTCATGAAAGTCTGACATTTTAAACATTTTAACCTCCTTTTTAGCACTTACGCTCTAAGTGACACCTCTGCTGCTTTTACTGCTTTCACTTGAACTGACACTTGACACCTGACTGCAACTTATTTCAGCACCTCCACTTCCTTTTACAATTCAAATGTATTCAGTGCTTAAACTTTATTTTGACACTTCAACTGACCCTTGAAACACTCTCAACATTTTCACATCTTTCAGTGCTTCAACCTTAGCCACAACTTTTATTCCTTGAAGTGCTTCATTTTGAACTATTAGTCCAATACAGTTCCAAAGCACCCAATATAAAATATGCAATTTGCAGTTTTCCAGCTGAAGGAAACACCTATACAAACATACATTTTCTTCCACAGATGTAGTCCTTTAAAGTTGGCTGCCATCATTTGACATAATATTTTTTTAAGTTTCACAAAAATTGGAGGTTATGAAATTATATGTCTAATTAGGCATGAAATTTAATGGGCATGCTCAGGATCCCAACAGGAAAAAGTCAGTACATTTTGGTGACCCTATGACCTTTTCTCTTGCACTTACATTAGCCTAAACTTTAAATAAATGTACTTTACTTGACATGTTACTCATACTGACAAAATGTTATTTAAGAAAACTATAGACATTGGAGACCCAATAATCTTTCCTACAATGCCATCACCAAACTACCTTTCAACTTTTTTAAATGAAATGTTTGTTACTCCTGAGCCTGGAGTGATAAACACATTTGATGTGTGCATTCATGTACCTAATACAAACAAAAAAGTTTATTTCTATAACTCCCTGACCTTCCCTGTGTCGCAGCATCAAGATGAAGTTTTGCCTACCCTTGTGTGATAATGGGTAGGGTGATTTTACCCAATGAAATGCTGACTGAGAAAGTAAAAGCTAACCAGGTAGATTAATAGCATTTGTTGCATCTCTCTTGTTACATTAGGAAGAGGTCAATGTTCAGAGCATGATTGCAACATTAAAAAAAAGAGTACAGTAGGTGATGCTCATATTTACTGCAATGTTCATTCAGTGATACCCACAATGCAGGTATGAAAATTTGTGGCCAACGTAGATGAGAATTCTTCCTTCCAGAAGGCCCCAAAATAAGAAAATTATCCAAAATCTATATAAATATTTCTTGGTAATGGCATTTTTCATTGGATAACATCACCAGGTTTGTCCTGCAGAAAAATAGAGGACAGGCTTAAAAATTCACACTGCCCAGTATAACATAAAAGCATTGGTGCATATACCAGATGTGGGAAATTCTTCATTGCTTTATAAAATGTATGGGATAATAATAAACACCTAAATGCTTGTTCTCTTGCCCTTACACACTCCTTTACCATTCTGCTGTGAATAATTGTTAATAAATTCTTGTAGCATTTTTTGAAACTTATGTGTTCCTTTTATGGTAGACGGCTTAAAATAATAAATAGAACCTGGGTTCAATTTCATATATTCTGTCAAATATGCTTGGATTACTGAAGCAGGTGTCAGTAGAGTTATCTCTTTGTGCGGGGGTGTATTTCTCTCTTGCCTGAGTACTCGGAGCAAACGGCATTAAAACTGGTTAACTGCTCTCCCAAGATAAATCCCAACATTGCATGGCTCGTTTTCTGAACAAATCAATTATCACAGCAAACAAGCAAACTGTTATTAGCATTAACATTCCTGTAACAAAGACGAAATAGTGTGACACGTACTGTATGCAAATTTGGAATGAATCTAGTCCCAGATTCATTCCCAAGTTCACTCTGCATATGAATGTGAAATGCGGCCAGAAGAACTCCCCAGGATATTACTTACAAACTGAAAGTGTGGAATATAATTGTGAAGGTTAACCTTAAGGAGATTACTAATGAATTAGGGAATGGATATGTTACTCTTGTCACTTTATATAATTCATTCAATATATAGTATATGAACAGAAAAGCTTTCTTCCAAACCAAAAGCAGCAGGAAACAGAATTTAGACTTGGGTCTGTGATGTTTGAGGTGTAAAACCTGAGTAGAAGCTAATTTAAGCTTAAACACCCCAAACTGCTTAATTTTGTTGCAACAATAACCAGTATAAATCTGGTAAAAACAAGTCTGATGATTCACCAGGAAATCTTATCTGTTTTTTAATTCACATATAAAGATCAGGTATTTGTGTCAAATCTGTTTTTCTTACTGTTGGTTACAAGGTAGGAATTAAAGTTCATGCTGCTCCATCTGCAAGGCATTAACCTGAGGGACAAACCATTACCATTCTGTATTTAGTTTAGAAGTGCATCTTTGCTATGTCATGGTCCATGACATTTAATTTGATAATGAATATTTGAACTTTGATAGTCAACACAAAGATGATTAACATGCTAACGAAGAAAGTTTTAAACCATGGATATTTATGTTAATGTCATATTCACAGCTGTGTTAATTTCTGGTTGACACCAGACATATAACATGCATCTCACATGATTGGGGTCATACCCCTGATACCAATGTGAGCAGGCAATCTTTGTTTTGATTTTTTGACAACATTTGATGAGATAAAACCTAGTGACAGATTAACTAATTAGGGAAAGTACGCTGAGCAAAACGATAAAGATGGAATTGAGTAACAGTGATGCAGTGAAAGGTTGGGGGAGTTGAATAAAGGTTTTGCTTGCTAAGCAGACATGGTGTCATGCAGAAATGAATGATGGTGTTTACAACATGTGTTCCTGAGCTATCTCACTGAGCTTCGGGAGGCTTTCCAAAAAAAATGATGAGCACCAGTAGCAGCTACGTTGGGTGGTATGAGGTATCGCCTGCAGAATTAGGGGATACAGTCAAACACTTTGAACCTCTTCCAGGCAATTCCTTTCTGGAACATCCTGACCTAAACTCTGCTTTGTTTCTACTAGGAGTCTGCTTTCTTGCACACAAAATCTAAATCTATTACAACATTTTTTAAATCAATCATTCTATGAGTGTATGTGTTACTTAATTTGTATTAGTACCAGGGATAAAAATTTACTGTGGGGTCAATCCCCATATACCACCATCTGTGCATTGCATACTGTACCATATCACCTCCAAGTTCCCATTATGCACAGTGAACACAGAGGTAGCAGCTTTATTACTATGGTTTAAAATAACTGTACTATGCTGGAATAATGGGTGTCAGTTAGTTTGTGGTAATTTGGAATAGGCACCATCAACAAAATATAAACTGAACCTAGAAAGATCTTAAAAACAAGACTCAAAGTTTATTCTTGATTTTGGAAACAGAAGATGAGAAAACGATCTCACCACAAGGTCCATTTAATAGCTATTCTGGAGCTTTTGATCATATTGCATGATCTTCATCAGCAGATGGAGCCCAATGGCCGTGAATTATATTGAAATTGTAGATGTGCCATTTCCATTTTTTATGAGCACTATGAGGACTTATCTTCCATGTTTGCTTAAAAGCTTATGGTTGATCTCCATGACCACTCAGCAAATTCCATCTGCTGCGGAAGATCATGTGATTTGATCAAGAGCCCTAGAGCAGCTTCAAAGGTATGGACGTTGTGGTGAGAATACAATTATAAAGTTTAAAAATGAGATTTTAACACACATGTCTACTATACAGGGCCACAGGACCCGCCTTAGTTGATATTGTACTTTCATAATGCAAATTTTCTAACATATTTGAGATTAATCAATGTACTGAAACCCAGTAACATACAGTGGACCTGTGACCTTTGGGGTCCATGGGGAATCTGGGGCAGTCGTCTGCTTTGGTAATCTGGCTTTTATTGTAAAAATGCAGCAATAATAATAATAAATAATAATAAAACATGAAACATTTGTATCAAACTATGTCACCTTGATACTTACAGAATTAATAAAATGAATGTTTTGTCACACCACCATCACCATACACACACAAACACACACTCAACCTAAGCATCAGTCCACAGCTACCACCTGTGTAGCATCCAAGGTAGGCAGCCAAGTTGGATCACAGCTCCTCTGGCTCTGCACACGCCAGCTGTTTATGGGAATCAACAGAAGTGTGGATTGTCTGTGGCTATTTTAAAGCCTGTTGATTTTACACAGCAGGATAGCTGACCACTCTGCCTTGAACTTTGCATTTTAATCATCTTTGTACACTTATATATGCTGTGTTTGGCCAACAAGTCATTTTTAATAGAAAACAATTTGTTTTTTTGTTGTTTTGCTTTTTAATTAAACGTTTCCCTCTACAGTATTAACCGCATTAAAACCAGCTACATAATCTTTTTTTATGATGAGAAAACATTACGCTCACTTGCCTGACAGAAGCAGGGTGGCCAGTATGAGGGAGGTAGGACAACGCAGGAAATAGTAACATGAGCAAAGAAAGCTATAATGGTGCAGATGTCTGAAACCACATGAGCACGAGCCACAAAATCTAAGGTTTATTTTTCTTTAATATAAAGTAGGATTCCTTGTTGAGTCTAAAACAATATTATTCTCATCCCATGAAAAGACTCAATCTGATTTCATGGTCAGATGAGCTTTTTTCATTCCTCTCTTTAATATGTAAACATTGTCTGCAGGTAGCATAAATTTAAGTGCTATGCATCGACTAGGTAGTGTTATTTCAATTTATGAGGCATTCATGGGGTCAGTGAGTGAGGTCACAAACAGACCTTTATATTTTCACCACCGAGCGGGGACACCAGTCTTGCTGCCGTAGAAGGAGAGGAAATCACCCCTGTTTTTTTGGACTCCTCTGCCGATAAATGAGGGCCATTGGTTGGAACATCTGGAAAGGATTTGCATGTTTCTCATCGTCTGCTCGGCTGGGAACTTTGGCTTTCAGTCAGGAAAGCACAGCCATACCCCGAGTCACATTAGCTGAGAATCAAAGAGGTGGGAGGGAGGGTAACGGCATGCAATTACTCAATGGAACTGTTAATGGTCAATGACTCAACACAACAACCATGAGAAAACACGCTAAGGACAATGGAGCAACAGGGTCTCCCAGTAATCACAGAGACCACTGTTGACAGGACAAACTTGAGCTGCGTTTTAACCAACATCCCCTGTCATAATTGCTTTCCAGCAAAACATTGGCCAAGTTTGGATGTGGACACAAGTCTCCCCATTACACTATGAGAAATAATAATACATTCTTGACACATTGCATTATTGTGGCCACAGAGAAGATCGGAAAGTTTGTATGTTCTGCTAATCACAATCATTATGGTTTGTGGAGTTGAACAGATGACTACCGAGCAAACTCCACCCATTGAGGAAGGCCATGGGTTGCAGCTGAAAACTCCAGAATTTCTCAATAAGCGACCCTAAGCTAAGAGTTTTTTGTGTAATAGAACAAAAATGAATCTTAAAGGTCAAGGTTTGCAATGCAACGTGATGTTGAGTATCCATTTTCTTGGTTTACAGTTTACATACAGTATAGTATATAGCAGGTGCATCCATATTAAACAAACACCAGACAATGTGAGTAAATTACTTTCCCCTCATTTAAACAAGCTGTTTGTGATATTGTCCACTCAAGTCAAATGATCCATGTCAATTGTATGATAATGAATATAGAATTAAAAAACAAAACAGCTTTATCTATTATCTGTAAATTCAGGAATTTGATTTTTACATATACTGTACATGATGATAAAAAAAATCAGCACACATCCTACTATAAAAGGCTATTGAGATAATATAAAAAAAGGATAAGATAAGATAAATCTTAAATGTCCACTATACACAGCCTGTATAATATATACAGTATTTTGCCAGTTTATTAGGTGCACCTACCCACCTTAATGAAGATTAAAATGTTCATTTTTGAGATGTGTTGGTTAAAGATCCCCCACCAGACATGTTTTAAGACATATAAAAAGACTCTGCTATGAATAATAATTTGTGTCTTATATGTTTTCTTTTCACCAAAAAAAAGTTTAAAAGGTGTTTCTTATATTATGTCCACCCAATTTATATAAATGAGGGTAAATATTAGAAACACTTGTTTTCACTGTTAAGACTTCACAAAATGAAATCCAAACCCAATGGCCACATTATACCCAAATGGGATTAGAATGGGAGACAAAATAAGAACACCTTTATAAAAAGAAATGAAGAATGAAGAAAAGAATGTAATTATGTATACTCCAAGCATTTTCAAAACAAACTCTCCCATGACTCACTCACTGATTCATAGAAACAAACATAGAAACATAGTAAATCCCTGGCAAAGATAATATCCTCATAACATAAACTCTGAAAAAAAAAAGATGGAGTACAACTGTTTCCATCTGTTGTGCACTGTGTTTAGGGAATCATTTCATAGTGGGAATCGTGGTTCAGTAAAGGAGCTGTTCATCCCTATATTTTCTCATTGGAAGCCAGTTTGCCAGTTTGCACGTGTCTGCCAAAAATGGAGTAAATTCTTAACATATGGACAACAACACTAGAATTTTACAGTGGTGGTAAAAGTATTCAGATCCTTTACTTAAGTAAATGTACCAATACAGCAATGTAAAAATACTGTAAAAGTCCTGTGGGAAGTATTCTAATTAAGTAAAAGTACATAAGTACCTAAGCACATAACTATTAGCAGCAGCAACATGTAATTTAAGAATTGCAGTAAAAGTAGTGGTTTGGTCCCTCTGACTGATATATTACTGGATATGACATTGTTAGATTATTAATACTGAAGCATTAGTGTGTAAACAGCATGTTACTGTTGTAGCTGCTGTAGGTGGAGCTAGTTTGAACTACTTTATATACAGTTAGCTAGTTTACGCCAGTGGTTCCCAACTTAGGGGTTGAGTCCTACCAGAGAAATCTGTGGGGTTGTGAGATGATTAATGGGAGAGGAAAGAAGAAAAAACAAAGTTCTGATACATAAATCTTTACACATCTGTTTTCAGTTTTTGGACTTTTTCTCTAATCTTTGATTTTTGATGAAATATTGGATCATTTGAACATTTATTGAAATGAAACCATGTGAAAAGTTTAGAGGGAAAAATCACTTTTTGGTGAGCTGTTAACAACTCATAGACATCTGAAATGTGACCCCAACTACACACTGCTTTTTGTAAGACGTCAACAGTCAGAATGATTGGAAATCACTGGTTTTATCTTTAACAATGTGTTGTATTTTAAAAGCTTGTTTTATTATCCATTGTGTCAAATCTTAATCTGAAAAGTAACTAAAGCTGTCAAATAAATGTAGTGTAGAAAGTACAATATTTCCCTCTGTGGAAGTATAGAGTAGCATAAAATGGAAATACTCAAATAAAGTATAAAACTATTCTTAAGTACAGTGCTTGAGTAAATGTACTTTCCAGCACTGGAATTTTATGATGCATCTGCACATCAAAGTTAACCATGAAGATTTACAGCCAGGAGAGCTAAGATAAACACACTCTCGTTCTTGGATTCAATGTGTTCTTTTAGGATAAGAACTAGGAACACACACATTTAAAATGGTAAACATCCATATTGAAAAAATCTTGCCTTACATTTAATCAAAAATACTGGTGATTATCTTCATTTAAATATTAACTGGGATTAATTCCAAATCAGCTCCTTCTCGTATCCAAACGGGAGAGGGAGGTTAATTTATAAATTACAAGCTTACCATCTGTTAAATAACTGATACATAACTTAAGACATAAGACCTGAAGCTGTGTATAATAATGTTTTTACACTTCCAGTATACACATCTGCAAAAAAAACCCAAAAAACTAACACACTAATTTAGATGAGATAGTGTTACACTCTTCAAGCATGTGGTTAAAGCTAAACATCTCACTTAAAATCTCATTACAGATTTGATTCCTGCAGAGTTTGGCAGACCTCTAGCAAGACAAGAACAGCACTGGATGTTTGTAAAATATGATTATGAATGCAATGCAATGTGGTTGCAATTTGAAGATGGCTATAATGCATCAATAATAAAAAGAATCTGAAGCTTCCTACATCTTTCAAATACACAAATGCCCCCAGATGTTGGAGAAATCAGCAGCATGTGGTAATCAGGTGTTACAGAAACAATCTCAGTAATGTTTCATGGTAAGTATTCTGGGCTAGATAATACATTTGTTGTAACCCAATCACCACATACCTGCCAACATTGTTTTTAACTCTTTCTCCCGCTGTGCCCCCAATTGGTAATTACTCCTGTTAATGTCCCAGTTTCATAGTTTTTTCCTTTTTGTTATCACAACCTGTTTCTGACACTGTACAGCGTGTGTGCACAACTGCTCTCTGCGTAGGCTTTCATCCTGTCCTCTGTCCTCTGCTGCTGATTGTGATTCACTGCCTTCAGGTACCGCTGGTAGAGAGAGGAAGTACTGGTTTGTCTCAGCCAGTAGCTAAATTTACAAGAATTTGTTAAGATACGTGGCAAACTCATATAAACAATTAGGCTACATACAAACTTACCAGCGGTGGATGGGACACTTCGAGCAAAGCAGTTTAAAATATCACTTTTCTACATGTTTATGTTTGTTGAGCAGGTGGTTTGATAAAGAATTTATTGGCTTTGTACTTGCAAAGGTTTTGTTGCACTTACATTAACGAGTGTATCGTCTCCTCGCGTAAAGTGTTAGCTTTGACTTCACCCCCCTGGAAAACCCTCCCGACTTTTGAAACATAAATGTTGGCAGGTATGTCAACATCAATATTGGCAATTCTGCAAAACTCAATTACGTTCATTACCAAAGTTTGATTTTTTTTTACATCCAATCCCAATGATTTTTTTTACAGAAAAAATAAATGGTTAAGGTCTATATGGTTAAGTTTAGGCAATCAAAATTTTTAAAATAATTTTAATAAAAAGGCAAACATTAATTGCAGGTACATGACGAGTCACAAACAGTCTCCACGCACTACCCCAATTTCCACACCCTTACTTTTTGCCTCACTACATTTAGAAGACACAACTTCCTGTGTTTATACTGATCAATGGCAATGGACATAAATTATGAGGGGCAGATTTGTCCGATATGGACGTAATTCATACTGGGATGGTATATACAGTATTTTCCAAAAGATCACAGTTACTCCAGCACAAAGCTAAAAACACTACTTCTATAAGGTGCTACTGCCTTCTCATACTTCCAAACTCTGCAGAAATTAGTAATGTACTGGTGAAATTGGAACATACTGTATATTAACAGTATACCAAGTAAGCCTTAGTTCTTTTATTTATTTATTTATTTATTTATTTTTACACAGCTACATTGTAAATGAGGTCTCTACCTCAGTGTATTTCCGAGCTAAAATGGAATAAACGAAAACTAGGTTGCTAACAGCAGGGTAGTGGATTATGTTGCAGAGGTGGTTTGATCTTTTTTTGTCATGGTCATGACTCTGGGTTGCCATTGGCATCCATTGTAACACGCTGTTGAACTTCATGAACGAGAAAACTACAAACTTTTCAGAAGCAACCTTTCAAGCCTACAGGCACTGCGTATTTGATACTCAATAAATATGTCTTCAGAGAATTTCTTAGGGTTAAGGTAAAAGATAGTGGTCTTGGTTAAATATTGGAAAAACTTAACTTTGATTGACTTTGGATACAAACTTGGTTCTCCAGGGAGTTCCTGCACAGGAACTAAACGTTGCTAGTGAACACATATCACTGTTTCCAAATTAATTGCTTGACTATAATTCCTATGAGGGTTAGGGTAATTCCTATGAGACTTGGTAAATTTTTCTGTGCTTCATGTGTAATGTTAGATGGGCCCTTTTCGGACTTGAAAATTGATTAAAGCAGTAAATGTCTCCCGAACTATGTTTGAAATATAGCATGTGCAATTATTGCTTGAGGTCATAAGAGAAATGATTGCTTGCGGTCTTCTTCGACCACTACATCTCTTCCCACAATTCAATTTCTCCATTTAAATTACCTTACCATCATGTACAGAGGCTGCTTTTGTGGTTAACAAAGTGCCAGGAGCATATCATCAGAATTTAATACTGGGTTCACAAACTTGGCAAACAGAGCATCTCTTCCTCTTTTTTTTTTTTTTTAAAGTGAGAACATTACAGCTCTGTATATCAGGAAAGTGACTCATCCAAACAAATCAATACACCAGATAGACTCACTGAGAGGCCAAGCCCACACTTCTCACCAACAAAAGTGCTCCTCTATTCTCAGACAAAGAGTTATCAGCCAGGTCAACTCACACAAAGCTGTGACTATTATAAACAATATGGTATGAAACCTATTTTAATATTATGCATTTACAGAATTTACCTGAATAAAATTAAATTAATGTTCAGATTCTAATGAAGAATGGCTTTCTGTATGGTCTACAACAAGGGAGTGCAATGCAGCCGGGGGTAAAAATGTTTCCAAAAATGCTTCCATTAATGAAGTTTGTTAGCATTTGAGTCCATAATGAAAACTCCCTTATCACAACCTGAATAATTGTCGGCATCCTTGCCAAGTTGCATTACAATCAGAGGTTTCCATGGAGGCAATTTAATTTTGCTTCCTGACCTGAAAAATCCATACAGTATAACCGCAATACTTCTATTTTCCTTATTCCTCTTTACTTGAAATGAAACTCCAAATGTTCATGACTTCCATGCCATTATAATCTTTTACAATCCCACAATATAATCGCAATAATAAACAGTGAGGATGCCTACGGTATGTAAGGCAGCTGTTCAGGAAAAGGCTACTCTAGTGGGAAATGTGTTTTGTGTCAATGGAGGGTGAAGATCCAAAGTGACAGGATGGAAGAAATGGTTTCAGTCATCTGGTTTCTCATGAAGCAGGCTGCCATAGGGTTAATTTAGTAATAGAAACGTCTATTGTTTAAAAAAACAAAACAAATTTAATAGTGTTTTTTGTGGCAATAGAGTTAATACGTTTTCAATGAGTTTTACCGTATTAGACTGCAGATAAACCAAGCTTGACTCTTTTTGGATACGAGTCTCTAAATAATCTTATGAAGGACAGATTATTTTTTTAGTTTTTATTTGAAAGAGCGATGACTTCAGAATAGTTTGAAGGTGTTCTCAACTGTATTTTAATTGTCTAAAATGGCAAAAGTTTTGGCATCCTGCTTTGTGCTTAAAACAACATTCTCAGGCTTGCTGAGGTAATAGCATGTTTGACTTGGAGTATAGTTTTCACCCCAATTATATGCATGATTTACCTACAGGAGTAATGATATTGGCACAACGCCTGACACTAATTTCCTTGCAAAATGTACATTAATTTTTAAGATTTAATAGGCTTAAGTGAACAATGTTTGATCCTAAATGACATAAGACTCCATACTATTTGCTCTCCTGTCTGGTTTCTGACACACGTCACTGAAAGAAATCAAAATAGATGGATATATGTTTTAGGGCTCGTTTCCTGAGGTATGTACACATTTGGATGCCCCGTTGGATTTGAGTTGAGGCCTCTTATACCACTAATACTAACAGCTTAGTTAACACTGTACCAACAGCTGGGAGACACAGCAAGAGACTGATGGACGTCAATATTTGGAGATTTTTCCAGAACCTTATATATACACATGTGAAAACTGAATGAGAAGCTGTCAAAAGAGTTGAGCAACAGGGAGAATTTTTTACCCAAAGTGGGGGTTGATAGTGGGGGTAGTTCATGGTACCTTTGCTTGTTTCAGGTGTTGAAAATATGTTTTCACACATTGAATTTGAATGGGGATAATCACTGTTTCGAGCATGTGCATATCTCCACTACATGGCACAAAAATTATGCAGACACCTGAATATTACACCCATATGTGTTTGCTGACATCTCATTCCAAAACCATGGGCATTAATCTGCTGCTATTACAGCCTCCATTTTTCTGAGAAGGCTTTTTAACAAGTTTTTAGAACCTGGCTGCAAGGATTTCCTCCCATCCAGCCACAAGAGCATCAGTAAGGTCAACCACTGATGCTGAGCAACAAGGCCTGGCCTGCTATCAGTCTTCCAGTTCATCCCAAAGGGTTGAGGTCAGGGCTCTGTGTAGGCCAGTCAAATTCTTCCACACATAACAGGGAAATCAATTTCTTTATGGACCTTGCTTTTTGCACCAGGCACTGTCATTGTATTCTGTAGCGTTAAAGGAAAGTCCTGGTATATTTCAACCTGGGTCTTCTAACTTAAAGTTTGCACTCATTGTAGAAATTCTGAAAGTAAACATGTAAAATACCCCTCTGGATGAGTTGTTGTAGCTGACTGCATGGGATTCCTCCTCTTGCTGGCTAACCAAACCAGCTGCTTATTCATTTATAAAGCATTATTACATATCATTTCATATTTGATGATTCTATTTCAAGAGGGGAAAAACACATTTAACAAAAAATACTAAAAAGTTCTAAAATACTGAAATCTCCCTTTAAAATGTCCAGACAGATGTATTGCCGTGATTTCAGACCCTGAAATCTTTTGTCAACTGCTGTTACATTCAAACAGTATTTTTGCCTGTTTGTAATTATTGATAATCATATAGGAAAATTCCTGCCAAAAAAAAGATCTAGCACTGAAATATTTACTACTTTCACTGAAAACTAGGCAGCAGCGCAGAATGGATACTGCCAGTGGTCACACACAGATATAAAATTCTGCAGAGGGAAGTGAATTACAAATGTTCCACATTTGTGTCAGCATCCATTTTGCTTACGAGCAGATTAAAGCATATGGTGGTCCAGGAAAGACAAGAAACAATTTATAGTGGCACATCAGTCTGGTATTCACTGAGGAGAAGCTCCCAACAGTACACCGCTATGAACAGATGACAGAGACAGATGAGAGTCAGGCTGCTTGATTTTTTTTTTCTTCTTCTTCTTTTTGGGAAAGAGTTGTTGGCACACTCATTGAACTGGAAAGAATACAATGAATTCTTCAATGGAACAAGTGTGTAATCCCCATCTAATTCAAGCCAAGACTGAAACTATTGAGGAAACAACAAACATGTGTCATCTATGCAATAATCTATGAAGTGCTGACAACAACAGATCAGAACTCACAGACATATCACATTCACAGCATTGATTGGCCCAGTTTTCTGAAGGGCCTAGACAAACAAAATTTAAGCAAGAAGATGCAAAGTTCAGGCTTCAGTGACCGCAGACAAATCAAAACAATACTGTGGTCGATATTCCTTTCACCCCTAAGCACTTCAGCAGCAGGATGTCAATAGATCACATTTGCTTGGTGTTTTTTTAGAGACCCCACTGAGACTGACATTCCTCTCATCCCCTCAGCTGCTCTTCCAGCTGGTGCAATGTAAATGCCCCACATGTTAATGTAATCCATTTATGCCAACTATTTACAGAAAACAGTGAGATGACACCATGGAAATTACGTAATTTTACGATAGTGTGCTGTTGACGTGTTGCAACTGTGTGCTACAGATTGCCACTACGTATATTCTATGATTTAATCATGAGCTATTAACTGATATTTAGTGTTGACATTCATAATATATCTACACAGGCCAATGGCAGCATTGACCTGTGGATATGAAAATCATATGATTTGACTGACTGACTGACTGACTGACTCTCTAAAGTTTGGACCTCAATTCAGCCTGCATATTTTTGTAATTGAGGAATAGGATATTTCAGTATTTCTGAACTATTGTAAGTACAGATATGACTGTATCTTGTCCAAAGTGATACCTACAACACAGGATGACTGCAGTGACTTGATATAATTACTCACTGACAGTATTTACACCATTGAATAAACATAGCCATTTGAGACGTTAATGTTAAGACAAATCAGCTTTTTAAAATGAGGATGCTAAACATTTGTACAAAACGTGAAAGTAATAGAAAAACAACGCATGGAGCTCATTCAGATAATTAAACTTCAATTTCAGTCATTTCAAAAGTAAATACTTAAACAAGTAGAGTAGTCTGTCTGAGCATTGTACACAAATAAAGACATAAAGCATTATAAAAACATTAACATGCTCCTCTAACGCAAGCTGTAACCAAATTGTCCAAGTTAAGTGTGTATTTATAAAGGCTTTGTAGTGAGTGAGCAAGTGAATGACTGAGAAAGAAACAAATGTGGGTACTTTGTACAAAAGTTTGAGAACTCAAAAACTCAAAAATTCAGTGAGCTACACACGCTGAAGCAAAAAGTGTTACAACCATACCTGGTCGTGTCTATGGTTTTTCCATGGATATACTATGAGAGCTTGATACTGGATGGAAAATGGTGCCTATTCAGTCCAATAAGAACTGCTCGCTCGGTACATATGTCAAAACAGTTTCTAGCCTCTGGGTTTACTTCTGGGGGTATTCCAAGGAAACAAAGAAAGGAGGGTCATTACATCATAATACCAACGTTCTAATGCTCTGCTTGCTGCCAGACTTTGGTTCCAGTTCTATTGAAGCCTATGATGCATGGAGAAGCATACTATACTGACTGATTTTTCCAAATGTGTGCATTCATTTATTTGCTGTTGGTCTCCAAATAGTATCCAAAGATTATTGTGAGCATATGCATATTTTACAGGGCTCATGGTGAGTCAAATTAAAATGTGCACCATAGCAAATTAAAAAAAAGTTGCAAGTGAAGTGTCCCTTGAGAATATTGAGTTTATGATAAATAAATATTGTTTACGAAATCTGTATTCTTCATTCCTTCTCTCTTCCTTTTATTTTGATCTGGAGGTTGCTTTACAATTATTGACAGAGCTACCAATAGCTAATGTTATGAAAATATCACGTATTCAAATGAAATGTTTACAAACCTCCTCTGATTATTAATTGTGCATTGGTAGGCTAAAAACTAACCATTAATACCTTTAATAAAACTGCTATAAAACAACAAAGGCATACATTCATGGCTATCAGGAACTTTTAGAAAAACTCATCAAGAAATAATGCATCATATGAATGAAGCAACCTCTGCCAGGAAAAAATCAACCCCTGGGCTGTAATCCCATTTGTCTGGTGCTCTGCCGTGGCTAATCTACCTAACGCCTAGTCACCATATCAAAAACTATCAAAAACTGTAGATTGTGTTACATAATTTTAGCTAAAGGGCTCAGAGTTAATTTAGTTAGGGTATTATCAGTCTAGCTAACTTAATAACATTAGTCTGTTACTAACCTCAATCACATATGCATAAGCTCCAGTTGTTATAAATCTAGCGTAACATTAATGTAACTTGCATGCAAATAAATTATTGAATTAACATACAAATAAAACAAAATGTACCTTGAAAACCCATGACACATCAGCTAAATAACAACACACCAAAATACCAGTGCCTCCATCACTCAGATTGATAACCTGTGAAACTGAGAGAGGAGATGAAGGAGTGGTCTGCTCATTCACCACTACACTAACTGTGCCAAGAGCTTTCAGGTATGTCACCAATTTGCATTCATGCGCTATACAGGGACGTAATGACCCTTCCGTCTTTTATAGTTTCCTTGGGGTATACAGCCCACTGAATATGTGCAGTGGTTTTCCTCCCGCTGGCCCTGCCCGCGGGTTTCTGCTTCGGCCCATAGACTTTATATTGTGGTGACCTCACAGATTTTTAAATCGCTTTTGTCAGCTCGGGGAAGGTTTTACAAATATAAAACTTCCATGGATCAAAAATTCATAATAGAAAGAGTCATAATTTACCTTATTTGCAGTTTGAGATGTCCTGTCGACGGTTTTACAAACGTCTCTTTTACAACGGTGGTCTATGGGGAAAATGCTTTTTGGGCCGCAGGGGGATTTTTCGCTGCAATACCACAAGTGGCCACTGGGTAAAATTGGCTGCAAGGCTGTATCCAGCTCTTATAACACATCCATGGGTTTTTCCAACCCAGTTTGGATGAAACCACGCCCACTTCTGTATGATTAGAGCTTTGACGGCTGCGTTCCCTTGAAGACCACGCTCACGTAGGCAAAATATGACAGCTACAGTAGCTTGGAAAAAAGCTTTTTCAAAGATTACTAAGATTCTTTCTAAAGATTCTTGCTTCTCATACACAGTTTTTATGGCCTGCCAGATGTCCCCAGTACGAGCAGGTAGCTATTACGTTAACACTAATACCGGGGTACTGTTTTGTTGACCTTTTCTTGTGCAGCAGAATCAGAATCCTGAAAATACAAAACATGCAAAATGTTCTGAGAAAATAAAACAAAATAGTGATGGTGATCTGAGAATAATAACAAGTCAATGACCATAACATTAGCTTGGAATGACTTGAAAATAAATTTCATAACTACCGGGCATAATGCATTAGGACTTTGTGACAATACATCCATTAACAGTAATCATGGATTTGATGGACTCAGACAAGTGTACTATCAATATATTGATCGAAACATATTAAAATTTTAATGAAAGATTGAATATCTTTAGTGGGGGCACACCCTTTCTGGAAACAGCAGATGTGGTAGAGATAGTCATCTATTTCTTTAAAAGGTAGTTTAAACCCCCCAGCTAGTCTCTGTCAAAAACAATTACTTTGACAGCATTGGAAAACTTCATGATTGGTAAGACTGACGCATACTGAATTACTTCCCTTCAGGTGAGGGTTTTCAGTTGTTTCAGACAAACATTTTCAGTCTCACATCTGTTTTGAAGACCAAATAAATTAAATTGCTCGCAACTTCAAACTAGGGCTGCAACTAACAATTATTTTCTTGATTAACCATTTAATTGTTTAGTCCATAAAATGTGAAAAAGTAGGAAAAAATGCCAATTTTAGTGTCATTTGAAGAAGCCCAAGGTAACTTCTTCAAATGTCTTGCTTTGTCTGACAAACAGTCCCAAACCCCAAGATATTTAATTCACAATGATATAAAATAGAGAAAAGCAGCAAATCTGCATATTTGAGAAGCTGGAACCAACTATTTCTTTTGCATTTTTTCCTTTAAAAATAATGAGACAATTATCAATTATCAAAATAGAATTGCTGAATAATTTTCTTTCGATCAAATTAAAGATTAATCAACTAAACATTGTAGATCTACTTAAAACCCTGCCCATATTACATTTTTGACATTTTTACTTGGCAGTTATTTTGTAACCAAATCAAAAGTTCATATTCATGTATTTTATGCACATCTAGGACTAAAGAGAACTAAATCACCTGACTCACCAGAAAGCAGTTATTGTATTGGTAAATCAAATAAATAGTTACATTTTATATTTAAAATGTCACTTAAGCATTTCATTATGAAGTTCTTGTTAAATGGAATAATTAGCAGTTAGGACTGTAAAATTAATTATTTCATATTATTTTTATTAAATCTGTTCCCACAGGATCAAATTGACTTCCGAGTAACACTACCCTTTATACAGCAATCCGAAGTATGTTTTAAATTATATTTTCTCTTCAGGAGTAGTATTTGTATTTAATTATTTAAGAATATGTAGACTCAGTGCTTTTTATACTGAGGTATTACCAGACTGAAATTATGTCTGAGCCCTGTTCAGACCAAAAATTCTATTTGTATCTATTAGTGTGGGCATGTTGCTTCAGGTAGCAGTGAGATGATGAAATATGATACAAGGTACAGTTTGAGGGATAGATCCATGCGTTTTGAGACTAATCAGATGCCAAAACACTGCATAGGACTTTATAATACTGCAAGTCAGTATTTTACAACCCTGGCAAGTCTGGAAACATGACAGGAAACATTTTTATATATAAGATTTTGCAATCCCAAACACTGGATGTGTCAACTATGGGAGTTTAAAAAATAGAACTATCATAATTATTTTATTTTTTAGAAATTACATTAGTAGAACTGTTTTGTGCTTGATGTGTGTGTGATGCACAATTACTTTTGTAATAATTATTACTTTTGATTGTCATTTAAGGAACAAAATAATGTCAACATGTGTATCAGCGCGAGGAATCTCTGAGTTCTTCAAGACCTACAATGTAAATTCTCAATAATCTCCCAGAAATGTCAGTATCAATCAGTACAGTGTTGACATCTTGTATCGGAAACCAACTTGAATGCCTATTGCAGCACTTTTAAAATTCAAATAGGTTCAAGGATAGGTTTGGACTTTTTACAAGTCTATCTCAATACAATATTCAAATGTCAAATGTATGATGTATGAAGTTAGTAGTGGTCAAAAATTATTTCTCCTCTTCATAATCATAATAGCCATAAAGCAATCCCTTCCTAACATGATCCAACTGTATAAAATTAGGGACAAATCCACAATGTTGCCAAGCAGAGAGCGCCACTAACTTTTTAGTGCTTCTCCTCAACTTTAGAATATATGTTTTACACAGAACAAGGATTGTGAAGTTTGTCCTCCAATCTGGGGGTACATATAGATAGCTTAACCGCCACGTTTCACATACCCAGTTGACACACACACATACGCTCTGGCAGCCACAATGCAGCTAGAATGCGATGCCAGATGCAGTGGATATTGTGGGTTACACAGCCAGTATGGACAGGAAGAATGATCACAGCCACCAGTAACTCTCCACATATATATTGGCATGTGAGTGGTGATCAAGACAGACATGAAAAAATACAAACCTATCCTTCAGGTGTGTGGGGAGCACAGATAAGCATACAGTGTACAACTTGACTTTTTGGCAAAGAGACATTATAATAATTTAAAGGAATACTCCCATAAAAACCTATGTTTTGGTATCAAGACCTTGTAAGCTTGAAAGACAGCTTGGAAATGTTACAGTGGATGCCAGTGGTTATCCAGTTTCCATAGAAACTTTGAAAAGCATGATCCACTTCTGAATTGTCCATCCATATGCTCAATATGTTTCCTACACGCTTACAGTGGGCGAGGGATATTCAAAACATGGGCATTCCTTTTTATATTGTTCCATTGCCTCATCTACCTCAACTAACAATTTGCATTATATGTGATTGTTATTATTTTATCACATTATGATTGGGGGTTTTTATGTACTTTTGATTCCTTAAAGTTTTCTTTTATTTCTTGATTTATTTTCTTGTATTTGTATTTTGCTTTAAGCAATCGCACACAATAAATAGTATAATTAGAAAATGCAATTTCGGAAGAAATTAGGTGTTATTGCGTTAAGCTGAAATTAATTGCATTGCATTGCTGGAAGCTGAATAGTATTAAAATTCTACCGAGACTACCGTTGCCTGCAGGTGGGATCTAACCTACGACCTTGTGTTTGTAAGGCAGCAATGCAATGAACTGAGCTTTCAGCAGTCACACAATAAAGAGCGAGAGGAACAAAGTGTGGTTGCTGCAGGTGCAGCAACTGCTGTCTGCTGTCTTTCAAATATAATGTTGAAATACAGAGTTAAAACAATGGAACAAATAAATCACTGTTCGAATGCTTTATGACTGCACAGTACCTCAGAACTAAAAGGGGAGAGGGAAAGAATTAGGAAGAAAGGATTTTTTCCCTGTTACACATGAATAAATCAATTATTCATGTGTACAGAGCATTTTAATGTTGTAGCTCACCCTACTTAATATAATGGTCTTACATTTTGTATGTAAAATCTTTATCTGTGGTGTAACTAGTAATTTAAAAAGTACGATATTTAGCTCTAACGTACCTCAAAATTGTGCTTGCATACAGTAATTGAGTAAATGTACTTTGTTATTTCCAACCTTTCCATCACATAATTATTTTACCACTGCCATGGATTCTATAATTTCTGAAATATGCAATGATTTGACGGATAAGGAGGCATTTTAAAATGTGGATAATTCCATTATTTATTAGATCATAACCAAATGTGATAAAGAGGTCAAAACTTGGCAGTCAAACAAAAATAATATATGATCATTCAAGTTCTTGCAAAACATTGCTAAATAATGTAGATTGGAGAATGATAACCAGAAACTTGGCAAGGATGTTTGTTTATTGCAGCTGTGAACGGGAAAGCCTCCCTTTTACTGGTATCAGTTCACCACTTACAGAGAGGAAAAAAAGAGGAAGAAATATGAACATCTGCACAGAAATATGATTTCGAAAGTAGCCAATATGATAGGCATGCTTTCTTCATAGTGACTCTGCTCAGTGTGAGTGAAGGCTGGTCCCTATATTCAGAACAGCAGTTTATGTAACTCACATCATATGTTATTACCTCCCGCTGAGCCAATTCATGATCAATGCCACCCCTTTATCAGCTTTTTTCCTTGGCCTCTCTGCATGACCTCTGCTTATCCTTGCATGTTTCATGTTTCAAACTAAGTTGTGTAATACCAAGACAGAGTCCAGCATTCACTCATCAAACTCACAATATCATAAATTTACATCGCCTGTGGGGCTCAGCCGTTCAGAGAAGAAGAAGAGACCGACAAGTTCAAATCCCACCATAACCATATTAAATGTCTCTATTGCTCTTTCCCTCCAGTGTGTTTGGCACAACCATGTTCAATTATCATATAAATGAGGGTAAGTTGACACTATGTGGTAGACACTGGAGGGTGAGAGGCATGAAATCCTCACTGATTAGAGGACCCTGAATAACAAACTGCTTTCTGTGCTGGCTTGCTGCAGCCCTTTTACACTCAAGATAACTGCTGTCTCCTGCAGACAGCTCTCTGGAATGATGCTTGACCTGACGTGCATGGCCAGGATTAAGATGGATTATGGGTGAAGAGGATGGCACGCCAGGTTGGTGTCCATTTCATCATCTGAGGCATGTTTCCACTTAGCTTGGCCTTTTATCTGACCGTAAAAGAACTGTAGTGAAGATCATCTGTCTATTCACACACAGAGCTCACAAAGAATTGTTTGCACATGCAACATCACCTGATGACATACCTGCATATTGTGATTGTAAAGCCATCTACAAAAACTTACACTTTTAAAAGCAAATTTGCAAGTCTAATGTAACATGAACTTCTACCAAACTGAAGCCAAATAATATCAAAAGGAAGGGAAGTAGTTTCATACATCATTGTCTATTAACTAAGATGCTGTGGTGAGTATTTTTGAAATTTCTTTATTCATCATCCTAAAAGCCTTATAATTTTGTTGTCTGAATTTGTTCAAGTGAAATGAAAAATATAGTGATACTCAGACTCACTCACCACTTCTGGAAACAACTATTTTATGACCATTTTGTGCCATTTTAACAAAGGAATTTCTTCAATTTCTCTTCTTGCGCCGCAGTTATTGTAGGACAAACATACGCATGTGAAAGAACCTGAGAGTATTCAGTAATAAAACTTAAAATACTATGTATATTTTTCTCTGCTGAATAACTTATATGTAATACATTGCCTTTGAAAGTAAACATCAACACTCTTGGTCCTTTATTATGCAGTTCCATGGAGAAATAATTTAACTCTGGTTTTGAAGCACTGTTGTGTCAGAGCATTCATTAAACTTCCCCCCAATAAAATTTAAAAAGTACTCAAAAATAATGCTAGATATGAAGTTTCTTCTTAGAAAACAAACTTTGTTAATGTACCCGTATTTTGTTTTTGTTTTTCCTTTGACTCTATGATGATGAGATTGGTGAATGGTGAAACTGAAATCTGGCAAAGGATGAAAAATCTGGTTTTGATGAAGACTCTCATCTATCAGCGGTTTGGTAGCTGATATACTCCAACTTTGCTTGCTGAATGTTCCATGAGAGTGTAGGAAATCTGTCAAACACAGCTTGAATTATCACACTTTTATGTAGAAGGTTTGCCAAAATCAACTGGGGTAACTTTCGGATGATTTCTTTGTCAAACAGTGCATGAAATTAAAAATGCTTTTGACAGTGACTATCTGTCACACACCATTTCTGACCATGTAAATTGCAAGTATTGAAGCTGAAATAAATTTTCCTTTTAACTGTCCCATAAGAGTACACCATGATATGTTGTTGAAGGTTTGATGGGGTTGTTGATCAATAACAATGATGTAATTATTGTTTTCCCAGACTTATGTGTCTGCAGTCACTTTGCAGCTCATATTTTTGGTTTGGAAGAAGCACGCATGCATGTGTTCTGAAGCCAAAAAAGCAAAATGACAAAATATATTTTCATTATGCAGTATTTTGTATTGTGAAATATTAGATCTTCACTGGATATTTCTCATTTCCTGATGGCCCTCTGTTGTATATTGTACAAATGTGATTTTAGTATTTAAATCAAAAACGTGTTGTGCCAGACACCTGTTGATTTTGTGACAATACAGAGACTAATAAAAGTTATGAATTACTTAATGCCTTTTCAAATTATTTTATTTTGGGTGCATCACATGGTAGTACTTATGAAGAACTGTTTTGTGTGTGACTGGGCCTCTAAAAAGTGTGACTGGGCCTCTAAAAAGTAAATTTAATGAAACAGTTAAGCAGTATTCAGCCAGAACACGAAGCAAATTTCACTCATGCGAGATGAGCACTGGATCATTTGTGTTTTTTCACCCCTAACAGCCAAAATAGTCATAAAGCCCCAGGATATGTGCAAATTTTTTGCTCAAATTGAAATATTTTTAACTCACACAGACGTGTATTCACGTCACTTTGCGTCATCTGTTGCCGATTTTGTGCCTACTCTGCGTCTACTACTGCATCTTATTATATATATATATATATATATATATATATATATATATATATATATATATATATATATATATATATATATATATATATATATATATATAGGGGTCATGACACAAAAAGGCAAGGCAAGGCAATCTTATTTATATATCATTACAGTTAAACTCAATGTGCTTTACATTAAAGTGCATAGGGCAACAAGTGACATGAGAATATATTTCATAGAATACATCCTCCCACCAGACACTAACAAACCACACAACCATCCCACGGACACACATGCACACACAGCCTTACATATATTACATTGACTTTGATTGATTTCCTGGAGACTTACCCCAACCCTTAACCCCCTATCATAACCCTAACCTTACCTTGACCTTAAACCAAGTCATGCTGAATCAGTACTTCTGCATGCAAATCGCGGCTCAGTATGCTGGTGTCTTACAACTTCCCTAAAACATGAAAATCATAAATGAAGACAAACTATACATCACAGGAAGGGAAGCGTTTAGCCACAACTTTTGAAACACGACACAAATGCTTTGTCCTCCAAAGTCCCCTTATATGGAGTGTAATGAAAACTGATTGGATCAATTACAGCATCAGCACTGACTCATAGGAAGATGAGGGACTGTCTGTGTCTCGTCTCATCTGGGTTGTTGCTCAAAGCTTTTATCACACAGAATACATTTTTAATAAAGACAGAAATGTAGCAAGGGGCAAATGAATGCATGCTCTGTCATAATGCCGCTTTAATGACAAAGAATGAGATACTATCAAAAACCTGACTGTGTGCATAACCCCTGTCATTAGCTGGCAGATGTATCCAGAAACGAAGACAAAATGAGAAAGACAAAAAAAGATAAATACTTTACAAGCTTATTGGATTTCGAAAAAGGTTGACCATTCTCACGAGGCTTCAGAGCGACACACTTGTGTTGTTATGACTTGATGATTAACATTCTCTTTGGAAATGAGAAAAAAACCTGACAAAAACAGTTTCTCTAAAAAGGTCACATTCTGTTTTTCTTTCTTTTTTGTTGCTTAACTTGTTTGAGGCATTCAAGCAACATGATGATAGTCAAGGCAGAGCAGATGGAAGACTCCCTATACATTTTAAAGTAGGAATATATCTGAACCCTTGGCGTGTAAAACACACTATGGACTTTATTGAGTGAGGTATATAGCTGTAAATTTGTCCAGCTGCATGTATGTTCACTGAGACATATATGCATTTCAGTGACGCACGATATATCTCTGGCTTGACATCAAGGAAATCTTGGCATAAAACAAAAGGTCAGGTTCCTCTGAGATGAAACCTGACAGCTCAGGTTACGATGTTCCCAGAACCATGTCGTTATATACTGCACCTAAACGCTAAATTGATTTAAAGTTCATATATTTTTATGATTATAAGTCATATACTACATATGAATCTAGGTTTTGAAGCCCATGAGCTGCTGTTTTGCACAGTATGTGATAAATTGTTCTGCATATATTTATAAATATAAATCAGTGAGGTATTGAGTTGTTGAATATCTTGAGTATTTATATAACCTGAGGTATAAGAACAGTAGTAAATGAAACTACAAATTACCTGGAGTGTCTTTGACTTAATCCTTGGTCTTCATGTTGGTTGCCTTATCCTCCGTCCTTGTCTATTCCAGCCTACACAAGGCCATCCTTTGCATAAATGAATAATATATTAAATTAGAACATTTTGCGGTGCACACTATAAAATGTCCATGTTCTGTAAGATTGTATTCATAGATTTTTGGCAATGTGTTTTGCATTGTTTATTGTACTGCAATGCAACAAGGTCCTTTTTTTTTGTAATTTGGATTTTTCATTTTTTGTACTCACAAAAACAAACACACAAACAAATAAACAAACAAAAACAATACTAGTGAATGAATTGTAACTTTAAGTGGTTCCTTACTTTATATAACGGAAAGGCACACAGCAAGATTTTTCATGTGATTAGGCCAACAACAGATAAAAATAATCTATGACTTTTAATCGAGATTCTGCAGATTTGTGTTACTGATTAAAACCTGTGTGGGAACCATTACTTTTGTGCTACTCCGACCAGTAGATGTGGTGATATTTCCCAGGATAAGTGAAATCTTTGAGCTGCTGGTGGTGGTACAGTACAGGAAAAGTCAAGGGCTCACGAGGCTTCATCCTCTGGAGACCAAGAATGGCTCTACAAAATTTCATGGCAATCCATGGCAGTAGTTATTGAGATATTAAAGTCTGGACCAAAGTGGTGGACCAACTGACAGACCAGCACTGCAAACCAGAGAGCCACGTCGCTAGTATAGATAAAAATATATTGGCCTTATCCGAAAATTAGGCCAACGATTGAAAAAATCATCATCTTTTATTACCCTGACGATTTATCTTATTTAGCAGAACAAAATGTTGGTATGGACACATTACAAATCAAAACTTGGTCTCCTAAACAGCAGTGAAAATACCTCTTGCATTTTCATGGTATCCATTTATGAAAAGTTATTCCAAAATATGAGTGTGTGTGCAATTTTTGAAAGTGTGTCTGTATTTTTTTTAATGGTCTTTCAGTGTATCGGTCACAAACATTTTTCCAAGGAAGTGATTTAATGATGCCTTTTATATTTTTGACCACAAGAGAACCCAGAGGAAAGGATGTGTGTGTGTGGGACATTCATGATATTTTGTGAACAGATCAGAGTTAGTGGGATGACGTGCATGGCATTTGGTCATTTTTTCCACAACAATTCAACTCCCACAGTCAGATGGCAAATGCTATATTGACAGAAAAACAGGGATTTAGAGTAATTAGTATAGATATTTTTGAGATATATCGACATATTTGAATATCTGAAGACTTGACTTGACAAATCCTGATTATTTTCTCATTTAGTCCTTGGAGATATCAGCATTCCTGCATCAGGTGTCTAAGGTCCCCTGTGATCTGCACAGCATCCAAATTCAATACTCACACATCATGATGCCGTTCAACTCATAAAAATATTTGAAAGCACTGGCGTCGCAGCCTGTAATTCTGAGTTCCTCCTGGTTGAGGTTGCATACCTGGAATTTTAGAGGCCAGTGCGTCATGACAAGCAAAGTGTAAGCACAGGTACTCATAGATTTACACTTTAATACAAACACTTCTCTCAAGATGCCAATATATGTCAGAGGGTTTAAACACACAAGCAGATGGATGTGGTCAGTGACAGTATTTTCAAACTGGAAAGCCACACAGATGTGTTGTTATTCTTATAGTTGTATTTATTTAGAACAGGTTCTTATTTGTATTAATGGGCTTGTGCTTCTTGGGCTGATACCAGCAAACTCCCTGTAGCATGTACAGCACATAAAGTGGATGTCTGTTTTTATTAATTGGACTTGAGTTCAGTGGAGGAGGAAATTGCACCTTTTAGAAAAACTAATATAGAAGATTAAACAATACAAATACATTTCCTTGTGCCCTGTATGGTCCACCCCTCAGGATGCATAATTCTATATGATTGCACAACTAAAAAGAAAAAAAAAACATATAAAAATATACTTTTGCTGCTGGACATACATTGTCTCTGAATATTGAGAGATACTTTGATTAGATTACCTTTAATTAAACTTGAAGACATTTGAAGCTTGATGATTACACCAACAGGGACTAGAAATGAAGCTTCCAGATTTATGCTGTACAGTCTGGAGTGATACAAGTCTGGAGGATATTATTCTATTATATAACAAAAAGGTTGGAAGGTGTCCACCAGATAATCAAATCTGGTAATTTAAGTAATGGATTGAATATATTGACTATATTGACTGTACACACTGTATAAGTCTCTAAGATGATTGCAAAGGAGCACATTCAAATGTCAAGTGGCCGCAGGTTAATATAGCTATAAATTTTGCCAGCTGCCTTTAAACTTAAATTATTACACAGTTTACAGGACATGATGTTTCAAAATAACAAATAAGGTTATCATTTCATTAAATATCCTCCAGGTGGAACAACAACAAAAAGAGCAGCAGTCTGACTTTCAATCCTTCAGCTTAATAGATGCTTTTAAAATGCATTTGTTGGCTTTTGTGCAGTGTCAGTGATTGAGACCAGGCAGTAGTCAAGTCATGCCAAGTGTTCTTGTGTAGCTTATAATATATCTATTTTAATATATCGAAGGGCTTTATAGAAAAAAGACAAGAAAATTCCTAAAAAGAAAACTTGGTAGAAAGAAATGGAGGAAAGCTCAGGTAAGGTAAGTCAGTAGTTTGATATTGTGGTGTCTGGTGACGGTGTGATTATACTTGTCCACAGTTTCTCATTATCATAGAGGCAGTTATACAGTGAGCCCTGCTGCTGGATTGTGAAAACCAGAAACATTAGTGCATAAAGTTTTACCTAAACAAACAACAACATAGTGCAAAACAAAAGCATAGCAACCAATGGCACTGCTGTAAACCCAGCACTCCAATTAATGAGATAATTTCTCATTGACATGTTTAAGCCATTTTCGATGTAAAACAATCAAAAATAATTTCAGTACTTGAACTTATTGACCCCTTGTGTAAATTGTATGTATCTCCACCATGAACTAGCAGAAACTGTGCTTTTATGTTACTCATCATCTAAGATTATTAGCTCATAGTTAAGGTAAGAAGCATTTTATATACTTTTGATTGAGGTTGGAATTATATGGATAATTCAGGCTGTTGGAATATTGGTTAAGGTTTAGTTCTTAAAAATTATAGTCATATCCTGAGACGTCATGCCCATTCAGTCCTCATTTTAAAGATTGGATGGCTTTAGAAATTGTTAAATTCTACTTTCACAATAAACGTTCTTAATTAACCTAAATGGTATAATATATAAACAACAGTTGCTTTTCTGTATGTTTCTGCCTGGCACTGAAATTTGTCCCACAATAACAGGGGATGGACATAATTAGATTTTTACAAACAGTCAGAGGTTTCTAAAAACAGTAGCCATATGTTTGTGAGTGCTGGCTAGCTAACCAGCTAATGTTACCCCTGAGTTTAAGGTCTTTTCACTAACATTTTTTGTTTAATATTTCTACATATTACCAATACAATATTGAACAGCAAATAATTTAAGTGTCCTTCAATTATACTTCTAGATTATAGGGGGCCGTTTGATGATAAACATAGTAACCAAAGCAGATGATTCATGGTTACAACACTGGATCAACATTAAAATATGCATGGTGAAACTGTGCCCCATCAAAAATGGGAATGCATGTCACCCCTGGTCACACAACCATTACTTGACAACTTGTGTAACGGTAAAATAAGGGAAAAAATCAGCTGAAAATGAAAACTTCCCATACGTATACAGTAGAAATCCTTAAACAAAAGTATCCACGCCGCTCATCCATCACCATGACACCACTTCTCTATCTAGTAATCTCTCCTTTAATAGTTTTGTGATAGGACAAAGTAATTATGAATGTGCATGGATCACTTAGTGTGTTTGTACTATGGGACATAGCTTCCTTGCCTGGCCATTGTCCTTGTCTGTGGCACCTTCAGCTGACCTATTTTAAAACTGGGCAAATAATGCCCCTCCCTCCTCTGTGTATTCCCAAAGTCAACACTGATTGCCATAATGTATTTGCACAGGATACGCCAATGAACAAAAAGGGAACACTGAATAAACACAAAGGACAAGTGTTCATTATATCTATTCATAGTATCATGTCTAGCTACCACTATTACCTCACAGCCCCGACTGCTCCCTGGTTTACTTATCAATGTGTCTCTGAAGATTCTCAGTCATCCAGGTCATGCTATATACAGAGGAGCTGAGTCAAGGCAACAGGAATTCTTGTTTTTGCCTTTCATCCAAAAGGCCTCCTCAGTTCTGACTTTCATTTTAAGTACATCACATTTATGAGGATTCAATTATACAACTTAGATGATATTGGGAACCTAACAGTATAGTGTTATAGTATATATAGTGTTACTTGAATGGATTGAGCTCCCCACCTAAATAAAGACAACACAAATACAATAATATTAATAAAGACAACACTCAACCTTGACACTAAATACATTTCTCAAACCACATCAACACATCAGGGCTTTTGTCACTGATCCACATCTGAAGAATATATACTTTTGCCATATATCAACATATTCTCACATTATACTTCAATTTAACATGTTTTGCACATCACTCAAATCTACTGTAAGCTACAGACCAGAGGGTTAGAGGTGGTGAGGTGACAGTCATAAATCTTGGCTTTGACATTCTATAATTTATATTTTTACGTTTAACCTTGTTTGGGTCTTTGAGGTCATTATGGGTCATCTACCAGGCTATCATGTGAGAGGTGTTATGCTGCGTTCACACTTATGGATACAAAGTCAGCAGCCTCTAGCCTCATGAATCAGTAGTTCTGTACGTGTGTTGCATTGGGCACGTGATTTACATACTCTGCTCCGACTGGACAGTTGTTTTCTGATGTAGCCGCTGTGAACCAACAATGTCGGCATCTTTTAATGGTCCTAGTAGCTTGTTAAATACACATCATAGAGAAACTAGTGACTGAGACAATCAGCTTTTCCTCATTTTTGTTTAAAGGTATTGAATGGAGTAGTAAACAACTTGACCACATGAATCAAAACCAGTGCGTTTGGCTATTGCTGGTTGTTGCTTGCACTGCGTCAGAGGACATTCGCATAAAGTTGAGTGCTTTTTGAATCTCTCTAGCTCAGCAGGGGGCACTAGGCTGTGGTGCCAGGTCTCATTCACAATGAATAGCAGCTATCACTGTCCCAGCTTTTGAGTATGCATGTTAGCGTCACATGAGTCAAGTTGTACATGGGTGTTTAACTGCCTTGGAAAGGGTGTGAGGACGGCATTTTAAATGGCTGATAACTGGTGTTGTAGACCACCTCCTCAACTGAGTGATGGTTGTTCCAGTTTGACATCCTTCACTCCTCTTTCAAACCACTCTGTGTGTTACTAGGCTTGAAAAACATTCCCCTGAGTTTCTCCGGCCATGTATGGAATAACAATGTTGTTGCACCTCTCCAGGCTTAAATGACCCCACAGAGGTTAAATACCTGTGACTCCCCACCAGTCAGTCAGAACTGAAGAAACCTTTTGAATGAGAAGCGTAACAAGAGCTTAGCCCTTCTGGATGAATCAGTATTCTACCAGCAAACCAACTGGATCATGCACCATAGGTTTACTGATTTTAGAGAATGAACATGAGCACACTACTGTCTGTGTTTGGCTGGTGGAGTTAGGGGGGTGATCACACTGGAAACGTTTTTGAGAGTTTCAGTTTATTTTCAGTGGGTTTGAAACTATTTGTGTTCTTGGTGAGTTGCTTTTTTTATGTAGTGTGCACCATGTGTGCTTTGGAAAAAAGCCCTAAGTTCAAACATCTTGTACTTTGAAGAGGATTTTTTCCTACAGTAGAGATCCATGTTGTTGCTAAGTCAGCAGATCCATTTGATATGCAGAGTTTTACTCATGTTTTGTTTTATTCAATATATTGTACCTGCTAAAATTTGTTCTTACAACTTTTTGGTCACTTGGGGTTTGCGTGACACATCACAAACAACATTGACAAAGTTTCACCTTATAAAATTGATATAGTGGACATGTTAGCAACCAGTTGCCTATTTACTAATCAAGCAGATCCAGAGCAAAAGTAGCATTCATTGGAAGTTGTATTTCTGACACCTAATGAATGTAAGTAATATTCACTCTCTTTTTAGTTTTGCTCTCTACCAATCTCTGGGAGAAATATCTGGCTCTATGGTTTCTAAATGATCCATCATGCTCGCCACCTAGTCGCTAACTTTGTCTGTGAACCATTTTATGCTGGGCAGGTAGCATCCAAAATGTTTGAGGGGGGGTTTTTTGTTTGTTTTTTTTTTTTGCTTTTTTCTGCCTGCTGCATGTGGAGACCATGAGAGCACTGAGACTGAATGAAAACAGTAAAGCTGTGGTCTGAAACACCAAACCAATGAGCTGAAAATGTCAGTATAGCGTCATACTGTTTTATACAGTCATATAGTTTTTTTGCTTATAGTGTCATACAGTTTTAAAATTATATGACACAACAGTATGAGAAAAACTGTATAAGTTACTGCTTGTTTATTTGCTTTAGTACAGATCAAGGAAATGGGTCTGCCACATTGTCAGCACAGAAAATGTCCCTGAAAGAATGTGAATCTGGACAAGTAATTTACACTTGGTCTTTTTATTTATTGATTGATCGGAGTAAGGCAATGAACCATCCACTGCCGGCCAGCCTTCAGTTCTTTTCCTTTACTCTTTACCTTTTCTGTCATACACAAACACACATACACACGCATGCATGCACACATGCACACGCACTGTAACAATTACCATAAAAATTAGAAAACTGTTTCATATGCGCAGTAGGTTTTGGCGTTAAATATGGCTTTCATAGTGAGAAAACCTACTGTGGCTCTGAATGGCATTAATGTTAATTGTATTTCCACAGGACTACTTGGACATGTACCATTAATATCGCAAACGATAAAACAGAAGTGTTCTTTTGTTCCTTCATGATTTGATCTAAGAGTCGCACCAGTGTAGAAATGTGAACTTTGTCCTTGCATAAACTTTGCAACGGAAATTAATGAAAGAAAATACTTATACTCAATCAGGATATTTACATAAGTAAGATTTCTTTGATATCTTTTATTGCTTTTATGTTGTTGTTGTTGTTTTCTCTTTTTCCTTAAGCCTTCCTGAAAAAAATTGGGGCTGCTTAAAATGACAAACACATTTCTGACTGTGTGTGAGCACACAGAGATCCAGACATGCTGTAAAAAGATAAATATCCGGCCGTCTAGCAGAAAGCCTTTTCCTACTCTTGCAGGACTGCTGCTTCTTCACACACTGCTTCTTCAGAAGATCCTAATCTATGAGGTACCTTTTTCCTTTGCTTCTCTCAGATTTTCTAATTCATCATCTTTTTAAAAAAAACTTGATGTCACCTTCATCTTTCTGTGTATTTAATTAGAATTATCCAGAGCAGGTGAAATCTGATTTATTCTCTAAATGCAGCACTCCTCCACTCACCTTTTCATTCTATTATCCTTAAATCAGTAAATAAACTCCATGATCTAGGCCAAGTGACTGATTATGCACTGAGACGAAAGCTAAATATTGGCTGTGATTATACACTTTGTTTAACAAAGGAATTGATATGATAATGCAATCTTAACCTCATTGTGTATGTACACACAAAGCTAATTTCTGTTGACGCAGTTGGGTAAAACCTCTTTGCAATCTGTTTGCTGCATATTGAAACAAAGTAGGCTACCATCATTTCAACTACTTTAACCACTAGAACCAGTAATGGAACATGCTGTGCAATTAATAAAGACATGTCATAATAAAGGCTTTTAACACAGTTTTGTTCCTGCTCCTACAAAAATGTCAACCCTTCTCTTTCTAAAGTACACCAGATGTATCATTTGAAAATACTGAAATTTTGACCTGGTGATGGTGCTGGAGGAAAAGTTAAGGAATAGCCAAAGTTATTACAATTCATCTTGTGGAGGGACACGTGTACCAAATTTCATAATTTCACTCAAAACCACAAATACAAATCTCATGGTGGCACTAGAAGAAAGAATCAAAGGATCACCAAATTTATTAGGATTCACTGTGAATGAAATTTATAAAATTTTGTGCCAATCCATTAAGTGGATGTTGAGATTTTCCATTGGATAAGTGAAAACTCCGACCTAACTTGTGGCACTATAACACTATAAATGCCTACAACAATCATGGCAAACCATCCAAACGTCTTTGACTGTTGAACAACTGGACTGACAAAATAATGTGTATATATATGTGTTTTTTTCTCTTCCTCTTTTTTCTTTATTTTGTAGTGGCCTTTCCATCCCTCATTATTTTATTTGATGTAACTCTGTTTATCTTGTCTTGAGCTCTTAGGAGACATATTTGTATAAGCTCTTAACTTTCTACCTTTCATGCACAAACGTTTGTTTACTTTAAATTAATGTATAGCTGAGTACATGTAGGTAAAACTGTTTTTGTATTTGTCTTGTCTTTCTCTGATCAAATTTTTAAATATTTTATGAATATTGCCCTACCATTAGTGTGACTGTAAAGACAATTACAGGTAAACAGATCAGTGTTGCATCTGTAAAGAGATATATCTGTGCTCAGTCAGGCTTGCATGCACAAATGCATATAACAAAAATACACATAAACCATGCCTGTATAAACAGACCTACACACAAGCCATCTTAACTGTACCCTATCAATCATGACAAGGCAGGCGAAGTCACTAACATCTGCCAAGGCATGAGAAGACAATTAATCGAGTCTGGGTTGGCACATAAACAAAAGACAGTCATGACTGTTAATTTATGTTCAGCAGGTAGACGTGGTGACAACAGGAACTGGGTCAAACTACATTTTTCATCCTCCCAGCTCAGACGCTGTAATATGTAATGCTTAAAACTAACCTGGAGACGCAGACACAAACACAGACGCACGCACACGTATAATGTTCCGTTGCCTTTTCCATCTTCACATTACTCATCCACCTGTCCTAAAACTGTCACAACTAGATAGTTTTAATGCCTTTGCCACATCCAAAGTAAAAAAAAACTGTATGAATAATGGTTTATGCTCTGTGGGACATGGGATTTATATGCTTACGTAACTGGAAATTTTGCTTGAACGTACAATATGACATTGCTAGTGTTTCCTTATGTTGGTTCAGTTTTCTAAAATGTAAATGGAGACATATTTATTTAGAGCCTTCATGCTTAATGGGAGGAAATGTTTTAGTTTCAAATGTATGGTAATTGGTTGAGAGTAATGACTCCATTTTAAAGCTGTCATGTATTGCATTTGTGAAGATAGTATTTACAACTGTGTGCATAAGGAATATTAAAAAGGATGGTACCACTTTATAACAAGACACTCTGCATATAGGTTTAACTAATGGCATTATGGTTAAGCAATTATGCTTTACAGACCAGTTAAAAGCTATGAAATCTACTGTTACGGCTATCAAGTCCACAGTTAATAAATGTTATTAAGCCACTTATGAAAGGTTTTTGCAATAATCCCTCCAGTCTTAATATTAATAAATTGCTAAATAGATTTTGATACACCATATACAGTTTACAATACATATTAACATATATGATACCACACCAATGATATAGCATTGTCTAGAAACATGTCACAGTGACATGATTACTTTTTTAAGGAAGGAATGAGAATTTTAAATTACGTAATTATATTTTAGTTAATAATCCCAGTAATGTTCTGTTAATTCAACAATGTGGGGGTTGGCTTGTCGCTGTCGGGAGTTTGATGGATTGTTGATCAGTTTAGTCTCTCTACATGTTCAGTTGATAGACTGGTCCACTACACGTTTATTTGGTGCAGGGCTTAGTGGTTGTGGCATGTTGTGTTGTTGTTTACATGTTGTGTGTTCTTAGTTAGTGTTAGTCATTGGTAAACCTTTTATTCAGGAATTACTTGGGTGCTAGTCATAGCGAAGGGGTGGATGAACCCTGCAGCTTTACTGTGAGCATGGCTAAAGGACAGGCTGGCAATTTTCTACATTTTTCTTATTGTCAGTAAATCTTATGTACAGAAGCAAACCAACAATGAACTGATTCTACTTAGAAGTATTGTGTGTTTATTCAAAGCCTGATATATCTAATTCCTCTGTGCAGTAGACCTCCGTTGTTATCCAAAAAATATTCAAAACACATCAATGAAGTGTATGGACACATTAAAAACGGCTCCAAAGACTAATAACAGCAATCAAGTTTTCTGTCTTAACGGCATAGTTCCTTATAAGGCAGATGCCACTGCGCATGTGTGGCAACCCCTTGACTTTGTACTACATTGTACATATCTCAAAGAACTTCAGTGCAAAGTCAAGAGGTTGTGATATGTACAAGAAACACATGAACAAGAAACTCCAAACAAAAGGCTGGCTGATTTTTAAACTATAATGTCTCGTTTTCTTTGTCTAGCCTACATGTGTTGAATACACAGTTTGATATGTGGGTGAAGATTTAAAGTTGTTGAAAGGCAACTTACATGCCTTTAAAGGCACTTTAGATCAAGCTGTGCTGAGGAATGAAACTAAAGTATAGGGTAATGTAAGTAATTGCTTTATAACAAGTAATTACTAATTACTTGCTGTTGAGTAATTAGTAATTAGTCACATTTTATGATTAGTAATAGTAAAGGAGCAGTTGATTACATATTTCAACTAACTGCAACCCTTCTCCAGAAGGTTTGCTTTTACAGTTCATTGGAATGGGCTTCCTGACAGCTAAAAAGACAAAGTGTCATGCTGGAGGATGATAAACACCACAACAACTGATTTTTCATGACTTAAGATAAGATATAGTCTACTTTATTGCCCCTGAAGAGAAATTTGTCTTGGGTTCAAGTGTTAAAGTTATGAAAGATGGCTTTTTAGAAAGTGGTACCAAAAAGATGAAGTCATAATTTCAAGTCTCACAGTACACAATGTCACATACTTTCACCTAACATAAAAAATGAATCTAAGAACTATGTGCATGGTACAAAATGTTATTTTCTTCTTTGCAGTTGACTTTTGTTACATTACAGATTCTCTACTGCTTATTTTTCCCCCAAATATTGCATAATTGCACATACTATATTAATAGCATGCATTTTTTGTCTTCAGGTATATGTCCTGCACTGCCTGTGTATGTTAGCTGTCAGTATGTTAGCTGTCAAAATGTATGTACAATATACAGCTAAGATAAATTCCTGCGGGTTTAGTGTACACAGTAGATGAAGTGACTTTCAGTCTGTGGACCATTTATAAGTTTTATTTCTCTTCTGGGGCTGAGTTGAGGGAGAGGTGTTAAAGCGTTCAGCTTCCTGTCCGCTCAGTGTTCTTCCAGGCTTGGTGCATCAAGAGAGCAGCAGATGTTGATCCAGATTACAGCTACATTACATTGTTAGGGCTGCTTCCCTTTTCACCCTAAGGCACTTGTTCAGTTCTGTCACCACCAAAAGATTAGAGGTGGTCACCAGTCTGTGCAAAAACATTGAAGCTGAACAGGAAGAAAAAAAAGCATGTTTTTTCCACCCCTGAGGTCATAAACCTTTATATTTTATGTTTTTGTCTTGGTGTAATGGTTTGGAGAACCTCATTTCTGGGCAAAAGTTGGAGGAGAAATGGCACAGTTTGATTTCCGTTCCTCTAAATTGTTCTTTAATGTCAGCTGGGATAGGGAGGTGGTTTTGATGAATGAAATTCTCCCTGGTTTTCAATATCTCACCGATATTAAAAAGGCCCTAGGTCACTGACACAGACAGACTGTGCTTACTGATCTTTATTGGGTCACTTTTCTTGAAGTTGGTGGAACTCAGAGTCACTTCTGGGCTTGGAGAGTGTGAATCGTGCCACTGTTCTTATGTAATAGATATATATTTGAGATCTAGAACTGCAGCCTTTTTTTGGTCAATATACAGCCATTTATCAAGTCCAGTTTACCTCATCCACCACAGAAAAAGGGCTCATGAGCATTAAGTAAACATGTAACCAGAATTTATTAACTACTATAAAACAAGCCCAGACTTTTCTTATCTCAGTACTCTTAAAGGATCACTCCTACACCAAAGAAAATGTTAAAGTACATGATGCAAGCCTAATCAAGCCTCTCAAAATCTTTTTCAGATGTGTTATGTGCCAGTTTTCTGCATGTCACAGTTGGTGACAGCTATGCAAAAATGTTCAAATACGAAAACGGAATAAAACAATTGACCTTTTTTTGAGTGGAAGAGAAGACCTCTGATTGTATAATTAGATCTGGTCTGGTGCTCTGAAGACCAAGAGAAGGACAGGAGGGCTGTGAGGATGATCGATAGTGTCTCTCAAATTAAAGTGTGACTGTTCCCACTCTGGCTTAGAGTACTGATCTACATATCTGGTGTAATATATTTTTTACTCTTAGCAGCTTTTTGTACTTATTTGACAGCTTAATTCACAGATAGCCATTTGTCTAAAGATGAAAACAGATATCATATTGGTATATGAGTGCTCACTATTTTTAGTTTCTACACTGTTCCATTTGGGTTGATTATTCAGATTAGTCTCTGAAAGAAAGATGATGAAAAGCACATTTTGAGGGAGATGCAGAAAGCTATAGGTCAGGCAAACACAATCCTTTCTGAGGAGAAGTTGTTCATTGGCTGTCGGTCCAATTCAAACCTTTACTTGGTGTATGTTTCTCTGGATGGTTGAAAAAATGAGTTCGCAGACAAATTTTCAGAGCAGGTCAGTGCTGATGATATGTTTTGAAGAGCTTCTTCTTGTCAGGTTACACCTTCTGTCTTGCCAAAAGGCACTCTCCTTTCCATTTCCTTCTGTCAGTATGTCTCCCAGAGAGAGAAAAGAAGAGAGTGTTGGACATAGCAGCAAAAGTATAGATCTGAAATGAGTCAGTGCTAGTGGTGATTCAAGGCCAAAAATTGTTTGGAATTTCTTTATAATAACCTCAACACTTTAAAAGCCATGTTTGGTGTATGTACGATTCCCAATCAATTACTTAATATCTGTTTGTTTACAAGACCAATCATATAACTTGCTATGAAATTAATTTTAATTGCCTTGAATCAAAAGTATATAACATCACTAAACCTATTGGTGACAAAAAGGTAGGTGTTAATGAAGGAAAGGCTATTTGTTTTGTTTGTCAGTGGTCAATCTTGTTAACATTTCAGGCTGTATTAGGGACAAAATGGATCACGTGAAATGTTTTGAAGAAAAAAAGACTTACTGTAGCACCCGTTCACTAGAAAATCATGCACCTAGAAAATAAGGCATGTCAGAAAGATGAAAGGATAAAGAGTTCTTTTTCTTTTTACAAATATTTGCTGCTGTGCCCAGTGACATAAAAATAACTTTCATGCAACAGGTTTCTTTGCATAATTAGCATTTATCAATAAAAATAAAAAGGGGTATTGTTGGTCACGAGTCAGCTGTCACTACAGTATGATGAAATGGAAATCCTTCATTTTGAAATGTGAATGTCCTAAAGGCTCACTAGGACTTGTGTACACAGTTTCACTTGCCTGAAGGACAACCTGAGCTACAGTAAGACCAGTTTATCCACCAGGGTTTGGGCATAAAGGCAACAGAAAAAGCATTGAGAATTAACAGAATATTTGATATCTTTGTAAATATATGTATACAAGTAATTTTCATTTTCTGCTCTAGTTTCTATTCAATGCTCTGTATCTGAACGGACCATTTACATTATTTGTCTGCATGTATTTTGCATTTGTATTTTGTTTCAGTCACAGAATTCCATGTTACGATGTCTCTTGTCATGTTGCTAAACTCAAGGCTTCAAAATGGCAGTTTGCAAACCAATGCAAGACATCACAGTGACTATGGCCATATTTTTTACAGTCTATGGTACTAAACTTGTTACTTCACGTTATTCATGTTAGATCAATCCTTGCCAGATTGAGAGTGAGCGCAGCCCTGAAAAAAAGTTTTAAAAACACACATTTAGTGACTGAAGTGTCACACAGTGGCTCCAACACTGACAAGAGCACCAGACTGCAGACACAAATAGACGTGACAGATCCATTTTACCAATCTGCACAGCGACTAGCGGCTAATTAGCATAGCTATTATCATTAGCATAGCCATGCCATACTGTGTGTAGTCCATAGACTGTATAAAAACAACGTGTAGCTGTGGTGTTTCTGGTTTGACAGCACCATGCTGGGCAGGTGACAGGTGTTATGGTGTTTGTGTGCTCTGAAAGACTTTACGGCGCGGATATAAAGTCACACGGCTGACGGACTGTTAGCATAGCATGCTAATTCTACGGCCTATCTGTAATAACAATGTAATGTAGGTGTTACATTGTTATTATAGGCCACCACCCGGTTGGTGAGCCGAATGATTGAGACTGATATGCTGCCAATCAGTGTGGTAGAGGGCAAGGGATTGAAAGAACTAGTTTGGTACCTCAAACCCGAGTACATTATGCCATCAAGAACCACAGTGACGAAACGTATTGAAAATACTTCGAGGTGAAGGAGGATTAGCTAAAAGTCAAGCTAACCAGGGCAGACAAGCTAGCTCTAACCACTGGACAGCTCTCACAAACAAAAACTACATCACAACTATTTTTTTAAAAATTACTGGTAAAGGAGAAAAATGAGTGGAATGCTAGAATAAATCAGCATGGATGATGGTGAGGAGAGCACCCAGGGCAATCTCTTATCCTGGTCTAGAACAGATACTAGAATAAAATTCACCGTGGCACGCAGAGACCAAACAAACATTCTCTGGTCTACAATGCAATGGACAATAGCCAGTTAGAACTTTTTACGGTAACTATTTGGATATTTGTGAAAGACTGATTTTTATTGCCAGATGCAGTGCTTTTTTAATTAAATTTAATGGTTGCATGATACTGAGTCCTCATTAAATCTTTTTTTTTTTTTTTTTGCTGTAGCACTTGTATCATAAACCTTACTAGTTATATAAATTTTCAATATAAGTCATGTCCTGGGGCTCAAGATGGCCTCAGGTATAAGATTCTCTTATCTGCTGCTCTTTTCACAAAATTTTGTTGACCTTTCCCACTGATGCCACCTTATCAGAAACAAAGACCTGTTTGAGACGTGCGGACCAGCATGTACCACAAAAGAAGGATCAATATTTGCTGTCCTTTACGACAGTTAGTAACGGGATTCAGGATATGAAGCAGACACATGGCACTGTTGCCTGAAGGGTTTGTAGCAACAAATCCTAACAGTAAAAAGACATTGCTGAGAATATCAACCACACCAAGATTGCACGTCAGTGGGGTGATGCCTGGGTCACACTGTACACATTCTCATGTGCCTGATGAAAGGTGGAAATGGACTCTTTCTGCTGCAGTTTAATTAAAACTGAATTAGAATGGATTTAAAGCATACATGTTGCAGGTAAAGAAACGCCTCACTGCCATGTAATCATGTTGTGTGCAAGCATGTTGAAAGTCTAATGCAGCGGGATAATTGCTCACAGAGGCAGCGGTTATAATGAGAATAATCTGTCTAATCCTCAACAATGACTTTCATGCTGATTTAGCCGTGCTCCTGTCACATCTAATAAAACTTTACTTCTTCCATATTAGGCTGCATTGACACCAAATCCTTGCCTGATATCAGACAGATTTGTCAACTCATTACACTCCATTTCCATCTTCAGTCTGACATCGTCTTCCGAGGGGGGGGGGGGGGGGGGCGCTTCGACTGGTGGTGACATGGTGGGTGATGAACTGTACTCTGTTTTCAACATGTCATGGCGGGGTCACAAACTTTCTCAAATACACTAAAATATGTTTCTGAAAACATTTGAGCAAGAAATAGGCAATGCAGTAACAGAATCTTGATTCATATTTTATCAGCACTGCCTAGTTTTATTCCTCCTTGGTTCTGGCACACAGCTTGACAACGCTTGACAACAGCTTGACAATAGCATTAGTCCCATCCATGGCACTGATTGGCTAATTGTTAGTCCACCCGTGGTGCTCATCGGATCAATTGCTTTTTCAACCAAGAAACTATGGTTTCGTGTAATGATGCCAGACGAATCAGTCAGAGTGGGTGGATTCAAAGGTCTGGACCCAGGCAAACCAAAACCGGCAATGCAAGAAAAAACAGCAGTCCTCCCATTCATTTGAATGAGGGCAGAGTGTTTATGCTGTGGGAGTGGGGATCACATAGGGCTTAGCAAAAAACCACAGCAGCCTTCCAGCACAAAGTTGAACTGGACTCAACTTTTGCTGAAACACAACCTGATGTCACGCTGTGGTGGCCAATCACATGGTAGATTACATTGTAACGTGAACGCTGTATTCAGTGGTTTGCCTTATGATCATTGCAACAAAAGATAAAACAGCCACCTTGAAAACTTTCCAGAGCTGTAAAATCTGTCTGTCTGTGAGTTTTACAAACCACTGTGTGGTGTTTTAGCTTCTGATAAATCCTTAAATTCATTAATTTTAAGTCCAACTCAACTTCCTGGATTAAACAACACGTCCTCACCATTGTAGCCCCCTGCATCATAGTGCAGGATTTCCAGATTTGATGTGAATGCAGCCTTAAAGTGTGTATATGTGTTTATGTGCGTACAGCTGTGCTTGGGAAAAGACCGGCATGAAATTATTCCCTGATCCACAGCAGCAATTAGTGTATTCAAATCACAGAAACATAGCTATATGGATCTCATGTGCAATGAACCCTGGGCACTGAAAATTGTATAGTGTTCTATATTAGCTCTCAAAACATCTCATACCTGCTACTGTTACACTACGGCATGTTTTGAATGTCAATGAACTTAATTCAAGCATTCCTCTGCCACAAGACTCACTATGGAGAGATGAAAGAAAAACATTAGATGGAAAACAACTTAGTGCACTAATGAAAATGACAAACACAAGCAAATGACTTGGTTTGTTATAATTTTGTTTCTTTTAAGTATAAAATACTCATGTTTTCAGTTTCTAGAGAGTAGTTTTGTGTAAGGCAGATGCTACTGTGCAGGAACGCTGCTCTGTTGACAGAGCTTCGCTAGCTTGTTGGCTGGACCAGCCATGGACCAGCCCTATAACCATGATTGTCTGTGAAGGAGGGAGTGAGGAAGGGAGTGAATGATGAAGTTACACCATTGGTCGACTGGCCGGCCAAGTGTTGGAGTTTCCCCATTGGCCATTGCCCTTTCATAATGAATTGGCGCAAAATGATGGAAGTGGAGGACAGCAGCATGACACAGAGTGACTGTGTTTCTTGCTCCGAGCTCTGACGCTCTCAGTTTTGGTGTTAAATGCAGTCAGCTAAATGTACCAGGATCTCTACCAACTCCTCCTCTATTCTCCATTGTGATCGACTCTTCGGCTGACAGCGCTGTCAGCAGCCGGCAGGAATACACTCCATGGTGCATTTGGATTTTATAACTGAACTAATACGACACAAACTTTTTATTTCTCTGATGTTTTCACATCACAAACAATGAACAACATCATTAAACATTAGTCTTGCAGGTGAAACATGTAGCTCATATAGGCTGTTGGCATTTGGCTGTACAAACAGACAGAACATTCAAAACAGGCATCACGGCGTAATTCACAAGTGGCAATTTTATTGTATTTTACTGTTTTGTAAGTTAGTGAACATGAAATATTGCTTCAGACTATCTAGACAATGACCTGACACCGTTGTGATGATGGCTACCTATTGAAAACATGACGTTACTGAATAATTGTTAAAGCATTAGGTGACTAGGGATAAATGTGATATTTACTTAACAATGACCTCATTCTTTGTATAATTTACTTAATAGAAAATTATCTGCTGGAATGTGTTAGTGCTCATGAGATGATACACGCTAGATCTAGTAAACCATATTTATGCTGCTAGTTTAATGCGCTGACTGCACCATTCAGCTACATAGCAGAAGTATTTTTAAGATGGCCTTGTTTTTTGTCAAAGGTTCCCCAAAGATCCTGGACTAAACAAAGCTTGGGCCATAGCTGTCAGACAGAAGGATTTTGAGCCTAATGATACTACAATTCTCTGTAGCTGTCATTTCAAGTCTGATGATTTTGACAGAACTGGGCAAACTGTGCGTCTGAAGGAATGCGCGATGATAAATCATAAGATTATAGTGTCCTTTTCTGTAAACAGTGTTAATATATGGTGGAAACTGATTGGAATGATGAGCATCCACATGATCTCTTCTGAAAATAGCTGGAATTACCACTAAATCTGATATTGAAAGTAAACGTCCCTTCTAGATTTTTCTAAAATTGATTTCTTACTCCATTTTAAGGCGCTCAATAAAACCAGGTCAACTAGAACATCAACACAAGCTAGTGAGGCAAGTGATGATCTTGTACCTGAGTCTGAATCTCCTGAACCATTGAACTCATCAACTTCTCTAACATACAAGTATGCAACATACTTGGAATTGTGTTGTATAGCACTTACCCAACAAGTGTTATATTTCATAGGATCATCATTATGCCCTTGACCCTGATCAAGATAGCTGAGGCTCAAGCAAGAGTTGAGAAGCTGCAGAGGGTTAGGGTTGCTACTACATGCTGAGAAATTCTTTCAAGACATAGGATTCAAGAACTTTTTTGACATTTCTTGTCTTTCATACACCAGAACCAAGGTGAAGAATCCAGACTACAGTGATGACACCAATGAGGACAGGAGTAGTTCCAATGAAGGACCAGAGGATCATCAGTGAGGACCCCAAGTGACAACCACTGCTCTTGACAGGACTCTGGAGATGCAGCATCCCAACAAAAGACACTAAGGTAACGTTGATCAATATGATTTAAAAACTTGTGTTAAATTTGTTTTTATTGACTGTAGTATCTATTATAATGAGCGTGTGGAAAAATGTATAGAAGACATATAGTTGTAGTTATATTATAGTTGTTCACTATAATATTATCTGTTGTACTGATATCTTTACTTTTGTGTACTTTCAGAAACAGAGGAAGATGACCAGTACATGGCACTATTCATAAACATCCTTCTGCCAGAAGCGCCTGCATACCTGTGTGCGCCACAGTGGTTCTCAGTGGTTTGCACTGTCACCTAATAGAAACCATGTGTGGACTGTGCAAGTATTCCACGTTGGTGTTTATTTACTTGAGATGCTACACGTTTCTAGAACAAACCAACATATGGAAGTCAGGGCCATAAAATATTTTGTATCAGCCTTAATTAAGAACACTTGTGCATAAAGGTCTTGAATGTTACCATACTTTGTGGTTTATTCTTTAAAAATGTTTCCACTATTCATTCAAACAAAATTCAAAGTAAACAAGTAATCTTACTTTTGAATGTTATTGCTGCGCTTCTCTGTGTCTCTCTTGACTTTCTCTCTCAACTCATTCAGTCAAGGCAGATGGCCGCCCACCTAGAGCCTGGTTCTGCTCGAGGTTTCTTCCCATTAAAGGGGAGTTTTTCTTTGCCGCAGTCGCCAAGTACTTGCTCATGGGGAAATGTTGGGTCTCTGTAAATTAAAGAGTATGGTCTAGACCTGCTCTATGTGAAAAGTGCTCTGAGATAACTTCTATTTTGATTTGGCACTATATAAATACAATTGACTTGACAGTATGTAAAATCTTAGAGCAATGTACTTTGTCTGAGTTCTGTCTTTTGTTTCTTCCATCGTTGGCAATAAATTTATAAAACACTGGCACTTTTCTTTTTTTTTAACTTAAATCCTGTTGTTGTTGTTGTTATATTGTTTATTTTGGTAAAACTGTTTGGTTCATGTTCAAGATGTAGTTCTTTGGCCCTGAAGGTTAAAGAAGTTTTAAAAAAACTTTCAGCATCTGCTTGAACATTCATTCTGTAAAAAATATAAGCTACTGCCTACATTACCACAAATATACAGAATAGTCAATAAACTAATTTTTCTAGTTGTTTGCAGTTTTGTCATTTTGTAGAGGTGTTACAAATGATACTGACAATGCCTTTATGCCTTATGTAATGGCCTTTGCTCTACCAATGTGTTATCTCTCTCTTCCTGTTTGTGGCCAATGAACTTATTAATAGGGGAAAGTTTATGTATGTGTGTGTACACTGTCACACACACACACATACACAGAGGACCAATTTGAGTTTGTTAGTGTATGTGTGTGTTTGTGTGTGTGTGAGAGAGAGTTCTATCTTTGTGAGGACCATATCCAAGCCTATGGAGATATGTGCCAAGCAGCGGGTACACTCAAAATTTCTCTTAAACGTTCTATTTATATTATCTGCTGTGAACAATTAACAGGCCCCCGTGTAAGTAGGAGGCTCAGGATGTTGGTGTTGTCATTCTAATTATAGGTAGATGTGATTGAGCAACTTAGAAGAAAACTTAGACGAGGATGTGTATGAATATTACTGTAGGGGAGGTAAGTAAACTAGCTACCTACTGAAAAGAGATGGTAACCCTAAAATAAAAACCATCATTATCAGACTGGGGAAATTGTGTTTATAGACAAACTCGTTACAGTAGCTTTTGCAGCCAGAGCATCATGTGCTTGGTCTTATTCCATAGAACTGATTAGATTTGCCCCCATATACTGAATTCAATTCCAACAAGTAATCAGCATCATGTTCAAATTCTCACGTTTATAACAAACCAAATTTCATTAAAATCAGTTCAGAATTAAGCGAGTTTCAGTCGATTTTGTAGTGAAATCTGTATCTCTCAATACCTATTGTATTTGTTTACTAGCAGATCTTGACTGCCCCAATATGGCGGACACAGAGACGTATAGTGGCGACATACAGCAGTGGCCGATGAGGTATCTACATTTCTATATTTATGGTTATATCAGTTGAGTTTGTGGCGGCTGCTCTGCAAGTGTGCTTGGTTTGACTGTAACTGCAGTAACCAGGCAGAGATAAGCCTCCTGAATTTGCACCCAAAATGCTGTCAAAACTTTTATTTACAATTTCCACCACAGCCTCCATGATCTTCGACTGGGAAAGATTACAGATGAACATTTAATATCCAGGAATTCACATTAGAGACACTACCACTGACTATCCCTGTAACAAATTGGCCACAGTTTCACACATTGACCATAAATGATCCAGCCATATACTATGTTTTATCTAGTCTTGTCATGCTGTATATCACAACCTCTTGACTTTGTACTACATTGCACATTGAAAAGAACTTCAGTATAAAGTCAAGAGGTTGTGATATGAAGCACAATAAGCTAGAGAAGTTCTGTAAGTAGAACAACGTTCCCACACGTGCGCAGAAGCTTCTGCTTTACACAGAACTATTCTCCAGAGACTGAAAACTTGATTGCTGTTATTAGTCTTTGGAGACATTTCTAAACAAACGTGCCCAAACTCTTTGTGGCAAAGGAACATGTCATCCATTGCAGCGGTGTGGCTCACTGATGTGTTTTTAATAGTTTTTGGACAACAACAGAAGTCTACAGCACAAAGGAATACAATATATCAGGCTTTGGATACACAAACAATACTTATAAGTAGGATCTGCTGATTGTTGATTTGGCTCTGCACATGAAATTTGTTGACAAAAATCAACAGCCTTGTCCTTTAAATTAAATAACCCATACACATGTAATAGTTTTAACTTATTAGATATGGGTAAACGTGATTTTTCTATAGTGCTAAATATATCATATTTAAATCACTTTGAGATAAAAGGACACAGGTCATATGTGAATGAATCATATGTGAAGTTATTAGTCAGAAATGTCAGGAAATTGATTTCACACCTCTGCCTCGAGCCGTCAGATCAAATAAGGAATGAACTCCAGCATTAATTAATTTGTCTCATTCATTATTTTCACCAAATAGAAATCTGCTGACAGCACTTCATGTGGCATGCGGAGAATAACATACTACAGTTAATCCACAGAGAGTTGTGTTCATCTAAAATAAAAGACAGACATCATGTGCACTGATTGCTTTTGGGACCAGTGTGTTGATCATTTTCCCTGGATCTAAGTCAATCGCAACAGCTTCAGATACTTGAACATATACAGCAATCAATGTATTGGCATGTCACTATTGTATTAAGACAGACTTGAAAAAACCCGAACCGTTCCTTTCATGTGTCCAAAAAAATGTTGGACCAAATCAGAAATGCACCAATGATGAACCAAAGGACAGTTTGACTTGGTCCAAATGGCCCAAAGAATGATAAGTCTCTATCCAAAATGTGGTTGACTCAAACAGACCTTTATACAGAAAAAGAACACCGACACTGGCAGCAGCATGATTCACCAACAATTAACGAGCAGCCGCGGTCAAAAAGAGCAGCAGTATATGTGATTTTTCTCTGCACCTCACAGCTCCCACTCTCCATCTCAAGACACTCTTCTCCTGATGATTATGACACATCACATGATTGGAGCTGATAACAAATTTTTGGATCCACTCAGGTATAAAACATAATGGTACATTTCTTTCACCTTTATGTAAGTTGCTGTTGTACTCTTTTAAAAAACTATACCTTTAAGCCAAAAGTGTAAATATTTATAGGCCAAAAATACCCCTCAAGAACAGAGTCTGTGACAGTAAAGCAGTTAAATAAACTTTGAATATTTCATTTCAGTCATTGTATCTGCCTGTAGAAACACAGGTGCAGCTCCACACTTTACAGTGTGCTTATTTCTGCTTCCTCATCATGTTGTTTAGGTCGGGAATGTCAAGACAAACATGATAAGTGGCCTCCTGAGGAAACACAGCCCGTCAGCTGAGACAAGAATAGGAGCCACTACATTTCAGCTTTGTTGCTGGGAGCTGCCTGTGTTGGCATGATAGGCAAAGGGGACGATTAGTGAGAGAGGCGATTGTTTTCGAACTGCATAAATTTGAATTTAGCATGCTCACACTGAACTGGTGAATTAAAATTATGAAATACGTGAGTAAATTATTCCAAATCTTTTATTTGCAAGGAATATTTTTGTTGAATCCATTACAATATTGCTTGTGTGTAAAGAGGCCACTGAGAGTAGTATACTGACTGTGACTGTGTGTGCGTCCACATGTAAAAGGTCTGAGTTCAGGTTGTGAGCTTTATGAGCTAAGCTTGAATGTATAGCGTGCCTATCAGCATTACATAAATCTTCATTAATGTTCACTGTGACACATGGGTCAACAATCTGAGGTTAAACAAACACCATATATCAAACCTCCGATACTAAACAGAGGTTTGACCAGATATGAGCCGTCTGGGCAAACCAAACCCAACCCCCTTTAAAAAATAAATCTCTTATCAGTAGACACCCTTGTGACATCTCCTGCAAGACCTTAAAAGAAAAACACACATGAAAGAGAAAGAGAAGGTAGGCAGCTCAGAGTCCAGTCCAGACCTTTCTGTCAACACCGGGCAGCTTGTCCGTGCGGTGACAAATGTATTCCACGCTGGCAGCGACCTCATGAAGCAGCTCACTCTGTAACGCTCAGTTAGCGGTGACTTTAATCTGAAAGAATGGGCACTTTTCAGCATTTGCCAGCTATCGACATTGCACGCACCAGAATGAAAACACACATTCTGGCGAGCTCAATTGGCACAAGAAGATAGATTTTGCATGTTAGATGTGCAAAGTATCTGGAGATATGACAGCATAAAAAAAAAGACTGAAAACTGAACTGGTGGACTTTTGATGGAGTTTGGACAATGGTAGGACACTGTATCATTTTTATATGAGATTATAAATAGAGATGAAAAGATTTACAGGATGGCTTCTTGTTGCTTCAATTCAAGAGCTTCTAATCAATTTAATTTACCATTATTCCACTTAAGGAAAAAGCAGCATATGTAACCCAATGATTTATCATTTCATTTTATCAAGTCTTTGGCAGATTCTTTAATGCACTGTTTAGACTTAATTTTATGGATGTTAAGATGAAGTGCCCCACCATTATAAATTCTAAAACCCCTTGTTATGTAAGGCAAAGAAGCTAAACTATTCAGTTTGTACCTGTCACACAGATTTATCAGCACCTAATGAAAATTTAAACGTTCAAAATGAGCCAAGTAAATCCAACAGAATCTCGGGTTTCATGTTAAATTGTTATTCCATGGGTTATGGATCTGTTTAATGTGCCCTTGGAGCAGGTCTTAAGAGGGCTTATTCACAGCACACGCAGCTTCACTTCTTCCACTCAAATATGGCAAAATCTGTCGATACCAAAGAAAAGCAGGAGGATAGCAGCTATGGACGGATAGATTAGAGCTTTGTTTGAATATATTTCTTGTACTAATCATTTTAAAAAGAACTTGGTACATATAATAATCATAACTTCCTTAGAGATTTTCTTCTGCTGTCTTTTTGCTTCATGATTTCTCCCACACAATATCTCTCCCACAGAACAGTCTACCACTTGGCATGATATGCGTCTCATCAGCTTTTCATTACAATTTTTTTAGGAAATCTACAGGCACACAATGTCAAGGGTCCAGACGTCCACTGTGGCTCATAGACGAAACTCCGAGGAGTCGCAAGGATTAGAGTCCAACTCAGTGCGGTTAGACGAAGTGAAAGAGTAATTTTCAAACTCCCCTGGCACTCATTGAAAAACGTACTGATCCAGCAGTAAGCCAATCTGCTGCAGATCTGAATGGGCAGGCACTACAAAAGAACAACTTGATCGGTGATCCCACATATCCTTCTTTGTGATAGCGGAGTGCTGTGGCGTGAGACAAAGCAATAATGGTAAAGCCGCTGTGCTGAGGTAATGTGCCCACTCGAGACAGCTAAGAGTGCTTTTGTGTGGTTACTTGGAAAATCACCAATCTTCATCTTGACTCGGAGTGCTGAAATCTGTCTCGTACTTGGTTGCTCTTATACTGATCAACATGGCATCATCTAAAGAGAATTTTAAGAAAACACTTGGGTGGAATGGCCACTTCATGTTGGAAAAAAGATTACAAGAAAATTGATGTAGAAAAAGAAAATAAGTGTTGCTTCTTGTTTGTCTGGCTTTCAGTGTCACTGCTGGCAGACGAGAAGGATGTGGAAGTGTACAAACAAAACAGACAAAAAACAGCTTAAAATATTTTGTCATACATGCGCCTAAATGCATCATTTTTAGCTTTTTCCTCCTAAAGAAGGTGATGAAATTCCTTTACACTCCTGTACTGTATGTTGGGGCTCTTTCTTCCTCCATGGGGACAATGTATGGTGTGAACACTTTGCAGTTTCCTGTGCAAACCGGATCTCAGGGTCATCCTCAACGGAAAGCAGGGTCACCGGGGGCACAGTAGCTGCTTTTTCATTCACAGTAAGCAGCCTGGGTCCAATCAACCTCCCACCATGTTTACACTTTGACCGGAGAAAGCATGTCTGTGTATGAATGCACTCAATAGCTGTTATTGGATCTGTAATTTATGAACCACATTAGTCTCAGCAGATAAAGAAGCACAAGAAAAGTGAATGAAAGCTGACCTTAATTGGTAAAGAACTTTGTAAGCTGAAGATCGAAATGCCTTTAGTCCTGGATACAATCCAATCACTGAAAGATATGGAAAGGCCGGTGACGGACAGTCCAGTGACATTTAAAACCCCAAATGCTAAATTTAACATGCGGCCAACTGAGCCAGTGAATTAAAACAACTCATCACCAAGCCATAACAGAATCGCCAAAGGCCCAGCGGGTGCTTTTTAACTTATGTGCTGCTGAAACGCGACTGTCTCACATGTTGAACAGATGTACGGAGGGCAAATGAGGCAAACATCCTCATGATGTATTTTTTCTTTCTGTTGCCTTAAAGGGAAAGACCAAGGACGGTAGGAAAATGTAAACACGTGTCTATGATATCACCATACATTTCTGAAGGGAACATTAGAAGCTGTTTACCACCAACTTTGTCATCTAGTTGAGCCAGAAAGTATAAAAAATAAAGGGAAATGCCTGGATGGAGTCGACGTGAGACAAGAAAAACTGGGATTTCTACCTGTCAACCAAGAAAACACACCCCATAAACTTCTGTGAACCTTAACTCCCTAATAAAAGAGAAGAGTAGTTCAATAGTCCTCTTTTTCACTTTCTTGCCTCAGTTGAGAAGATCGAAACCACTCTCGAGTAAAGAATTGGAATTGATCTTCTCATCTAATTCTCAGCAAGAAAGTGAATAAGCATATTTCCCAAAATGCCAAACTATTCCTTAAATTTCTTCTTACGGTAATAAAATAACCACAAAAGTACAGCATTATAGAGGGGAAATAATCTACATACTTCTTCAACACAGAAATTGGGGGTTTTCTTGTTCCCGATTTCCTGTTTTCCTGAGCCAAGTATTTACAGTAGCGTCATTAGAAGAACTGCATCATAAGGAGCCACATTGGCCTCAACATTTTGCTGTGCTTGCTGTTGTTCCAGAGACATATTTATAAGACATTTCCAGCTGGAAATACCTTTTTTTAGAGAGGTTTGCATTAGATGTTTTGCCTTGTGCTGTATTAAGACTCGTGATTGTATGAAGACATCAATTTGTAGGAACTGAATCTTTGACCTTATCTCGTTCTCTTTCTAACCCGAAATGTTTTTTGAAGGTTTATAACCCCATATACGAGTCCAACCTGTGATGACATCCATCACTGTATCCAAGGCTGGATTTGCTCCATATGAGCTAAACTTCATTTATATATAAACACTCATGAACGTAGCGTAAACACTCAGACATTCTGTTTAGAACGCAAAAACCAGTCTAATATTTACATCAACTAGCGTGGATGTCATGCAGTAGACAACATGGTGAGTCTATCTCGCACAGTAAGAGTGAGAAGGAGAGTTGTAATTGGGTAAAAGGCCATGCTGGAGTGCTGTGTGTGTGTGTGCCATTATCAGCAATGTAGCCGCAAACTTAGACAATTCTATTTCTGTTTGCCCTTCAGCTCTCTCAACAAGGCATCACAGAGCGGGATAAGTCACCAACAGCTTTTTGATTTTGTATAACATGCAAATAAAATGATGCAGGAATTTACATGAATATGTGTGGAGGCTCTTTTATTTTTTGTTGAATCTCCTTTTGGATTTAGAGTCAATGTGGAATTCCAAGCGTCTTGTTTTGGGGTAGAGGAGATTATGATGCATGCAACATGTAAATGAGGTTCTCCCACTTGATGTACACAAATATGATTTCCTGTTTTATGGTGACAGGTAACATTTTGCTGCACTATGTTGGTGTGTTTTTCCTTTTATTGTTTTCATACTTTGTGTGCTCATTAGCATCCACAGATTTATTCCGAATGTGGGCCCTTAAAATGTGTCAAAGCTCCCACTGAGTAAAGAAATTACATCCAGGGGAGTCTAAAAGAAAATCACCATGGGGTAGGGCTGCAGCTAATGGTTATTTTCATTTTCATTTAACCTGCAAATTATTTATATGTTTATTTAATTAATCATTTTGTCAATAAAATGTCCGAAAATGGTGAAAAATGTCTGTTATAACTTCATAAAGTCCAAGGTGACGTCTTCATTCATAATGTATGACACAGAAAAGCTTAAAATCCTCATATTTGCAGCCTGTGAATATATTTGATATTTTTGCTTAAAAATGACTGAAAAGATTATTTGATTATCAAAATAGTTGCTGATTAATTTCCTGCTGATCGACTAATCTATTAATCGATTAATTGACTAATCGTTGCAGCTCTACTTTGGGGTTACTATTTTACTTTTGATTTGGCAACAATAGCATGTGCCCAGATTTTCATGGTTCCCTTCCGAGCTGCTGTAGGTTAAAGACTACTACTGGCTACTGTGTGCCTCGAGAGAGAAATGTGCTTCAATACTCCGTGTTCAGCCATCACTGAAAATTTAGAAGCTCAAATTAACTTACTGGAAACATCTGTTATTTCTCTGGAGCCTGGCCAAAAGCAAGATACGATCGAAAAGGAACTGATATTCTTATTTAATTTCAATTTTCTAGTTTTTCATGAAATTTCACTTCCTCCAGTGGTTGAATTCAAAGTGGATCACTAGTGTCCACGGTGTATAACAATATTAAAGAAAAGCAGCGTGTGTGGGTGTGATTGTGTTTGTACTATAATTGTGTGGGATGCATGCATCCATCTGTATCCTAAGATAGTGATTGTGAGAATGTAAACAAAGCCAGGGATGTTTAGTGGTGCTCCATCCAAATTCTATTTTTGAGAATCGACACACACTCCTCACGGGCTGATTTTTTTTTTAATGTACTTTTTATTCATGAATGAATCCATTCCCTTTCTCACAAGATCGGCCAAAAATTGACGCTTCAGAGACAGCCGTTACCCCGCAAATATTTCACTGAGTCTTGGAAAGAAGCGAACACAAGAGTAACAGAATCTTTAAATAATCAAACAAAACAGTTTGTGATGCAGACATATTTTTTTACAGATCGACCCAACAGTCCAGTTCCCTCCAAGTCAAATTAACAGATGGGATCAGAGCGAGGCCTTGATTCTTCCCCAGAGAGTTAATGTTATTGGGTCACATGTGTGGATTCAAAGAAACAGCAGTGAGAACATTGCTATCTACTCTCCTGATAGATGATAAATCGTGTCAATGTCTGCGAGTTTCCCATAAACTCTGATTGCAAGACACACATGCACACACGGGAACCCACACATGCGCACACGGGAACACTGCAAACGAACCCACACACACCCCTTTCAAATTTCCATTCAGCTAATTTGTCTTCTTATAAATAACTTTGCTTCGTTTTATTGTTTATATTGGAAGTAACTTTCTCATCAGTACTGCGTGCATAACCTTATTAAATGTCTCCTACTGACCGCTTGATACCGGATTTTCTAACACAGATCATAACAAGGAGAGCGAAATTATATGATCAGGAATGGGACCAGGTGTTGCTGGTTTTTTTTTTTTTCCTCTTATATTTATCTTTAAAGATCAAGGCTCTGCTTATTCCTCTTTTGGATGATGCAACAGTCTCTTTGTTCAAGAAAAACCTTTCACTTCACATATCCTTCAAACACCCTCAACTTTCTGCTGACCATGGTTCTAAGCTGGGAGCGGTTTCAAAGCATTTTGTGAGGAAATATAGTGGCAGTTTTATTCACTCAAAGAGCAACGTGATCATACCTCAAAACAGATGTTCCTAAAGATAAAAGTGCAAATGACTGAACTGCACAGCTATATAGAAGAGAATATGGCTTTCTTTTTATTGTTTACTGTATTAGATGTTGGGGGGTGGCAAAGTACAATATATCACACACTTAATCAAACACACTTGAAAATGCAGTCAACTTAGAATACGTCTATCTTGTAACAGTAAATCAGATGAAGTACTTAAGTTAGCAATGTGGGTTATGCTGCCCTTGTTAATTACATCTGACATAAGATGAACCTTTCAGGGAGACGGCTATATAATATACTGTATATGTGATACACTATACGAGTAAAGTGAACACACTTTGCAGTTTTTCATCTCTATCTCTAAAATCCATGATAATATTGTCCAAGTATTATTTCCAAATGTTATTATGACGACAGCAAGAGAGACAGCGGTTAAATCTCAGCTGCAGCCAGTGTGTTCATTCCTGTAAAGGTGCCACAGATAAATTTTTAAAAAAAAATTAATTTAAAGGATAAACCAACAGAAACTGTCTTAGTAAGGTAAGAACAGCTTTATTACTCTGTGGCACCGATTCTCCAAGTCTCTGGAACTCTACTTGAGGGATGAACACCCTTTTTCCAAAAGATATTCCCTCATTTGGTGTTTTGATGATGGTGGTGGAGATCTCTGTCCAACACATCGCTCCAAAATCTCCCACAGGAGTTCAGTTGAGTTGAGATCTGCAGACTGTGAAAGCCATAGCATATCCTACAAAATAGTTTTAACCGACAATTAGTTGCTTTTAACTGAGTACCTTATGACCTTTTACTGCACGGGTCGGTTTCTGCCTCATTGAATTTGCTAAGTGCCGTCCTGCTGACGAGATTATTGATTATTGCAGCTGTTCTGATAGCCATTGCATCTCTCAAACCTTCTTTTTGTTTTTTCCACAAGCACATGAGCCTCCGAGCTGTGTGGCCCTCTCTCGTCTCTCCCTCTCTCTCCTTATTTTATCCTCCTGTCCTCTCTTTAACTCTCAGGCATCTCTTGCTGGACCTGCACCCGTCCTGGAAGCGTTCTGCTTCCCTGGCTGTCGGTGCCATTTCCTGAGGTTTTGGATCTGGTTCCCCATCTTGCAGAAGTTCAGCCTCACCTCATGTCTCTCTCTCTCTCTATCTGGATGATGTCTTTATCCTCTGTGAATAATGTCTTTTCTTGTCTCTTCTCCGGTGTATGTGAGTGGCGTGATGTGAGTCTCCCCTGAGTGCTTGTGTAGTCTGTCCTCCCGCCAAGTCCCCATGGTGATGGAGGTCATGTGGCTCAGGTCCTATTCTGTTCTGGTGGAACCTGGGAGCTGTTTGGCATACTCTTCATCACATTCTTTATATATTATAAATCCATTATAATTTTGTTATCGTGTTCAATGCTGTATTCTGTAATTTGTGTTCTATTCTGTACACACATTTATTGCACGTCTGTCCATCCTGGGAGAAGGATCCCTCCTCTGTTGCTCTTCCTGAGGTTTCTTCCATTTTTTTCCCATGAAAGGTTTTTTTTAGGGAGTTTTTCCATATTCGAATCGAGGGTCCAAGGACAGAGGATGTCGTATTACTGTACAGACTTTAAAGCCCCCTGAGGCAAATTTGTGATTTTTGATACTGGGCTATACAAATAAAATGGGCTTGACTGTCCATACTGTATCATTCACATAATTTTCTTACTCAAAATATGAAAAAATATGATTGTTTTCTTTCTCCATTCATGAATTTAAAACACACCGTTTTTACACATAAAACCATAATTCACACCAGCTGAAGTTCCTGTTTTCCTCCCTAAGGGAGACACCAAATATATCAATTCAACCAATATTTGTTGAGCCATTTCACTCGAACCATAAATGTCAACCCCATGGTGTTGGAAGTAAAGGAAATGTCAGGGGGTCACCAAAGTCATTGCCTGGGAACCATTTACAAAATGTCGTGCCATTCCACGTAGTAGATGTTGAGCTCATTTACTGGACAAGTGAAAAGTTTGGTGGATTCATCCTCCGGGGACCATGAATGTTTGTTTGTTTTTTTTTGTAATTCAGTCTGGACCAAAGTGGTGGATTGACTGACCAAAAGACTCACTGACTGACATTGCCAGCTTTACAGGGCACATAACATGCTTTTTGTGATTTTCTGTCATTTATATACTGTTATAATGTCAGATGTTTATGTTACACATTACAAATTCCAAAACCTGAGATGAACATCTGTAAAAAATGCTCCCTGTAAATCAAAAGACGAGGATTGTTCACATTGCAACATAAAATAAAGACACAAATAAATTCATTTCTAAGCAGAAGAAGCAGCTTTTACACACAATATGTGCACATAAGCTTATGTGATTATGTGTACAATGTAGGAAAAAAATGTATTATTTAAAACACTAAATTATATTGTAGCTTTTGCTGTAATAATGAGTTCTGCTGCTTACCATCCATGTTACTGAGTCAAGCAAAGATAGTTTTACTGTTAAAGCCTCACAGCAAAGTCTTTCTTTATGGTGTTCTCTTGGATGAAGGACGGATAAAATAAAAAATACTGCATATTAATACTAGAAACTATAAAATGCAATAATAATATACATTAAGTTCTCCAATGAATGAAGCAATGAGATGTACAAGAAGCCAAAATGCAATGACATGCGAAGAGATGTCTTTTAATGTGATATTAATGGCCCAATGATCTTGTATAAGACGGGATCAGACTCTCATGTCCGTGAGAAGAACAGCCGGTCATTAAACCGGCCAAGTGGATCTGAAGTCTGCGTTCAGCCGTGGAAATGTTCTCGAACATCTCAGTGACTCATGGCAGATGAGATGTAGGAGCTATTAGGTACAGCTTGACTATTATTGAGCAAATCATATATGGTACTGTCAGATATTTTGAGAGCAAAAGAACAAAACAACAATGTTTTCTTTTCCTGTGGATAAACATACATATACATATTCATATATACATTACACCCAAGTGTTGTGAAACATCTCTGTCTACAATCATGGGTATTGATATGCTGCTATAACAGCAGATTTTACACAAGATTTTGGAACCTGGCTGCATGGGTTTGCTCCCATTCAGCCGTGAAAACATTTAGTGAGGTCAGGCACTCATGTTGGGTGATAAGGCAGTTTTTCTACACCAAACTGGGACAACAATTTCTTTATGGAGATGGCTTTTTGCAAGGTGGCTTCGTCATGTTGAAACAGAAAAGGGCCTTCCCCAGACTGTGGTCACAAAGGGGGAAACACCAAAATCTGTAGTATTCATCCTCTAAAATATCATTGTGTGCTGTTAAGGTTTCTCTTAACAACAACTAAGGGGCCAAACTACAAATAAACATCCCTTGACCTAAAGTATGTGCAAAGGATGCCTTTTTTCATATAATGTCTTTTGGGCATACAGTTTCTTTCTGTTTAAATTCATTTATTTGCCTCATGTTGCTTTGGAGTGTTATAATGCCTTTTATATATATATATATAGCTAATTTTTATTCCTCTTTGTGTGGCTTACCTGTTTAGCCTTTTCAATGCCTTCTTTATAGTGTCTTTGTGGTGTTGCATTATTTCATTTATGTTATTGTAGGTCTACAAATTTAGAGAAAGATGTAGTAGCATACATTAATTTTATGACAGAAACCGATGCTCCAATTTAACTGGTATGAAAGAGATTAAAAAACCACAGAAGTAAAATAAAACTGTTGCATATGTGCACTGTGTTCTTGGCTGAGGTGTTTTTGTTTCGATCATCTTGTAATTGTGTAAAAATCTGTAGATGGTAAGTGTATTTTTTGGACACTTGAGCCCTTCAAATTCAAATATACAGATATAAGCAGCTGCACTGAAGTTTTCATTATATCATCTTGCATGTCCAGGTTGCATAACTAATGTGTGCTTGGTACGGATTTTCACGACTATAAACCTGAATGTCTTGTTTACTGAAGCACTGATTTATAATCAGCCCTGAGGCCAAAGGAGAACATGCAAACCCACATAAAAACTTACATAACGAATGTATTACAGGTGGACTATGCAGAGGCCCTGTTCATTGTCATAACTTCATCCATAAAGTAAACAGATAATTAGATATTTTGTTTGACATGATCTTCATAGGACTGCAGTTGTCCAAGAGACAAACAGACTTTTGCTCTTATCAATACCGTAAAGAGACAACTCTCTGGATCAGAAGGTGCTGGCCACTGAGAGTTTCAAACTCTTTTATGTAGTCTTTGATATTAGTAGGATATTAGCCCTTTTCAAAAGCACAGTATAATGTATGTCACATAGGTTGCATGATGAAATGAAGTGGTATTATAATGCATGAGGTGTTCAGGATATAAGTCAGACAGAACAGAGAAAGCACGCAAGCTATGCAGTTTGTTAAGAACGAACATTCACATGCATGAGATTATGTATGCCGGTGACATACAGAACATATGGAGTCCTTTGAAGTAATGATCAACTTCTAGAAACTTTTTGTTTTGTAATATTGGCATACATGGTTCTTAATGACATATTCCATCAACTAGAAGATTAAGAGATGTCAATCTTTGTGCTTAAACAGTAAATCAAAAAAAGAGAGACAAGGAAGAGTTGATGAGGTAAAAAGAAAAGACGATTGTAAATTCCATCCTTAATGCCAGACTATTATCAAGCTACATACTGCAATTAAAAGGTGTAATGAAGTTGTTTTATCATTCACAAAGCTTTCTAATTACAAATTAAAGTTATGAAAGGATTACATTCTGTTTTTTAAAAATAGAAAATCTTATGAGGATTCCTTTTTTTATCCACTAGGATAAAAAAAGAACTCCCAGTGAGTCTGAGGGACTCTTACAGAACCTTAAGCCCGTGAGGAAAAGGGAAACATCACGGAAATGATTCAGACTGACTGCTTTGGCTACTGGAGACACAACATGCATTCCCATGATTCCCGGACCCAGACAAACAGTCCGTAGATGAGGATGCCGAACAGTGTCTTCATGTTTTGTAGGCAGTGAGACAAACCGAGCCTGGAGCTGTAATAACAGCACAAAGTATCTACAGTAAACGCCTTCAAAAACAGGAGATGAGGGGAAACGTGGTTCAGTCCAGCATGAAGAGAGACATCCGTTCTGCTGTCCTTGAACCCCCAGGACATGATGAGACCGGACCAGAATAAGCATTGATGGAGGGGGGGTGGGGGTGGGGGGGGGGGGGGGTAGAAATCGGGCTTGGGTCATGCAGACAAAGAGACACATAACAGAGCTCCCATGTGAGGAGGCTGGTTAGGTGGTCAACAGAAGCCCGCGGAAATTTCCCTCGCTGTGGTTCTGATGGGAAGATAGCAGAGAATGACACACAGGGATAATTGAGGAAACTTCATTATTCCACTAAGCCAGTTCAACTTGCCAGCAGGAAATTTTTAGGAAGGAGGCTCCACTTTGCAAAACTCAAAAGGGCCATCGGAAATGAAAGAGAACAGACCTGGGCGGTGAATGCAATGTGAACGCAATAAAGATAACTTCCCTCACTATCAGCACATGGATCAGATGAGCTGAATAGCTGCCGGATACCCACAGCCAGTTGGCAATCATGTGCTTTCGCAATGGAAAATGTAATAAGCAATTTACATTGTTATAGGTCACTTGGAAACTGAGGCGGTGGTGCTAAAGTTCCTGATGCAAAGAAGTGCAAGACGTGACACTTGTAACACTCCAAGGGTGGGACAGTGGATACTGAAGAGATGCTCAAACAAGGGAAAATATAAGAGAGACTGAAACAGAAAATACAGAAAAGGCTAAAAACAGTGCAAAAGTCTACTTGGCAAATGTCAGATTTAAAATGTTCATGAACCTGTAGGGATTTTAAAAGGTCAGTTCATCCAAATTATATGAAAATACATTCCTCACATACTTTTAATGATATCTAACCATGCAGATACTTCTGGTTTTATATGTCCAGGTTTTAAGATATGTGCCTCTGATGTCTTTACATTCATGCCACTACAATAAAAGTGGATTAAAATATAGTTTATGGAGCAGACAGCATTGAAAAATTATGTTTTTAAAAATTCAACAGCGACAGCTTTTTTAAGTTACTGTGGATAAGAGCTTTATAAGGAGTCTTTCTTAGGTTGACAGTACCGGTGAAATCTGTTGAGAGTGAGATGAATGAGACATTGTTTTTGGTAAGATGTTGAATATTTTAAATGTAATATTTCAATGGTCTGAGCACCACAAGCAAAATTCTGCTTACATCCATTGTACTGAGCTGGTGGTGAAAAGCTCAAAGATATAGCAAAAACCACACAAACACACAAAAAACTGCACACAAGTAAGTGAGATTTCGTTGTTGGGTGAACTTGTATTTAACACTTTGTTAAGTCTTATAAGATGTTTTTTATGCTTAGTTTGATACAGACACAACGAATGCAAGTGAAAGTCAACTAAAGGTAACATGCTTGCTGACACTCTGACTTCAGATAAACAATTTTAAACAGTCACTAGTTGCACAAGGCCATGCTCGGCAGAGGTGAACGCAAACAACATTCCAGTCTGTTGGTCAATGCATTCCTATTGCAGTAAATATGGCATCATTATTCATGTGCCACGTTAGGAAATGTGGTAAATTTTTCCATTTGAGGTTAAACTAACTTTACACAAAGGGATGCTTCAACTAAAACTTGACTGCACAAGGAAATATGTCATTTCTGAATACTTCACTCTGCACTTTGAAGCACTCTAAAGTATGGCTACATATAGCACTTCAAATGTTTATAAAGTACTTAATTTAATTAATGTTACTCAACTTTCTTGGAATTTTGCAATTGTGTTTACTGTGCCTCTTCTTCTTAAATGCACGCACAACTGATTCCCAAACATGTGGCTCACGCTATGAGTAAGAAGAGCTGTGGTGAGGTGGAGACTGTTTGCACCATGGGGGAGGGCTTGACTGCACACTGCAAAAAAATACTTAAATTCATTATATAAGTCATGGCATGGCAGGAAACTTCAAAGTCATGTTTGACTTAAAGCAAGACAAAAAGAGGAAAAACATACTACCAATAAATACTTTTGTTGTCGTTTTTACACATTTTATTAAATAAGGCACCGATATCAGTACAATATCAAGAATTTTTGTCATGTTCAAACAAATTAATTTTCACTGTAAACTGATTAAAAATGTTACATAATGCCCTACAGATCGCACATATCTTGTTTAAGGAATAATGTGTCCCTTATATCACGTGTCACCTCACCAAATAACTTTTTGAGGTCTTCTGGTCTTTTAAGGTTTTTAAGTCTTATTTTTTGCAGTGCATCCACTTTACGCACACGACGCCTGAAATTTGATTCGAGTTTAAAAAGCCCCGACAGCAGCCACCAGCCGCAGAGCGACGGGTTCCCCTCTATGAGCATCAGGTAGCTCCATATAGGGATCTGAGAGGCACTTTACAGCCCCTCTGGCACTGTATCTACTAGGGCGCACAGAGGGGCAGTGCCATGCACACTCCTGACTATGCGCTGCTCCTGAGCGGGGGCAACCAGTCTCTGGCTTTCAGTTCAACTTATGACCTAACGATGGGGACCATTGGGAACAACACCGTCCACCCGAACGGATCCGATCCGTTCGCGAGAAACGAGGAGGTGGCACAAATTGAGATAATGGTCCTGAGCATCACCTTCGTGGTTGCTGTGATTGGGAATGTGAGCGTCCTGCTGGCCATGTACAACACTAAGAAGAAGATGTCGAGGATGCACCTTTTCATCAAACACCTCAGCCTGGCAGACCTGGTGGTCGCCTTCTTCCAGGTGCTGCCGCAGCTCTGCTGGGAGATCACCTTCCGTTTCTATGGTCCAGACTTCCTCTGCAGGATAGTCAAGCACCTCCAGGTGATGGGGATGTTTGCGTCCACCTATATGATGGTGATGATGACCCTGGACCGTTACATCGCCATCTGCCACCCTCTGAAAACCCTCCAGCAGCCCACCCAGCGCTCCTACATCATGATTATCTCCACGTGGATGTGCAGCCTGGTGCTCAGCACTCCGCAGTACTTCATCTTCTCACTGAGCGAGATCAAGAACGGCTCGGATGTCTACGACTGCTGGGCGTACTTTATCGAGCCGTGGGGCGCCAAGGCGTACATCACCTGGATAACCGTGGGCATCTTCCTGGTACCGGTGGTCATTCTCATGATGTGCTACGGGTTCATCTGCCACAGCATATGGAAAAATATCAAATACAAGAAGAGGAAAACGATGGCTGGTGCTGCGAGTAAGAACGGGATGATTGGAAAGAATTCAGTCAGCAGCGTCACAACTATATCAAGAGCCAAACTGAGGACTGTTAAAATGACTTTTGTGATAGTTTTGGCGTATATTGTTTGTTGGGCGCCGTTTTTCATAGTACAGATGTGGTCTGTGTGGGATGAAAACTTCCAGTGGGCAGGTGAGTGCTGAGGAAAATCAAAGAGATGTTTATTAATCATTACTGAATTTAAAATTGTAACAGCTTTAGGGATTACTCGATACATCGCCAAAGAATAACAGCACAGAAAAGGCACTTGGTCACTTACCACAAAAAGAAAAACTTCCCGTGCGCAAAGAAAACTCCAAGTGCGCACAGCCTTTACGCATGAATGTATTTGGCACACAAAACATAATATGCGTAAATAGCGTGCATATGAATCAAAAAGTAGAAAATGAAACTTGTTTACAAGCCACTCCACATACATTAAACAGCAGAATGCAGCATTGCGAGCCTCCAAAAATTTCTCTGCAGAAACGCTCTTGTTAAAAGTTTATCAGGAGCGTCCCCTGATATCATCACTTTAGTCTCAACATTTTCTTAAATAATAATAATTTTAAAAAACTAAAGAATTTCAGCCTCCTCAGCTATGAGCTTATAGAAACGTCAACACCTTTCATTCCATAGCAAGATTAATCTTCTATTCTGTGTAACATATTCATCTTGGAACACAAATACTGCTATTTGCTTCGGTTTTTTTATGCTGTTTGAACATTTCTGGGACAGATTCAACATGCCCAGGATTCAGACTGCTGCACTAATATCAAGAAAATTAGACTTGATTCGAAACAGTCATGAAGCAAGTTTGACGTGCAACTGAAACAATAACTCTTGTAACTCAAACTTTTTGAACTATTGGGCAGATTTTCTCTTCTTTACAGAAAAATTAGGTTTTACATTTCACCACCAGATGAACTGACTTAGGCATTTCTGCAGCCAAGCCTGTACCAGATGTTTTGTGGATTAATCATCTTTTTCCTCTTCCCTCTCTCTGTTCTCTAGATTCTGAGAACACAGCAGTGACTCTGTCTGCGCTCCTTGCCAGTCTCAACAGCTGCTGTAACCCGTGGATATACATGATCTTCAGTGGTCACCTTCTCCAGGATTTTGTGCACTGCTTCTCCTGGTGCCACAAAATGAACACTGACTTCAAGAAAGAGGACTCAGACAGCAGTCTCCGCCGAACAACACTGCTGACTAAGATGACAAATCGGAGCCCTACTGGCAGTTCTGGCAACTGGAGAGAACTGGACAACTCTCCCAAGTCCTCCATTCAGGCGGAGTAAACACGCAGCTAGGCAACACTGTTTACTGGGGTGGGAAATGAAACATGCCCAGCAGCGAAGGTACACATATATCAACTGATCTTAACTTTGAACATGACTGACAGTGACTGAATTGTCCACCAGACTCCAAAACTATAAAGCAGATCAAGTTTTTTGCATGGGAAAGAAACAGAGATTGGGGTATAGACTGAGAATTTGCAACAAGGACAGAAAATATGAACATGTTCACTGTGTTTTCTTGCTGTACTCTGTGTGCAAACATGTTCTTTTTCACATCTCCTCTGCAAAAATTTAAAAAAAAAAACATTGGGAAAGGAAGTGAAATTTCTAAAAAGCCACATACACTCATAAAATATTATGTTTTCGTATCTCCGCAATTGTAAAAGCACTAGATGCTGACACTTACCTTTTGACATAATTTTGTTAAATTCAGTTGTAATACTTGGAGAGCCTGAAGTTTTCTTGGAGTCCTAACATGATTTCTTTTAGAGAGCACTTTTCCAGGAATACTGACGCTTTTACTGGTGGTTATGTTTCCCTGCAGTGAACGGCAAACACCCTTTCCTCTTGGACTGTTTACAAAGATAAACCTTACATGGCAGCCTGGAGGTGTGTGGTGGTGAAAATGACTCTTCCAGACCGCACGTCTCTAAGTAACTGAGACAGTCACCTCATCCTTTGTGTATAGCTGTCTACTTTATTATTTTTTCTTGGAATCAGATTTTAGTGGGTTATGTAAAAAAGATTCAAACCATCCTTTCCTTTAATCTGTCACAAAAAAAGAGGGATGAAGGGTTTAGGCTGCATTTATACATTGGGCCCTTGCATGCATCCGCATTTTTTATCATTTTTTTTCGTGTTGCAGCAGGCGGCCCTTTGTAAGGATCCTGGTTTTCATTTCTGTTCAGCAGAGGCATACAGGAACCCTTTGAAAATAGCAGAACTTTCACCGACACACACAGATGGGTGTGTAGGGGCTGGCGGGGGTTTTGATGAAGTACGATTGGCCACAGTTGGAGGAGTCTTCCTACCGAATCACAGACCTCTCCCATTGGCTTCCACGAAAATGTTGGGGAAACGCTCACAAATTCCACACACACTACATCAACACGCTTCCTGGTGGGGTTTTTTTTTTGCTTTTTTTTTTGCCTGACATCCTGCACCATGGGGGGGTGGGGTGGGGGTCTGTGTTTGGACTTCATTTGCACTCCAGACAAAAACAATTTCCTGCACATTAATGTGATTTGCAGCATTGTGATGTTACTCAGACCACCCTGTACATAGTATTGAGACATTTCTATCTGAATGTATAGTGTATTTGTACAGAAATGGCACTTAAATATCTGTAAATAGGAACAATATATGTAAATCTGGTCAACATGAATTCTATTTGTCTGTAATGGCTTGTGCACATTGAAAATAATCTAAAAATCCTATACATATATGTTGAAATATACATATTGATGTACAGAATATTACACTGGCTTTGCCTCCTGTTTTTACAACCACAACATGGATGATTTCATTCATTAGCACAGTTGCAACACAACCATAGATTTGATTGATTTTCTTTTATTTTAATGCACACAAAGTGCCCAACCCTCATGGGTTTACACCAAAAGTACAGTAGGAATCTCTGGTGTTATTTTTGCTGAAAATTGAGCAATTTCAAACTTGTACTGTATCTCTAGCCAATCTAAGACTAATAAGCACTAAAAACATACCAAGCTCCAGGATTATGCAACGGTATGAGCCTTCAGTTGAGAATAATGTGAAAAGGAAGACAGCTCATTTAATGAGACACTCCCTATCAACAAGCTGTCCAGCCCCACACAACATGTGAAAGTCTTGCTTCAACTGATGATATATTAACAGATACTGAAATAGCCTCCCGGAATGTAAATGTAGTTTTAAAATGTAGCAAATAAAATTGTCAAAACATTGTTTTTTTTCTGGATAAAGTAACAACATCATTAAATTAAAGTGCCAGTCTACCCATAATCACCAGACAAATATTTTCTCACTTACTTCTGGTGGTACTTAGCCATGCAAACAATGTCTAACTTTCTGTTATCTGTCTCTAAGATTCCCTTAGCCAACCCAAAAAACAGCTGAGAGAGAGAGAGAGTGAAAAAGAGAGAGTGGAAACACGCAGTGCTACATGCTAAAATTGCAGCACACTAAATTTGCCGATAGTTTACTTACATTTCCAACTGCTCAAAACACCTACAGTAGCAAGTAATGTGCATGGCTTGTACCTCTACAAAGTGGGGAAAAAGAAAAAACTTTCACCTGAGTTTGGTGGTGGGCTTGATAGGCATGGAGACTTACTGGAGTCTTCCCTGGTAACTGCCCCCCCAATTAACCCAGCGCATAAGTGACATGAGAGTGGTACTGATCTTCTCATCTAACTCTCGGAACAAAGAACTCTACTAAGCACGTTTCCCAAATTGTCAAACTATTCCTTTAACAGCATATTTTTCCAGAGACAATGTCTGGGTAACTCTGGATGACACACAACACACTGTCAGTAGTACAGAGCATTTCTTTGGTAGAGAGTCGTTCCAAGGAAAACTGTTTACAGCAAAGCAAATGAATTATCCGGAGTGTTCCATTACTTACACTATATTGATGTGGAGCTAGAAATCCAAAGACAAAAAAAAAAAAAACCTGGACAAATAAAACCAAACCTGCATGGCTGGATACCACTGGAGGATAAGTGAGGAAAATATGTTTTGTAATTTGGGTGAACTGAGCCTTTAACTGTCTATTGGATTCAATCAGGCATGTAATTTGATTATTTAATGATAATATTGTCTAATTGCGTTATTAAATCCTTCTATTTCTTGCTGAAAAAATGTGTTACACCTCTTACGAAATCATAATGGTGTAATGTAATAATGCAGTGATATCATATCATCAGCAACTTTTATATCTTTATGGCATCAGTAGCTCATTTGAAAACCATTTTCTAATATTGTAATGAATGATTAATTTACCTGCCATGTATCACATCATCGCACATCCTGCATGATGAAACAGTATCAACCATTTTTCAAGGTTTCCCTGTCAGTAATTAAATCATCCTACGCCTCTTGATCCTGTGTGGTTCAGTTTATCTTTGACCATCTGACCTTATAACATAAATGGTCTGATAATCATATCACAGAGACATATGGGAGGGGAAGTCCTATAAGCAATTACGTGATTCCTTTAAATAAGGTAGAGTAAGTAAATACCTGCCATATACTGCAGAACAGAGGTGGTTGTTATCAGTCATAAAAAAGAAGAATAAAACAAGCATCAGCCAATCCTGGCTGGTATCAACTGGGATCATTCAGCTAAGATCTCTACTTAAGGAGTATGTCTGTAGGCTTGATGGGCATGTCTCAAATTCCCAGTGCAGCAGCCGCTCTGCATCTCATTAGACATGCCAATCATTAAGTAGCCTCTGAAAAGCTGCTCATGCTAACATGATCTTGGCTTAGGCCATCAGTCAGCGTCTAGACTGAACAAATACTTTACAAGGCAATGATTGAGTTTCTCCAGAGAGTTTGACAAACTATGACTCCAAAATAGACAGAGAGGCTCATAAAACAAGTAGCGTGGCCATAAAAGTGGCTCTTTGTACCAGCACAACACTGAATTTTCTGCTCATGAAAAGAGACACATTCATTCCATTCAATACATTTATGTGTCTGTGAAATAAAATATATATGAGCTCCGTGACAATTTATCAGTTTCATCACAGGTTTCATTGCGTTTTGATGGACTAAAACAAAAATCTATCAGAAAATCTATTTCTCTACACTTTCCCTTGTTCGTATAATATAATATGTACTGAGCTGGAAGACAGATAAATGTAGTAAGAAAGATAAATGGATCTGACAGAGGTCTGTGAAGAGCATAGAATTCCTCAGCCACAAAAACCATCATATTCTTTGCGCCCTTTGTGTGTTTTGTATATCAATACCTCGAGCAAAAACAGAGGTGGCGGCAAGTGAGGAGTCGAACAAAGAAGCAGAATTGATCAGAGATCTGAGCTGCGCACACATATAAAGGTCATTGTTCCCTGAAATAGCTATGAAGAATGATTTCACACATACTGTCTCTAATGCCTCTCAGGCATTCAACATGACTTCAAGCAGCAGTTAGCTGTTTCTTGGCAAACATATCCAACTTCCAAGTGGTTGAAAAGAAACTGAAAGAATGCCAGCACTCACAGAAAAAAATACTTAGTCCATAGAATAGGATTTGAGGTTGCTTAATGGAGTTGTCTTCAAGGTATTCTTTAGACTAGAAAAACATTTTGGTTGTGTATCATGTGGGACTCGCGCCAAGAAGATCCATGCTTCCTTTCTAAGTAAACAACTTCCACCATGTTTTTCTTACAGGAAACAAGTCCTGTTTTCTGTTACAATTTAGACAATTGTGTCCACAGCTGGCTTCCCTCCACCTGACACTCTGGCCTTTCCTCCACTCAATACAGAAACTGTTATTGGCAGAACAGTGTAAATGAAACAGGCTAAAAAAGTCTGACAAGTGTTTACAAACTTGCTCATCTGGCAGCAGTGATGATTTTTTAACAAATAGAGATGTGCATTTTTTTTTGGCTGAATTAGACTACTGTTCGTCAGAGGTAATTTAACAAGCCAGATTTGTTGGTTCAGTGAATTAGACATCAACATGCCTTTAATACAGGAAGTTCTTTCAGCACTCTGATCAGAGGAATTAGGTGAGATGAGGCTCTCTCGATGTATCTGTCTCCATTACATGCAACTCCCCCTTCCTGCTCCATTGTTCTCCTTCCATCGTCCTTGAAAATAACACACATTTCTATTTACTATTGTGTTGTTTAATCACTCCCCTGAGGTCATTCGTTTCATGCAACCAACAAGCAACGTCTTAAAAATGCTGGTACACAAAATCTGGACACTGATCAAACATTATTATCCAAGAATTGTCACGTCCCGACAGCGGGTGACGCACCTAGTTTGTTGTGAATGGCTTGAAAATGACCAACAAAATCATGTTTTGGAACAAAGAAAAATAACTGTACATTCACAATGTTGCCACCCCCTCACCCCCCCGAGGGGGCAATTGATAACTGCTGCTGTAGAGCTAGTCCTAGTTTCATAACCCAGAGGATATTTGCTCAGCATAACCTCTTTTTTTTCTTGGTGAATATACATTGTCATCAAAATGTTTTCGCTTCACACAATCTGAACTGTGTCGATTCCACTTGCAGCTGTCAGCATATTTGTTTGGTCAGGTCAGTATCTGTAAGTTATTGTTTCCTAGAACCAAAAGGTCTGAGGTCCTGTACAGGGACACAATGAATGTGCAATTTCATGTTTCTCTTTGCTAATATTTCACAGGAACAACAGAATTATTCATGAATTAGTGAAGTACAAATAGATAGATACAATAAAATAACTGGCAAAACACTGCCAAACACCTTACTAATGCTAATGATGGATGATGAATATTATTCACAACAAATTACTCAAGTAGGAAGTAAAAATATGTTACACAGACCACAGCCAAAATAGTTTACAACAGAAAATTACGAATGATTGTTAAATGTCCACGTTAGCATCCAATAGTTGTTAACATGCATATTACTATGCTAACATTTGTGCAGTAGCAATGTTAGTCTTCCGCTCAAGTACAGCAACAGCTGACTCCGTTTAGATTGATTAGTTGAGCCTCGTTAGACCCTGATAAATTGAGTCTGCAGCCGTGTCCTCGAAATTACGTTTGTACGCTTCTAAATAGTTTTGGCGTTTCGTAGGAATTGCTGCTTGAATTATGTTCACTAGCAAAGATTTTTGGAGTCAATACATGTTTTTGTTCTCTGGAGGTCGTGGGTGTACAAAGCACAGGACTTTGACACCAGACAGTGGGATTTGTGTCCTGCATGTTTTTAGGCATAGGTTATAAAAACACTTTGGGAAAGTATGTTGCTTGGTGAAGGTTAGGAAAAGATAGCATTTTAGGTTACATAGTGAAAAAGTTAACATGTCCTGTCTCACTGGCTAGGTTTCCAACCAAATGCTGCGAAAAATTTGAACAGAATTTCCAAAAAAATAATGAGCATTTTTATCCACTGCTGTTATGCGAATATTGGGAGTTGGCTTGTTGAGATAAACAGGTGGCGGCCTAATTTTCCACTTGGGGGCCATTAATCCATTGCAGAAGAAACAAGATGACGTAATAAAATGAGTGCCAGTCAATGTCACTAGGATTCCTCTTTATATACAGTCAATGAGATTCCTCCTCTTGTTTTTTGTTTTTTTCTTCTTTTTTTTTTTGTCCGATTTTATTTGCCTCATTGCAGTCCTGAAATTTAAAATCTTGGTTGAACCATGTAAATTTACACTTGTAACTTTGCTATGAAAAGTGCTGTATAAGTAAAGTTTATTATCATTATTATTATTAAAATAGTTACATAAAAGTGAACACATCCAGTTTTATGCCAGTGTTGAATTTTTCAATGTTTGAGCAAGACTTGTATCAGTGGTATAAATATATTTTAAAACATTAAAAAAAAAAAAAAATAGGCTGTTACAGCCACTGAGTTAATGAACTGGGCCCAGGTGCCAACTCTGTTGGTGCTGATGGACTATTTTCTGAATATATGTTTTGGCATTTTATGCCTTTATTGGACAGTGACAGTTGAGAGATGACAGGAAACAAGGGGAGAGACAGAGACAGGGAATGACATGCAACAAAGTTCTGCTGCAGGAAATCAGACCTTGGACTTTGCAGCTATATGGCATGCATCTTAACCAGTAGGCTGCCAGGATACACCTGCACTGCAATCAACACTGTTTACATCGTGGTGTATGAATTAAAATCACATCAAGATCTGGGATGAGAAAAAGTTAAAGCACCCTCCTAGATAAATATGGGTTACCCTCCCTTGAATAATAACAAAAATATATAACCCTTTTCTAACACCCATGCATCCTCCCTGCCTTGCCTGGCGTGCAAATGATGTTTGTACAGTCCTTAATAATCTATTAGAAAATGATCTAATTATTTGCATACAAACTATAATTAATCATGAGATTACCAAAGACACTATCTGTTTAAAAAAAACAGCGTGAAATGATTTCTCTCCATTTTTCATCCATTTAAATGTTTTCTGGCTTTGCGTTACAGCCTCACACAAGCATTAAAATATATAGCCTTTTAGTCTCTTATCTCAAAGAGGCGGAAAGGTCATATCAAAACCTCATTAATCACACATGTGCTTTGATGTGCTTCGGGATCACAGCATGGCATCATATGAATGTTGCACAAGGATGATGGACTTGCTCCGTGAGCATACAAACCAGGTGGAAATCAAAGGCAGAGCCAGTGAGGTGAGACGAGAGGCTGCTGCACATGTTATCTACACCTTCATCCTGCCTGTTTATGTCACCATACCTGTGTACAGAGAACATACACAACAACAAAGTGAAACCAAACCTGCAGTAACATTTGTACCTTACTAACAAATAATCAATAATCTAATTAAGTTCTTATGATAAAGTTGTTTCCAGATATACCTTATATGTTATATATAAACACTATAAGTATGAATGTGTGTTTATGTCACACAAAAATATCAAGCCTTATTACTTGATATACAAGTAAATGACACAAACACAAAAACACACCACAACCACCAAAATATGAGTAGCATGCAATGCCTTCACAGCTGAGTTGTTGCCTGGTAACCAGCAGCAGGTTAAATTGGCTCAGCGGACAATGATTAATGAAGTGTTACTGCAATAGTTTTCACTCTTCATGTCCACAGGCTATGGTAAAATTAACCTTCACTTATTATTAAAGCCTTATTTGTGAATAGTAATGTCACTAGTTGAGAGAGATGAGGTGTTGCTCTGAATGCCTTCGCGCCCGCTTAACGCTGCATGTTCCAGCATCTGACAGAGTAGAGCTGTCGCCTTCTTAGAAATGTGTTCTCTGTGATTTTATCATGACTTCTTATCTGGACTATATCAGGCAGTGAGCAGGGTGATGTGGCTGAATGTCAAGTCCAATGCGTCAGATTTGTAATACATTCAAGTGAAATTTATTTATAAAGCACATTTAAAAATAACTCACATTGACCAAAGTGCTATACAGACCAGAGCAGGTAGCTAAAATCAGAAGCATCGACATAAATAATAAGGCTCATAGCTCATAGCACAAATAGACAACACATGGTCGGAGGCACAAACCAAAAATCAGCCACATAAATGAATAAAAGTAAGTTGTGTTATATACAAGGAGAACAGAACAGTCACTCTTTTTAAACTTAAAACAGCTGTAAAATGTGCACATGTGTTTATGCATGTCATCAGTTATGACTTACAGGATCTTGGTCAACTGTTTGTTGGATTATTACAAATAGGGGTGATAAGATACTTACAAAAAAAGATAAGATACAAAAACTTTACTATGAGAGCAAAGTGGTTAGGATATACACTGGGACACCTTAGAATTCCAAAACCAAAGGATGTCCTACAGTCAGTCAGTCAATGCAGTTTCCATGTAAACAAACAGTTACTTCATCAACAATCTCAATTCATGGGGCACTTTTATATAGCTTTCAACCATATTACACAACCTTCATCAAGGGATATTCAGTTGCCATGAACATGGATCTGTTGACATGCAAGTTTAGTAGCTGTTACAATATGATTTTATCCAGACCTTTGGTCCATGTTAGCTTAAAAGTTAGGTTAGGTTTGACAAAAAAAAAATCCAACTCAAGGTCCACTTACTATTTTTTTTCTGGAGATTTCAACCATATAATACTACTATATCCAAGGTTGAGAATGACTTTTCATGTTTAAACACAATTAAATTTACAGTGTTTCTCAGTAAAATACATGGTGTGTGTCCATAAGGCCTAACAAATGTTTTGAATGCACTTCTTTCTTTTTTTGCTAAAACTTTTTTTTTTTTTTTTTAAATATTTTGAAACCTGCATTTTTTATGTCCACATTACCTCCAACAAGCACCACTAGGGGTCAAAACCTCCACGGGGTACCTTTAATTGAAACTGCTTTTTACCACATTAATATCACCCTTCCCATGAACGCAGTGGGAACATTGTAATTTTTTGCCCCTCATCGTATTTGCTGCTGTGTTTTAATATCTGTTGTAGAAAATCATCTTAAAGATATGCAAATTTTCCATTAACCTTTGTCTTGTTAAACCGTCTGCCTTTGCCACAGCTCTGTTTGTGGCAAAAGAACAGCAGGCCGCCTCTCGTTCTGTGACATACAGCAATATCATAATGAGACAATAACAAACGTGACACATTTGCATATCATGTAAAATGCCATCCTGTGTTAATGTCGCCTACTTTGCAGTAATGCATCTAAATTAAAACAGATAGGATTTAATTATGTTAACATGCTACATTCAGCCAATTTAGTATTTTTACATTTCAGAGCATACAGTATACAGTATAGACCACTCTGTCGGTGCCTAGTTGTAAAAGCTTATTAAAATTCACGAGTTTTTGACTAAATGATTTTCTGTTCCCTTGCAAGGTAAAATAGAGGCATTAATGCTCCAGCTCTCCATTTTCAACAAAGGCTATGGAGTTTATTCCTGCTCAGTATGTATTGATTTATGCATCAATTAGTGTTTCCACTTTTCGTTGTCTTGAGGAACAAAGACGCATCATATCTTGCTATTCTTCCAAACCAAAGCTGGAGTTGTCCTCTGTAATTAAACATGGACTTTTATTATGATGATGTGTGCCAGTCCGGTTCATGAAAACACTTCCAAAATGGTCAATTTGAAACAGCTGCTCTTACAAATAACAAATAAACAATTAAGATACACATTAGAAATTAATAAGCTTTCTTTAGTGATAAATAAATTGGATAATACAGGATAACATAACTTAGAAGTTTGGAGAGTGCTTATTTTTTTTCATACTTTTATAAATACACTAAGAACTGTAAACCAAAGGGCATCTTGTGAGTACCAGATAAGAATGCACCATTGAATTATATCATCACAATGTCCCAAAAATGTTCTAACAGACTTTTTTACTCATCAACATGTGGCTGTAATATCCCTTATATTACATCATCTCCTGGAAGGTTTGATACTTAACTGTGGTTTACCTCCATGTTGTTATGAGCTTTTCCTGCAAGTAATTTTCATAAAAACATTCAACTGATCATTCAATGTCATGCATTTCTTTCACTTGGTGCTTTCTTACCGTGTCTTACTATTTTTGTTTGAGTGAATATATGAAAAATGATAATGGTAATTTAAAAAAAAACATTATTTTCTCTATTTTAGTTATTGCTTTTGATGAGGCAGGTAGTGAATTACATTTTATGTAAACTACAATCTCAGTTGCACTAAAACCCAAACAAGTCCCATCTTTTTGTAATATAGCAAGAGTTTCCTCACAAGAGTAGGAGCAAACATAGCACCCTTTTATACTATGCCCCCTACTTTAGCTTTCTTTATATGTTTATACATAATGATATAACATGGTATTTGACTACAGATGATAAATATTTGCTTTAGCTAACTGTAGCTCATCACAGGCATGTTTTTTATGTATGCTTAACTTCTCAAGTTATAAAAAACAATATATGACCAGAACTTGAGTGATTTATGAATTCTCTAAATGATTACAACACATGCACGTGCATACTCAACAACAACACGGCCAGTTTGTATTCCTTTTCCACAGGCCGAACCTTGGAGGAGGAAGGTGTTGTTTACTGCAAAGTGAGGAAGGCAATAACAGAGACAAATGGTCACCCCAAGCTTAACCCACTGATGGGACAGATGGGAATGGAATCTGGGCCCATCAACACCCATAAATCAGGCACATTCGCAGTTCCAACACCAGGCCAATTCTGGTGTTGTTGTGGTGTGTGACAACACATAAAAACCAGCTGTATGGGCGTATGGGTGTGCATATGTGCATTGAATACATGAAAAAATGCAGACACATGTCTTGTACTGTGAACATATTATACATAAATGTATACACACACGCACCAAGAGATGCCTCAGTTTTACAAAATAGAGGGTCGGAAAAGGGTTTCCCTGAAAGATTCTCAGTACGTTGATGACATCTGCTGGTCAGAGATGGAAACAACAAGCTGAAGTGTACAGGAAATAATCAAATAATCATTGTCACTGTCAATTAAGTTAACACACACTTTCAATGTAACATGTACAGTATATTGAACAAATTAATTGTTTATAGGATAAGCATCTTGAGATCCCAACAAGTCATTACATTTTACCAACAACCTTAGGGGTCAAATAACAAAAAAACTAACACAGAATCACAGAAAAAACATGACAAAAGGTAAAAAAAAAAAAAAAGTGTTATTATTATGCTTTGATGGCGGAGAGCACATAAATTTAACACTTAAATTGAAAAAATAATTAAATGCACTTGCACAATAGCAAAAGATGTAGCAGTGGCATTGGAAGTTATAATTGCTGTACTCGTACTAGTGCAGTAATAAGCAGAAGTAGTGGCGGTATGGTTAGTATGGTTAGTTTTTTTGCTGTAGTTAAAGTTGTAATAATAGCATTAGTAGTAGTAAAGGCGTTGCCATCCTGTAGCTCTTTGTTTGAATCTATTTGGCTCTTCTGTTGACAGCAGCATTCTTTACTTCATTTTGAAGTTATATTTATATCATATATGCAAATTGCTGCCTTAATATAGCAGCCAATATCTTAAGTTAGTGGAACAAAACTGCACACATAAAAGAGCACCAGCTATATATCAATCACTGCTACAATATACCACAATCAGCTACTACAACAGTGGAAGTAGTTGTATACATGCTCAGTAATAGCTTTTAATATCACTTGAACACTAAAACATAAATGACATATATGTATATAGTCATTGTCATGTCTCGGTATTCCAGTTATTAAGCTTCAGTTAAAAGACAGATGCTGACATGAGGATGTGTTGACTTGTCTCTGTGTCTCACACACAGATGAACACACGCCAACCTTTGTGATCATCCATACTTACGCACGGGTTCATCACCTCAAGATTATCCTCTGCTACGAGTGCGTGTGGGCGGCCGTCTGTGTCCATCTGTGAGTCAGTCATCAGCTGAGCAGGCTGATTACACACACAAACACACACACACACACACACACACACACACACACACACACACACACTTCATCATAACCCTGTGATGAATAAGACTGAGAAAGAGCTGGAGGGAGGTGATGTGCGAGAGTGGACAAAAAAATAGAAACACCTTGCAATGGCACTGAGTAGAATTGCAGTAGATATTAGTCTATTATAATTGACTAACAGTGCAAAATTATGTAATATGGCAAAGCTCCCGATGACATACTTAGAGTTTCATAATGAATGATGCTCACCTACTGGAATATTTTTCCAACTCTACAAACTAAAGCCAAAAAAAAAGCACAAATCTGCATTATAAACTTGTCCGTAAGAATGACCAAATATCTCCCTTGATACCTTTAAAGATTTATTTTGAAGTGCAGATTTGGAACTCCACTTTAGTGGCCTTAGCAGTGACAGAACATTGCCAAGTTTACACCATTTATCTTACAGCACAACTGAAAAACTTATTTTTTGCTCTTATCTCTTCAGTGGCTGCCTGCAAGCTGTAGAGTTGAAGTTGTTGCTCATTGTTCAAATCACTTCACAGGTTTCTTACAATTATTACCTCCTTACAGTTAACAAACAGATCATTGCATACAACTAACTCTACAGACCTATAGTGATGATGATGATGTCTTATACCCAAGACTGTGGAACAGCCTCCTCAAACATTTGATGGCAGTATTAGTTGGCAAGTTCACCCACCTTTACAACAAAAATACACTACATGGCCAAAAGTATCTACACACTATGTGAACACCCAAGCATCACACCTATACAGTATGTAAGTGCATCTCATTACATTTCATTATAAAACCATATGCTTTAATATATAACTATGACAGCCTTCACTCTTCTGGGCAGATTTTCCAAAAGATTGTGGAACTTGGCTGCAGGGATTTGCTATCATTCAGCCACAAGAATAATTAATAAGGTATGAACTGATGTTGGATGATGAAGCCTGACTCACAGACATCATTTAAATTCATTTCGAAGATGTTGGATGGGGTTAAGGTCAGGGCTCTGTGGAGGTCCATCAAGTTCTTCCACAAACTGGGGAAACCATTTCTTTTTGGACCTGGCTTTTGTGCATGTGGGAATTTTCTTGATGAAACAGGAAAGGGCTTCATCAAACTTTTGGGACCTTGCATAAACCATGAAAAACAGCTCCAGACATTCAGTCTATCTAGTGAATACACCAACTAGATTAACTGCCTGAACATGATATTCTTGTCTCCGAAAGGATGAATCATAGACTGTGGTCATACCATGACTTTTCATAGTGACACCAACAGGTCAAAATATGTAAAAGAACTGTATATGCCAAACATCAGCATCGTTCCATTAAATTATTGTTCATGTCCGCTGGATATTGTTTACATTTACAGAGTTTATCATCTCACCAGAATACATATAAAATCTCCTGTGAAACATAGCTTCATCACTGAAGATTTATCTGGATTTCTATAGTGCGGAATAGACCATGGTCTCATTCCCCGCAGGTAGAGTGTATCATATCCCGCATCCCAGCTCACAGACCCGCTTATTGTGTGTAATTAGGTCAGTAGAGCTCTTTACTGGCAAACTCATGAATTATTGATTGGATATACTCTGCCAATTTGGCAACTCCACTTTCATTGGAGTTCATTAATTTTCAGTGGAGACATATAATGAGTGAGCTCACTGTTTTAGTGGCTTATAATGACTGAGGACAATGCAACCCAGTGTTGTTGAACATTGCTAAGGTACTTGGAGTCATATGCTGTATATTATCATAAAAACACACACATTGTCATATATGTTTTTGGATATTTTATTTGTGATAAATTCACATGACAGAGTTTCAGGTATTTCACATGTGAAATGTCATGTGAAAAAATTAATTCACATATAAAATAATTGAAAACATTTCTAAACTTTCAGAGCCAACAGTGTAAAAGAACACTGCACTAAGAGATAGGTGTCCCCAACTCTCAATGACATGGCAGCCCATTAGGCTTTGGTGGCCTGCATGAGCTATTCTTTTACACTGTTGGCTTTGACAGTTTGGAAATTCATGCAGCGTGGATGTAATTGAATTTAAATTAAAAATGCAATGCAGTCTGGATTATTTTCACTGGCAACATTTTGTTCCAAAGCAGGCAGTAGTTTGACATCATATCTTAGTGAGAAAAACAGAAAAAGATGCTTTGACATCAGTGACCACGATTCATATCTTGTCTCATGCTTCACGTCAATGTTTTCTTTTTCAATATTTTATCAAGATCACACTGGTTTCCAAATCCTTAAACAAGCAGAAGTTGTCTTAACATAACTACGTACCTGATAATGTTGATATGTGAACATTTTGCCTTTATATTGATAAAAAGGTGACCTTGATGGAAGAGAAGAGCTTTTGCAGCAGATGCCCTAAAAATCACACATGAAATTCATTGTTTTCAGTGAAAACTTGCACAACAAATTCACCTACAGGAGCATGTGGTTAAATGCATGTGCATGTGAAATATCTGAAAATCTCATGTGCATATAAGATGTGAATTTTCTTACATGTAAAATGTGTTCAACATGTGATAAACATGTGAAATGTATTTTGTGTGAATTCACCTCTGATAGGTTTGCAAGGGTGATCCTGTGGCTCTGTCTTGTGGAGTGGCACTGTGTCAAAATCAAATTTTAAGACCTTTACTGTTTTAGTTTATACCATGCTCACATTTACTAAATAAAGTTTTGTTTAATCAGATTACCACAAACTTATTTACACACAGAAAACCTGGGGCCATGTAGTAGTATTTGAGCATAGGAGTGCTGATCTCTGGGTGTATAATGAAGCCATTGAGTCTACTGTGTAATCTGTATGAGATGGGACCTTGGGGAGAGTTTACACAATTCACATACAGTGTACCTGTAGGGCAGGAGGTAGGTGGGTTGGGGTCAGTAGGTGCTTAACAGCAAATTTGGGCACCCAAATAGATTAATTAATCCATTCTTGACTTGAGACGTGAAAGCAAATAAGTAATTCTCTCATGACTGGAGACTTATCAGTGAGACTGCTCATGAAGCACATGACTTAACAGATAAAGTACAAATGATGATAAAGAGCAGAGATTATATAATGAAGTACATGTAAAGCCTTATAAACATGATCATAAGAGATATAAATAGTGTCTTAAATTAGTTATGCTTGCGTGATTATGATTCTAAACATGTGGGCCTCTCTTTGAAGGCAGATCAGACATCTGCCAACTCTCAATAGACTCAAGCAAGAGTTGACTGGAGCGTTGTTGATAGAAGCAGTCTCAAAATACTGGCAACATTTTTTCCAGCGAAAATTTGGACTAAACGGATTTGAATTTATTCCCAGCTGAGTCAAACAGTGCCAGTATGTGACAGTCTTTCTATCATTACAAGTTGGCTTGTAGATCATTCTCATACTGCCATGATTTCAAATTTCACCTTTCAGCAGTGCAGGTCCATGAATAGAGTGAAGCCTGTGAGTGTAATCTGTGGGTTGGCTGGTCTGCAGCAGTGGTATTGTATAACAGATCATTTTTGTGAGGTCCACAAAATGCAGCCCTAAGTGTGTTTGTAAGTTCATGATGTCTAGACACACATCCTGGTGGGTTGGCTTAACGCCTGGCCAATCAGATTTGAACCGACTCTCAGGCCAGAACAAACTGAAACAAGGACAAGAAACAAGAATACCATAGTAACAACAGAAAGCCACATGCGATATACCATGACACTACCCAGATGTGTCATATTTGCTGTAATATATTTGTTTTAATTGAATTATTGTGGTGAATGCAGCCCTTCAGTGTGTCTCTGACTGGCTCAGGAATGTGAGGGGGAGGGAGTCAATGCAAGAGTTTGCTTAAAACAAATGCTTATTAAAACTAAAGCTAACACAAAACAATATGGTGTTTAGAACAGAGTGAAAAAACAAATGAGGATGAAGCAGGGTGGATGTCAGCAGGAGGAAGAGCGAGAGAGTGACCACATGGGCTATGTTTTATAGCTTGGCAGGCCTGGGTGAACCATATTACACTGAGGACCCTCCACCCTCAGCCAATATCAAGAAGGCAGCCTCTGTAGACAGTGGGAGGGGCGTCACACCCCCCCTCTTAAGATCAATGTTCAACCCTGACATCTGAAACAATACAAAGTTGTTAAGAAGTAAGTCAAAACAATAAAATTTTCTATAGAATGAGAAATAGTTATATTTCCTCAATTTAACAGCCGTTGCCCATAATCTTAGAATGGCAATCACATACATCCATATCAATCATCTCACCAGATCTGAATCCCCACCCAGCAACCTCAGATCCTGACAAGCACTTTTAAGGGGAGTACACAAACCCCTCTCAAAACAGAGAACCTAGTTAATTGGCAGGTAAATAGCCATAACAAGACTTGTCCATAGCTGCATAGCTTCTCTTGCACCTTTGAGATGAATATCCAAATGGTATAAGACAGTACCCACCTCAAAATGATTATTTGTATTTGCAGAACACAGAAAAGTGAGGGGAACAGAATAACAAGGAATATGGTCAGGATGGAATAAGGTTAAATCCCTGACCCGAAGTACACACCAGTGTGTCAGAACGAGCACCGAAGCTTATGACAAGTGTCCAACAAAGTGGCCAGCAGTTAGACAAAGCAGACAAACCTTCAATGCTTCCAGCAACCAAACACAAAACTGGAATTACCAAATAAGCGCTATACCAAAGTAGCATACCCAAAGGTTTCTCCAAAACAAAGGCTCACTAGCCAACCAAATCATATCTTAGTGAAAAAAACAGAAAAAGATGCTTGTTGGATGCTTGGATGGCATATAACTTTGACATCAGTGACCAGGATTCATATCCTGTCTCATGCTTCAAGTCAATGTTTTCTTTTTCAATATTTTATCAAGACCACACTGGTTTCCAAATCCTTAAACAAGCAGAAGTTGTCTCAACATAGCTACGTACCTGATAATGTTCACATGTGAACATTTTGCCTTTATATTGATAAAAAGGTGATCTTGTTGGAAGAGAAGAGCTTTTGCAGCAGATGCCCTAAAAAATTCACACATGAAATTCATTGTTTTTAGTGAAAACTTGCACAACAAATTCACCTACAGGAGTATGTGGTTATAGGACATTTGCATGTGAAATAAAATGTGCTCAACATGTGATAAACATGCTAAATGTATTTTGTGTGAATTCACCTCTGATTAGTTTTGCAAGGGTGATCCTGTGGCTCTGTCTTGTGGAGTGGCACTGTGTCAAAATCAAATTTTAAGACCTTTATTGTTTTAGTTTATACCATGCTCACATTTACTAAATAAAGTTTTGTTTAATCAGATTACCACAAACTTATTTACACACAGAAAACCTGGGGCCACGTAGTAGTGTTTGAGCACAGGAGTGCTGATCTCTGGGTGTATAATGAAGCCATTGAGTCTACTGTGTAGTCTGTATGAGATGGGACCTTGGAGAGTTTACACAATTCACATACAGTGTACCTGTAGGGCAGGAGGTGGGTGGTTTGCGGTCAGTAGGTGCTTAACAGCAAATGTGGGCACCCAAACAGATTAATTAATCCATTCTTGACTTGAGACTTGAGGCGAATACACAAAGAGAATACCAAGCTGCAACCAAAGTTCATACAAAACAAAAATCAAAGCACGAGCTATAGCACTTATTGCCAAAGCTGCTTGATCAAGCTACTAACTTGTGGACACAGAACAAAATTTAAACCAACAGCCTCCTCACTTCCTTATCAGGCACAAAGCAAGTTAACATGACATATCAATACAAGAAGTGCTGATTTATCAAACCATACTAGGAAGTTACAAGCCCGACAAGCACCCATATGTACTGGGAATATGTACAATGGTGAAAACAAAATAGCCACAGCAGAGCCCAAGATCAACAGCCCTATCTATCTAATCACAGCAATTGGCTATCTAGTCTCAACCCTTGTGTTTGTACAGATGATTGTGGGGGGTACTTATGCACTGATTCCCCTGGAACCAGAAGGCAACCAGAAAACTGGCGACCCTCGGAGAACCAGGGAAATGCTCCCAAGGCATCGTCTTTACCCACCCTCGCCAGCACACTAAAGGGAAAACAACAGGTTGGTCTCCTGTTGAGACCAACCTCCTCGGCCTACAAAGGGGATGCATGGCTCGTACCAACGGATATGTGGCAATCACCAATGACATGCACCAGTACTTATGTCTTCTTTAAGGAGTTTCCAAATGAACTGGGGACAAATGCTGCTCCCTTCCAACACCCACTAAAACTAACTCCACAAAAGTGATTTAACAAAAACCTTGCATGGTACTCCTAAAAAGTCACAAGGCTAAATTCTCAAAAGCACATCTGCTTTCCTGAAAAGCACTTAAAATTATAGCATTCATGAGCCACAATGGTCACAAATCAAAATGGTCACACATTGTCCAATTCAACCGAATGGGCCTCCCTTTGTCACACTATGACTTGATCATGAGGTTTAGATCCCGGACGAGCCCCCATTTTTCACAAACTGGCTCAGGAATGTGACAAGGAGGGAATCCGTGCAATTAGTTGAGCTTATAGGACTTGGTTTTACAATCCTGTATTATAATCAGCGATCATTCCTTGAGTGGGGGTAGGGGTAAATGCTTCACCGGGGTCATCAGGTTGGCACCCTCCTTCCTTGATGTTTCGTTGACAGGCCCAAGCCGCAACAGAATTTAGGAGGATCAGTTGAGTCCGGGTTCTGTCAATGATTCAGTTCTGTTTATGCGGACTGTCAATCACAACCAGCAGCGACAGAACTTCAGGAGGATCAGTCGAGTCCAGGTTTCCTCTGTCAATGATTCAGTCCTATTTATGTGGCATGTAAATCATCAACAGAACTTTGGGGGATCAGTCAAGTTCAGGATTCTATTGTCGATAATTCAGTCCCATTTATGCGGACTGTAAATCATAACCAGCGGCAACAGAACTTCAGGAGGATCAGTCGAGTCCAGGTTTCTTCTGTCAACGATTCAGTCCTGTTTATGCGGACTGTAAATCACAACCAGCAGTGGGGGTAAGGGCAAGAGTTTGCTTAAAAAAAATGTTTGTTAAAACTAAAGGTAAGATAAACAAAACAATAAAGTGTTTAGAACAAAGTGCAAAACCAAAAGAAGACGATGCAGTGCAGAGTGGATGTCAGCACGTAGAAGGGAGAGAGAGTGACCACATGGGCTAGCTTTTATAGCTTGGCAGACCCAGGTGAACCATATTACACTGAGGACCCTCCACTGTCAGCCAATATCCAGACGGCAGCCTCCGAGACAGTGGGTCGAGCGTCACAGTGTGTTAAAAAAAAAGCTGATATGTGTGCTGAAGTCATTATAGAGCCCAGTTTTTTTTTTACTGTAGTTTAAATCATGTGTGACTAAGTTTGAAACTACAGTGAACACAGTTTGAGGAAATGAGGCTACCAGAGTCAGTATCATGTTTTAAATCTCTTTTTAAAACTTCCCCACATTGGAGAGCACATCCTAACCTTACTTGGTTTTATTTATTGTTATTTTATTCCTTTTAGTTTATTTTACTGTGATTTGTTTGACTTTATTTTATCCTGGTCCAGTTTATTTACCTATTTTCTATTTGCTATGATAATCTATTATGAAGCACTGAGTTACTTGTTCTTTTAAAACTGCTCTTCAAATAAGGATGATGATCATTAACATCATTATTACCAGTATAAGACTCATGTTACACTTCACATGCATTGCTTCTTCTCAATTACAGTCTTGGTCGTCCACTTCTCTCATTGACAAAGGAGGTTTTATCAGGTAGTACAGGAAACATGCCAAAGTCAGCTGATGGCACTCACACTGTCTTCCTGTGTATGGTCTGTATGATGTGTGTGTGTGTGTGTGTGTGTGTGTGTGTGTGTGTGTGTGTGTGTGTGTGTGTGTGTGTGTGTGTGTGAGAGAGAGAGAGAGAGATAGAGAGAGAGAGAACAAGAGTTTGTGTGGCTCCATGTGAGCTCTTTTCCTTTTATTTTATTCTCCCTTATGAGAACAAGATCCTTCAGTGTCCCCATAGGCATATGAAAATAATGTATGTTTTTTTTTGCAGTCTTGGAAAAATGCAGCGCTTAGGGATTGTGGCCTGTAACAGAATTAGGATTGTGCTTTGGATGAAAGGTATAGGATTTCTGTAAATGTGGGGTTGATAGTCATGGATGGGTGACTAAATTGAATATTCTCACATATGGTAGCTTAATTGCAAGTGTTTGTTTATGTGTGTGTTCCTGTCAGTGAAGGAGGAAGTATTCTGATTCTCTAGCAGTACATGTACCACCTTGTAAAAATGATCCCTTAATAATAACTGAGCAAAAGTCCTTAATTGAAAATGTTACTTAAGTAAAAATAGGAAGGCCTAAGTATTATCAACAAAAAGGATCAAACATAAAAGTAAAACCACTACTGAAAAATGGTCCCTTGATTATTATAGCATTAAACTATAACAATGAATGATGTTTTCATCATGTTTTGGATCAAATATCATGTCAAAGTATCTGTCAAATTTTGGGGTAAAAAAAGTACAATGAGTTATTTCCCTCTGAATTGTAGTGGAGTAGAAGTAAAGTGGCATGAGATGGAAATACTCAAGTAAAGTACAAGTACCTCAGATTTGTACTGTACACATATGTGATTGAGAGTCCATTTTTAAGATCATGGATCATCCCCTCTGCAGACAACACACACAGAGCTGCTCTGCACCTTGCCCAGCAGGTGATCGTCACTTCAGGATTACGCACCTTTGACCTCCGGCACTGTCAACAGTAAGCTGCTCACAGAGATGCCAGTGCGACCAAATCCACCAGCAGCAACCGGTTTGTCACATGACTGGTGTGCAGCGCTGCCTGCCTGCCTGCCTGCCTGCCTTGTCTGTGTGTGTGTGTGTGTGTGTGGCTTTTTATTTCCGCGTTCACCGAGGGAGCACTGAATGAGTCTTTACGGCCGCTGTGTGTCTGCCTTTGACGCCGCGAAACTGCGTCGCCGTGCGGGGGGAGACTCACGCAATCGCATCGCCTGGACCCACGCTGCCGCAGGACCATGCTCACGCGGGTAAAATCGGCGGTGGCCAATTTTATGGGAGGTATGATGGCTGGTGGCTCCAATGGTGACCATCCCGGCGGCTCGGAGCTGCCCCTGAGATTCCCGTACAGCAGACCGGAGTTCTTGGGGCTGTCGCCGGACGAGATAGAGTGCTCGGCGGACCACATTGCGAGACCGATCCTCATACTGAAGGAGACCAAGCGGCTGCCGTGGTCTACCGGCTACGCAGAGTGAGTAACCTGTATGCGTCCATCTTTTCTTGCACAGCATCCTTTGGAAGTGAGCGCGTCCTTCCTGGACCACATTGAGATCAGTCACTGAGGCGTAAACACTAAACACCAGCCTTGTAAAATCAGGCTTCTATTACAAATAGACTAAAGCGCAGAAACTGGCCTTTCTTCTGTTTACACATACGAGCGAGAACTGCCTATTCATCCATAATACCATGTAGAAACATCACAGCGGGGATGTCAAAACCATTAGGGCATAAAAAAAATACATTCAACAACAAGATAAGGTCACTACAAACTGGCCTCTATCGCCATACAGTGGGGCCTTTCTTATTATGATGGCGTAATAGTTGGGGGAAATACCATAAAGTAGGTTATAATAAGGTCACTGTAAGCTAAGTATTGGTGCAGACTCACTGTAAGAAAGGAGATCATAGTGCAGCCTACTCTCAGATTGGTAGTGTGTGACAGTTGTATTTGTCTGTTTGTATTGTTGAGGGTTAATGATTAACAGCTGCTCTCTTGGCTAGGTCACTCTTGGAAAAGAGATTTTAATCTCAACGAGACTTTTATCTTGTTAAATAAAGGATATACTATATATATATATATATGTATATGTATATGATTTCTAAATAGCAATAACATGTTTTATTGGTACCTGTGAGGCACCTGGTTCAATGTGTTGTTTGCATATACTGTAGTCTATCCTTTGTCTTTAGCTTTTTGTCAAACACTAGATGTTTCAGTAAAGCTGGTGAAACCTGTCCATGTCCTTTTAGATGTCTATGACATGAAACAGACAACAGGAGACAACAGTCTTGTAGAAGAGCAGGTTCGCAGTATTTGCTCATTCAATATTTGCCTTGTCAGAGGACTTGTCATCCTACTTCTATTGAATAGCCTAGCTAAGATCATCAGCTGTATTATTGATATCATATCTTATGTTTATGCGGCCAGAATCCATTTGGCCTCCTGCTTCCTCCTGCCGAGGCCATAATGATGTGGCTGTGTTGTATTTTCAATTGACGTACTATAAACAGCAGTTAGTGCAGCAGCCCGACTCATGAAAAGCAAAGTTGTTTCTCTACTTCTTTTAAATTGGGAATTTAGTATTCCAGTGCAGCTGCAAAAATATAGCAGAACATGAGGAAATGTCTACTTTGTGAAATATTTTGACGATTTCTAATGCCATAACAAACATTAGAGGAAAGTGAGGAATTACTTCATTTGCATGCATTTATAAGAGCAGAGTTCTGTGCTCCACCTCAGGCTACAAAACAAGACTTGATCTATACAAACAAACCAGTTTATTTTCCATTTCAGGTTACATTTATCTTTGACAGCGCACAACTCAAAAAATGTCATTTGTCTTGCTCTCATCGTGCCAAACGCCTGAGAGCACTGAGTCACCATCACTTCTACTCATGCAGTCTCAAATAAAGTTATCAGGGTGGTCTGGTCTGGCGGTTAGTGAGGCTGTCTTATAACTGTAGAGGTCACAGTTGAGCCCTTGAGGCAATCCTAACTACACAGTGTTTGACACGGCAGCTAAGTGTCCTGAATTCATGAATTCACAAAGAAAGGTTAGCTTGTCTGTGTTTCCTCTTAGTCTTATCTTCATGCCGTGGAGAGGATGTTATGATGGAGTGCCTATTTCCATAAGCTTAATTGTTTAATCGATGATGTTAGATATTCAGTAAGAACGCTAAGTGCAGAAACTCCTCCCATCTCTTTGCATCTAATGTTTCAACTTAAGCCGTCCTGCTGCGAACCCAATTTAGATGTGCAAATGCTTGTCATCTCAATTTAGGCGGGGCTGCTCGTTGCACGCTTTTGCTTTGACACAACTGATTGATGCAGTCTGATTGTTCTTACATTACAAGAACTAAACAAGACAGGGTAACACTTGACCAGCCGATAAGGACAGAAACTAACAATTATGTGCTTTATCAATTAAAGTGTTGATTATTCTTCCTATTGGTTTGACCCATAAAATGTCCTGCATGATTTCCCAGAGCTCAAGGTGTTGCTTGTTTTATCTTACAGTCCAAAACGCAAAGATATTTCATTTACTATGTTACAAAATAGAGCAAATTGCTCCATTTCAGGAGCTGGAACCAGAGAATATTTGACATTTTTGCTTGATTAACTACGAAAACATTGTGTCGATATATTTTCTTTTGATTATTGACTAATTAAGCAGATCTATAGGGTCTCTGCTTCCTATAGAGCGAAGGATTCTTTTGAGTTTGTAGGATGCTCATACAGGATGCTGTGTAGTGTTTCTTACTTAACTGAAGATGGGAGCTTTTATACAGTAATGTGCTTCCTCATGCTAATCTGCCATGAAGAGTTTTTTAATCTCAAGATTTGCTTCTGTGTTTAGAAACCATCACCCACTCAGTTCTGTGTTTTCTAAATTGGGTTACATTATTTTAGTCCAAATGATACAATTTTTTTGCTACATGTTGCATTCATTATTATTTATCACAATTACTGTTATTTTATAATTCAAATAACACATTTTATTGACTTTATTTCACTTACATGGGATATATGATTGTAAAGGATCAGTTCAACAGCCCTACTTCATGAATAGATGCGATGCTGCTGCCAGGACTGTATGTGTGTGTGTGTGTGTGTGTGCTTATATGTGCCAGCTTGGTGTAGCATCAGCCAGGACTGAGCTATACTGGGGATTTGTCAACAGCTGGCTCACCAGCAGGCTTTGTTGTTGTGAAATCTCACTGCCAGCAGAGAAAACCTGAGCCCCTGTGAGATGATGTGATCCATACAGATCCACTCGGGCGGGTTAACAGGGTCAGATAGCAATGGATCACTCTGCTAAAACTAAAGCCCAGTAAAGATACTTATAGTGCATCTGAAGACTTGGTGGTTTCATCTAACAAGCATTGTGGGAAGCTCTTATGTCTGGCGCTGTTATAAAGTTACTGCTTGTAGCATATTAGATGGAACATACAGTATTAATGACTGGCTAACAGGAATATGTATAACAAATACTTTGAATTGCTTATTTACATTGAAGAAACCATGGTTTGAAGGGAATTTCTGAGTTGGATCAGTGTGTGTATCTTGACATTTTTGCAAAATATTGCCGTTTTATTCAGTTTATTTTAGTAACAGTCTGTTGCATGTTTTAGCCACTCTAGCAGTGTGGCTCTATGGCAATGTTGGTATGTTTGTCGACTGGTACACCACTTTGATTCAGAGGATAAATCATCATCACCAGGGCAAAATGTTCACTTATCCAGTGAAATATCTCAACATGCACAAGATGGATTAGCGCAAAATGTTTTTTTGACATTCATTCAGATTTTCAGACGAAGTATTTTAATAACTTACTTGGTTTATGAAATACCTGCAAAACTAATATTACCACCAGCCCTATGCTGTGCTGTGTGTGTAATTAATGCTAGCATGCTAACAAGCTAAACTAAGATGGTGAACATTGTAAACATTATACCTGCTAAATATCAGCGTGTTTTAGTAGCATTGTCACTGTGAGCATTTTAGCTTGCTGATGTTAGCACCTCCGTGGCTAGCAAGAGCAGCCTCACAGAGCTGTTAGACTGGCTGTAGACTCTTTGTTTACATTTTCTGCATACATATTAAACAGTATTTCAAAACAGATACTTTGGTATGAGTCTTTACATTGAAGAAAACACAGTTTGAGTTGGATAAGTGTGTACAACCTGACAATTTTTCCACTTTTTTACATCTCGTTTCAACACCCTGACTATTTTATCCACAAAGTGAAAGGTTTCCATAGTGTGGGTATTCCAATATTTGAAGATCATCAGCAATGGAAAGAAAAATAAAAGTGTAGGATCATACAAGATTCACACGGCCATTCTCTGTATTGTATTTTTCTCCTTCCTACCCCTGCTCGTATATAAGTAGGCCTCTCCGAGATTGCCGGGGTTACGCTGGGTTATTGCTCCCAGCGGGGAAACAGGAAGAGCAGTTCTGCTTTATGAGGAGGATTCTGATGCACTGCCTCTGTGTGGGTGCACTGTCAGGTCCAGTGAGCACGGTCCATTGAATGGATCACTGAGTATTGCTCACTCTAACTTGTGTCACCATTTCTTCTTCAGCACACGTACAAGACCCACTTTTGCAGAGCGACATTTTCTGCACCTTTTCTTTCCAATTGTTTTTTTTTATATACCAGCACTGAAAAATAATGATTCTCCCTTCTGTGCTCAGTTCACTGTTGAGGTGCGCCATGTTGCATGTTGCTTAGTGTTTTCAAAAGTAGAGGAGATGAGGGAAACTGCTCATCTCATCTACGAAGTCACCTTCAGTGGTGTTTACACAGATGCATCCCCCAGGAACTCTTTCAGTTTTGGAGATGTTGACCTTGCTGTGACCATGTCCTTTTACAAAACCAAATATGCCAATACAATCACAGTTAAACATACCTTATATTGGTATTTGTGATACTGTTACTATGTAACATGTCCAGTTCCAGGTTGGTGTACACATACATCACATACATATCACCTGTCCCTTTGCCCCCCTTCAGCTCCTAGCAGGCCTCACAGTTTAGAACGGGACATAGATGCTATAACGTTACTCTAAACTCTGGTACAGCATCCGGGACCACAGCCGGCAACTATTCTGATAATTGACTTGTTGCTTGTCTTGGTCTTTCATTACTGTAAATGTAACATTTTGGGTTTTTGGGAAGTAACGCAAGGATACTGTAGGTAGTACGCTAGTTAAACCCACATGCTGATGTTTGCAGCTTAGGTTTCACTTACTTTACGCCTACACACTCTCTTCTGCTTTTGGTTTTGGAAAAGCTAAAAAAAAAAAGACACCATACTCCAAACTTACCATACGGAGTATTGCTCTTACAACAAACCCATGCACGCTGTTTCAACATCTGGAGAATTCCAAAACTTTACAGGCCTGCTGTGCCTCATTACTGATGTTTTCCATGGATATTTGGTGTAGACTGTTTGGATCCAACCTTGTTTGCTCCAAGTTACTTTCTGGTAGGAAAACAGTGATGGATGGGACAAGAGAAGGGACAGTGAATGAGGTTTTGGCTTTCAGTTTCAGCAGCATCACTTTGGATGGAAATGGGGTTGAGCTCATTGTGCTCTTGAGAATAAATCAAGACAAGCAATTAGCATAAAATACAGTGGACAGAACCATTCTGTCCAGGATAATTATGCCAAAGCCAATTCTTTGCTAAAGTAGCCTGAATGAGAGATTGATGAAGAATTGTTGGAGCTGCTCCATCAGTAGGAGAGATCCAATTTTGGTGATGGAGTAGCAAAAGCAGAACATCCAAAATGGGCTCCACCCTATTTTTGCCCCTCCTTTCCCCCACTCATTTCCTCTCCTCCCCTCCTCAGAGTTGCTTGTTGGCATCGGAGAGTCATGGTCCTGAAAGAGCAAAGAATAAATTCATTCACTCACTCACTGACCCCGTACCAATAACACAATCCTTCAGCAAACTCAGCAGCATTCCGATCAATACTTAATCAGTATGTGTGTCTGTAAACTAAACACAAGCGCCACCGCTACACACTGTATATTTTATCTGCACGTCATCAGACGGGCATGTGTGAGTTCATGTCAGTGCTTTGGCTCATAGAAGGCAGAAAGTTGGCGTTACTCAGTGTTAAAAAGAGAAAGTGACGGCTCCAGGGTGTTTAACAGTGTGAGTGTGAAACAGGGAGCTGCAGAATGAAATCAGAATGTTGGACAAACATTTCCAAGATAAAGAAGGGTCAAAACATAAGTTTCGATATCCAATACTTCCTTGTATTGTTATTGGAGGTTCATCCATAACATTGTAGGGTCTTTCTTAAGTCTTTCCCTCTACATTTTCGATATTTTTCCATTATAAAGAGCTAAATAAATCAGTCGGTGTCATACTCAACTATGAAGAAGAAGCACATGAGCGGAGCTTCATACAAACAAAGCTTCCCAGTGCTCAATCACATGATGCAGCACATGTTCTTGTGTTGTTTCTGCTACATCAATAGGGCACATCGCAATGAGGCAGAAACGGCGTAATGCTATTTCAGTTCAATGACTGCTTTCCTTAATGTGTAGCTATAATAAGTTGCCACTGAGCAACGGATGTGATGCACTGCCATAATCACATCATAGGATCATCTTTATCATTATCTTAAATGATGATGTTGCAGCAGAAACCACAGTAGAAACAAAGAGAAAAAATGTTGTGCAAAGGAATATAGCAAAAATCTGCTTGGAAGTTATTAGAAGCATATATGTAAAAGCAGCAGGAATATAAAGATAGGTGGGTGAATGACCAAAAAAATACAACTAGAAAATGCATTTCCTGCAGAAAATGCATGTGAATGCTGACAGCTGAAGTAAATCGTAAAGTTTTGCTGAAAATGCAGAAATCTGCAGCATTTTTTTCCTTAGAAATCTTGTAGCGCCACCTACAGGTGAAATTATATCAAATGCTACAGACTTGTTCAGCATCCCCATCTGTACAACTTCGCTGAATTTGGTTAGCATGGAATATTACATGTAAGAGATATGGCAGTTAATAAGTTACCTTGAAAATTTTTCCAGGTGCAAATGGGCGTGGCCTGTATCAATTGAATCAGCATTATCCAAGGAACACACTGTGCAAATATTGTTTTGCTGCGCCTCATAGTTCATGACCTATCAGCCAAAACATAAAACACATAATAACTGACCACCTGGTGGCGCTGCAGGTACCATGTTTTAATATGTTAAGCATTTCCACATGAGACACCTGTCCATGAAGTATTAGTATTTTAGCACTTTCAGTTTTTGAGATATCAACTTTCAAACATTCCTCCATTATAAATTTGAATATTTTAAAAAATGATATAAAATCACTGGAATATGCCAGAAAGAAGAAAAGTCGTAGCATAAGTCTCCCTAAAGAGCTGAACGTTTTGATATTTGAATGGTTTCTGTAGCTGAAAGTATGCAGAAGTAGTCAGTGATTGAAACAAGTACAGAAGAATAATAAATAAAGCTTTGAAGAACAGTGTGAACGCTGATAAGCTAAATAATATTCACTTTCAAGTGAGAACGGGGGCCATATCCTGCATATATAGGATTATTTTACTGCAGATGTAGTGTAAAAAGACAGATAGGACTATCAACAGCATTTGATTAAACACATAAAAAGTCCAAAGGTTCTTTCTCATTGGGTTTTTTTTGCACATTATGCAAAATAGTATCACAATATTTCTAGAAAGATGTGATGCTGTCTGATAACACCTTTGGAGTAAAACTTCAGGCCAAAGAAGACACACTCTAGTTTACAGCTCTGACAAGGTAATTAAGGTCATGCCGTTGTCTCAAATATGAAGAAGTGAAACGAGGTAACCGAATATGACAGCCCTGGTCTCGGACACAGTTGAGGCCTCAGGGTGTGGATGGGTTTTCCTCTCATATCAGAGATGAAAGGCGTGAAAGCTCCACTGTTGTTAATCTTGTGATCTTCCAGGGTCAAATGAGCCTCACTCCCTGCAGTGCTTTGGTCTCAGACACGCATGATAGTGCATGAAGTTTGTGGCCTCTATTCATCATATGAAGTTAGAGAGAGGATTTAAAGGACCATGCTGTTGGTTGTGCATGTCTTGACCCATAACTACATATATCACATACACTGTATACTTGACGTTACTGCTGACCAATTTCCAGAGCATAAAATGATTTCATAGGCTGATTTCAAAAGCGTATGACATGCATGTCAACCTTCTTAATGTAAGACACTAACAAATTCACAATATCTGTTTCATGAGGTCTGTGCATGCTTATTATTTGTCTTCAGGGTTTGACCTTCTGACAACAAAACTTGTGAATGCAGTGCAAATGTTAGGCAGCTGAATCTCAAATGTCAAACGCCGAAGCTTCTCCCTTGTGTTGTGATTACGCAATCAACAATTAATCTCGACTAACTGCTTCCTGAGATGAAGTTGATTTGAAAAGCGAACTAGAATGAACTGAAACCGCTGCCAGGAAGGTTTGACATCTATCTACCGTATCTAAAAACATTTAGTACGTAGTGGGAAATAGTCAGCGGTAATGTGCAGTAAAAGTGGATGTGTGTGTTTCCTCTTCCAAACCACTGAGAAGAGCATAAACAAAATGCAAATGCATGAAACCCTCAAGTGATATAACCAGCATGGTTCTAACTTTGGAAGAAAATGGTGCTTTCTTGTAGAATCCCATCACTTATTGCAGTGTTTCCAACCCTTTTTTGTCCCCCCTCTCCCTCGTGATTGCATATTTTATCAACTTGTTACAATATTGAGGAGTTCTTATAAACAAAAGACAAACCTGACAGCAAGATAAGACAGGCTTCATCATATTTTGGATTTCACTGAATGTTTTTGCCTGATGAGCACCACCTGTTTTTCTTCCTTGTCACAAATATGTCCATCTTGTTCTTGACATGTAATGTTGCTCTTTAATTTTCTTTTATGATGTTTAGTTAATGGGATAAAACAAGCAAAACCACAGGTAAGGACCTTTTTTTATGTGTTTGACATCATAGTTTGTCACTTTTCCTTTTTTTTCCAAGTGCATTTACAGCAGTCTTGTCATTCACAGATGACATTTTGTCCACTTTGTGTCTCCACTTGTGCAGCATTATAGTCCATAAAATCAGTCCGATTTGTAAATTGAAAGAGTGACACACATGCGCAGCTGAACAAAATATGTGTCATGTGTTATATGTGTACATACTGTATGACATCAGCATTTTCTGAGCTTTTAGTGCAGCGGCGCTATCTTCAATGCCACAATGTGATGAGGTTTGAAAAGCTCTAATGTAGGGCTGCACAATTATTATTATCGATCTGTGAAAAATGCTCGGCATAATTTCCTAGAACACAAGGTGGAAAAAAAAAAACTGCAAATGACAAATAACTTTAGTGATTGATTGACTATTAAAAATGCTGGCGACTCATTTTGTTTTGATAGGCTAATCAGTTAATTAACTAACCTTTTCAGTATTATTCTGATAGAGTGAGCATCTTGCCACCCTTCATACCTTTGTTGCTAATTTAAGTTATTCATGATTATATTTGAGTAGCTTTGTAGGCAAATGATATGTTTCCTTTAAACTTGTCGTGTGCTATTATTAGTTTTAAGGATGGGGAAGTGTTGAACAGCCCATTGTGTAAGACACCAATTAAAATCAATCTTAGTTGAAACAGGAATATCCGTTCCTCAGCTCGAGGACAGCAAACTTCCAGAGGAAACAAACAAACAAAAAAAAAATCAGTCGTACCGAGCGAGGGTCTGCCCGCTCAATTTCCTGTCAGTTGTGCAACCCACAGTGTTTTCTTAGCTGGAGACAGGATCCCTGCATGTTCATCCCCCTGACCAATTAGGATTATTTATATAGGATCCTCTATAGGAAAAGCAATCATGACTGCCTTTCACATCAACATATATCTAAATAAATATCTCATGTATTTGATATGATTCTGACTTGAAACGTCACAATTGAAAACAGCAGCAATTGTTGACAGCAGAAACAGACAAGTAAAAAAAAAAAAAAGTGACAGAATTTCCACAAAAATGCATAGTTATATTTCGTATTTTGTCCCTATGTGGCTTTTGCTTATCTAATCTCTTGTGCTCTATTTTCTGTTTTATTTATAAACTACTATACGCACAGTTTTAATAGGGCCACTGTAGACCTAACATCTCCTTAGGTGTAGCTAAATCGAGAATGCCTGGAGTATTGTTGAGCAGCGTGTGCTCGTCCATGACTACAGCAGCTCGCAGCAGCAGTGCACCATCTGCCAGGTGTTGTATAATGCAGTATTTATGTGTTTTTCTGTCCTCTGCCCTACATGTGTGGGTCTTAAATTGAAATGTGTATTTAAAGAGTTTGTATCGTCTTGACTTTATCTCGCGTTGTCTTACTTTGTTAGACGCAAATTCTTACACAGAAATTGAGTTTTGGATACGTGCTCTATCCCCTGCATCTGCTGAATGTGTGTTATCAACAGCCGTGTGTCCTGTCATATTCTCATTTCAATTACATGCATCTGTTTACCATCTGTCATCGTCAACATACAGGAAATTGGTTATCTTAGTAGTAATAAATGCAAAGAGTCGCAATCACTTTTGAAAAATCTAAGTCGCAGCTGTTCTGAACTGTTTTTTTTGTGTGTGTGTGTGTGTGATAGAGGGGAGTAATTTAAATGACATGAGTGGAGATGACAGCTGATGTCTTGGGAATAGTTCATCCCTCAGGCTTTAGATATTTTAGATTTTTAGTTTTTCAGCCTAAAAAAAATAAAAGCAATGCTCATCGGAAGTTCTCAATACTGTCTGTTTTGACAATTGACAGTTCAATATACTGTATATTAGTATACTAGCATATCAAACTGGAGCACAGCTTAATATCCCTTTTTGTGGCCTGTTGTCTCCTCTCTGTCTAGGGTTATCAATGCAGGGAAGAGCACATTAAATGAGGACCAGGCCTGCTGTGAAGTGCTGATGGTTAAGAGGAGACCTGCAGGAAGCTCCACGCCCAACCGGACCCCCACGACCCGTAGGAGGTCTTCCTTGCCCAATGGAGAGGGTCTGGGCATCAGGGAGAACCCGGTGAGTCAAACTGAAGGGTTTGGTTCCATCATTCATGAGATATCCTTTCAGCAAAACTACATGTGACAAGCATTCAGCTGTTTTATCAGGTCAATCCACAATGTCAGGCTGTAAGAAGAACAGCATACCATACACTGTATTCACCCCATTTCCTCAAATGAAGCTATGCAGACCCAATTTATGGCCACAGGAAATTACTGATTTTAAGTTGGGAGCAAAATATAAACTGTAACAAGATTTGTTACCCTTCTTTTTTTACATTTGCTTTTCCCTAAAAGTAATCACATGCTGACAAGATGGATTGAAAATGTGTATTGAAGTTAGAAAAAAACCTTCATTTGGTGAGGTGAAGTGGAAAGTTTTAAATAAAGATTAATTGCAAGTAAAAATATTGCTAAACAAGTCATGTAATTCTTTAATTATGTATATTGGAGCGAGTGAAAGAAAATAAATCTAAAATATAATGAATTTTAATCAGTTTAAAAATTAAAAATCTCTAATGCAAGCAGAGTGAGCCCTTTTGCTAGAAGCTTCTACATTTGAGTATTTATTCAGTGATGAAATCCAGGTAGTGGTAAGAGTGGATGTAGTCCTTGAATGTCCCCTGAGCCTTGCTGTTGGGACCCACTGTCCCCTCATCCTGTCCCATCAGCGGTTTGTGAGTACAGCGTCCTTTACAAACCACAGTGGCCTTCAACAGCTCTAGATGTGACTGCATTTATTTTGCTCATCCAAACACACAAGTAGGCTTTAAAGTCATTGCTGTTTGCTGTTGCGGGGCAGTGTAATACATTCACACAGTATGTTGAAGCTGCACTGAACACTGACACACTTAATTCACTTGCTAACAATGGTGCCTCTGTCCCTTTTTTTGCTACTAGGCTGAAAAAAAATGGTTAAATGACTAAACATTGATGTCTGTCTCCTGTGTTTTACTTGTCTTTCTGATGTGCTCTGTTGCTTTCTGTACTACCTCATTGTTCTTTCATCTCTAACATTTCTTTTAAAGCACTTGGTAATTTCATTTTCCAAAAGCAATATGTATCTATATAAACTATTACTGCTGCTAAAATTTTCTCTCAGCCCACCAGTACTTTGCTCAGACCCACCCAGAGCCTACAGCAAACTCATGCAAGTACCTCATGACTCACTTCTGCAGTGATACTAGATCAGTAAGAGTAGTGCGGAGTGTTTCGAGTGCTTTTGCTCGCTTCATAGGCTCATGTTGTAGAACCAGCATGCACTATATTTAGAAAATCAGAGCTTTAGTGTGTGCAGAAATATGTGCTAGCGATGATCTACACTCAGTGACCAGAAAAATGTGGTTTAAACCCCGCCTCTGAAGAAGAAGCCAGCCCTCTTTTTTTCACTTTAAATGTGTGTCAAGGCATAACAAGATGTACACAACAGCAACTTCACGTCCACACTTGTATTATATGTGACATAACTACTGAGGGTGGAGTTCAATTGGTATCTAACAGACTTCGAAATAGCATGTCCGTTGGTACCAGGAGGACGGGGTTGACCATCACTAACATCATAGAGTTTCTGTGCTTTTTGAAGGCGGCAATGTCAAAGGTGTACAATGAATGAACCAGATCACAAGACACATTGTGGAAGCATTACTTTGTAGATGAACACAGAAGACAGTGGCCATATTGAAATGTTGATGCCTGAGCATACATTAACATCATAGCAGACCTGGTTCATCCATCTCGCACCCCCACGGGGGAACGGTACTTTCAGATCAGAAAACATCAATGACCTGGCTGCTGCAAACCCCTGAAAGCATTCCTGCTTTAAATGCGGTGTCCGTAGAAAGGAGCATTCACCCGTTAATAGTGGGCAGCTGTGAGAAACACTGACATCTGCACAACTAAGCTGTAACACCTGGATAGTACAGCTTCCTGTTTGAGTCTCTGCCATGACTTGTGGCGGCTGTAATCAGGGATAAAGCTGTTACAGTATGGTACACGGGTTTCTCTTCTGGTGACTGAGTGTATCGGTGGTTCCCAACCTTTTTGGCTTGTGACGTTTACTTGTGACTCGCTGCCACAGGTTGCATATGCCTATCAGTTGCGAGCAGTTCAACCATTGATACCCTACTCTCAGATAGTTTCGTTATAATGGTTTATAGGGAACTGAAGAGGTAATGTAAAGTAATAAAAATAAAAGATTATTGAGAAAAGTCACAGACAGAAATAAACATAATTTACAAAGCAGAATTAAAATATGTTTTTTTATTTCTTTTTTACGATTTATCTTTAGACCCCTTGGTTGGCCCCGACCTCCAGGTTGGGAACCACAGCAGTACATCATAGGACTGCAAGAACAAAAAGAGAACTTTGTATCACACCACATTCACACTCTCATCATTTTTTAATTGAAGTTATAAACCTCAGAGATGGATGCAGCCGTTTTCCAGGCATCCTTTTATTGATGCTTATTAGATTTTTGAATATTTAACTGGCTGTAATCAACTTCTGTTTGATAAAGAAACAAAATTATATCACCAGGGAACCAAGTAGGACTGAGGACTGACCACAAAAACATGGACAGTCTTCTCAGCTGGCAAACCTATTGATCATCCACAGACTAGATCAGTTTGCTCCATAGGAACTAAATAGACTTTCAGTGACTAGTTGATTATGTTGATTCGTTACGTGTGAATGTGAGGTCTGACAAAGCTCCTCTGCTCACATGCTACATACTGCAGATTTAATTTGTGATACAACTGATTAATGTGTCAGCGCTTGATGTGTGTTTGACTCTTACGTATCTGTATCTAGGACAGTTCTGAAGACCTCACCTTCCATTATTGGGCGCTGTTTGATGGCCACGCTGGTTCTGGGGCAGCTGTTGTGGCCTCTCGCCTCCTCCATCACCACATTGCCCTGCACCTCCAGGAGGTGTTGGAGATCCTCTGCACACCCAACATACTGGCCCCAACCTGCCTGGGTGAGGAGCCTATAAATCACCATCTCACCCCGACATCCCAACGTGCCCTCACCAGGGCCGCATCGCTCCGAGGGGCTGCGGGTGCTCCGGGCTCACCCAGCACCCCACCCACACGCTTCTTTACTGAGAAGAAGATTTCACAGGAGAGCCTGGTGATCGGAGCCATGGAGAACGCTTTCAAAGACATGGTAAGAAAAGTCCGAAATTATTGATAGAATGTGCTGACCTTTTGGCAAATAAGATCTCAGGTAAACGTTCCAATGTGCAATGAAAAGACAAGATTTTGTTGTCTTTTGTGTGTTTTTACGATCATGCACACCGTTCATTATACAGAGTATAAAAAGCATCTTTATTCAGTGCTACCAGTCCTCCTCTCAGCTCAACTTATGAACTTAACAGAGTATGATATCTTATACATTATTTTGTGGACAGTTGGCCTCTTTGTTGAATACACTTAACCCTGATGTTCCTTGTGTTGCTACTTCAGTTACTAATTTTCCATAATTCCCAGAAAGACTTTTGACATCCACCAGTCAAATCACCCTGTTGGAGAAAGTGTACAGAGTAACGATCATCACCAAAAGAGTTTGTTTTTAAAAAAAGGCTAGTCATGTCCTTATGCCCCCCCCCCCCCAAAAAAAAGAAGCTTTTCCACCTGCACTGTATGGAAGCAGGGTGTTAATAAATATATCATGTTAGCACTGCTAAATACAAGCCTACAATCCAAATAACTGTCAAAGTGTTTCTTCTTTGCATTTTCATTTACCAACACAACATAACAGATCTTGGTCAATATGGCATAATGATATAAACTCAGAATTCACAAACTGCTATTCAGTTACACAACAGCCTGCTACATACGGAGCGACCAGTATGTTACACAACATCCTTTTAACTGTAATTACTTACTAAGTCAATTGATATCGATTCACTGTAATTAGACAGTCAAGCGAAATGCACATAGGGCACCCAATTTCCTGCTGTTGGTTCACAAAGATAAATGTAAACAGCAGAAGCTGTCAACCGTTTTTCCTGTTGAATTTGACCTGTGGTGCAGTGTTTAACATACAGTATACTGTAGGTAGATGTAGCACAAACATCCTTGTTTTATTACATCTCAACCTTTAACTAAAATGACGCTACACACAAAATCTTGCCCTTAAGTATAAAAACACATCAACGGCAACTCGGTCAGCTTGAATTGTTTCCGCTACAATTCATTCTTATAGCGGCAGATTTTCAAAGTGGAAAAAATATCCATAGACACTCTCCAAACCGCCATGATCCACCTGCTGTCCACTTGTGTGCTCATTATAGTCCAAAGAGTCAATATTTTACCAAAAATTACAGTTTGACTGTTCAATATTATATATAACTATTTATACAGCCATCTATCAAGCCATGCATTCATATTTAATACTCAAAAGTTATCTTTGAGGTAGTAACAGTACTACTGTAAGTTGAAATGAACTCGTCTGGGGTGATTCTCTCTTCTGGCAGCACAGACAGACGAGTAGGCGTCACCAGCTGGTAATACGGTGCAAAAGGTTAGGGTGCGATTGTACCACAAACATACACATGTGCATTCACACATCATGTGCCTTTTCCAATCTATAATGTATGACTGTTCCTCTCAAACTGGGAGCATATGGTTGTCAGTCAGGTCCTTCAGTTAACAGGAGAACCAGGAGAAGTGATGCAGCCTTCCTCTCTAGCTGCTGCAGGTCACACACACACACATACACACTCACCATCTGGCTGTGCTCTAAGTGGATGCTGGAGCCTTAACCCATGCAGAGGCCAAGAGATCAAGACCTGAGCCAATCAAAACAGTGCGGGCCTGCCTGACAGGCTTTGTGGGGGAAGAGATCAGAGGTCACTGTCCTCAGTTTCAACATAAGGGTTTGAACAACAGTCTCTGTTATATTTGTCCTCTGCTGGGTTGCAAAATAGTAATGATGAAAGCTGTTTTATAGTGTTACACACACTATACATTAATTCAAAATTTGCCATGTTGACAGTATAATAAGCACCAGCTAATTTAAACTAGCGCATGACTTTGATCAAAAAGCTATTAAGTATGCAAGAAAAGGAATTAATTCAGAAATTAAGGGAAAATGGTATGTTAATCTACAAAAAGTGAAAAAGCCTTCATTGGCATGACTACATGATTAAAAACAAGACTAAATGATTATAATACACACTATGACAGCCCCGGGGCCTCTGGCAGGACTTGCGTGTATTGTGTGATTTGCTGTGTTGTGTTATATTTCAGTGTTGCTGGTTCCTGGTTGGTTGGAGCTGGAGGTCATCAAGGAATTGGAGGCAGCTGGCCACTGTCTCCAGGTCGCATAAAACCCGTCCGATCCTGTTAGTCTGGCAGCTCCCTCTTCGCTGGCAAACAAGTGAATCCTATAAACATAGACCTCAATCAAAAATGTAGGAATTTTCACAACAATATCAGATACATCCCAATAAATTAACACAGTATTAGTGGTAGAAAGTAGCTATAGGTGCATTTAGTCAAATACAGTACTAAAAAAAGTTTAAATTTCTAGATACTTGTATTTTACTTCAGTATTTCCATTTAATTTAATTTTATACTTTTACTCCACTACATTTATGTGACACCTACAGTTACTATTTACTTTGTGTACTCTGTGTTGTGTTGCTCCAGTAAACCTCACCCACCTGGCCTTGCAAACAGGTCAAAACATACCCTGTGAATTATCTGTCAGTGATGCTCGATCCACGTCTGCACAAATATTTAGCTAAAAGCTAACATTTTGTGCTGTGGGTGATGTCACTCAGGGAGGTAAAATGAGAGTAAATCTGGATAGAGGGCAGTGCAGATCAATCTCATTAGAAAATACAGTTACTCAGTAAATCCTGGCGCTTCCCCTTCTTTACCACTAGATGGTAGTATGCAATTGACTATTTCCACCAAGCTGTATGGCCATAAAAAATGTAAATCATGTATTGGGGCAATTATGCCTTGGTGTGTGTAGGTGTAATTAATATATATATGTGGAGGTTAATAAATAAATAGACCTACTGTGAAATTTTGCTTAATAATACGGTGATTTTCATGCACATACTCAGGAGGATTATGTTTTAAATTACTTATGATAATAATACAAATATAGTCAGACAGTGCAGTAGCACAAAAATTGTCAAAATTGTGTAGCACTAATCAATTTTTGAGTAAGATTCAGATCATAGGATGTCAAACTGATCATCCACCTCACTGTATCTACAGCACATGTTCTGACTTGGCAATTTCATTCTTTCTTGCTGTCTCTGACTTTCTCTCTCGTTGTAAACATATCTGCCTACAACTCCCAGCAATCAACAGACATCTACAGTGTGTCTCCCTCTGCTTCCCGTTCGTCCTCTCACACGCCTCCATTCCCTCCAGCTCTTTATTCGGCTCTGAATCTGCACTTCTTCTTACCCTCTGTGTCTCCTATCTTTCTTAAAGGTGAATTGCACTGAAATCCCCTTTTTTTCACGAATCGCACATCACTGATGTCAACGCATCTCTTTGACTCCAATACCTCAAATGTTAAAGTTCACACAGCTGCCAAATAGGATGGTATACCCGTAGTCTAATGTTGTTCTTCAAAGTGATACATATGAAATCATAGCCAGTGTATCCAGTTCATTGTTCTGGGTTCCACTAATTAGTTTTTCCAGATGATCACAGCATTTTTTTTCACCTGTTAGCTCTAATCGCAGTGCCTACTTTCCTTCACAGCTATCATTAATTTTAATTTCAGTAATAATTTTTTCAAGTAGATGCAATCTGGTTAAAATGGTACACATTTCTGCCTGGAACAAAAAACTGTCACCTCTACTTTTCCTGAGTAACAACCCAAAGGTTAAATTTTGGCAGAATCTCACCCCCTAAAAGCCTCCCGTCTTATTTTTTTTTAATGAAGCTCATTCTTTAAGAAAATGGGAAGTGCCAGAGAATCTTGGGGAAGGTTTGGTATCACTCTAAATCTCTGTCCGAGAGTTCACCAAGCCTCTGTATCTTATCAGTTCTCCTCAGACACAACTCACTGCGTTCTTATGGAAGCGGCCGGTTTGTGTAGAGTGGCTGCTGAGGCCCGATAAACACTCAGGGATGTATAAACATTAAAAGCAAGGTGTAGCTCAGAGACAGAGGCTTATCAGTCTGAGCTGTTTGTTGGCCCAGGACAGCAATAAGAGGGGATGAGATCACTGGTCTTATGAGCCTCTCCTCAGTGTGAGATATTTATCTGTAGCCCTGTACCTGGTACTGTGAATGTGTTTGGTCACGTTGAGCTATACTTGTGCAAACCTTTACTTACATTTTACATCGCCTTGTGAGCATTTTAGGGCTCGATTTGTAACTTGGGTTAAAAAAAGATAGTTTGAGAAATGTGCTTATTCACTTTCTTTCCTAGTGTGAAATGGGAAAATTGATACCGCTGTTGTGTCTGTGCTTAGCTTAAAACCACAACGTGTCATTTTCATACTTTATATTATACACATTAAACAAGTAATGTGTTAAATCCTCATGGGTCTAATGTGCAGGATCTACCTGGTTCCTCAGATGCGGTTGAAGCGCAAACAGGATTGCAAACAGGGACTTTTAGTTCCACGTTTAGATTAGTTCCTCTGGTTCCGAAGTACCTGGAACTTTTGGTGGAAATGGGGCTTTAGTGAGCATTAGAGGTCATGGTAGGCGGATTTGTTAAAATTTGTATCCCAGTACACATTTGGCGAGAATCCGGTTACAGCAAGGACAGGTCACCAGTCTATTACTGGGCAATAGTTAATAGTAGTTAACCACTAATACATATTGACAGTGGCAAGGTGTGTGATGGGGTCATTGATGCTCTACACTAAGGAGCATTAACCAACTGCTCTGTTAAAAAATGATTAATTCGGTTAATTATGTGTCTCACTGTCCATCATCAGAGATTTCCATCTTTTCCGACATTCAATCTTTTTTTTCTGCCATTACTCTTCTTTGAGTTTATTCTTTTCTCTAACCTATTTTAGGCCTAATAGCTTTAGGCTCTCCCATTGATTTTGCACACTCACTGACCAGATAACATTGCACACAAGAAGGAAGCTTATAGCCTGACGAATTAAGCTTCCAGGTAGTGAAGGGACTCATGTAATGAACAGCAAGTTCAACTTCCTCTTCTTCTTTGGTGAACAAGCTGGCTTCAACATCACTGTGAAGATTATGTGTGTAGATACAATATATCTATTCTTTAATTGGTATAACTTAATGGTCCTCTTGGAAATATATAAAACCACCTATATTAAGATTGTCGTTTGGATGAGAGTGATTGAGAGATGTTTCTGAGTTCGAGCGTGTGTTTTTTTTTAGGTTTGCTACAACTTAAACTTTTTGTGTGTGTACTTTTGTGCTGTCAGTTACTTAGCTCAGTTGTTAGATTCTTCCTGGCGGAAGTGGAAAGCAGAAAGGTGTGGATGTTTATGCAGACATTTTCATTATTAAAGACTTTGCCTGCAGCAAGAGGTATTGGATACAGCGAGGATAGATATGTATGGCTCGCTATGAAGTCATAATTCATCCAGGGTGAAGGACACATTTGTTCACCCCCCCCCCAACCCCACCCAAACACACACACACACACACACACACACACACACACACACACACACACACACACACACACACACACACACATATACACATCCATCTTCTACACTCCTTCATGCCCTCTCACTCCTGAGAAATGTGTTGCTTCTTCAAGCAGACAGCAGTAACAGTGGTGTGTGTGTATGTGTGCAAAGAAAGATAGAGTGCAGGCATACGGAGACTCACATGCATACAAACACACACACACACACACACTAATTCTGTCTTGTACAAAATAGTCTGTACACAAACACATTCACGTATTAGGTCATTTGCACACATCTAGTCACACAAATGACTCCTATTAATGCACACGCATACAGAACCGTGAACACACACACATGCATTTAGATTCACACACACACATCCTTTCAGACACAAACAAACACATATTCATGTGCACATACACTACAATCCACTACTGCCTCCTGTCAGACAAACACATGCAATTACTCTACACACATACACACATTTACACAGTTGTAATCAGGTGGAGGTTGTCAGCAGCGGAGCAGAAGGCAATATGCCTTTGTTGGAGTGAGCATCCCTCATGAGAAAACATTTTAAGGATGGAATCATTGTAAATGTATTTGCCAACATTGCTCATCCTACTCAGAGGCGCCTGAGGGTTCATCCATTTTCCCAGAATAACTTGCTGCTTCTGTTTTGCAATTAAAGGCCCCTTAGGAACCATTAACGGCAGACCAACAATAGCCAGAGAGAACATAAAAGGGTTAAACCAAGTGTGAGCAGCTTGGTTCAAATTTATGTTACTATTTTGATTAATTCAGTGACAGGTTAATTATTCATCTAATTAATGAACTGATAGCTAAAGTCATTTTTTTGGTTTAATTAGCACCAAATTAATCTGGGCTAATTAACTGGTGTAATAACCAGCAGTCCCTCCAAACTTTCTCTTCTATCCTTTTGGTTTCCATTCCGTTTTATTGCTCCTTGACTTATGGAGCTCTTGATGAATGAATTCATTATGGTGCTATAATTAATAATAGCATCATGGCGGATTTTAAGTATCAGGGCAATATTTTACTTCGTATCAGGTTCTGGCTTAAACGCTATGTGCCTCTGCATGATAGGAAAACGTTTTTTGAAGGCTTTGATGATTAAAAACATGATAATGTGCAGAAGATGGGTTTGGATTATGTGCTTTCATCAGGATTAATTTGCATGTGTGTGTGTGTGTGTATTTAGGATGTCCAGATAGAAAAGGAGAAGGCGGTCTACAACATCTCAGGTGGCTGCACTGCTCTGGTGGTCGTCTCTCTGCTTGGGAAACTCTTCGTTGCCAATGCTGGGGACAGCAGGTGAGAGACACGCAAACACACACACACACTTACACATAAACATGGAATAAAACACACGTCGTCTCTTCTCTGTCGCTCACCTCCTCGTGCCCTGCAGCCAGCGGGAGCAACAGTGTCCCAGCTAAAATAATCAGAGCTTGTTTTGTCTGCTCTTCTCCTTCAGAGCTATCATTATACGGGCCGGGGAAGTCATCCCCATGTCAACAGAGTTCACGCCAGAGTCAGAGAGACAGCGACTGCAGTTCCTGGTAAGAAAGAACGGTTCTCAGCTCCTTTTTTAGCAAGCACAGCTGTCAGATATTAGCAGAGCTGACCTCCCCTCCTGTTGAGACACAGGCAATGCTTAGCTTTGTCTCTCTTACACCGCCTGCTCTCTTTGCCAGCGTAATAGACTATGGAATTGTTTTTCCTATCCCCTGGGCATGTCAATCTTTTTTTTTTCTGTTTCTTTTTTCATATCAAAGGCCTACATGCAGCCCCACTTATTAGGGAACGAGTTTACACATCTGGAGTTCCCGAGGAGAGTACAGAGGAAGGAGGTGGGGAAGAGGATGCTATACCGTGACTTCACCATGTCAGGATGGTGGGTTCATTCATTCATTCATTTAGGAACTATTTAACTGATCAAACTGATGACTGTTTTTTGAGTGATGCACGCCCAGGTCAACCACAGGTAACAGATTCTAGCCTACTGTAGCTAGTAAAAACCAAGGCTCTGGGTAAAACTCACCGGTAAATTGCAATGGCAACTGCTGAGGATAATGTTATCCAGTGTTTGGAAGGCTGTGCAATGACAAATTTGCTTCCTGACATCCAACAACTGTGCAGCGTTTCCTGCGCTACTGTCTCTCCTCTGCTCCGCTCCGTGTGTGTGTGTGGAGGGGCTAAGCTCCGCCCCCCGATAAAACACAGAGAGCAGAGGAGAGGAGAGAAACCAGCATGACAATAATGACAGCAAAACGCAGTAGAGATTTTCACACTGAGCTGAAATGAAACAAGTGCACATAAATTAGGTAAATAACATACTGTAAATAAACATATTTACTTTCTTTCAGGAGGTGCGGGGGCTCGCACAACCTTACAGAAGTCCAAACAGCTCGTTTAAAGGCACAGTTTCTGAATACGGGCTGTGTGAGCATTTTTATACTTTCACAATATTTATATAGCTTTATAATAAAAAAAAAGAAATGGGAATCTCCCCTTCTACAATAAGTCCCCTTTAATTCAATGCAATGCACACATGACACAACATGCTAATTGTGAGGACTCTTTCAAGTTTTTTTCCATTTTTCTTCTTCAGTATGTGTGTCAGTAAGAGTCTCCTCTGCCTTCCTGCTAAATTATTGAACACAAAACACATTTGCTGAAAATACTGTTCAATTTTCAATTTTTTACATCCTTAGACTTCCTGTTTTTCTGGTCGCATTTTTTTATGAGCCCTCAGAGAGAATTTCATGTCAAAATGTGCTACCTAGCCTCATATTATTATGCTCGACTGAAGCATTACTTTGTGATATTATCTACATTTGAGTGATTTTGTTTATCCCCAATGAAATAAGCCAATAATAGCGATCTATCCCGCTCAGTGTGAACCAGTGTAAAGAAATGCTAATCAAAGCATCACTGTCTGAGGGACGCCAGGACGTAGCCCTGACATTTCTGCCTCTGTTTGTGAGAAGAAGGCAAGAATGAATCTGTGGTTACAACAAGGACCTGGCTCTTTATCTTACTGTGAAAAAGAGACGAATAGAAGAGGCCAAAACTGAGAGAGGGAAAGATTGCATACAGCTTCAAATGTTGACCACTACTATTATATTTTACAAATTTTACCCAAAGAATTATAAGAGATAGAAACACTGCTAGAGTCATAGTAATTTGAATGCCAATTAGCAGCATTTCTCAGCCAACTAAGAGGTCTGCTGCTGCTTATACCTTAATGCATCAGTAATAATTATCACCTACTTACCATGAAATTCGCAGACTTTTAAAATAAAATGTTACCATAATAATCTAATTATGACAATGATAATAAAACACTGACATGGACCTTCTGCCTGCATGAGTACTTTTACTTTTGTACTTTTACTAAAGTAAAATCACTTCTTCCACCCCTGAGTAAAAGTGTGATAAAAAATATCAAAATCAACATAATCAAAATATACTTAAAGTATCCACAGTAAAAGTACTAATATTACAAGCAGAATTTTATATTTTAATTGTAGACTATAATTATTGATGCATTAATATGAAAGCGGCATTTTTTATGATATAGCTAGTTGGGTTGGATGTAAATTTAAGTAGTTTATAGTATTCTGTAGTCTTTATTATTATTGAGTATTTTTTAAATATTTTTCACACTTTTATTATATTATTTTTTTTATTATATTATTTTTACTGTGTAAAATCTTAACATGCAGTAACTAGTAACTACAGCTGTCAGATGATGTCAGATTGATGTAATAGAGTAAAAGATCATTTCCCTATGAAGTTGTACTTAAATACAGCACTTCAGCAGAGATGCACCGATACCAATACCGATACTGATATCTGATATCAGTACTGACTCAAATCAGTATTGATCAGGTATTGGTGATAGTGGGCCCATGTGGTATTGGATACCATTATTTTAATAAATAACAATTAAGTAAATTTATATCCATGTATTTATTTGTTACATTCTGTTTTACAAAGTTAGGAAAGCAATGTTCAAGTCAGGCCTGATTTTGTCTTACACATAAAGAATGATTGTCTCTTCCACACAGTGAGACATACAGCTTATTAATTAAACACTGGTATCAGATCAGTATCGGCTGATACCCAAAGCCCAGGTATCGGTATCGGGACTGAAAAAGTCGTATCGATGCATCCCTATACTGCAGTAAATGGTTTTTCAGTGATGATGAAGTTATTTCAAAATTTTTGTTTTTATTATTCAGTCCATCCCTGTATGTATGCTTAAGTTGCAAAGGAAGAAGGAAAGAATGAGAGAGTAGACCGAGGATAAAGCAGGTGACTGAAGAGAGAAAACAGTGTATTTTCTGACACCACCTTGGTGCAATTGTGTTTTGTGGCGCCGCTCGGTTCAGCAGATGTAGGTCAGTCAGCAACTGTGTTCCTTATTGGGCCCAGAACTCTCAGCCTGTCGTCTGCCTGCTTACTGTCTCAGCAGTGCAGACGGCCTGTGATGTTTTTTTAATCAGGTTCTACCCATAACCCAATTCTGCTTGTTTTACCCGGACCAAGTCTGGGTCTTAAATTAGTACTCTGTGAGCCGGCGTGGCTGATCGCTCTGATGTGCGTTGGTGTGACTTAACTGTGTCATCCTCTATAGGTGCAGTTCAAGCGCTCTATAGGTACAGAGGATAATTTTTTTATGTCTCTGCAGATTTCTGTCTATGCATGTACATGCTCGCTTGTCTTTATGTGCAGCCTGTGTGCCTACATGCTGTGTGTGTGTATGTGTGGGTGTATGGCGGCATCCAATTCCCTCAAAGGCATCCATGATCAAGGCTGCACTCTAATGAAGGCATACAGGCCTGCAGCCCACCTCTCTCAGTCTTCCTCCCTAGCTTTTTTTAAAAAAAAATGTATTTATTTATTTTTTTACCTCCCTTTTACTTGGCCAGTTGGACCGTAGCGTGAGCTGGCTTTGGCGTCGCAAACTGTAATGGTGGTTGTTGTCCAGGAATGGCAGGCAGTTTTGTTTGCGAGATGTCCTGGAGTGAGGGATGTCGAGCGGTCAGCTGTGTTCGACACGATCCAAAAGCCCCGGCAGCACAGCCAGCCAGGGGGAGGGAAGGTGGGGAAGAGGGTGGGAGGCTGGAGAGGACAGAGAGAAGAAAAAAAAAAAAAAAAAGAAAGAAAAGATGAGAAGGATAGGCTTCAAAGAAATACAGAAATTGAAATAGATTGAAGTAAGTTGCCAAGATAGAAATAGGGGCTGGGTAAAAAAAGCACGGTAAGACATATAGAATGATGAAAAGATGGCGTGTGTGTGTGTAGGCCACACAGGAGGCCGATGATAAATGATAATGAACGGTGCTCAAGCTGTCTCTCTTTAGTGCCTATGCCCACTGGGGTGTCTGTCCTCCCTGAGTTCCAATGGACAATGAAGGAGAGAGGAGGGAGAGTAACACACATCTTCATCACTGTCATACATTTTCTCTGCCTCTCCCTCTACCGCTCCTCCTCCTCCTCCTCTTCTTCCTTTCTTTTTCCATTATACTCTGTACTAGTATAACAGATGCCTACAGCTTACATTTGCAGAGTCATTGGGTCACTGCCATTAACTCTGGCCTTGCTTTGCTCCTGAAAGCACCACTCAATCTTTGAAATGCCCATCAAGGTTGGCCAAAAAGTTTATTTGAACGCAACTGTCAATTGCACCAATTTGTCTGACTCATCTGGTGCTGACACAGGCCCGCCACAATGTCACCTCGGAGTCTGTCGACGAGCGTGTGTGTGTTTGTTTGGTGGTGCTTGTGTATCTGTTTATGTGTGTAGAGATGTATATAATAGTGTGCGTGCAGGTCAGGATGCTGAGCGCACGTTGCTAATGTTTCTCTGTCACCCCTATTTGCTCGGAGCACCTGCCCGACACTCCAGAGATGACATCACTCCTCTCCTCTCCTGCCCATCACTCGTCACTTCGTTCCCTTACCTCCCTGCATCCCTCCCGTCTTCTCCCCCTCCCCCATTCTCTCTCAGGCAGTCACACACTGCAATGTACCGGGCGACCGAACAGCCCTTGAATGTGAAAGCGCTCAGTGTTGTGGTCAAACAGTACAGCCCTTGAGCAACTCTCCGTGCTGTTTTGGACTCTGTGTCCCAGAGCGGGGAGCAGGTATCATAACAGGATTAATATGTATCTCTCTCATTCTGTCACACACTCGTTATCTCAAGTCTGACAGGCTGGATTCGCTGTAAACACAAGTCTCGAGAGGGAGACTGTCCCCGACAGCAGGCTCTGGGGATTGAAATAATGACAGAAAGTGTACGTCTCGAGATTTTTTTTTTTTCTTTTTTGGAAACTAACTCCTCTTGAAGGTGAAATACTGAAGTTTGGAGTAATGTGGCAGCAGCAATGTGCTTCCCTTTTTGAAATAGAGAGGGTAAGACCTGCCCCAGTTTAATTAGTACCTCTTTTAATGCTCAGTTTGAGTCTTGCATCATCAAACCATCAAACTGCTGTCGTAGAGGTTTTTTCCACACCATGAACATCACAAACATTTGTGAGGAAACACTTCTACGGACCGTTATTTTGTGCTACAGCTCTCCACTCAGAAGACTGTCAGGCTGCAGACTGTATTTCTGTGTCTGTGGGCTGCGTTCACAGTGATAGTCCTCGCTCTGCACACTGTTAAAAAAGTGCTGAGTGCAGCAGTATTGCGCTCGCCTAAGGTGGAAACATATGGTCTCTCTGAGTGGAACCAGCAGTAATGTAAAAACCATCCTGGCCCCTGCTAATCTGCTTCACAGCAGCTGAAATACATTGGATAAGGTGTGTGGGGCTGGCCTGGGTCACATGGTATTTGAAAATAACACTTCAGGTTTGTTTTAAGCAGCTTTTTGGACTAGATAGCTCTTACTTTTCTGTGTTTTCTTTCACAATGAAAATCATTCTAAACTCACTTTAAAAACTATGATCGTTCTAATATGATATTTCTTCCTTCATGTCCTCCAGTCTAAAGGCTAAAATAAAGAATAACCTGTATTTATAAAAGTTATTTGATCCAGGTCAAGACTGTGACTTCATAGTGAGCCAGATTTTTATATTCATTGCACCTGGTGTGAGTTGTGAATGGAAAACTTTGTCCTGGCAGCTCTTCTGGAAATTGGCTAACATTTTTTATGTTTTCTGGTATAGTGACACAGCTGTTCCTCTGAACAAAAAAAATAAAAAAAAGAGTATACTCGGCATGAACAAGAGTGCAAGGTTTCTCCATTGCAAGTCTCTGAGCAAAAAAAGGCTAAAAAGTATATCTTAACTTGTCGTGAATACATACTGTATTATACAGTCTTTTTCCTTGTACTGCAGTTCTGTCTGGTCCCAGTCTGAAGATGGTAAATTATTCATTAGTTGGGGAAGTTTAAACACTGCTCTGAGAACTGGGGAATGTGAACGTGGATACTCTTGCATCATTCAGCCGTTTTACATCCAGACCTTCAGATACGCACATGGATGCACACACACATGCACAACGCGGCAGGCAGACACAGAAAACCAACAGTAAACCAAGAACGCCTCATACATCCATAGACGACGTCTCTCTCTTTTTGTCACGAGGGAGACTTTTACAAAATCTGTTAGAAAGGGAAATAGAAATATGCTAAGGCTCTGTGTCGTTCTCTTTCTGATTTCTTTGAGGATTTTTTTTTTTTTTCCTCATTGGCTCTATTTCCTCACAGCATACTCTTTCTTTCTATGCCACTCGCTTCGGCAGCAGAGTCTGCGGGTGCGCGGAAGTGATGTATCTCCAGGGCACGTGCACACCACCTGCCATAAACCAAAAACCCATTAAGTGCCCTCTTCTCTCTTCGCAGGGCATATAAAACCATCGAGGACGATGACCTAAAGTTTCCCCTGATCTACGGCGAAGGGAAGAAGGTAAGAAGTGCTCGGCGGCTGCCTGCTGACAGAGTTACTCCCACAGCCTTGTGCCTGTAATCAAAGCTCGCCAGGGCACCATTAGTCAGCCCCCCCCCCCCCCCCCCACCCCTCCTCCTCCTCCCCCATCACTGTGTGGAGGAGCCAGCCAGTGGAAAGCATTCCTGGCCTCTTTTTCCACAAGGATTCACATCCTGCACCAACCTATGGCATAGAAAATATCTCTGCTCTAATGGACCTTGTGCTTTTATGCCCCTCAGCAGGTAAAACATAGCAGTAGCAGGGCTAGGGGCCATAGGTTATTTTCCCATTGAATTTACCCAAAAGTGTCCCAAAAGTGACATATGTTGATTAGAATATATCGTCGCTAAAACATTGACTTGCAGGAGAATCTTGTCAATGTTTTGACTCAAAACACAAAAGAAAAGGTCAAGAGCTCAGCACACAATTCATGACATTTTCTTTTCCCTCAGTGATGCCGTACGTGTAGTGGTGTGCAAATCTTGTCCTTGTTGTAGTGAAAAGGTCGGAGAGGAAACATGATAGATCCGAATATGTTCTCACTGTGTCTCACTGGCCCTCTCCAGTTTTCTATTTAATACAGACAGACAGTAGATTTATGTATGGCTGATGACTGGGGCAGATGTCGCCCCACAGTGCTCTCTGCCTGCAACCACATTCGGGTTTACCCCTGCACAGTTGGCCGTGCCCACGTCGCGTCCTCTCTCCCTTTGAAGTGAGGCGCGGAGATGGATGGCTAGATAGAGTGAGGGGGCTTTGTGCGCAAGAGAGGAACGCCAGAGCACTTCAAAGCCCAGCGCGCAGCCTGCTGTGCCCCAACGCTCAACAATTAATCCCAGGATGTTTCCCCTTCTCCGCCGGAGGAGCTTTGCCGCCACTTTGAAACGTTCTCCCTTCTCTCTACCTCTCTGTCTCCGTCTCTCTCTCGCTGGCATCTGTGCTGCATACTGATCCGGGCTCATTCCTACCAGGCCATCTCATTTGCTCGCTCGCCCTCCTGCTCCTCTTCCTGTTTTTATGTGCCATCCTTTCTCATATGCTGTACAGTAGATTCAATTAGCCCAGTTCCCAAGTCCTGTGCCAGCAGCCATTTTTAGAGGTGGCGTTGGCGATTTGTGCAGACACTAGGAATGAAAAGGAATTTCACACAGACACAAACGAGTTCTATGGCGTCGGGGGCCTGGGGACCGATCGTTAAGCACTCACACAAAAGTGGAAGATGCTGACGATGAGTTTGTGTTTATTTACCTAAATGCTGCTCATCCATCCATATCAAGATTCCCTCTGGGTATAGCTTGTATCCTTCAGTGAAATGTCGCTAGGAATACACCATGCAGGTTATTCTTTACACTTGTCAGTGATGGTATAACTGCAGTAGTAGTTAGGGAAGTTCAGTCATATAGTATTTTAATTAACTCTTAATCATCTTAAGTATATATGCTTTTGGTTCTTCACATTCACAGTTATACCTTCAAGAAACCTTCCTGATACAAACACATGTAGTTCATTAGAGCAATTTGGATCAAATTACCTTATTAAGGGCACCTACGCAGTTGTCAAACCGCCATGATACTCAACATTTTAATTTTCCCATTTGGTTTGAACTAAAAAATATGTCCACAATTCTACTTCTATGAGCTTAGTTCCTTAGATTTAGCCATGAATTCTGTCAGCAATAATAACATTCTGCTTATCAAGTTAATGGCTTAGATGTGGGAGCAACATCACGAAAAAAAAGAGGTCAGCCGGGGGGAGGACAGGCGAGCTGTCAGAATATGCGACGGGTTTTAACCAAATCCCCAGTTTAGCCAAAGTTTCTCGGAAAAGAAAACAAAGGCAAACTGTTAAACTATTCAAATATACTATCAAACTGTCTGTTGTAAACATCCATCACAGTTTACAGACAAACATTCTGGTTCAACTTTGACATACTGGACTTCCTGTAGTTGTGCACACAAATTTCCTGTGCAACGAGGGATTATTACTGACATTTCAGGTGCCCTCATTTTCAGTTTTACCTTCAAATAAGATGGTTTAGAAAATCTTGCTAAACTGTTGGCTTGTATACAACCTGCTTAATCATCTGACTGCTAGTGTTTTTTGTCCTGTCTGTTTTATTTGTAGCAATGTCAATATCACAGTGTTCCCAGATCTACAATGATCGTAAATAACAGAAAACTGTGGCCAAAGCTACAAAATAAGACTCAACGTGTAACAAATGTCCCCCAATAAAACATTTCTCATGTCAGATTCATTTTGATAAGATGGCATTAAGACCTGAAGAAATAAAAATGACTCTATGAGAAAAGCTGAACCCAAAAATACAAGCGAGTTTGTTGTTGTCTTTGTTTGAGTTAAATGGAGGTTTTGCCTTACATGCCTCTGATGGCTGCTCTTTTTCAGGCTCGCGTGTTGGCGACCATTGGGGTCACCAGAGGCCTTGGGGACCACAATCTCAAAGTGCATGACTCCAACATCTACATTAAGCCCTTCCTCTCCTGCTGCCCGGAGGTAGGCTTATTCTGAATTTTATCGTCCATTATGTGCTTCCTCACAGAGTGTACAGACAAAGTGAAATTGCTCATTCACATTATGCTTTACACAAAAGTAAGTGTTAATAGAAGAAAGAAAGCTTGATGATTTTCTTTTTATTCACCCACTCAGCTTAAACTGTGACTTCAGTTAGTGATTTCCTACATTTTCCACTGTTTGATATGAACAGTATTTATCCTCTAGACAAGTGATCCGAACATATTTAGGTACACAAATATAGAATGAACACAAAGCACAAAGAAATCTGTGCCTTGTTTTCACTGGATTTGTTCATGTATGAGTGTTGATTGTGCAAAAAGTAAAGTTTAAAGGTTTCTTTATGTGAGTTAAGTACAGTGAAGTTGAAGTTCTGGAGGGCCACAAACTCACATTTTTATTTTTAGTACAAGCATAACTGCAAACGCAGTCGCTGCAAAAAATATATTAACATCATCTGCGTTTGATCATTATGAAATGAAACTCACATCATCAATAGCAATGTGTTACAATATTTTTGTAGGAAGTTTCCTTTTATTTTACCTCATAACCTCAGCCTCCTGATAAAAAAGGGAGCTCATCGGTAACGATGTAAAACGCCTTCGGCCATTAACAGTCAACGTTGTGAACTGCGTGGTCAACGTGCACATTAACATTCCCCACTGACCATCGCTCTCAAATGACTCCTTTCCTTCCCAGTGTCTACTGCACACGATTGCAGTAGTCACAAAGTCTGTGAATTCTCTTGATCTTTAATTCATTGCCCTTTGAGTTCAGTCATAGTTCAGCATCTTTTTGATGTCGTATTTCTTTTCAGATATTTTTGCTTTGAGATACTTGCAGTCACTATTGTTTCAGACAGAGTATAAACACATTTGTGTATGTAAGACATGTCAACACTCTGCATTAGAGGTCCCATTGGATGTTAAATGCAGGCGAGGACAGACAATTACTATAAAAAGAAATCATATGTGTGGGAAAGGTGGGAGAGCACCCTGCAGGGTTCCTGAAAAATCCTTCCTGCAAAGATGTCAAGTTAGAATTAATGATTTGCTCTCAGGTTATAAATAAAGTCTCAGAAGAAAAGCTGACCTGAACACTTGGACTCATTATTGGATCATGCTCATCATGAGATCACATAGTGTGTGGGTGTAGGGTTAGATACCAAACGCTGTGGTCATCACCCCTCTTCCAGACATATTTTATTGCTGTTGAAATCTCTAGTTTGAAATTGATTGTAGCAACTGCCACACACCTTTACACCTCTCATTTAAGCTTTACTTAAATCAGGTTTACCGCAACATGGAGGCTCATGATCCATGCGCAGGTCATTCTGATTCCTTTTACAACAGCTTTTCACAGATGTTGCGGTCATGCTGTCGTTGTTGTTTCTGGAGTAGCCTCTGCAGTAAGTTGGTGTGCCTGCTGTGAGCAGGCGACTCCCCCCGTGGTAGCAGAGGAATTACTTGAGGCAACCATTCTAAGCAGCAGTTCTTTTATTCAAGGCCATTATTGGGCAAGGGCATTATTTTGCGTGCTATTTCAGAGTATTCTTTTGTTCAACCATAGTAATTTGAGAGATTTCGCCTCACAAGAGTTGCCACAGTAACGCATCTCTTTGCCTAAGGATTGCTTTGAAAGATTGAGGCCATCGATATCTTTCAGAAAAATATACAGAAGGAGGATGCGCTAAAAAAAAAAAACAGGAATTGAATGGTTTACTTACTCAAGTTACAAAAACAAAACAAGACAAAAAATATTTTCTCACCTCTAGGGGTGTGTAGCCATGCAGATAGTGTTGGTTTTATTTGCAGAGGTTCTGAGACATTTGCATCTGAGATTTGTGTCTGCAACCCAATGAAATAGAGGAAGTGAATTTAGTTTGGGCTACTCACAGTATTGAACATTTGAATTTTAAAAATGAGCAACATCTCTTTCTTCCCCTTAATAATACACAGACATCACTGTGAACACTTCTCATTGGAGTGACTTTCTACCAGAGATCCCCTTAAAAACTGTTGACTGTGCGTTTTGTGGATTATGAGGAGTAACAGGACACTGATTGACTGATGCTGCTGCTGAATGTTTAGCCAGACTGGCAGCAGAGCTCTAGGAATGGTAATGTCTGTCCACCATCAGACCAGGCCCAAGTGGAACTATCTTTACTATTTACTACTTTAACTATTAAAGGTGAGGTTGCACCTCCCCCTCCTCTTACAAGCATATAGGAGAATCTATGGTGGCAGAGCAGTATGTTTTAATTAGTGTAAAATCACCTGAAAATAAGAGTCGTTATGTTTTCATTACCTAAGAATGAGCCCTTTATATATATAGGGAGCGGGTCCCCTTCCATGGAGCCTGCCATGTTGTACTGCCATGATTCTACAGTAGCCCAGAATGGACAAACCAAACACTGGCTCTAGAGAGGGCCTTTTGTGTTTTTTTGTGAGTTTCATGGCCACTGTAGGTTCTCCTACATGCTTGGAAGGGGAGGGGGAGGGATATTCAGTTTGTTGCAATCTGCAACCTCACCGCTAGATGTCACTAAATCCTACACACTGGTCCTTTAAATATAACTTCTTAATTCATTGAGCACTGTAAGTGAAACTCTATTCACCTCCATTGTATTGGAGTGGAGGCAGAAATCTTAGAGTTGGATATCTCAAAACCTTTTTAACCTAAATCTAAAACCATTTGCATGTCAAGATACAACTAGGGGTGAGTGAGAAAATATCTTTTGTGTGAAGTGACCCTTTAAGGTTAAAGATTCGATAAAGATAACCTTTCAAGTGAAGTTTTCACTGGAGATTCATCTATCTACCCACCCACTTAGCTCTCTTGACAGGGCACAAGTGATTAAGTGATTCCTAGAAACCACATGCCTCCCAACTTTCCTTTTTTTTCCCCTGTCATCTTCAGGTCAAAGTTTATCCTTTGGCACAGAGCGAGCATGGAGCCGATGACGTTCTTGTGCTGGGAACTGACGGTCTGTGGGACGTCCTTTCCAACCAGGAAGTAGCAGAGGCTGTCACCTGTTTCCTGGCAAACTGTGACCCGGACGATCAGCACAGGCACGTTCGCTCACCACACAGCTGCAGCCGCCAGTCAGGGCTGAACTTCCTCTCACCCCTGTCTTATTTGGAGAGGATGAGCGCTGTTATCTTGTTGTAATTATGCAAATTTCCAAACATTTAGATTAGTCATTTCTCTGATGTCAAGGAAAAGCTTGCGAGACTATTAACAGGGCATACTGACTCTTCTTCTCCTGAGAGCTTGAAAGTTCACTGTAACATTTTCTGATCAGTTCACTGGCTGCAGGCAGCTGTACTTTTTCAATTCTGTGCATGATTCTTACCAGATTTGACCATTTACCTTATTGTGTATCATCATTCTATGACTACACCATAATCATTTCATTACTTTTTGTAATGTCAGGTACACAATGGCAGCTCAAGACCTCGTAATGAGAGCACGTGGGGTGCTGAAGGATCGAGGCTGGAGGATATCCAATGACAGATTAGGCTCTGGAGATGACATCTCTGTCTACATCATTCCCCTCATGTACGGCAACAAGCAGAACTAGCCAAGCTACGAAACCACAACCACCATGGAAACATAACCCTGCCTTGACCACCCAACTTCACCTCCGCAGTTTCCCACATCCCTTGTGCTCTTTTAAAGTGCTTTAGTGTGGACTTCCTCCTTCGCTGCGGATTCCAAAATGTTTCTGGTCTGAGACAGCGATTCCATCGGAGGATGATCATGTTCCTTCTTTTTGTCCAGCCCTTTTTTTTTTATAGAAAAAGAAACTGCTGGAGAAGCTGTATCATAAAAAGAGCTGTTGAAGAGTTAAACTACTGATTTTCCCTCAATCTTAAAAATTCTGTATTTCACTGAGGAAGCCATCTACGTAGACCTTTTTTGTGGAGCAATGCCTAAGGTTGAGATCATGGACTCACATCGGCGAGATGGTGTTGTGCATCTCAGGATTGCTGTTACTAACTAATGCACAATATTTATAAATGTGAAAATGTAAATACTACCTGAAGACTGATGTCCTGTATACACACATATATATATATATGTATATGTATATATATACATATATATATATATATGAATGATACACTCTCTGGTCCACGTAGGCTTTTAATGTAGCCATGTTCAGTCATCTGCAGTTAGTCATTTGTCAGCTGTTTCTCCTAATGCCGCAGCTGCTATATTTGTTTATTTCTTTCCCTTTTATTGCAGTACTGTACTCACTACAAAGGAAAACTGCTTCCTTTGACGATGAAGAAACACATTTATGAAGGAAACACTAACAGGTGGAGTCTCCATTAAGATTGTGGTGTCAGCTAAATATGACCAGGCTTACGACATCTCATCATGCTATGGAAGCTAGCTCAGCTTTTACATGAATTCGAATTAAAAAAAAAAATTAAGAAGGAAAAACAAAGAAGTATTTCTGTTGCACTCATTCAAATCCAGCCATCTACCTCATAATTTACTTCCTTTTATGCTATTTAAGACATGTTGTCTTAAATACCTGTGCCATTATTCTCATCTACCATTCAGTTTATGTTCTCATCCTTTTCTCCTGTACCTAAATGTTTTCAAAAATGCACTGAAGCCAAAAAAAAGCCATCCAGGGAGCTGTGTGGAGCAGTGTTTTTACAAAATAATATTTATACATATATTTTCATGCTCCAAAACCCCATTGTCATGCGCTCATGTTTACCTTTCCTAAATATTTTTTAAGATTAACACTAATTGGTGGCTATATTGTCCCTATATAATATAAATCCCTCCTTGTGAATAGCAGGTGCCTCTAACACTGAGAATCCCTCTGATTTTAAACAAATGTGACTTCTAAAGGAAGTAAATGAGTGACAAAGCCTACCACTGCAGACAGTTACATTAGACGAGTCTTACCGTGTGTCTCTACAATCATTTTTTTTTTTCATGATCCAGTGGTTTTCTACCATTTAGATTATTTAGCTGAGTTCTAGTTTTCAGCCTCTGCTAATCGTGCACAAATATTGTATCTTAACCATAGTGTGAGTCTCTGGAAGCTGTTGAAACATGGAACAGAAGTAACTTAATTTAAATGTAAAAATGTAAATAGCCTTAAACGTTTTCAGTGGACGTTTCCTTTCTGTTACTGTAAGTTATGTACATCTTACTGAAACAAAAGATGTAATTTGTACTGTTTTTGAAACCTAGGATCAATGTAAAAAAAAAAAAAAAAAGTTGTTTTTTTTCTTCTCTATTAAAGAAAATTGACTGTTTCTGACCTTTTGATCTTTTGAGTGCCGTGTCATTGATAACACTTTTGCACACTAACTTTACAGTAGACAGGAAGATGATATATGAGACGTTAGAGACAAGTTTGTGGACAAATGAGGATGTAAAAAAAAAAGGTTCATATTGAATTTCATGAACCAACAATCAATGTGAAAGCAAGTGAAGACTATTAGATTATACTAGATGGTGATTAAAGACTACATATGTAGATATTATACAATCAAGTCCAAATTACCCCTAAAAAAATAAAGCATTTTTAAATAGAAATTATGTAGGAACACAATTTGAACAAATTCCCTTACACTCAAGTAACTGTATAGAATAAAACCATCACCAATCTGACAAACTGTGTCAAGTGAGTCCCAAAGCAATATGTGGATGAAGGGTATCAGTTCACAGAATAGCCTGACAGATGATTTCATGGTGTTAACTTGACAAAAAAAAAAAAAAAAAGAAGCATGAGATGTATGTCCCTGTTTCAACTTGTCTTTCAATTTAATATGTCACTTAAATAAGTAAAAGCTGGTGCGGAACAATAAGCAATAACTTCCTCACTTTTTGAATTATGTGAATTACTTGAGTCCTACGCAAGTCACAGGGAATGTGCTAAGATAAATACTTGAAATATACAGTATACTACACACTGTATTTGTGAAATCAAAGATTCAGATCACAGGATTAAGGTTTCACAGCTCATAGCATAGGAGAAAAGATGAATTTCATTGTCTCATGTTAGTAAAAGGAAATCTGAGGGCTTTTTGGCACTAGACAACCTTTACACCTCCATACACTCAAAAGCAGGTTTCTTTCCAAACCAGTGTCAGTGGGATTATTTTTGGATGCTTCTTATACACAACACAAATAACTAAAAAATACTTCCAGGATTTTTCGCATTATTGCCTTCTTTTAACGGTGGAAAAGCCTCAAATAGAAGTAAGAACACATTATGTTACAAAAAAAAGAGAAACTCATGCCTTGTTGGAGAAAGTCAGGTTTCACTGCAGGTTTTTACAGACTGCCACACCTGAAACTGGCTAATTAAAATCACGTTGTTACAATCAACAGCTGGTGACACAGGCGTGCCAAACAAAATCTGCCACTTTAAGCGCCTTTATAGTTGATCAACAAAAACACTACATTATCTGTAATTGTGGCAATAACAGGTTAAAATAGGCTTTTTTTTTTTCACAGCGGAAATCTGAGTAGAAAAGGCACAGGTGTCACTTTTGACATTAACGATGGCTTTGTTCTATTCAAAAGCCCCAATAAGCCATGACAACGTGACAGTGCACAAGCATGCACAATACCAGGACCATGAAACCAGAGCAGCTAAATGGAATCCAGTCATCATTGATTTCACTTTTCCTACTGTGACATGTCAAAATGTCTTTCATGAAAAAAGGCGGAGATGATGGATCCTTTTGTATTTTCATTCCTCTAACTCTTATCTTGACAATTTCACATACTTTCATATATATATTTATAAAAAGCTTGGATCGTGACAACTGAGGCATCAATTAACACTTTTTTTTGTGTGCTGTGAGTGGGGAGATTGACTTTCAAGTAGTCAACACACATCTAACATAAATCGGGGAGCTAATCAGTTAAGACTGTTTGCACCTGAGACCAATTAATACACGGCAGCACAAAATATGTGCAAGCAATTTTCACTCAATTTTAGTAGAGCACAAAGTCCTGTGGCCTTTTCCATTCATATTACATGTTTTTTGAGGTTGTCTAATCAGTTAGGACTGTTTGCACCTGAGACCAATTAAGACACTGCAGCACAATACACCTTTAATACGTGCAAGCAATTTTCAGTCAGTTTTATAAAAGCACACTGAGTCCTGTGGTCTTTTACATTCATATTATATGCTTTTTGAGATTGGCTTTAATGCTAAATATACATAAAACAGGCTCTTTTTTTTTTAACCCATCTGTCATCTTATCAATTATCCCTTCCTTTTACCACTAATTTTATATTTTTTCAGTAAAATATACACTTTTAATGTCAAAAAATAAAGTTCAGTTTGTAGTAGTTTGTATAAGAAGACACATCACATGAAGAAGAATAAGTAAATACTCTTAGGGATAACAGTGCGACAGGAAGGGAATGTTTACGGACCACACATCTACAACAGTTTAATTGTATATAAGCAGTTTTATAACTAGCTTTTTTTGCCGATTCATGGTATCCAAACCCACAGGTGGAGATTAAGAGTGTGAGCACGACACACAGACACACACACACACCTAAGTATATTTGCTTTTACACACATTCAGAGGATCATAAAATGCTGTCGTGGGAGCCTCACACTCCTGGGTCCTCGGCAGGGGCTGGAGGGGCCATCTGGTCCCCACCGGCCAGCGCTGCATCCTCCTCCAGTCAGGCCAGCACTGATCTGGCACTCCACTCCTACTCTCCACACGTGTGTGTGTGTGTGTGTGTGTGTATGTGTGTGTGGTCCAGATTGGATGACGGCAGTGATGACAGTCATTCCTGTGGGTGGCTTGTTTTTCCAAGGTCACAGCACTCCCACCCCACCTGTGGATAGATCTGAGGAGATGCTGAGTGGGCCTGCGGCGAGATACTCATCTGTTGTACAGGAAAGGTGACGCGGTAGCTTGCTGCAGTGCTACATGGGAGAGCCGGGGCCACAGCCTTCAAGTCTCCTTTCAAAGGAGGATTAAGTGAAATGTTACTACTTTATTTAAAAAAAAAACTTTCTCCTGCTTTCCAAACAGGGTTGCAACTAATGATTATTGTCATAGATTATTCTGCCATTATTTTTTTTCAATTAATCATTAGCAACATAAAAAAAAAATGAATTACAATTTCTTAAAGCCTAATGTGACTTCAACTTTTATAAAATTATCAAAATTTTGTTTTTTTTGTCTGACCAAAAGTCCAAAAATGAGATATATTCAGTTTACATTAAAACGTCATGCAGAAAATCCTCACATTTTAGTGGTTAGAACCAACTTAATGTTGCTTTAAAATTAGTAATCAAATATCACAATAATTGCTGATTAATTTCAGCCCTACTCACATATATTCATTTGTTTATTATTTTCAAATTGACTCTACAATTATTTAGGTATAAATGTCATGAAAAATGCCCATCACAATATATCAGAGCCTACGGTGTTATCTTCCCATTTCTTGTGTCTTGTCAAATAAACAGTCCAGCATATTCAATTTATAACGGTATAAAACTGAGAGAAGCTGCTTATCCTGACGTTTGAGCAGCTGGAACCAGCCAACGTTTGGTCTTTTCTTTATTAATCGAATACAAAAATGGTTGGCTATGGATTTCCTGATAATTAACTAATCAATTAAATTGACTTATGGCTTCAGAACTAATTCCGAATACGTTTCATCGCAGTGGCAGCATCTGTCCGGTGAATTCGTAGTACACACACACAGAGGTTGACTGGCACGTCAGGACAAAGGTGCGGCTGCTTCAGCGGTGCAGCTGTGATACCCATCTGAGTGGGCGGATTTTTCCACAGGGGGCTTAATTTACTGCTTTAGGGCTTCGGCAGCCTGAAGCATGATTTATCTGCGGCCCGGCTCAAATGAGAGCTTCGACACAAGATGGATGGGGAGGACATGAGCTGCCTCTGCGCTGCTCACTGGACCACAGGCTGGCTCTCACTACAGTCAGGATATGATATGGTGTTTGTTTTTTTGCCCTGGAGGCTGAATTACTTGTACTTGTTTCTTACACGAGACAGACACTAATTTGAAGATATTTAATGCAGACCAGTCGGACAGCTACTCAACAGGCTTGACAGTAAATACGAGCCTCCTCTGTGGTTTGTTTACTAGTCAGCCTCTTCTTTTAAAAGGAAAAGAACTCCCTCGTTTCAACCTACGTGTATCTCTACAATGAGTAGCTGGAGTGTAACTGATTGTGTAATATCAGCACAGATGCTAGTGGGCAGAACTGTGGCCCAGGATGAACAGAACTCTGCCTAACACACTATCAAGTGTGAACTCATAAATATTTCATGCGAGTCTTCTTGGAAGGTCAAACGCAGGATCCAATCTTCAGTCAGCCTATTGAATTGAATTGAATTAAATTGAATTGAGTGAGTGAGCAGCGTGCTCTCATCTGAGCTGTGGGGGTCTGAACTTGAGACTGCAGCCCCTGCATGGTTTCATCGACCCAGCCTGCCTGCCCCTGCAGCCAATCAAAGCTCATTATCCATTCCGGTCCCCACCCCCATCACGAGACCCCTGACTGGCCATACTAATGTGATACAGAGCAGCAGCCAGATGCTGTTGGGCAGCAGAGGGAGGATTTCAAAGGTTAACTCACAACGCATGACCCACATCAGCGCTCCGCTCCCAGACCTCAGCGAGGACACCACGGCTCAAACGCCTGTGGGGGGTTTAGGTCATGTGGTTTGTCTGTCTGTGCACTGCACACCATACAGATCAAATACCGAGGCACGCACCATCCAGATTTAGCATAATAATCAGATTATTAGGTGAACAGTGCCAGCAACGCTGCACAGATTTATGTCTGCCCTGCATATAAGAGGTGTTTAGGTGCAGGAGCAGCATACCCTATCTGTTCCAGTGTCTGATGGTATGCAGTATTATCAACAAAGGACGTCAGGGAGAGCCATAAAGCCAGCTTGAGTGTACCAGAGCAGATGTACTGTAGGATACCTCTGTGGGCAGCAGGAGCCACGTCACTGACCTACATGCTTTCTACACAGCCCACTCCGCCTGAGGTGGTGGAAAACTATGCAAATCCATACGAGATATCGACTTCCTCGTGCATTTTAAAATGTGCATACCAAATTATACAAACTGGCATATCAGATTTCCAAGCTAACACATGCAAGCTTTCTCCTGCATCCTGCAAAAAAGGAAGGCATTACGGTACTAATTAAAATCAAATGCATGTTAATGAGTCAAAATTTCACATTAGGTAGGTCTGTGTGTAAAATTAACAAAACTGCATACGACAAAGTGCTCTTTTTTCCCACAGTCATTGAACTATTTTATTGGATAAAACACGATACAGCTCTGAAACGGCTTCAGCTGAAAAAAAAAATTGCAACAACGCAACCACAAGCTATTTACAACGATAATGCAGTAAAAATTCAAGGCCAAGAGAGTAACATGGTAGCTAGATGTAACACTAGCGGTGTGCATTACCTGGAAAAACCGTTTAACAGCGTAGTGATCAGGGCTTTTTCCTCGGTTGAAGTGGAAGGCACCAGCACTAGCAAGGCAGTAGCTTGCGCAGTCATCTCCATAGCGGGCAGTGTCACAACCCAACCAACAGCACAAACTACTACCTCAGCCAGTACGTGGTCAAAATGCGAGAGAAAGAAAGAAAGAGGGAGAGAGAGAGAGGGGGGAGAAAAAAAACAACGACAATAGAGAGAAATTATCGCAAAGCTAGAGAAATGCATCGTCTCGAGCGGAGCGACATTCCCATGCAGCCGGAGATGGTCCGTCCTCTCCCGCTTCGCTCCTCTTCTGTACAGACTTGAATTAAGAGGGAAACCCCGCCCAAGCAGACCTGCTCCCTCCGCTGTCCTCCTCCTCCTCCTCCTCCTCCTTCCTCCTTTCTTCAGCGCAAACCACACAATCCCACCACGGTCCTTTCCCCTCATATGACCTAGGCTGGAGGGGGTGGGGGTGGGTGGGGGGGTGGAGGGGGGGGGACGGGAGGGCTCTACAATCTAAGGTTCGGGGACCTCCAGAGGACTTTGAAAGGAAGCAGACGGGTCCCCATTACACGCAGGGATGGTTTAGTTTAAAGAGGGTTAAGAGGTCTATTCTGATGTAAGGGCCCACCTACTGCACAGTATTAACCTCAGGGGTCTACCCTAAACTTTATTCAAATGGAAAAGCCATAGCTAAGTCTCAATATCATCTTTAAATTTTTTCTACCAGCCTCAAAATGAATACCCCATTAAAATAAAATATTAAAACTACAACTCATCCATAATTTGGGGATGATCATCAATGATTTCAGAAAATAATAACAAATGAGGAAAATCATTACTAATATGGCTTGGTATATTTGAGAACGTGCACATGTTACTTTACTGCAATGCAGCTTTTAAGATGGGAATCATTACAATTATGATGCAGGTGCGATAATGTATTCAATTCAAATTTAATATTGTTTTCATTGGTAGTCTCACTATGTCAAATGTCAATTCAAGGTCTCGTGCATCATTTTAAACACATTTTCCTCTCATTCAGTTTGACACAAACGGCTGTAATTTGACTTGTAATGTCACAAACTCGCTAATTTACGATTAGCTAGCTGCAGATCCTCCACAAGGGGGAGCTGTTTAGTGATTATCAAACCAGTCTAAATGCTGCAGTTGCAGTTTTGCAGATGTAAACCATGGATGTATTAGAAGATACAGCGTCTTGCAGCCAATTTTTCCCAGTGGCCACTTGTGGTATTGTAGCAAAAATTCCCCTGCAGCCCTGGAGGTGCCAGTGGAAGAGACACTACTGCGCATATTCAGTGAGCCGTATACCCCCGGAAGTAAACCCAGAAGCTAGAAACTTTTATGGCATATGCGCCAGGCGAGCAATTCTTTTGGACTGAATAGGCACCATTTTCGGTCCAATATCCAGCTCTTATAATACATCCATGATGTAGACCATAGACTGTAAAAATATGTTTATGTCACCACCTACAGGCTAAGCAAGTACTTGCTGCTACAATTTAGACTTGTGCCATCTGCAGGCAATGTGTGTCACAGCAACATTTCTTTTTCTTTTTCATTTTTGCTTTAGAGCTGTGGTTTTATTTGTGTGTTTTTGAGGTTTTACATTTTAAAACATCACTTTGTACTCTAATCATGGGGCCACCAGAGGGCCTGTCTAATCTGAGGGCGTTTAATAAATTAATTAAAATAAAATTAAAAGCCTGGAGATAACAGCTTTTCAGCAATTATTTGTTATTGAATAACAACAAATTCAAACCAGGACCACCTTCATGAACTATAATAAGATTAAGCCAATGGTGAAGGTGATCTTAATGAGGTTGAGCCCATATGAAAATGACATAGTAATACAAGTGAAGCATTTTAAATAAAAGATGTTCATTTGAGTCTTGGTTCATTGGGGAGATCGCATTTTGAAAAACATGGATTAATCTCTCTAAACAGATTTTTAAAAATGCACATACTAATGGTTCAGTAAAGCATTATAATTGAGCCACACACAGCACTGAGCTGATAGAACTGTCCCATTTATTTTATACAGACAAGTACATCCCTTCTCAGATGGCTGGTTAAAGATGACATGGAATGTTACAGTAAGATTTGTTTTCTTGCATAAAATCCTCACTGTTGAAAATGTTGCAAAAGTCTAAGTGTTCTTTTTAAGATCAATAAAGCCCCAGTTTTTGCATTTTTTTTTCTTAATTACATCATCAACACTATCACCACACACTGTACATCGACTCGGCCTCGTCAGGAGAATAAAACAAACTAAATCCAGAGGCAACACTGCAACTTTTTTTTTTTTTTTTTTTTTTTAAATCTCTGTAGTTAACACAAGAGAGCAGCCAGTCTGTATGAGAATGTAGGGGGCAGAGGCGTTATCAGCTCACATGATAAGCATACAATGATGCGTATGAAGGTCAGGGTCATCAGCGTGGGTCGAGCAGGCCTCGAATCTCTGCTCACCGTGGGTTGCTTCATGTCACTGTAGATGGGGGCTCACGTGGAGTTCATGTCCGTGCACTTGTGAAGCACGTGGGTCAAGAAGAGACATTCAAGATTTCTTCATTATAAAAAAAACATAGAGCTGAGAGCGAGCCTGGTCAGGACTCTCCGTTCTGGACTCTGGAGATGGGTGGCTGCATAAAGTCTTTAAAGGGCCCCAGGGCCTCCTTCAGGGCTGAGCTCACCTCAGATGAGGAACATGTAATGCACTCTACCAGCGTGGGGTACAAGGCAATCACCTGAGCCCATGTGTTGCCATCCACTGCAGGCAGTAAACAAAGGAATCGCAGAACAAGAGGGAAAAATACAAAGAAGGGTGGGGATGGGAGGGAAAGGAAGGAAGAGAATATGAATTGTGATAGAAGGCAATCAAAGAAATCATTTCCTTGATAAAATTCCCACAGGCAAATGGAAATGAGTTTTGCTCTGAATAAATGGCGATGTAATGCAAACATCTTGAAGGGCACTTCAAAAACGTAATTTCAGAATGTCTCATTTCAATCTATTGCTGTTAAAAAATAATTTCTTGTAATTGACCTTGCTGGAAACGTAAACAGTTCTCCCCAGATTGGAGATAAAACTCATTTGAAAAATGGTCCCAACTGTACTCTGACACATTTATCTGAAATGAATAGATGATAGATGTGGTGGCGTCACTGTAATGTTCTTTTTTTTCCCCCCATTGTCTCACCGCTTTCCAAAATGTATGTAATCTTTTACACAGTTTGATACTCACCATTTTCTGGTTGTGTCTTTTTAAGCGAGTCCATCAAAGTACTGATAGCTTTCAAGACAAAGATAATCTCCGTCACTTGTTGCCTGAAAAGAAAAAGACAAAAGACCTTCATGAGCTACAAAGACATACATAAAACCTGTAAATGCTACTAACAGAGGATGGGTGGTGAAAAACAAAATGACAGCTCATCTATTGAGAGCTGTTGCATGCAGCCTTAAAAGAAAAATGTGGAGATGTGTCCCTGAAAGAATCAGTCACAATAAAACAACAAGCCAACAAAGAAAGAAATCAATAGTTTGTGACTGAAGGTCTTGTAAAGTTGCCATGAACATGCCTACATAGAACTCAAGCTTCATCTTCTCATCTCTGTAAAGGCAACAGTAAGCAAATTAAAATGTGTGCTAATAATACAAGGAATGTAGCTTTAATGAGCGGGAAAAAACAGAAAAATGTACAGTATGTAAACATATCCTCTCATTAAGTATAACACAGAGTATTTAAATGTTACCGATTTCATTATGAAACCATTGATTACTTTTCATATTGTAGAGATTTTGCTTTTTAAATTTGTTGTTTATTACATGCTCTAACAATTTAATCCATGATTTTCACACACTTTACATTCATATACATTGTATTTAACATATCCTGGCATTGGATGCTGTGCTGTTGTCTAAATTTACAGAACTTTTCATTTGCTATTCATGAGTATATTGTATTTTTCTGAACTCACTCGGCCATCCCTTTGCCATTTCTGCACTAATGGCATAACTTCCCCATGGGCATGATTAAGCTTTCATCATGTCTTAGATAAAAAAAATGTATTGCAGGATTAAGCGTTACAACCAACCCTAAAATATGGTGCCAGTGTGTCAAACTGGATAAGCACAGTGGTTTTATGTTGTTTGCAAATGAGAAAAAGAAAAATGATGGGTGCATGGATGGGGCTGGGGTGCTCTTGCGTTGCTAAATGTCTTGGTGGTTAAATCCTAGCGCTAACAATTCCAGTGTTTGAATCTGAAACCCTGATGGGGATATCTGTCCTAAAAATATGAAGAATACACTATGATGCTGGTGCATCATAGTGTATTTTATTCAGACATGTACAGGGTGTACCTGGGCAAAGGGCAACGTCCACTCAACCTCTCGTCTTCTACATAGCGCCGGAGAACATCCTGGGACCTCTTGAGGAGTACAGAGAGCGCCATACGTGAGATGTAGCCCTCCTGCGGGGTTGAAACCTTGTTGCTGAAAGAAAACTGCAGCAGCGTCTCAAAGCACACCTTGGAAAACTCCTCCCTCATCCGAACATCGATCTCTGCCTCTGTCAAGAGAAGGCAGTCTCATTTTTAGATTTTAGATGGTTAGCTGACGCTGCTATCTGAAGTGATTCACAATGAGTCAACAAACAGGGCTTTCATGTCTTCCTCAAGACATGAACATTTTGACAGGAGCCACAGGGAAGGCTTTTGCAATGTACCAAGGTCTTAATGGTTGCAGTAGGATTCCAACACTTGGCCACCCTGCAGTTCCATTAGTGTCAGAAATACAAGTAAACAACACAGCTGAAGTCAAACAATTTTAGCTGCCAAAATCACATCTTACCTGTGAATGAGGGAGACTGTGAGTGAATGGAACCTTTATTGAGCATAGTCATGATCTGGCCAACAAAGTCTTTGGGGATGAAATTGGCAAACGGTAAAATCTCTGTACTGATCAGCTGGACCACCTAAAATAAAAAGAACACAATGCTGATGTGGGCAAACTCACAAAATCTCGTTGACAGGCTGGATGGCAGAAACAAGTATTTACCTCTACATCAACGGCTTCATTCTTCTGAAATTCCTGGATGGAAAGGTTATCTGGAGGTGTGCTATAAAAAGAAAAACCACCAAAACGATGAGTTTGCTAATCAGAACATTTCAAAACACTCATATATGGAAGTGCAGACTTTGTAAATCTGTACCTTTTGGTGAAAAGAAAGTCTTCAAAGGCATTGGCCAGCTCTGGCCACATAGTGTCGAACTTTCCAGAGGAGGCATGCTGACGCGCCACAGGCAGTCCGATAGACAGAACCTTGAGCAGAGAAGAAACGGCGAGCTTCCAGGTGCTTTCTGATGGACAGGCATACTTCAAACCCAAGGGCATTCTCAAGGTCTTAAGGATGGGGAGGGAGACAGGGAGGAAGAGACAGCAATTGCAATAGATCATGAGACTGAAATACAGAGCAAGACTTCAAGGTAAAATCACTAAAACTAACTGGAGTACTCTGAAAACCTTTTGCCTCTGTGTCTTTCATACTAAAATGTGGAGAGGCTTTTTTGCAGTGTTACAAGTCACTATCTTAATTCCTAGAGTTAACATCAAAGCAGTATTTTAAGATTTATTGTACCAAACTGAAATGCTATTCAGGTTTCATTCTACAAAACCAGAAAGACTTGTAGACCATCTTTTTTGACAAAGTCCTTTTTTCAAGGCTTTTTCAAGTCAACAGCTGGGTTCCCCAAGGTTAGGATTTTACAAGTATCTCCTTCTTGTTCTGGAGACAAAAAAGGGTGGGGGTGAGATTTGGATCTGTCCATAGGGAACCTTCTTAATAGTTCCTTGGCAAATTCACTGTCTTCAATTTGGGGTTTTCTATGAACAGGCTATGGGAAAACGAGCAGTCAAATGCAGGTGTCATACACTGGAAAAATCTGAAAAATCTTCTGGTTTGCATTTTGAAAAGGTTTGTAAAATGCTGCTGACATTGGGCATCAACTGAACTAAACATTTGCTGCATGCAAGATAATTTGAGATTAATACAGTCAAGGTTATAGATACAAGTAAAGTGAATGTTGCCCGGAGGCTGGTGGACATCGATAAGACTTCTCATACAGCAGCCAGAATTAATTGGTAATTTCAAAATATACTAGCGGTGAGAATTAACCAAATCAGTTACTTTTGTGGGGCATAAAACCAAAACAATGAGTTTAAAGGCTGTAAAGCTCTATAGAGCTGAGAGGAAACTGCAGAATTAGGTAATAATTCTCTGTAGGCTTGTAATTACAAGCAATACTTTTCAGATACATCAAGTTGTTTGGTTCACTGTTAATATAAAACATTGTTTATAGCAGTTTTAAGAGAAAACCAACACTGTAATGCTAAAGTTGGTACTTTGCTTATGTAGGTATGCCAAAAGTTCAACTAGCCTACAAGTTTCAGCACACGGATAACAGTGCAGCAACAATTTCCTGCCGTGTGTGATTCTGTGCCTATTTATTCTTTAAATTACAAAACCTTCTCATAACATCCCAATAAATTTTTTATGATTGCACAGAGTTCAACAGTACTTGTTGCTCAATGAGTGGCCTGTTGAAAGTCATGTTGAGAAAGTAAACTTAAGAACTTGCTGTCCTATTGATATATAATATTTAGGCTTTAATGCTGCCTCTCACCTGACAAAATGCACATTTGAAACAAAAGCCTCGTTTCAACTGCAGGAACTTTCCCCAGGTACTAAGAACCTTGAAGAACTCAGTTCCTCGACCTGCATTTCCACCAGAGGGACCAGGGTCTAAATTAAGTTCCAGGGAAATTCTTTTACCCCCAAAACAGGGGTAGCACTTTCCAGAAGTATAGGAACTTTGGGGGTTGGGTTTGCAGGGATGACCGTTGCTTCTACTTGTGTGCTGCTTCACTCATAAAAGAAGGACATACTCTTGAATCGCTTTAGGACCAGTTTAGGACAAGGGAAGGTTTGTTAACATCAAAAGTAAAGTAAAGCATTGTTGTTGGCTTCTCAAATCATTTAAAAAAAAAGAGCAAGAGAAAAAAATGAGATAGTGCGAGCAAGCTGAGAGCACCAGTGAGTGAGAGAGAGAGAGAGAGACAGAGCGGTGGTGGTTGAGCAAGCTAGGGAATGAAGAGAGGGAGTGGCGGTAGAGAGAACAAAGCCCGTGAATAAGAGAAATAAAATGTTATTTTCTGATTGTTTCACGGCGGTTACGTTCTAAAGCAGAAACAAATAACCATCAAACACTCAACAGATGTTATACTGTGGAGACAGACGCTCTTAGTTTCAGTTTAATTTTTCCTCCTCTGCATTTCTCCTTTTCATTCAATCATTACATCCAACACAAGCAGCAGTAAATACAAAGAACAAGACAAATCTTTGCTGCTGTTTCCTCATATGATTTGTTAATACTGTGTCTCTAAATGCTGCCGTCGTTTTTAAATTCCTCATGGGTCTAATTTGCATGATCTACCTGGTTCCTCTGATGTGGTGGAAACGCAAACAGGACTGCACAACAGGGACTTTAAAGTTCCAAGTTTAGTCCCTGATATTAGTTCTTCTAGGTCCAAAGTAACTGGAACTTTTGGTGGAAACGGGGCTGAAGTGCTATGACACCGGTAATATGTTTCAGATTCACAGCCACTGCTCTAAAGATCAAATGTATTTTTGATTTTCACAACTTTAGAAGTTTTTGTGACCATGTGAAATTTCAACTCTCCACCCCTGGTGAAAATACCTTGATGATGTTCTGCAGAACCTTCTCATTGATGACAGCTTTGTGGCATGCTGTTTTATGGTAAAGGTCCACAACCACTTCCAAGGAGCGCTCAGCAAAGGGCACATAGTTTAAGGCAACCCATTCTGCCTGCAGGGGTAAAAAGATACAACAAGAGAAAAAAAAAAACAGGCGTGTCAGTAAAACAATTTCTAAAACCTTCTGGCAGAGCCACATTGAAAGCAATTTTAAAGGCACACTTTGTATGAGCACATAAGTAGGACACAAATTTAATCAAAACTGACAATTAGTTTGCTTTAAGTTTTTGTTAGGCTTGTACGAAAGCTGAAATGTCATAGCCGAACAAATGACTTGAAGCTACAAAGTGTGTCTTTAAGAATTAAAAACTGAACCACACGTGTGCGTATGAACATCACCAAAAAACACAAACTTAACTGAAGATGAAACTGCACAGGGGCTGTGCACACAGAGGCATAACCACCAGTTAGTGGCAGGCAGAGAAGGGGGGGGGAGCATGGAGTGAGTGAGAGACGCAGAGAGCCTACCATGCAGTGTGATATCTTATCCACCACACAGGGTAGGTTGTCACCATTCAGCACAGCTTAGTACAACTATAGAGGGGGGCTGAAGGAGATGATTGAACTCACCGGTGCAAACAGCTGGATCTAAAATGGTTATCCAGTGAGTAGTAGTCCCAAGAAACAGAATGAGAGAAGATCGCAATTAAACTGGTGTTGAAGTTGTATCAAATTTGCAGTGGCTTGATGGTTAAATGAGATTTAATAAGACTGATTTAGGGGGAAAAACACTCACTCCTTGCACCTTGGACATTTGAGACAATCTGACAACTTTGGAGCTGACAAGACAATGAAGACCACCCATAACATCTGTTTGGCCGGGTGGGAATTTCGCTTGAACCTCTTACTTAAACAATTCAAACAGATTCAGATCAACAAAAGTGTCCAGTCCAGTGTAAAGGCTGAGTCTGGGCCCCAACTTGCAGTGAGGATTTGAGTGTGCATTGCTAACATTTATTAGCATGATTGTACCAGCCTGCTGCTGTTAGATCAAGAAAGCTGTCAGCATTCCCCAGAGGCATAGCACATGCTGGATTCTATTACTTCATGAAAAGCTATTTGCAAGTTTCCAGAGCAACAAGGTGCAAGACATACACTGATATCAGAACATTGTGGAAAATGCTCTTTTGTTCTTGAGAAGAAATGAGAGTTGTTTGTGGTTTTACTGATGGAGTAATCTTGCTCAAGATCACTGAGTTCCATGGAAATACATTTTGTTTTTTTGTTTTTGTTTTTCAGATGGATTTGAACTGTGTTTGAACTGAGAAGTAGTGAAACATTTCTCTGGCCTGCTGCCAGCAAGAAGAAGAAACATGAAGGAGGGGATATGAGGAAAATATGGCTCGGGGAGCTTCTAATGGGGGTCCAGAAGAATCTGTCAATCTCATGAAGGGCTGAAATGGGCTGAAATGGCATGAAATGGCTGTAAGATGAATAACAGTATACAGCATACAACGCTTTAATGAAACTATTTATAAAAGGAAAAAAAACAAACAAACAAAGCAGTTACAAAGGGCTAATTCCATTTCCCGTACCTGGTTGTATTTGGCATTGGCCACGTGTTTGGTTTCCATCCTGCCGTACTGAGGAGGCTTGCAGGAGAACTCCACGAAGAGTAGCAGCTGTTCAAAGATGGCCGGGTACATGACCTGCAGGTTCTCCGGGCCCACACAGATGGCCTGCAGCAGGGAGGGAAGGGAGGAACAAACACTGCTGACATCCACCACGGGAATGCATATTGCATAATTTAGCAGACTGACACATTGTTTCCTGGGCTGAGTTGACACAAAATGGGAAGAAAAACTTTTGGTAAATAGGGAGAGGAAGGCATTTCTCAAGACTTTGTTTATAGATTTATGGCAGAATGGAGTTACTGTAGGAAGTCAAAGATTCAATCAAAGGCAAAAAGGAAGTGTAATGTTCCCATTACAAATATATCAAGCCTGTGAGATGTTATGGAACCACACCTCGATGTTAGTCGCGATGATGGAACTGTACCGGAATCAAACTAAACCAGTTTAGCTGTGTGGTCATTGAATTGGATTGAAAATACAGGGGGCAGGGCTTAAGTGATCATTTGCTTTTCAATTAGTCAGCCTTAAGAAAATGCACTGTCAACAATTTTGATAATTGATAAAAAAGTGTATTATCAAGAAAAAATGTCAAACCTTTTCTAATTCTGACTTTTCAAATATGAGGATTTGCTGCCTGTTTCTGTTTTATATTATTTTAAAAGGAAAAGGTTTAAAAGGTGAAGAAGAAATATGAAGATGCTACCTAGTGTCCCAGGAAGCTGTGGGCACTTTTCAAAATGTTCTGACGTTTTATAATAAACCATTAAATGATCAATCAGTTGCAGCCCTGGAAAAAAAGTCATTTATAGTACTGGTGTATATACAGGATAAACAACACAGTAGAGCATTAGGGCTCCCACATAATACTGCAATTTTTATTAGATAAGTTTCTGTCATTCATCTACTTGGTTCTTGTCTTAGTTCTATTTTGTGTGACACATAATCTATTAAATCTAATATTTAAATGCCTCTCTGGTAACCACGTTTTTGTTTTCTGACAATATATTTCCTTTGCCCACCTTCTGCAAAACGTCCAGAGCAGTGAGCACAGCTTCCTGCAGGCTGGTGAGCACCGCCTCAGTGTAGGAGGGAAGGATGAAGGGCGAGGCGTCACTGCTGATAGGCACAGACACGGCCCCATGGAGGATGACTCCCAGCTTCTTCAGATCCTCCATACTGAAGTTGGCCTTGATGTGCTGGTAGAGTGCTGGGAAAATCTGGATCAATGCTGTGAGGAAGGGCTGGCTGGGGATGAAGGAGAGCTTCTCCGTCACGCCACTAGGCGGTCTCGTGCTGTCAGTTCCCGTTCGATACCACGTGTTCCACGCAGACCACCACAATGCTGAGTCCTCTAAGGCTGATTCCTCCCCTGGTGGAGGAGCCTGCAGCTCGGCGCCGTTGTATCGCGTTAGCCGCTCGACTAGTGAATCTGAACGCACGAGAGGTCTGCCAGGACCAGATGCTGAGAGGGGGTCAATGAGCACCGGGGGAACGCCCATAGCAGCGAGTGCATCACCTGCTTTGTCTGAGTCTTTAACAGGTGTGACAATCTGTAGGATCTCTTGAAAGCTCTTGAGGGCGGCCAGGGAGACCTCGTTATTCTTGCTGAGAGCGGCCGACTGAATGTGGTTCAGCAGCACCTCCCAGGCTTCGAAGAAATCACCTGCAGACACGTAGAGAAATGATGGCAAAGTGTGAAACTGCCAATTAGCAGTATGTGTGAACTGTAAATAAGGTGTGACAATTGGCGCTTTGATACGTTAGTTTTCAAAGCGACATGAGCTGACAGAAGTTCAAAGAGGCCACGTAGTCAGAAGTACAACCAGAAGTCACAAAAACTGTTTCCTGTTGTCCCATTTTGTCAATATGACTTCATCCTTGGAGGCCCATATAGTAATAATACATTACCAGCTATAGTTATTGGTTGTATCTAGGTTGTATGTAAGAAGGGCAGCCTTTCTCTAACTGATTTGTGTAGTGTGTGTGTGGTGGGCTGGGAATGTGTGTAATTGAGTAACCTCTTGTAAATTGGCACTGGATAAAATACCGTTCAGAGGGATGAGAGCATTTAATGAGAAGCTCATGTTTTATCATTCATATCTCTCTGGAATATTAATCCTGTCCGCATGGGGTTTTACATGACTTAATGGGTGGTAATATTCCAGTAAAAACAGTAGGGCCATTTCTGGACTATTGCTCTTCTGTGCACAGATTTATGAATACATTTCAATATGTAATTTTCATCGTTTACTATGAAAATCAGTGTGCCTCAGATGTCTCTCGGAATGATAAATACTCCGCAGTTAGTCAAAACTTCTAACTGAAGTTTGACTGGCTGTGAAAATCTATATTTCTGCGACACATTTAACATAATTTTCTCTGATGTATGTATCATACACAGAGGCTCAGTATCACAGTAGATTACACGTGGCTCACCTAACTGTTGGAGGAGATACCGCCTTGTGTTGAAAATGCGTGCCACCCCGGCCAGAGTCAGCACCCATGTCTCTGCCCATTGTTTTTCAGCTGTGTCACGCGAGTGGTGGATGAGGATGTTCCCGCCGCCGGACTCAATCTTCTCCTTGTCCGCTGTGGTGGATGACGTCCTCACGCAATCCAGCAGGTGGAACAGTACCTAGCAGTGACACCAAAACAGAACATTTAGCCTATTTTACACAGAAAATTTGTAAAAAATAATAAATATCTTGAATTTAAGTATGTGCAAGAAATTTCTCCTGTATCTTAACAGTTTTCTATATAATCGATGATTGTAACGATAACAGCCGCACACTCATCCAGTACAATCAAACTGAATCAAATTATTCTTGGACGCTACCTTCCAGACCACAATATGCCATGTTGGCTGTTGCAGCAGGGTCCCATGGGCAGCGATGGTGGAAAACAATGTCTGCCCGGCGCTTTTACGCACAGCAGGCCGTGGATCTACACACAGCTCGCCCAACTTGGCGTACAGGCACAACCACAGGCAATCGAAGGGAGGGGCGGGGTGGAAGGGCCTATTCAGGGTCTCTCCTTTCTCCTGAGCCTGCTTCAGTAGAGCCTCCTCCTCCCTCTCCAACTCCTGTGTGATGGCGTCGCCCCTTTGGAAGAAGTAATCCGAAATGTTCCACTGTGGGTAATAAGGAAAAAAGTGGGGTAGGGAGAGTGGGGGGCAGAAAGTGGGAGAGGAAGGTTGGTAAAATGCTTCTGGCGGTTTTGCGATCCTATTACCATAAAGTAATCTCGCAGGAGCTGCCACACTCCAAGAGAAATAATCCTGCAGACCACAAATCAATATCAGGTTTTGCGTGTCCTGAATACTGTACAGAGCATCTATGAAATGTCAGCGGGGCTGTTAAGTGCTGTCAAATTAGATACAAACATAATGCAATATGTGGAATTATTGGATATTATAATTGTTTCATCATATTAAACATAGTATGTTTAAAAGTACTGGAAAAAGAGAAAAGTGTCCAACCTGTCAAACATGTCATTTTTAATTTAAGATACTGCTGATTAAAACTATTACTTATGTTCTCTGTTAGCATAGCCTTACTTCACCTTCATAGTTACACCTATTTACACCTAGACCAGCTAAATTAAAATATTCTACTGGTGGAAGTCAAAGTATACTAGTGGATTAAATGTTATTCTGAGCGTCTTTGCTGTACATTTTATGCAGCTTTAGTTTTAGATTTAGGAAACCTGTCTGTGTGTCTAAGCGCAACCTTTTGAGATACATCAGAAGGCGTCTGTAACTCACCAGTAGGCCGATAGAGGTGAGACTGATGTTGAGCTCCTGGTTCTGCAGGCCGAAGCTGCCGGCTACATCCACTACAATCTGGAGGCACGTGCAAGGCATGGTGGGCAGGAAGTCTGTCACCACCAACTGCAGGCACTGGAAGGCTGTTCGGATCAATGACTCGCTGAAGGGGAACAAGACAAAAGTTTAGTTTCTTGGAGTACTTGTAGTGTAACCATAGTTACGACAAAATTCAGCATTAGACAAGAACTGAAGGCTGCCTGCTCATTTGTTCTCTCACCCTTGATCATTGCGGATGGCTCCTATGACACCCAAGACGAGGGGCCAGCCGGGGCCCAGGCTGTCCCCCTGGCTCTGTAGGATCTGCAAGACACTCTCCAGCTGTTTCTGTCGGATGTCTGAGTGCAGCACGTTGGACAACTCCTTCAGGGGGTTTAGCAACAGGAGCTGTAGCCGCTTAGAGATACAAACAGGGAAACGGTGACGAACTGGCAGACTGCAGAGCTTAATCTTAGGAACATTTCAGCGTGGGACAGTTGAGCCATTTTTATTCCTCTCATGATCCAGTTTGATCATGAGGGGAAGACATAGATTGACAGGTGCAAACAGGATTTGACTTTAAGTAACTAAGTGTTGCTAATACAGATGATTTATGCCCCTTGGAGTTGATTCTAAAGGTTACTTGCAAAACTCCAGTTCTCTGAGTAGCATGAGTGACAAATTAAGGTAAAAACCTGAATAAATGAGTGGAAACACATAATGAATGTCTGAGTGTGTAACAGACTAAATGCCCTCTAATGTATGGTAGCCATTACATTAGTCTTTATTTTCTGGGAAATTTCATTTAACTATGCATTATATGCACAATTTCATTGGGTGCGTGGTAGGAAATAAACATTTAATTTCTAAAAATGTTCATAACATTTAAAGCATTTAGTTTAATCCCCAATTTCACTGCTATTTTAAAGTACTTTGAGTGTGTTATAAGCATTGACCCTACATTAAATTTCTGCAGTGCATTTTTTCCTGTTGATTTGGATGTTACATGGACCATTCCACTATTTGAACACACTAACATGCAGTGGCAAAGTCTTGCCCACACATTTAACAGAAAAGTAAATGCACACTAAGGGTTGTAGTGAGGGTGCTGATCACTGGAAGTAGACATGAGAGTAGGAAAACAGTGTTGCACACTCTGGCTCCATCTGCAACATTTTTTTTTTTTCCTACTCTAAAATCTTGCCCACACAACAAGAAGGCCTTGAAGTCACTGTATTGTGCATTTCTACAGGACAGCCATCATGTTTATGGCTCTATGCAGTTCTATTAACCTCCACACAGTTCTTCTGCCCTCTTTTAGATAAGCTCTGTGCATTTTCCCCCTTTATCTGTCTGAACAAGGTGAAGGTCACAGGCTCCGTGTGAGTGACGAGAAAGTGTCTGTGACATTTCTGTTTCTCACATTTTTTATCCTTTAGCAGACACTCTTATCTATCATGACTGACACTGCAACGGTGGAGGAGATTTCTATCAGCTTTACAAACAACCGATATTAATGAGTGAAACCTCGAGAAGCCAAGCCTATCGAATAATCCTGTGTCCCTAAAATGTTCATGTAATAGTTCAGGAGCAAAGCAGTGGCATGCTCCAGATCATTTAATACATGCAATTTTCCTAAAGCAGACTTTTGTCTTTCAATTCAATAAACTTTATTTATCTGCTACCTGATTTTGGGCCAGGGGAGGGTCGTGTTTGTAAGCCAGGCCGGCTTTGATGAGCGCCGTCAACGCCTCGGCCCCCCACTCTCTCATCCTGGAGTTCGGGTGCTGGCAAACCTGTAGTACACATCACATATACACACACACAATTGCAGACACATGCATGCACACACATATGCGTAGAGAGACATCAGACAATAGGAACTTTCTTTCTTCCTGTGTCATTTCGTTGCGACGTTGGATCAGATGCAGAGGCTGCTCAGAACAGTGTTTTCCCAGCAGTGCTCACAGTGGGTGTATGTGAAACAAGTGGGTGAAATAAACCACAGACAGTGTGTAACAGAGACTGGGATCCCCCTATGATAACAGGATATGCTGTGACAGTATAATCACGAAAGCTAGTATAGATACACATGGAGACGCCGGGCTCAGCGGAGTGAAAGATCTTCGGCTTGTCGGATCCCGGTAAAAAAAATCAAGTATTTTTAGCTCATCTGTGATCCGAATCAATCATTTCTGGTCTGTAGTGAAGGTTTATTGAGCAGAATTTTATCTGCACAGCATAAAAGACATACTGCTAGCTGTGCTGCCTCTGAATCCAGATGTTCCATGTGTATCTATAGAATAATTTGGCTTCCAAAGCTCTGCATGATGATTTACATCTCACATTTTAATCTTTATCATAATATAACTTATTTGTAAATAATTATAATATAAAAGCACTGAATATGAATTTGAAGTAGCCTGAAATGTAGGATAGGCAGCATAAAGTACACTTCGCAGACGAAGCTTTAGATTCTGCTTCTGTATCAAATCAGAAGTTTCACGTTGCACATTACGCAGAAGAATGTCAGATCAAACATTGGTAGCGGTGAAAACGCACGGTGGACACATTTTGACACAGCGACCTCTCAACTCCAACATGTTGATGCCAGACTGAGAGGGAGAGAGAGAGAACAGACTGGGAGGGGGGGGGGAGACAGAGATTGGGGAAAGCCAACGATTATTGGAGGAGGGAATCTGAGCTTACCTTCTGCAAAACAGACAGGAGTGCAAAAGAGAGGGGAGATAGAGAAAGAAAATGTGAAGAAAACCTCCAAACACACACACGTTTATACACATATAAAAAGAGAATCCTCTTACAGATATGAGGGAATTACTGCCAACAACAACAGAGACCATAGTGTATTAACTCCATATCTGCTAGTAACTGGTATATGTACAGTCATCTCCTTATTCCAAAAAAGCAGCCTATCAAACATTTGAAAAAAGATTGTTTTCAAATATTTTGTGCTCATATTGTATCATTAGAAAAAATATCATTTCAACTGAATATGATCTTTCTTTCATAAAATTGCTTTGCCGCAGACAAAAAAAACTCACATCCCGAATAATACATACTCAAATACGGGAGCAATTCTACCGACTATGATGGTAAAAGCAACATTCAAAAATGTTGAAAAAGCTCATAAACGCTACAGCTATGAAAAGTATCACCATAGTACAGGAATAAAAAGAAGAAAAAGAAAACTCTTTCATACCCTACAACTGTATTGAACATTTTTTTAAATCTGGCAACACTGTTATACTGACTTTTCTCCTATATGACTAACCTGCTAGACTGGAGCCCAGTCTCTCTGTGTTGCTGCTTGTACAGTAGCTATTTCCAGTTTTACTTTAAAGGCTTCTGTGCTTCATTTTTAGAGCCTTGGTACAGGGTACCAGGGTCTGGCGAGGGGGCCGTTATTTTGACTTTACTTTGAACTTTCATTACTTTGAGTTCGATTCCAAATTTTCAATGTGTCTCCAATGATATCATCATCATTGGAAAAAGTGACAATTACCGTTATGAAAAGAGCTGACGGTGCCAAATTTAAATGAATATGTATCTCTAGCACCTATTTAACAGTTCAAATTCCTAGTACACTTATTACACTAGGTGAAATGAAGTCTGATCAAAGTGTAACAACTGAAATAAATTGTCCTTTTAAAGTGAGTGCAAGGATATTACTGTACGACCTTGGTTGAGAAAATTTTTTACCACATTTACCACTGTATCTTTTATCTTTCATAAAGTTTGAATTAAGTGTGATGACAATAACGGTGTTCAAGAGCAGAGCTCTTTATCTGCATGTTGTGGACTGTAGCTCTAAGTAAATGTTACCTCTAATAAGTGGCCGGTCAGGGGTCTCCACAGGATCTCTATACGATCCATGTTGACGAGGCCGGTCTCCAGCAGCTTGGCCACCGCAAACAGAGACGGCTCCTGAAACCAAGTCAAGAAAATAGAAACTTTAGATGCATAGTGGATACCTTGTACCCTGACCTTGTTGATCAAATGTGTTTGTATAGGCTCGGTGTAAGTCCAAGTGTACAAACATTAGCTAATGCTGCATAAGATGCTAGTCATGTACAGCGATGTAGTTGAAGGAACCAGTAGATTCCATTTATGAAAGTGAAATTCTTGATGTTGGCTTTAAAACTGCTGTACAAATAATGTCGTCTAGAAGAGATGATAAGCAACAGAACATCCGATTTCTTCAATTACTCGCATTTGATCCCAAGCCAAATTATGAAATTCAAAAAAACATAAACATGAATCGAGTCTTACCCGGTGATGACAATACAGAAAGCATACCTTGTTGTTTCCATAAGCCATTTCCATGGCTTCCAGGGAGAGAGAACACAGAGCGTTGATCAGGTGATGAAGGGAAACATCATCCAGGTACCTAGATCACACAATAATACACACAAATGAGAGCTGCATACTGTGCATAAGTAGTTTCAAATACTAAGAGTGTAGACTTTTAAAGGGAAATTAATCTAAGAACTTTATAAGAGCTACATTTCTTAAAAGGAAATCTACTGGGGCATCCGAGAGCATAGTGATCAGTAACTGGAGTTTGTATACTGAGAGTGTTCACAGATGAAAGAATGGTCCTTACTGGGAGCTCTCGAATAGTCTGGACAGGATGTTGGAGATGACGGGTAAGTCTGTCATCACAGCTGTGGTCAGCACCTGTTTGGGTTTAAGACAAAACCACATCCAGTTAGCTCATCTGAGGCGAGATACATACAGTAAAACGCGTGCTCGACAAATAGTTTCTCAAAAACTCACCGTGCTGGGTCCCTCCACAGCTCGACCAGGCTTCAGGGCACCGCCCACCCCCGGCTTCAGCCCCAGGATCCACACTAAGTGCTGGGAGAGAAAAGAGAGAAGCTGAAGGGTGGTTCAAAAGGAGACTACATCATCTAACAAGCTTATGAAATGTACCCTGACATACTGGTAGATAATGCAAATTATTCACCCAAAGTATAAAGGTATAAATGTCATTTTGCCTTATTGGAAGAGGAACATGTACATACTGCACATCAACATTTGTGTGAGTAAGAATACAGACTGCCCATTATGTTCTGCCTTATCAGATAAATGAGCGTGTATACATTTTTGTGTACATGTGTACTACCATGTGGTAGTTATACCTGCAGCGTAGCGAGCACCAGCTGCCAGGAAGTGCCCAGCACGGCCCCGTGGCAGTGGGCTAGGTTCAACAGAGTTCGCATACACTGGATGTTCTTGGCAGTCAGCTGACAGAGAGAGAGACAGATATACTTTAGTACATTTTTACTGCACATCATCAGGCATTTCAGAGCAAATCACAAATGCAGAAAAAAGCTCAAATTTTCACCATACTGATATTGTAAGTCATTAGTATTAAATACAGTCCATTACATTCCTCTATCACCTGTAAAATTATGCATTAAAAATGTGGGGGAATACATAGTGTAAGAGCTAAGAGCAAATCTTCAAGAGAAAAAAATTCCAGGTTAGGGTCTAGGTCACTGCCCATGTACTTATAAATGATATTGCCCCCAAAGGAAATTAAATGCACAAGCTTGTTTGACCCGTCACTATTTATTTATTTATTCACTATTTATAACAGTAACCTGAACGGTCCCTTGAGAGAGAATGTACCTGTTATTATGTGAGCGTTATTATAAAGTGGGGTTGTGCAGATTATGGATATTAATTACACGGGTGACAGTCAACAAATTGGTTTGCATTTTATGTTACCTGTGTGTCTATGTGTTGTAACTGCTCAGAGAAACTTCAGCAATGTCAGGAAAGACAGACTTTGTTTTTTCTTTAGGGTTCAAAGTAATGTTAGGTTCTTTTTGAAGCTGCGGTCTCCTTTTTGAAAATTACTGTTGTCAATTTGTCTTGATTGCAGCAAGCTTGTAAGATTTTATTTTTGGAAAAATGCTAAATTAATCAAATTATTAAATGTCAAGCGTAACCACAGCCTCTTCATAATTGTGTGTGTGTGTGTGTGTGTGTGTATGTGTCCTTACCACCACAGTGCCCTGGGGCTGGGCAGTGAGTGGCTGCCCCACAGCCACCACCTGCTGATGAGATTCACTCGAGGGACTGATAATCTGCACGCTCTGGCCCTGGATCGAGTAGGCTGTAGAGAGAACACACACATGTGCAAACACACACCCACATATATGCAGGATTTAGTCTTTTGATGACAGTCAGTAATACACACAAATAGGTTTTATAACAAGCTTACGACATGCAAGAAAAGCTTTCTTAATTAACTCCGAGGCAAACATCCATCGCGAGTTGAGACCCAATTTGCTGGCTTTATCTCTACAAGCCAATATGCAAATAGTGAATGTCTGAGAGGTTGGTTTGAGAGCAGCTGTGTGTGTGTATGTCTACGTTCCCCAGACACAGTCTCCTTGGTGTTCCTAATTAGAAGCCACAGTGAAAAGTTATGGATTAATGCAATAAGAGTATGACGTTAGGGACAGGCAGAGTGCCAACAGTTTACATGTTAAGCTCACTTTAGCAACGTGCGCGTCTAACCATAAGGGAGATGAGAAGCGCTCATTAATTTAACATAAATACACATGACCAGAGGCGTTCCTTGGGGTTGTGGAGGAGGAGACGTTCGGCTGCGTGCGGTACAGTTATATCAGCACACCTGAGGGTCTGCATGCACTGTGTTTTCTATGCCATCTTAAGTTCAATTAGTTGCCTTTAATTAAGTACTTCATGTCCTTGTGCTGCACAGCAGGTCGGTTTCTGTCTCATTGAATGTACTAAGCGCTGTCCTGCCGACGAGATTATCGATTGTTGCAACTGTTCTGATAACCGTTGCATCTCTCTAACCTTCTTTTTGTTTCTTCCACAAGCACATGAGTGTCCGAGCTGTGGGCCCCTCTCTCTCTTCTCTCCCTCTCTCTCCCTATTTTCTCCTCCTGTCCTCTCTTGTCTCTCAGGCATCTCCTTCTGGACCGGCATCCGTCCTGGAAGCGTTCTGCTTCCCTGGCTGCTGGTGCCATTTCCAAAGGTTGTGGATCTGGTTCTCCATCCTGCAGGAGTTCTGCCTCACCTCATGTCTCTCTCTCTCTCTCTCTCTGAATGATGCCTTTATCCTTCTCTCTCTCTCTCTCCTCTGTGAATAATGTCTTTTTCTTGTCTCTTCTCCCGTGTATGTGAACGCTGTGATGTGAGTCTCCCCTGTGTGCTTGTGTAGTCTGTCCTTCTGCCAGGTCTCCATGGTGATGGAGGTCACGTGGCTCAGGTCCTATTCTGTTCTGGTGGAACCTGGAAGCTGTTCGGCGTCCTCTTTATGACATTCTTCATATTATAAATCCATTATAATTTTGTTATCCTGTTCAATACTGTATTCTGTAATTTGCATTCTGTTCTGTACACACAACATCTGTTGCATGTCTGTCCTTGGAGAGGGATCCCTCCATAGTTGCTCTTCCTGAAGTTTCTTCTGTTTTTTTCCGAGTTAAAGGGTTTTTTTTCGGGAGTTATTCCATATTTGAACCAAGGGTCTAAGGACGAGGGATGTCGCATTGCTGTACAGACAGTAAAAGCCCCCTGAGGCAAATATGTGATTGTGATATTGGGTTATACAAATAAAACTGACTTGACTTAAGTGTCGCCATCAGCTGCAGAGCCCTACCTTTGCTGGAGAGGTTGGCAGCATTGCAGCTGAGAACAGTCAGGGCATAGTGGGGCGGCAGAGAGGCCTTGCAGATGGCTGTGATGAAGGCGTCACGTGGCGTCACCAGACTTAGACGACCACACAATGAGGCCATGGTCAACTCTGCCTTCAGGATGTTCTCTGTGGCTGTCTCATCAGTGCTGAAATCACACAGGAAAGCAAAAAAGTGTGATGGTCTATTATCCAGTACATCTAACAGTATCCTTTTGCAGTTTTTGGGGTTTTGGGCTGTTTGTTGGAAAAAAAACAAGCTACTTGAAGACGTCACATTGGACTTTTGGAAATTGTAACAGACGTTTTTTACTATTTTTACATTTTACAAATGTAAGAAATCGAGAAAATAATCTGTCGGTTAATCGATAATGAAAATAATCCTTAGTTGCAGTCCTAGTCATGTCAGCATATACTGTGTTACTGATTACTTTGAGACATCTACACCAATGCTGTCAGATTCCTCTAGTTTTCATTTGTTATTAGAGAAAGATTGTCATCATCTTATAGACCATGTCATCAAACACACTAAGAGGAAATTAACTTAAAACATTTTAAATGTTTTCAACAGTGAAATGAAAGACAGAGATGACATCTTTTGACATCAATTGCCTGCTTGGATTCCAAATCATGTGTGCATCTAACATGACTGCTGATTATAGGACAGATTTTCTCGAAATATCAGACAGGCTATTTACCTGGCGTCAAGCAGCAGAGACAGGGCGGCCAGCAGACCACACCAGCAGGCGCTCACCATTTCCTCCCACACCAGATGGGCTCCTGAGACAGAGACGAAAAGCGTTAATGAGTTTATTCAAGATTTCTTCCACCTCGTTTTAGACAGCATCGCTTGGGCGGAGAAACAAAACGTGCCTCTATTTTGGATATGTTATTTGAAAAGGTAAACACAACAGACACGATAGCAGCTACCAGGAGTCATAAACCAAACACAGTATGTACAGTTCCCTCTTAAAGATTTACACATTTTAAATATGCCTCTGAACATTTGACTCTACTATCAGAACCTGTTTATCTTCCACCTTCACACACTCTTCCACCTACACCCCCCCGTTCATTCTCACCAGGTTGTGGCTGCCACTCCTGGTCAGGGTGAGCCTCCCTGAACTCAGCAGCCGCCTCTTCCTCCGTGGAAAGTTCTCTCTCAATCATGGTGGTAATGCCTCTGACCAGGTCCAACAGGGCGCTGAAGGCCACCGACATGGCGTAGCCCTCCGGGATGGACGGGGGCTCTACTTTGTCCAGCATTTCTAAGCTGGAGGATCAAATACGGGGACAGAGCAAAATATGTTGAATTGAATATGCGGATGTTCGTCGAGTGTTTCTGTATATATTGCAGGTGTTTTGTCACTGTCACTCTCATCTTGACACCCGAACGCTGTCTTCCTCTACACCAATAACTGGTTATCCGGACTACATCACCAATACCATATAATTTATTTCAATTCTGCCAAGGTGTAAAAATCTTTCTTTTACCTTTCTCTGTTGTCTAACTCTTCCTGCCTTGATTTAATGAGTGAAGTCATTACAAGACCACAGCTTTTACCAGGATTCTATTGATTTTATAGAAAAAAAGCAGCTGTTGTTATGATCTACACTTCATGTTTGCCCAACTCTCCTTCATACTGGGGCAAGTCTGCCCCATGCATCCTCCAGAACTACCAGCAAGAATCCTAATTACAGCAAATAGATTCCATTACTGTCAGAGAGGGCAATTTAGACAACACCTCTCTTTGTTACAGGAAGGCCTCTGGCTAATGTAATTCCCTGTATTTTAAACCTTGGTTTCCTGTGGAATACCAAAGACTAATGACAACAGCATTTTCACTCCTCAAGGAGGGTTAAGCCTTTGATCTAGGCTTTATTACCATCCCCTGTGGTTTAAAGCAAAATTGTTTATCACTACTTGCAGGATACAGCTAACTGAATAGTGATTCTACAAGCTTATATCTATGCAGTATAGAGTTCCCACAACTTCACGTGTTCACCTGTTCTTTCTGTGAACATATGTGTTACAGAGATGAAATATTTGTATACACATGAAAGAAACCAGTACTTACTACGTAGCCTTGGCGCTGCCTTGGACACTAACAGTCATAAGAGGGATCCAGGTGCCACGGTATTCAAACGCAGCCTGCATGGTCAGGTTGCCGCTGACCCCTCCTGTCCCTGGGCCGCCCTGTGCTACACCCTGGGCTACTGAGCCTGAACCGCCTAGACAGGAAGTCAAGAGAGAAGTGAGGTGGGGGCAGAGTGGATTGAATGAGTCAGAAAGAGGAAGTGCAATAATCACAAATAATCACAAAGTTTAAAAAAATATGTAAAGAAAACACATGTTTGCAACCAACTACTTGTATCTGTGCATCAAGTGTGTGATTTCAAGTCATCTTAACAAATTTCTGATCTTCATCTTAATTTCGGTTGCATCTTCAGAACTTTGTATTAAACAAAACAAATCAGTGGCTCTCCCATGGCTTCAGGAATCCTGAATGTTTGGGACTTTGTAATGTCTTAAAGTCATCACTGTATTACATTCTCTTACAGCTCAAATATGAAGATATGATAAGTCTTGAGATCAGTGAACTGACCAGCTGGTGCGCTGATGGCAGCAGTGTTGCCCGCGTTGGGGACGATGAATAGGGACTGGATGAAGGAGCCCAGGGCGTTGACAATGTCTCTGAATACCTTAGTGGAGTGCTGCTTCATGTCATATGACTGGCAGAACGAACTGAAAAAGGAAAAGAACACATCGTTTTTTTCATATGAGGTCAGAAACTAAGTCCTGACAGAGTATATTTAAAAAAAACTCTGCTTGGTTCAGACTAAATACTTGTACATGTTTGTTAATATTCTAATATCATCCTCTTCTGGGATCATGAATATCTGTACCAAATTTCATGTTCATTTTTCCAATAACTGCTGCGATATTTAACTAACTGGACCAAAGTTGTGGGCTGAGAGATTAGAACAGATTGAGCGAATGACTGATCAACCTTGAGCTGTGCTGCCTGCAGGGCTGAAAATCATTAACACCATTCAGACCATTTTACAGTGTTAACAGCAGACAAAGTGCAAGTGTTAATTAAGTGTTAAGTGTTTGTTTATGTTGACTGTTGTTTTATTAGTATGTTTTGTTGGGGGTTTTTTTTGTACAACCTCTGTTGTTGTATCTGTATTGTAGAGGTACTGTACATACATCACTAATTACAGATACATTTTTTTTAAAATTCAAAGCTGCTGTAGAACATGAGTTAATACTTGAGATAAAAAAACAAACAAGAAATAAGAAAAACTGTGTGATTAGACTAATAAGATTAAAATGTTGAGGCTCGTTAACTAAAATTGTGTGTTGGTTTATAGATCTTAAATGACAAGGACTGTGGGTTCGGGCCTGTTAGGTATTGTATTAAGACAGAACATATCTTTACCGTAGTAAATGTGGCTGCACACATAGCCTATGGACTGATTCCACAGCCACTGCTCTCAGCCATTGTGGCTTCTCCCCATCCAGAAACTTCACCAGCAGAGACAAGAAGATCTCACACTCGGTCACCTGCGAAACAAACACACACATATATCGGACAGGGGACAGAAGGACAGAAGTTTGGCTTGCTAAACAGAGTCCCTTCAAGTTTTAATGAAGCTTTTCTGTGGCTCAACAAGCTTTTTGACAGAGAAGTGTAAAAAAAAAGACAAATTTCCATCTCACAGATTGAGAGAATATCACTAAATAAAAACAGCTGCAATGCGAGATTACTCATATGCGACTAAGCTCATTAAAGTGCTTCGAGCAGAACTAAGACAAAACTACTACTACACTAATCCAATGCTAATCAGACCAGATCAATCAAGTGCATCAGCTTTGTGCTTGAGAAAATCCCTAACTTGTAAAGCATCCATCAGGCAACAGTTTTGGCCAGCCGACCATCGCTGCAGATTGGCCCCCTACCAGTAAGCTGTAGAAATGCTTGATGAGGACTGAGACCACGCGCAGCAGCCTCATGCAGATGGGAAAGTAAGGTTTCTCCACAGGTGCTGGCGAGGCGGCGCTGCTGCTGCCCTGCCGGAACTTAATGTTGGGGGAGAAAAGCTTGATGACGAGGGGACACACCCGTTCCTTCAGCAGGAAACTGAACTCCTGGTGCTGGATAGGAAACAAGAGAGCGAGTGGGGCGGTGGAGATCAGATAAACTGTAGTAATACAAAGACACATTACTGTTAAAGAATATAGTTGAGTGTAGAGTTGTATCGTGTCTGATGTTAAGATAATATAAAAGGTATAGCAGCTGGACAAAAATAACAGAAACACCTGACAAAACACAAAGTAAGCCAATAGTTAAGCGTTAGGTATGCCTTTCTGAGGTCACATTTTGTGTCTTTCTGCTCCTGATCGTTCTCTCTAGTCGTATGTACCTGTAGGAACACCCCAGGAAAATCATTTAGGACAGACTCCAGCAGCTCCAGGCCAAACGTCCGTGTCATCTCTGTCATGCCCACCAGCCAGTAGGGGGCATCAGCATTCACTAGCTGGCACAGATCCTGCAGGGGGAGGGGGGGACACAAAACAGCATTCACAACAACCGAGTGTAATGTTCCACAAACATAACAGTTGCAGAAACCGAGCCGTCACTGACCTCTGCTGGGTGGACAAGTATCATCAGGGAAAAGTGCAACGTGGCTGAAGAATAAAAGGGGACTCTAACTCACTTCTTCTGACAAAGTTTACTTAATTGCTGAGATTAAAACAATTACTATCTTATTTTCAACATCAAAAGTCAGTGTTGTGAGATCAGTAATATGATTAATTCACAGCTGTAGGGACTATTCTGATTTCTTGTCTCTGGTCTGACAGACTGAAACTCTTCGGTGTGAAGTCTTACCCTATCCACCGATGATGACATGAGCTCATGAGGAATGTCTAAAAAGCTACTTGGTCTAAAGGGTTTTACCCAGAGCAGATGGGAAGAGGGCATAAAGCTGTGAGGAGGGCTGCTGACCCCTGGTGGACGTACCTGGAACAGCATGTAGGCATCTTTTGCACTGGGCCTCAGAGTACTAACTGATCGTCGATTGGTATTTCCCTGGACAGGAGGAGGCTGCTCCACAATGCCTGGGGGTCAAATACAAAAAAAAGCACTTTTACATTTTAGTAAGTCTTAATCATAAGGATAAGTTTAGAGTAGGGATGTGAATTATACATAATAGAATGATTGATAATTTACTGGTGTTCATTTCCTAACTGCACTCTATTCAAGCTCTTGTCTCCGGCAATTAAGTTGATGAGGAAAATGTTAGAACTGATAGCAATGATAACTGAAACAAAGGAAATATAACCCAGGTTGTGAACATGTGTTATTTTTCTTACAGAGAAAGGGAAAACAACTATTGGCAGTCTAACTGGCAACAATGTGTTGTTTACTTACTGAAGACAAAGTTGGTATGTAGTTCTACTATTATGTAGAATAGTATAGTAGTAGTATAATCAAAAGCTTTTGACCACTAGCAGAATTTTTTTATGAGTGGATCTCTGTTTTGCACATGTGCACAAAGGTGATGCAATACATGGTTCTGTCTAGATGGTAGCCCTAGATTAGCGAATCATTATAACCCAACCATGATCTTTCTTTAACTCTAACCAAGAGCCTAAATCTAACCAGCCCTTAACCACAGCATTGTCATGTCATAAAACTAAATTATTTTGCACAATCAAGACAAACAACACTCACAATGAAAGAACAACGCAGACAAATCTCGTGAGAGTTTCCCCAAATCTAGGGTTACTATCTAGCCACAACCACAATACACGTTCCAGCAAATGGTTTCACAGTGTTTCACTGATCTACAGGTGGCGGTAATTTGCCCAGAAATACAGCAATCTGCCGACAAAGGCAGGGAGGAGGAAGACTGCAAGCTAGTAAACATGGATACAAACACTGCAGGTTTCAAAATTTTATGAATGGAAATGCATTCAACACATTTGTTAGAACTCAAGGATGCACACAGTGTGTTTTGGGGAATAATACTAAATGTAAATATAACTTTATTTACAAGAAAATTCAACAGGGCACCTTTAAGTAATTGAAAGTAATGTCACATTTCCATGTATGCTGTTGGACTCTAAATAGTAAGATATTTACTTTTTCTGAATTTTTGTGCCAAACTATAGTCATATTTTTTCTTCTTTCATAAACTTCAATTTTAGATGTTGAGTTTTTTTCCCTTTTTGGTGAGAAAAGATGTCTTCATAAGCTTTTTTTGTTTTGTTATCTCACCAGCACAATCCTTTTTTTACTCTTTTAATGCATTATGGTTTTTTTGTGTGTTGTTAGTTGTGCAAATAAAATACAATTTCTCATGGCTCCTCTAGTTTTGAGCTTAACTTCCCATGAATCTTATACATAACCTGTACACTATTCTATAGTCTACAGTCTGTGCTGACACCTCCTTATCAGTGCACAATGCCCCCTTAAATGAGGACTGATGCTGTTACATTTGCTGTAAATCTTCCACAAATGCATAGTTCACATTTCTACATTTCTGTTTCTATTCCATATGTCTCACAAATCTTCCACCACTATATTGACATCCCATTCCCCTCAAATAGCGGTAACACCATCTGACCTTTGAAACGCTCATCCTCAGCCACCATCCTCTCAAAAACCACAGTGACAACCTGTCTGACGGTGGCGGCCGCTGTGTTGTTGGTGATGTTGTCCTTGGTGAAGTGAAGACGGAAACACAGCACAATGGCCTGGACAGGGACAACATATAAAAGTATTATGCTGCATCTCCAAATATGTGTTAACTCAGCCTAAATGAATGAATTACTACTGCTTCATCTTCATGAGGGGTAAAATAAAATCATATTCTGTCTTCTCAGCCATTAAAGGTTACAAGGATTGATCTGCTAACTACATAAATGGGAGACTTGAGTTTTAATTTTCAAATTATCATTGTCATTTAACAAAAATTGTATGTTCTTAGTGGGTCTGATAGTCCATATAATTTGGCACTGTGTTATAATGCTGCACACACAGAAGCAAGGTTACCACAAATCTGAATTGCTAGGTATAATAAAGCTTTATATCCACAGTTTAATAATAAACAGAAGATGACTCACTGAGAAAGAGAAGTGAGATACCTGCAAGGCGTTCAGTCCACGTATACAGTATGTATTTATGTATGTATAGATAAAAAGGAGTAAGAAATACAGTTAATAAATAAGCAGTTTGTGCGAAGGAGTGTGTTGGCTTTATACCTTGGAAAGTACTTCATCGTGTACAACTGTGTTGGTGGTTAGCAGGACCAGGACTGTCTGTAAAAGCTTCAGCTCCTCCAAACCGTTCTCCATCAGCTGCCACAACATGTTGATGATGTTCCCCGCCGCAGCCTGTACACACAAAGACTTTCAATTGTTTACATCGATATTTATCAAATCTTTTCATCCACCAGTGCGCACATGTCACGTACACATGCATTTGCAGTTTGAGTCAGGTGGCGGTATCAAGAGTTGCTAGCTTGTGACAAAAAGCAAACATAACGCAAGTGAGAGCACAGCCTGAGGTCACACAGCCTTAAATCACAAACATGAACAAAAACACACACTTGGGACCAGCTGCTGCTTCTCGCTTAGGGGTCACAACATCACAGAGTTCAATAAAACCAAATCTAGCTGCCAGTTAATATTATGTCACTTGATGCAGATCATAAGTGACAGTGTATGTCCTTTCTTGGGTCAAGATGTCCAAAATACACTGACTAGTCACGGAACCCCTCTAAGCTGCTCTACAGCGTACTAACAGGCTGGAGTCTTTACTTCAGAAAATAAAAAAAAAAAACAAGGAACACATTAATTTCTAATTCATAATGAGTTTTTGCAACTTATGATTCTAATCCACATTAGGGCTGCAAATAATTATTATTCTAATTAATGATGAATTTGTTAATTATTTTTCAGAATGATAAATTAATCATTTAGCCTATCAAGTCTTACAAAAAATGCTAATTCCAATTTCAGAGAGTCTCAGGTCTTCAAATTGCTTGTCAGACCAATTGTTAAAACCCCCCAAATAGTAAATTGACTTATTATTCTTAAACAAACAAGCAAACAAAAAAAATCTGAAAATCCTCACATGTGAATGTTTTTGTTTGATTAATAATGTGAGCAACATCTCGCCACCACCACATCCCCACACTCTGTCCACATGACAAAGTATCCGACATGGTTCTCTCCAGCGACACCATGGGAATCAATATTGAGGTAGGTCAGGTATTGTCTAGCTGTTAAACCCTGCAGTTCAAGGTTGCTGATGAAGTGGAGTGCTGCTGAAAAAATAAAAGAAAAGCTACAATGCTAAATGGATCAGAGTATGTGTGGGTTGTAGAATATTTGAAGTTTGTGTCCTAGATATTCTAGATGTTTCTGCGGGTGCAACAGTGTGATAACAATCACTCAAAGTACAAGGATAAAGAGGGTAGTAAAAAGAAAAAGAAAACGCAACCTTAAAGGCCAAAAGAAACTCCTGAAACAAGACTGACAAGACTAGCTGGGGAAATCTGCATCACACACTCATTTTGAGGCATGTTTGAACAAGGTAATGGTAATAGGATTGCAGCTATACTTGGCATCTTAAAAGGTACAACAGCATGAGCTAATGTGGATTAGTGCTGAAACTGTTACTTGATTAACCGATTAGTCGACTAACAAAAAATAAATCAACAATTTAGTTAATCGATTAAATCATTTAAAGTCATTTATCATGCAAAAATGCCAAAATTTCACTGGTTCCAGCTTCTCAAATGTGATCGTTTGCAGCTTTTCCCTTTTCAAAAAAGGTTATTGTAAAAAGAATATTGCAAGGTTTTGGACTGTTGGTCAGACAAAATAAGCTATCTGAAGAAGTCACATTGGGCTCTGGGAAATTGGGACCGTTTATTAATCACAAAACACACCTGACCAATTAAAAAAAAAAAAAAACTCAGCAGCTCTTACTGAAAAGAGAAAAAAGGGAAACAATGAGTTGATAAAAATGACACCAAGTGGCCTAATGTGTCTTTTGAGGATTTACTCTGGGAGTGTAAAGCATGACAAAAGCCATATGTTAGCCTAATTAAATAAACTCTTGACATCAAAATGTGGAAGGCACGGTATAGCTCCACACATTTTTAATAACAGTCTTTAACGGTGTATTAACAAGGCAGTTGTGTGGCAGCTCCAGGGTGCCAACTTTGAAACAGCTCTAATCTCAGGTCTGACTCCAACTGGATTATTAAAAGGGCTTAAAACCCATTGCATGAGCTTATATTAAACCACATTTGCATCTAAGAAATTACTAGTCACCCGTTTTCAAAGATGGATGTCTATTCCACCTTCTTCAGGGCTCTTTAACTGCTATATAGCAGAAATCCCAAAGATAATTGCTCTAGGCCAATGGTTACCAACCTCAAACACAAACTCTATAGATCGCCATCTGAAGATCTGAAAGGCGTCACGCAAGAATTAAAGGATGGACAACCCCAGGACATAAGGAGTGGAGGAGGAAGGGAAGATTAGTGTCTGTCAGATGTAGCCACCGGTGATGGGAATTAATTTAGATTAACAATTATCATATTGACATTGCCTGATTGGGTATTGATGAGTTGCGTTGATTCCTGCATTGATCTGAATGAATTACCCTTATAATCTATCAAGAAAGAGATGCCTAAGGTGGTGGGTGAATTAAAATTTGCAAGCATGTGAACGCTGAATGAAGGAACATTGGGGTCAATATCAACATGCATTTGTTCCCCAACAAAATGACGGGGGAATTGGCAAGCAAGAATGAACAGTAGCCATATATTGTGATGACCCATATCATCTAAATAAAACTAACAGCTCAGGGGATTGCACTGGATTGTAGATTTCTTAATGAAAACATGGGAAGACCATTCTCCTTAAGGACATGTGTATCGATTTTACACTCTTGGCAATGGTAATCACTTTGTGTCATTCAGTGAAGCACAATGACACAAGGTGATGAATCCAGATTAGAGCAATGGCCTCTTATTGGGAAATGTTGATGAAAGGAGGAAATTAATCCTGAGGGATTTTGTGGACAACGTGGTGCGTAGTGTTTCTACTGTTTTATACTTGGTGTTTATGTCGCTTTATACATTTATGCTGTGATTCAGAATTAACACAAAGAAGTCTTTGGTGTTTCATATTTCCAATTTGACTACTCCATTTTATTAATTAGTATTTTTTCACTGTAGTCTTAATTCATTAGGCTTAGAATATGTTAATTGGGCGGGTGGAGTAGTCCATTTTATTTGCCGTTTTAGAGAAATTTATGCTTGGTTCCAATTTTATATAATATAATCAAGTCTTTATACTCTGACCCCTCTGTCTATGAGTCAATACAAATGGCCTACTGTCTGAGAGGTTTTTAGTACACAGAGGCTGCAGGCAGGTATGCCCCTTATTCCCATTGCTGTTCACACTAGACATTGAACTTTCAGCTGAGTCTATTAGGAATAAATGTGACATTTCAGGAATCAAACTAGGGGAGGAAAATTGCATTTCTTTATATGCGGATGATGTTCTTTTGTAATTACAAAACCTGAAAATTTCAGTTCAAATAGTCTTAAATACAAATCGCCAAATTCAGGGATTTCTCTGGTTATAAAATTAATTTAGATAAATCTTTAGCACTTCCCTTAAACATTCTTACAGATTTACCACTGCAATCTCCTTTTCAAAGGATTCATATATCTAGTTATTTTCATAACCCCAGATTTGAACAATTTATTTCAGGCAAACTATTCTCCACAAACAAAAAAAAATGAAAGAGTAGAATTAATGTCATAAAGATGAATATACTTCCATGTCTAAACTATTTGTTCCAGGGTCTTCCATGCTATTGAACATGGATTTTTCAAATCGTAATATTTAGTAATATTATAGTAATTGTAATATTTCACGTTATATCTGGGTTAATAAAAATCAACGAGTAAAATTTTCCAAGCTCATCAAGCCAGGGGAGTTAAAAGGGGCATCACTGCCTGATTTACATGTTATTACTAGTCAGCTCAAATCAAAAATATAATTAGCTGGTTCCTAAACAGACATGATTCCCTATTGATTAGTTTGGAGTCTTTTACAGCAGCCCTGGACTACTGACATCCCTTCCAATCATCTACAATACTGAGCATCTAAAGTCCTCAATTAATAATCCAATTATATACAATACACTCTTGGTTTGGAGGGACGTTAGGAAATATCTGAACACCCCCAAACCATTTCTTTCTGGTCCCCTATTGCTCTTAATTCAGATTTTTTTAATATTTAGATCAGGAATATCCAATTAACTGGATGTCAAAAGGCGTATTGCATCTCTTCACTTTGTTTAGACAAGATTCTGTAAAATCCTTTGAACATATCGATTTTGGCATCCCAAACTGATATTTTTAAGTTTCTTCAATTACATATTTGATAGATTCTCAATATTCTTGATAAAATTATGCCTACAGCATACAGAAATTGAAAAATTACTAATCTCTGCTAAAACCCCCAAAGGCAAAATTTCAGATATATATGCCATATTAACAACATGCAAGCCAGTGTTCATATGGCTCTTTAAAGTCTGTGTCATTACTCTGGTAGAATAGTCTGACATGTGTGGCGGTGTTTTCCCCAAATGCTCTTCTATCAGTGTGCATGAGCAAAATTTCAATTTCACTCCAGTACGCCTCCAGAAAATGTTCTCCGGGTATAAATGTTCAGTACCTCAAACCTTTGTAACAAATGTAAGTCTCACAGAGGAACTTTAATTCATCTGTTTTGGTCCTGTGGTCTTATCCAAAATTACTGGAGAGACGTAAATTCTGTTATTCAAAGTGTTATTGGAAAACAGCTTTTAATCACTCCAACACTGTATTATCAATTCTACCACTGAAACTATTCATAATGCAGACTTAATATGTTTGTTAATTATTTTTTCATTTGTGGCAAAGAAATTTTATTCATTATTTTATTTATTTTTCTTTCTTTCAATTGTTGTGCTTGTGCAGTGCCGGTGGTGGGTTGGGTATCTCACCTCTGACCATGAGCCTGAATATACTGTATGTATTTGCTAACATGTAAGTTAGCTAGCTAGGCTAGCTCAGGGTCCTCACCTCAGATACCACCTCATGGGACATGAGTCTCTGAATGGCAGCAAGACACAGCTGGGTGATCTTGGGCTCTTTGGTGCCACAGCCCATCAGAAAAGGCTGCACGACCTCTGAGCTGTTCTCCTTCAGAGCTGCAGTGAAAGGACACATAAGGAAAATGTCACTGTATTTTTTCAATAACTGTACAGATGCTTAAAATGTAAATACCTTTTGGAAATCAAAGCACATTTCACTTTAACTGCTACATGTTCTACTTTCTTCACCAGCTAGTTGCTAACTTTGTGTGTGTGTGCTGTTTGGGGCTGGGCACGTTACATATAGTGGGTTTTTACACATTACATACACATATCTATATCAAATACTGGTACTGCAGAGGGACGGGCAGAGAACAAATACACTACAACAAATTTGTAAAAAGGTCAAAACTGCAGAATAAAATAACAGACAGAAAGCATCATGAAAACAGCTTTCTAGTGTCAAACTCTGCACATACATCATTCTGCACAGTGAAGTCCCATCCAACTGAAGGAACAATAAGCAAAAACACATTTTTGGTCCTGTAACCTTATCCAAAAATAGTGGAAAGACATAAATTCTGTTACTCAAGATGTTATTGGAAAACAGTTTAGGAAAACATATTTTGAGTGGAGGAGTTCTGACTTTTAGTCTGATGTCAAGTTACCTTGCTAAAATAATAATTTACTATCAACATTTGAGAAATATTTGTACTTTGTTTTATCATGTCATTTTAAATAGTCCTTCACAACAAAATGTAAAAAAAAGGAAAGAAAAACATATTTGTGCTGTCTGATCAGAACGCAGTGAGCCAGTGCTTTGCATCCAACAATAATTTTCATCTTCATTATGCAGGATTTAGCTCTTGAATGATTTACACCTGCACAACAGGTTTCACTGTCTAATCTTCTGATCTTTATGAAACAGAAAATCCATCCAGGAAACAAAGATCATTTTAACTCTGCAACAAAGATTACAGTTTACAGTAACAGAGGGGGCAGTTGGAGTTGGACAGTGGAACTCGGAAAATGTCTACTATGTGTCAACTCTGCAAATGTCACCAAAAAACAGCCAGACTCTTTATCGGGACAGCATAGAAACAATTTCCTATTGTTGAGAGATCAGCCTAGTGCTTTATAGTGAATGCGAATATAGAAGTGAATACTATTGTTTGCTCATACGTTGTATTTATAGGGGAGACATTGTGAAAACAGTGTAAATATAGCTGGGTTACAGTTTAAAACAGAAACTTTGCACCTGTAATACCAACTAAACTAAAAATGGACCAAAAAAGATAACTTGAATAAATATAATATTACATGGGAGAGTTAAAGTTACTACAAGGAACTTTTAACTGGTTATGAAACAGTCTCATGATGCCTCTGATACCTCTATATGACCTACATAAACAAACGAGACCGTCAGCAAGAGGATTGGCTATTTCTACATAGTTATTCTAAATGCCTGTCACCGGGTGGGATTCCCTGCGAAATCAGACAAAACAATTAACGTCACGCAGAGGGAAAAGCCTTTGTTTACATTACATGTAGCATTATAGTATGAGGAAGTACAAAGACACTAGGAACAGGGGGAGGACATTTCTCTTTGTTTGATATTGTTAATAGTAAAGTTAGACTTGTCAGTTTCCCAACTTATTTTTAAAAAGACGAAAGAAACAGTGAGAGAGAGTGTGAGTGAGCTGAGAGCATGAGCAAGAGAGAGAGAGAAGCGGTGGTCCAGCGAGCTAAAGAGTGAATGAAGAGAGGGAGCAGCATAGCGAGAACAAAGGAGTGTATCTGAAAAATAAATTGTTATTTTCTGATTGTATCACAGCGGTTATGTTCTAAAGCACAAATTAACACCCCCACACCTCCACACAACCCTGCTGGAAGGTGTTGCATTGCCAGATTTGGTGGTGAATGCAGCTTTACATGTAACCAAGGTGTATAAACGGTACTAAAATAAAGTTTACTTTTCTTCACCATTGTCATATTAAAATCATTAATCTTACATAGCCACAAATGGATACATTACCTCACTACTCGCTATACATTCTGCAAACAGCGGTGTTTAAAAAAGGAAAATGTATTAAAAATAAGTAGCGTCTTTCTTTCACTCGTTTCCAAAACAAATGCATGTGCTAGCCGAGATCTTTGCGACAAGAGACGGTGGTGCTCATGGGAAATGCAGTCTTCATTCCAAGAAAACACTACCACTTTTGTCCACAGGGGCAGCTAAAATCATCACAAAATGAAAGTTCCTTGTAGTAACTTCAATCATTTTTTCACCTCACCCTTCCCTGATAAACCATAGTCTCTCAGTTGCGGTTAACCCATCTCACTTTCTCACTCACCTGCTAGTATGTCCGTATTCCTGGCTGCGATGGTCTTAATCTTCACAATGCCAGACTCTGCAGCCTAGAAGAAAGAAAAGAGATGAGACATTTAGGTTGACATTAGTTGTGCGGCTTTTTAGTTGTAAGCCACTTTGTTGTAAGCCACTTTGCTACCAGTGGTAGACACAGCTTCTTGTAATGATGGCCACAGGGGAGAGATAGAAAATGCCTGGCTGCAGAGAGGCGGAGGGAGGGCTGATAAATCTGCTAAGAACGGGCTTCAACTTGAGAGGGATGTGCTAGTAGGAAGTGATTTCCCCAGTGAGGTGTATGGCAGGGGTGAGATGCAAGGAAATGTAAAGGAGGAAGGAGGAATGTCTGGAGAAAAAGGCGGGATGAGGAGATGACATGGATATGTCGCTAAATGCGAGTCAGTCCGTGTGAGAGCAACAGAGATACCGAGCATTTCCAGTCAAAACAGGTTGTTCTTATCTCTCTGCGGTGACCACAAACCAATGTAAGCCTGTCAAAACTTCCTCTTTTCTGTCTAGCCTCTGTTGCTTCTTTTCACCAGGACTGTAGCCTTCTGTATGTCTTCCCTTTTTCTGCTAATTCTCCTCATGCTCTCCCACATGTTCCTTCCATTAGCATAGATAAACACTATCTTTCATACTAAAATCTAAGCTGTATTTAAAAGATATTTTTACCACTGATGATATGACTGCTTCGGGAAAAGGTGGCACATAATCAATTGATTATTTTCTTCTGGAAAAACCTTGCTAATTGCAGCCTTTAATCACAACATCTGGCATATCACTAACATCAATAGTAGCAGCGAGATCCTCAGCTGAGCAAACAGCCAATGGGCCTACGTTACCTTGATGCATTTTTCATACATCCACTGCATGGTCTGACTACATCCCGGGCATGCATGTGTTACAAATGACTGGAGCCTCACTGATCTTTTCAAAAACAACATCATCCTATGATGTCTGCAGCCACAGAAATACAGTGAAAGCCCAACTTTTGAAAAATAAGGTTTTTTATCTAAGTGACCTCTAAGTGAACATTTCCAGTCCAACTCGATGAAAAACTTTATTCGATTCATGAAAAAAAACAAGCAAAGCAGTATACCACTCTACCACCACTCTGTGTTAACAGATTAAAGCATAATGTAATTGTGAGCAAGGCAGACTACTTTGGATTTGGAAACCACTGAGTCCATTAGAGCTGCAACAATTAGTCGATTAATGAATTAGTCGGTCGACAGAAAATTCTACATTTGTCTAGAATGTAGAAATGTAGAAAATCTACATTTATTCTGATTATCAAGTAATCGTTTAGTCATCTTTTAAGTAAAAATGCCAAACGTTTGCTGGTTGCAGCTTCTCAAAAGTGTGTCATACAAGCAAACTGAATATCTTAACTGGATTTTGGACTGTTGATCAGACAAAACAAGACATGTGAGGACATCACCTTGGGCTCTAAGAAATTGACATTTTATAGACATAACAATTAATTGAGAAAATAATCTGCAGATTAACCAATAATGAAAATAATTGTTAGTTGCAGTCCTTTACATCCGAGTGGCTGTAAAGAGCAATCTTTAGTGGCCTCAATGTGACTGTATCACTTTAACATGTCATTTGAACAGTTGAGCCACTGTTGAGGACCTGCTGGACCATTGGTTACCAAGCAACCCCTGGTTGGTGGGTTTGCCTGTTAGTATGAACTGGCCTATTACCAAATAGCGCCTTAAAGTTAATCTTCAAAAAATGCTAGTCTCCCTCTACTCCTTTGTTCCTCAAACAGAGCCAGAGGTCTTAACAGGGCAATAAGGAGAACACAGAGAGCTTTTTTAGCCCCCTATAACTACAACCCGACAGTGGCTACTATTGATATCACCAGAGGCTGAAACAATAATATACTGTAGCTATGTTGGATAACTGAAAATACAAAGAGCCAGAACTATATGGGTCTGGGATAGTGGTGATGTTTTTAAAGAATTTAACAACTGAAACAATATTTCAAGCTTTCTAATGAAAGCCTATGCAATGTTTTATCTGATAGCGTTATTTAGTTAAAGCTGGACATAACTGATGAGCTGTAATTTATTAGCTGCTAGTTTTCAGATAACTTCTCACCTGTGATGCTCCATCAACACCTAAAGAGCACAATGTAACCGCAACAGCATACTGTATTACAGCTGTCCGTCTAGTCAACTGAAATAATGAGTCACCCTGAAATTCTGCAGCCGGTGGCCCACGGGCAGTGAGAAAGGGGAGCATGTTTTCTCCAATATCCAAGCTATAAATAGTATTTGAAGTCCACTTCAAATAGTTCTGACAAGAGCCTTCTTTGTGCTTATCAAAAGGCCCAGCTTGGTCAGAGTGTTCATGCGTATTGAAGGAGTAGTGTAAGTATTTATTCATCACGATTATTGGCCCTCAAGATGCTAATCAGTGGCAATAGTGGCTGTTGTGATTTAACGGGATAAGATCCTCTTTGATTGGCTGAATCTGATGAGGGTGAGACACAAAGGGACATCTTGAAAAGTACTCTTGAATCGGTCTACCGCACAAGTCATCAAAAAGATGTTTTTTCACGCTATTGCAGAATCTGTGAGTCAATCAAATAAGGGGCCTACCAGTAAACTGATAAATGCCTCTAATCTGAGGTATTTATTGGTTTACAATTCCTTTGTGCGCCCTTGAGAGGAACCATGTGTTCCATCTTGAAAACAGTTATGATTAATACTTCCATCTGACAAATGTTAATGTACAAAACCTTCAATCTTCACAATGAAACTCTTCTCAGATTGGCCTAGTTACTGGTAGAGTCCTCGGTTGACTGAAAACAGTGAATTCATCATTTCCATGTCTGTCAACACATTTTTCCATCTACTTCCTCATAGAAAGTGCTGTTTCATCTTTCCGTTGTTAAGTGTGGAACTCGCTTCAATCTGAAAACTGCCAGCATTATGACGTCACCACCGTGTGGAAGGAAATACCGTTGGCCTGATGATGTCAGTATCCTGTGTAACAGAGAGTAGATATCCTAACCATTTTCCTACACTAACTATCCTCTCATTGGTTGTCTTACATTTATCAGTCTTTATGAAAAGTTAAATCAGGTTCCTGGAGTATTGTCCTTATTATAATCTGATCACGTACTAATCCCAATGCCTGCCTTTTTTCCTTATCCAGGTAACATATCCAGATACACGTTGCATTTCAATGCCAGGCATAAATAGGGTAATGAAGTATAGTAAGGGACGTATAGGCTAATATTCATTTAGGTATTTTCCACATGGATACTTTTGAATTCACCACAGTGTGGAGGAATGGGTACATTATATACACAACGCTGGACTAAGTTGATTTTAAAATATCCATAACGAGTAGGAGGGGACATTAAATAGGGCTCTGTTGCACAAACAATGTCAGAACCAGGCTGTAAGTGCTCAATACTTTCAATTCTTCTCCAGTGCCTTTTTTGTGGAAGATCCTCAAAGCGGAACTGACCCATGTCTGAGTGCCAGCTCATTCATTTGCAAAGCAAAATTAGAGCAGCTCATCACACATTGACTTCCTTAGAAACTCGCTGTGAGAGTCTCTAATTCAGCAGTTTTTTTTAACTGATTTAGCATATTTAGAAAACAGCACAACAGTGTCAGTCCACCGAATCCTCACTCCATGTTGCTCGTTGTTATTTTGTCTCTGTGTAGCCTACACAATCTGTCTAGCAAATGAGTTGTGCCAAGTGAGCCATACAGAGGTTGCCCATAACGCTTTCTTTAAATTCTTAACCCCAGACAAGGCGTCACACGAGTTGCACTAAGCGAGCCATACAGAGGTTGCCCATAATGCTTTCATTAAATTCTTATCCCATGTCAACGTGTCACACTTCACAGAGAGCTACATACAGTTAACGGCACCTGACTCATCATCAGAGTGAGCAGAGGGCCGGCTGCCTGATGTGTTTTTTTTCACCTAGGCAAAAAGCAATCAGAGCACAACAAACAGGAAAGCTCCGGTGGTTTCATTGACTGCTACTCAATGAAAGAGAGGTTCTGAGTGTGAAGCTATGATACAGAAAAATCAATGGGACTCTTCTTGGCTCTTCTTAACCCAGACAAACAACTGGCTGTGGTGCAATGTCACTGTGGGAGATGGATTGGGAAATGGAGGAGGAAATGGAATGAAGACTGGCTTGGAATGCTTTAGTATTAAGTTTCCATAAATCTACTAACAAACATGTATACACAGCTATATAAAACTGGTCAGTACTGGGAATGTGTGTATGACAAACATAAAGGCAACCATCCATTAGAAATTAAGGAGTTCAGTTAAATCACATTCTACAACTGTATGAAATGAGGAACACATTTGTGTGTTGCAACAGGCGTAGAAATCATTTCAATTCAAACAACAGCACCAGTACGGAGCTTGTTTGTTGCACAATAACATCCCAGCAGAAAGAACCATGACAGCTCAAATTGGAAAAGGTTTCTTCAATCAAAACACTATCAACCAGAGCGTGAATATCAGAGTGGCTCCCTGCACTCCTGTGATCCCTGAGGGAAAGATGCTGGTAAGGACCAGGAAACCCGGGTGATGATAAATCAATATTTGAAGGAGATGCTTCACGAGGCCCCCTAGGCAAAGGCCAGCAAGCAGTCTACTACAAGAAACTGGCTGTATGCCTTTCATGGTGCTATGTTGTGACTGCCACACAGCTCATTTTGAAGCATCAAGCACTCGAGTCAAGAGATCAAATGAATCTGCAGTGGCAGGAACACAAAGGAAGTGGAGGGACTTGCTGAGGTATTTCTCTGTCTCACTTTAAGGCTGCTTTTATCCAAAGTGAGACCTGAGGGAAAACAAACTAAGCCTGATATGCAGGTGAGCTGGCTGATAAATATTTCCACAACCACAAAAAAGCCCCACATACAGCACATTTCATCTAATGACCTGTGTGACCAGTGTTACATATGCAAGCAAACAGTGAGCTCGCTATACCTGGGAATTACAGGGAATTAAGGTAAGGAGGCTCTGACTGAGATGGTGTCAGTTGAATTACATAACTTTGGCAAACACCAGCTGCACTCTGTCTAAATGCATTTCATTTATAGGTAAACGTTGGAACAGCGTCTATATGTCCACACCGTCAGGAAATGCAGAGCGGTCGGACCAGAACAGATTACGAATGGAGGTTGTGTTTGTCCATATCATACGCTGCCAACCTCAGAACCATATGTTTATCTTTTAGCCCTTAAAATTGATGCTCAAAATAAAAATTTAGTACATTCCAGATATAAATGAACTCTGACCCCGGCCCTGCGGACTCCTGCAAGCAGAGCATGTAATAAAGAGGGCTGTGTTGTTTGGGGCAAAGTGGAGTCATAAAAGCCGGGTTGTCCTCTACGTGTGAATCTAACAATACACATTCACTGGTAAAAGGCCATGACATCACAGCTCCTTGTACTATTCTTTTCTCAAAATAAGCCATGATGTCACCGACACTGCAACACAAGTACACCAGTCAGGAGCTGCACACAGTAACTTATTCCAGGAAATACTAAAAAGAAAAAGAAAACACTTGTTATGAATTCACTCTCGGCTGTCAATACGGGCGAGCTTGTTGTGAAACCAATGTGCAATATGAGATCCTAAGAGACACCAATGTAGGCCAAACAGGCCTTTAATGACAAATGTCAAAAACAAAACATTTCCCTGAATACAGCTTACATGAACATCTACCACATAAATGAAATGCAACACTGCCCCGGGATTAAAAGCTAAAAATGGACCAAAGTCAAATAGTCACTAGTGGTATCTATCTAGCCATACATATTTTAGTTTAGGTTTTAGGTTGTGGAGGTTCTGATTTCTACTGCTGAACCCAATACAACAGGAAGTGAATGGCATTTCATCTGTGTTGATCAAAGCATTGAAAATATGCAAAACTCAACAGCAACATGTCTTCCTAGAGACAATGTTTTGTTTATTCAGGACAACGATTAGCATATTAATAATCAATAGACAGAAAATGAATGAGCAACTACTTTTATGACCAATTAGTAATTTAAGTCTCTAGCAACATGTGTTAGTTCCAGCCTGTCAAATGTGTGAAATTCCTACTTCTTAAGATGATAGTATGCTAAATATCTTTTGGGTTTGGACTGTTGGTCAGACACAACAAGCAATTTGAAAAAAAAAACACATTGGGTGTTGGGAAATGGTGATGGTGATAATAATTAATAATGAAAATAACTGTTGGTTGCGGCACGACTCGGGATGATCCACAGACCTTCTTGTGAACAACTGAAAAATTTGGGGGGTTTTTTGTGATTTGGATGAACTACAGTGCTGAGCAAACACGTGGCTTTATCTTACAGAAGTGCTCACTTTGCAATCAGGGGAATAAAACTGTGGGAAACTACGGCGTCCGATCCATAGTCAACCAAGTACAGACATTCAACTATGTAATATTTATTTAATGTAAAGGTTGGTTCCCCTATCTTGCAAAAAACATATTTTCTAACTTAACCTACCTCTAATAGTTAGTAGCCAATGAAAACACGGTTTAATTTGCTCAAATTCTGATATCTGCATGGCTAGAAGTTAACTAAAGCTAAAACATGATCTTGCTTTGTTTTATATCTTAAGTGAACCCACCCTTTAAATTACCAAGCCTCCATTTAACCAACATCAATTCAACACTACACTGCTAAGTGATGTGCACAGTGAATATATCTGGTTAAAAAAATGTATGCCAATACATACATGTGTAAACCTGTTATGCATAACATCTGCTGAGCTCATGTTGGGTTTACTCTGTCACTACGTGAACGCTTAAAATAAGCCATTTAACCAAATGACGTGGCACGGGCCACTATAAACACCTGTATATTCATTTATTTCAACGCCTAGTAGACAGGAAGGCCCAGCAGCTGACACAACTTTTAATATACCCGAACAGTATGAGAACAACTCAGTGTCCACATCCCACAGCAGAGCACAGGCCCGGTGGGTTGGTGGGGGGAAACAGGCTCATACACATATGTAAAAAAAAATCTACATTATTACGACTAAAAAACCAGAATCACATATGAGACAAGCTGCTGAACACCGAGGTGACTGCTCAGTGAAGCTAACTAGCCGGCTGACCTCTTTGACTGGGGGGAATTTCTTCTTGCACTCCATGGACAGAGACCGCAGGTCCGTCTGCATGTTCTCCAGCAATTTCTTCACCGCTTCGGGACTGCTGGTCGACATCTTTGACGGCGTCTTCGACAGAAATCTCAAGAAACTTCAAACGATAAGGAATGCGGGAGCGCAGTCGCCCCCCAACCACCCATCCACAGCGGGAATATATCCCGTCGCTACTTTATTTGCCTCCCTTGCAAAAGAAAATAAAAACGCCGCGGTCCATTGACACAGTATCCCACTTCTCTGCCGTGAGCAGCGATGACACCGTCATATGTTCCCCTTCTTCAAAACCCGGTGACATTAGCTTCGTGAAGTAGCATCGTTCCCCTGAATCTTCTGTTTCTTAAAGCTGCTCACTAATCGAAGATATTTGCCAATTTGAGCTGTATGCCATCAGCGGCCGTCAGCTCCGCTTTCCTTCCCACAATGCTTCGGTGGACAGTGACACGTCATTCGGACTTCCGTAAACACTGACCGATTCAGAGTCATGACTGCAGCGACCCCTGCTGGAGAAGCGTGATACTGACAGATGACGACAGGCCCAGAGCAGCACAGCATTTCTGCGCAGTTCAAGATATGTCCATCCCCCCTGAGAGATGCATCCAGGTTCCTTTTATGGACAATTGAATGGGCATAAAATATGGTTAACTAAAGAAAGAGCTGTTTCATTTTGAATTCTCCACCCATGAATACATCTGTTTGATCAAATGTTCTTGTCGTTTCTGTTTTTTATTTTTCATCTGTGCTTTTATTGTATTCACACGGGTGATGAATATTTTATAAGAGGAAAAACTGAGCAAATGATCCAACCATGTGGCAAGAAAAAGGTTTTAATTTTGTGTGCCACTGGTGTCAATAATGGGAAAAATTCACGTACATGAGGAGAAAAAAACAGACTCCAAAAATGAAATTGGACACTAAAATATTAAAAAGAAAAGAAGAGTGCTGAAAACTTTTTATTTTTTGTTGTTATGTTGTTTATTAAAATAAATGACATATTGTTTATATATACTGGCTATACTTTTCAGAATAATTGGTTTAAATCCCAGTATTACCTCAAAACTTAATAATAAAAAACATGTTCATAAACTTTACATTTTGGTTGCAGTATTTTATATTGAAAATTGGCTTTACCTGTTGTTGCACCAAGTCATTGATGCTCGATAGCTCAGAGCTTCACTCCACCCAGAAACAGCCTTTAAATTTTTGTAATATTACCTCACTAAAAGGTCAAATTGTTCATTCATACTGTACATTTCACTTCTTATCCACATTCATGAATTTTGTTGCACATGCTCATTCAATCACAACAATCAAAACAACCTGTTAAATTAAAGGTGTGAGGGCACCAGGAAGTAAATCCACAGAAGTACAGCCTACGGATTTTGACATAAAAAAAAGGAAAAAGTGTTGTGCATTTCACAGACATGAGGAAATGTCATGAAACTGAAATTGAAGTGACAGACACACCTTTTTAATTTTGTGTATAATTGGTATGAGGGACTTAACCTATTATTTCAAGAATAATATTCTCACAATCATGGAGACTTCTGTGAAATTGCATCACAAATCTATGACAGTAAGTGGAACCCTCAGTATATTAAAACGTTTTCATACATGGACCTACAGTATATATTTATACATATAATGTTGAAAAACGCATGCAGGCAAGAGGGGAACATCCAAACTCCACACAGAAAGGCCCCAGTTGGCCGGCAGGTTCGAAACCAGAACCTTCTTGCTGTGTGACATCAGTGCTAATCACCGCATACTACTTATTTGCACTCTACTTACAAAATATCAGAAATTAAAGGCGCACATCTCTATTAACCTTTTAATATACAGGGAATGTGTATTTTTCATTGAAAGTGTGATGTATGATGCACATTTAGATTTGAAGTTTGTCAGTGTATCCCCTAGAATATTAGATATTTGCTATATATTTAAATTCTTATGCATTATCAGCTATAAAGTTGTTCATCAATGACATTACAACTACTCAAAACACAATGTTCTGTACTATTAAACATATTGTATTCTACTGTGCTGTACATGCTATAAACTTAGTGGTATGATGCTTTTAATGCAAAATTATGTAATGCAGAACACTACATCATCTTACATACACAAAAACATTATCTTTGAATATTGTACATTTTTTAAATTTTAGGGAAAAATGACATGATAGCAACAGAAAATACACACTATTCTTTGAGGATATGACACTATTCTAGAGGTGTATTACTACAATTCATAATTTCTCTTCTCTGATGATCAAAATAGGCACAATCCTAAACATGTATTCTCACTTTGTCTTGATCATTGATGTAATGAATAATGAATTGTGTAGCCCACAAAATATGTAAACATATTTCAGGTTTCAAATGAAAGTATTTTTATTCAGTCATAAAAAATAATTTTAGCATATAAAAGTTATATGTGTAAAAGTGTTCCCAATCAGTAATCAGTGATCATTTATTAAGTCCAACATCTAAAGAAACACAGGCCTATGTTCATTATAATACAGCAGAAGCAAAGATGACGAGAGAGATGATCGTTTTGGAATGAAACCCTTCAGCCATTATAGCGTGCCCTGCGCGTACTATCTAAGTGGCACAACTGTCTCCTTTAGGCACTTTATGTTTTAACTTCATAAGATTCAATAAGATAAGGCAAAACTGGCACTAAATTAAAATCATGTCAACGATCAGAACACTGAAAAAAAGCATGTAAAATATTCATGCAACTCTGCAAAGATCAGTAAAGCAAAGGAAATTTAAAAAAAAAAAACATACACTGAATTAATGAACATAATAGCATACATCTGAATAAACAACATAAAAGCTTAATCGAGTTGAGTTGTGGTGAGTTCAGCTAATTGTAAATTTAAAATCCAATTATTTACATCATGCTCAAACATTTAATTTGTTATTAATATGCTTATAAAGATTTTTTTTTATTAATATTTTTCACATCCTGAGCTGATAATTCTCTACTATACAGTAAAAACAGAGCTGTCAACACAATTGAATTGATAGATTGAATACATAAAGTACTCTGTATACTGTACATTACAGAAGTGCATTACACTTAAACACACATTGGTTTTATTCAAGCAAGCTTTTATCATCTGTGCACTCCTCTTGCGCTCCATTCACAGCAGACAGCTGTTAGAATCAGTAAAATAATGTCAGGTCAGACTAACTGAACATTAGAGATGTCCATAACAGAAAAAAAAATGCTTCCTTAGAAAGCAGACACGATCAAATGTAAATTCTTAGCCACTGTGTAACAACAATGGCCACATTTTCCATATGTACATGTGACTCTGCCACTGGCAAAAGAGATGGTAACCAACTGTCCTAAAAAAGGATGTAAATCTTGAAGTAAGAATGGTTTTGCCATCATACTGGATGTTGAAGGCACTGTACAAAGGAAAAAAAAGCTCCAGCAACAGATCAGTAGTTACAGGTCAGGTGTCTCTTACAGTCTGTGCCTGTTTCGCCACCTTGTCTGGTGAGGTATTGCAAACGGAGTTGGGATGGGGCCAGACAGTGTCAAAGCTGAGGAGTGACCTTTGACTCCTACACGGCTCTGATTCCAACCCTCTGGTCTCTAGCAATGAGACTCCTTTTCATCAACGGGGAAGTAGCCGTCCTTTGTTGGAGGTGCTTTCTGCTGAAGGCTGTCGCCGTCTGCGGCGAAGATGGCCAGCAGCTTCTCCTGCTCTTGTTTTGTCTTCGGTAACTCAGTGGAAGGCGTGGTCAGGAGAACAAGGCGCTGTAATTGAAAAATGGATAAGATAATGTAGCACATTTAATATTTCATTGATATTATGTTGAACTGACACTAGTAGAAATAACCTAATTAAGACATTAATCAGTAACATTATCTAAGAGATTATTTAAGATCAGAAACACTCTCTGATTATTCTGTCTTCATTTTTGTTTATATTTTGGCATTTTGTCTTTATTTGATAGTGACGGAGACACAGACAGGAAATGTTGAGAGTGAGTGAGGGGTATGACATGCAACAAATGGAGACATTATGGTTGTACAGGAAACGCCTTTACCACTACACCACTTGGACCCCACTTTGACTATTTTAAAAAGAATTAAAGATATCTGCAATATTCAGGATTCATTAAAAATGTGAACTTTAGCTACCTTTAAGTTCTTACTTTAAATGATAAATGCATTGATATTCTGTATTTTTTTTACGGTTGCCATTAAAAGACCAAACCAACAATACATTGATTCTACTAAGAAGTATGGACTTAGTAGCCAAAGTTTGATATAACTCATTCCTCTTTGCCATAGAGCTTTATTGTTGTCAAAATAACACATCAATGAGCCACATCGTTGCACTTTATTATGATGAACACTAGTTTATTTTGAATGAATCCCTAATACATACATCAACCTGCTGCTGCTCTAAATACTCATTAAGACTCCAAATTCAAAGCCCAGCTGTTTTAGGAAATCACTTAGCCTTTTTAAAAACAAAAGTAGACATTTGTGACACTTTCTTTTAAAGATTTACGCCATCAATACAAACAAATGGGCTTGGGGCTAAGAACTGCAGTCAGGTTCGGACATCCAAAAATACCAAGAGACAGACTAAAACCATTGTTGGTTTTGGCATTTTCATGAGATGAACACTTTGCTTTCCCCAAGTATGTCAGCTTTTAGGTGCAACATACTGTACCTCTCTCAGTGTTCCAGGCGTGTAGTACAGTTTCATTGCCACCCAGAGAGGAATACACAGCATGGAGGACAGGGCCAGGACCCAGCCTATCCCATTGCCCCACCACGGGTACACATATTCATTGTTGTACTTCAGAGGTGAGTACTTGATCAAGGCGAAGGCAAAGGTTCCCTGAAAAAAACAGACAGAAAGGGAGACTTAATAGTTTTAATTTGTTGATTAGTGACTATACTAAAACATGATTTGTAATACTGTTTAAGTAAATAGTTGATTCTAATCCAACAGTAACCTTAACCATTGCATTACTTTAAGATATAGAAATAAAGGTCTTCATTTGACCATTTGTGTTCATTGACAAATTGAAATGTATTTGCAATGTTGGCCACCAGAGGTTGCTCTTCTTTCAAGTAAGTGGTGTAAAAAATATGTATATTGAAAATGTGAAACCCACAAAACATGTTGCAGGGGTGAAAAAGAGCCAGCAGTATTTGATGACAGGGCTGGGGCGATAGCCAATCATATCCTCTATGTTGTCATAGAAACGGTCGGCACCTGTAATCAGGGAGAGAAGAAGAAAACACAGGGGAGAATTTCATCAATATCTAATAATCATCTGTGTCCTGATTCAAGATTTGTACAGCAGAGATGTATTACTTTCTGTTGACTTTTAGCTCATCCAGTTAATTTTCTAATTTTTGATTTCATTCACTTGACCCTTGAATAACCTAAAATTTAAAGGGAAACTTCATCGTTGTGAATATGATCATTTCTTAAAACTAGGTTACCTATGTAGTAGAAATGTGCAGTTATTTCTGAAATTGGTGTCCTATGACTAGAGAAAACTGAGGAAAAAGGCTGTAGATTCCCTGTATCGCTCTGGCAGGTGGGTGGGTTTCCCAGCAGAGTGGCTGGTTAGCCGAGACAAAGTTAATGAGCAGCATTATATCTCTTTACTGAGGCTTGTTTTCATTTACAAAACATTTTTCCTTATCGAGACTGGATATATTGCACCGGTTTGCAACGATCATAAAACATACAGTGCGCTGGAGTTAGTTACGCGGATCATTGTAAACTTAACAAGAGCTGCACACAAGCCAGAATGCTGTCAGAGCTGCCTGTGGACAGTTAAATAACCTCTGAGTCTTGATTAGGGAAACAATCATGAACGAAGGGGTGAAAAACTGCAAACAAACACTGTTTCTTTTATTGTTTTGGATGATGAGGAACTGGGACCTAAGTGCTCAAGCTGAATGGAGCTGCAAAAGTTACAGGTAACACGCAGTTGCTGATGTGCTATTCTATACTCAGAGTTGGCCAAGTCTGATATAGTATTCTGTCAGAAAACAAAGTCAGGTTTACCAAAGCACCACAAAGTCTGTCGCAACACTGAGTTTTCAAATCTGTCTCCAATCTCTCTGATGATCTGCACCAGGCACTGGTTGATGCTGTAAAGCTACCCCAGCTGCGGCTCCTCTCTTTCTGCTGCTGTTGTACTGTAGCTCCGGAGGTTGCTTTCTCCTCCACACTCTTTTGTTACTGATTCTACTGCACAATATTCAGCCTCGTGTTGTGAAACTAGTTTTCTTCTAAATATGCTGATATTTTAAAGTATTTAGTAGTATGATATTTTAGTGTCTGCTTTTCCCTTTTGCTAGCATAACATGGTAGATGGAGTGTTTTGGGAGACCCACCTTTGATAGTCCTTGAAAGTACCACTACAGAAAATGAGGAAACGTAGTTTGTAGTCTAAGGCAGATCTCCAAAGTCCACCGGATGACATGTTTTGTGTCACCCAGTGGACTTTTGGAGGTGGATGAAGAGGGTTTTTTTTTTTATTACAGGGAAGACAGAGGAAAGTTTAATGTCATTCATATATAATTCTACCAACATTAAAACCATAGGAATCAACTTGAAAATCAGAAAAGTCTTCCTTTAAATAACAACCCCCCCCCCCCCTTCCCCAACTCAGCATTATGCCTTCCAATCTGTGAGTCAAACAAATGGGAGCCCTAAATTTTTATGAATTGGTGAGAAGCAGTGAATAGAATGAATAGTGCCATGTGAGAATAAAGCCTTTGTCTTGTAAATACCCCCTTCACGCATTCCCGAACAGCCTCGCTAACACACTCACCATAAATCCAAGCGATGCAAACAGTCTCAAAAATAGCCACGAAGAGAAGGCACATCCCACTGGCCGCATAGTAGTCAAAAAGCTGGAAGACGTACATGCCTCCCTGTGAGGAAAGACATGGGTTTACAAACCTAACAAGCAAAAGAGAACCCGTACGTTGTCAAATAATGGGAAAAAATTAAGAAACAACATTATCTGCAGGTCATTGATTAATTTGTTGTGTTTGAAGGGAATACTACGAAGTGTTACACAGTAAACATTCTGTTGAAAAGAATATATTCACTGCAAACCATAAAATAAACTGTAACAGTTGGGCGGTTTCACCTTAATATTAGGTTGGTATGAGATCAGCCAGGCTATAATCTAAAAGGCAGGAAAGTCTTCACTTATGCGTTAAACACAAAGGACTTTCAACAGGTCACCATGGCAACCAAGCCACTATTTATTATCCTCATTATACTCTTTTATTATAGGGGATTATGTAAATGTTAGGCATTGTTACTATGATTGTTCAATATTGCCATGAAAATTGAATAGAAATTTTTAAATATGCTCTAAAATAAAGTTGTTTTCACATAGAAGCTATACATACACGTACAGTTACCCATCCTTGGTCAAGATTTCATGCTAATTCTGTAATCTTATTCAGTAAAAACACTACAAAGTGACATCACTACATGACTAACCTCTGTCAGCATGATGAGCCCAAAGAGGAAGGAGACCACAGCCACTCCCAAGATGAAGAACTCCCTGCGGTTTTTACGGCGAAAGATGGAGGGATACATATCCACCATGGCTGTCACCAAGCTCTCCACACACACAAACTAATCAAGAGACAAACCAGACGTATGAGACATTTGTATATGTGTGTGTATGTTTGTTTGTGAATGTTAGATGGTTCTGTTGCTGATCTACTAAAGTACCAAAAACGCAAAATTTGAGCAGATATAGAATCATGTCTATATAACTACTGGAATCCTTGTGTTTTTGTGTGTGTGGTGCATATGTTGGTCTCACTTGACTGTCCAGTCCCAAAAAGACAATCATAATGAAGAAACAGCAGGCCCACAGAGGGGAGAAAGGCATCATGGACACAGCACGGGGGTAGGCTATGAAGGCCAAACCTGGACCTGGGTTAAACAGAGTTCACATGCCTTTTCTCATTCAAGTTACCATTCTTGGTCATTCCTCATATGAATGCTTATTATTATAGTTCAGGCAAGTGTTTTGAAAGTTAACTAAAGAGGCCATTTAGAAGCTGTAGAAAAATGTTCAGTTCATCCAATGAAGTAGTTATTGATTCCCATCATTTTGCCAATTACCAAAAATGACAACTCCAATTGTTTTAAGACAGAGAAGAATAGAAATGTATGACACTGAATTTTATCCACTCATATTGTCAATTTAGGAATAATGTGGTTCAATGTTGTCATTTTAAATATGGAAATGTAATTTCCTAGTTGCATACTCAGATTTTTTAATGCCATAAACTCAGTGGTGGTCTACATTGTTTCAGGAGACATAATGATACAAAATGCTGCAGTTTGTGACTCTGGTATCACACAATAAATTCTATATTGCTGAGACGCCAGGCTTACCAGATAGAGTTTGGCACATAAAACAATCCACAACAACAATAGAAATAGATGATCTAAGGATATTGTGCCTAATATTAAATCAACAGAGTATACTATTCTATTTCTATACACAGTAAATAGCTACTAACCAGATTCAGCCACTTCTGAGATAGGTATGTTCTGCTCGTAGGACATGAAGCCCAGGATAGAGAAAATGGCAAAGCCTGCGATAAAACTAGTACCACTGTTCAGGAAACAGAGGGACAGGCAATCCCTAGAAATAACACAGAGAGGGAGACAGAACTATTATGAGCTACTGAATGAACACAATTTTAAAGATTTACGTCCCTTCATGTTAAAAAAAATGTAGAGGGGTTATAGTGTACACTTGTTTGAAATTCCAACTGCATTATCATTTCAATCCTTACCTGTAGCAGTTGTTGTTATATTTGTTGTAACTTCCCAGAGCAGTGAGACAGCCGAGACAGATGGCATAGGAGAAGAAAATCTGAGTTCCAGCATCCATCCACACCTTGGGACAAAAAAGAAACAGGATAGTTAAAGGGAGAAAATACATGTAAAGGGACATAATAATCCAAACATAGACATAACTTAAAATACAGTCCAGAAACAAAAATGTATTTGTTTCTGGACTGTCCTCAGGCCCTGTCATGTTGACTTTGAGGTGTCCAAAGTGAAAAACTACTTCCATCTGCTGAGAAACACTGTAAGATGAGGTTGAAAGCTCATGAAAAAACTACTAAGTGGACCTTGTGTTACTTGTGTGATCATTCAGTCAAAAAAGTAAATATATTTATCCATTCTGAAAGTATATTTAATACATTAACTGTGTTGAAAGTACAAGTTGTATGTGCAATTATTTTTGAGAGAAATGGTATATTTATTGATACAGACTTGATTCAAACCAACAGCTTCTCTGTCACCAAACCTGCCTCCTACATAAGCTATCAGGGATTTTTGAGCTACATTGTTTGCTGATTTTGACATTATTTTAGTCTGCATGCTTACAATTGAATATCACTACTACTAAATTATGTATCACAAACACTCCCAGAAAATCGTTCACTCTGCTGGGGTGAGAAAATTTCTAAATAGAGGACTTGAGTATCACTGTGTGGAAATAGACATTAACCCCATACACATTACAAAGGACCCTCTCTTCTGTTTATTAAAAAACAATCATTCATTACTGAATGTTTAATGACAAAGAGAATCTCACCACATCCCAAAACTGAACACCAAATTCCTACAATATCAGATGCTGAGGACTTCTCTCCATCACAGCAGCACCAGACTTTTGGAAAAGTTTGTTGTAAGCTTTTCAACTCAGTGATGTCTGTTGTGAGTTTGATTTTCACACAGCTTCCCAAGGTACCTTCATATTGAAAAAGCTTCCTCCACTCACACCACCTCAACTTTTTTGACACAAGACCAACACCCAATGCCACCTTTCAAATTCTGAAACTCATTACCCCAAAACTCATCCTCTCAACCTCACCATCCTGACATCATCCGTGCAGCAAAGCCTGTTATCCATCCCAATCTCTCCAAGGCGTAAAGTGCAGCACTTTTCCACCCTCTTTTCAAAACACCCACTCGCACTTCAAAATTCAAATGAGGTTTTTCTTTATTCTTGCAATTCTTGTGAAGTGCTCCCAGAGCACTGGGGCATGTTTTAGATAGCTGGCAGGCAGCACTGAAGATCTGATTGACTGGGGGTCCAACCAACAACATAAGCTCTGGACACAACATCACACAAAGGCAGGTGTTCCCAAGGCACCAACTCCACCAGCCTAGCTTGTCTTGGCTAGCAACACACAGGGCTTGTATTCATCCCCAGAGCCCTAAGAGGGATTGAAGAGGGGCCCTCTTTTTGATTTTCATGCTGGTTGCAATCTACCAGCAAGGAAAGAAATAACTGTGAAATCCCTGTTACCACCACCACTACCACTACCGCCTCCTCCATCCCCGATCCGCTGTTTTTCTTCAAGAGCTCGCTGTACATGAAAAATTGGTGGCACCATTGCTTGTTTTTTCAAATAACTTAATGTTCAATGCAAAAGTAGTGTGACGTTATACAGACACAAAAAGGTATAGAAGTGGATGCGTGGATGCTCACAGTGTTTGACACCAGAGATAGGATTTGTGCCCTTCTATAGATCAGTAACACTCATATTGGAGGGCACTGAGAAGGACCTACTTTGTCAACAGTATAGCTTTTCTGAGTGACCATATTCGGAAAACAAGCATAACAAAATTTTCAGGTATATAGATACTAGCACATCAAATGTTGTGAAATATGTTGTATTTGTTCTAGAAGAGATGGCATTTCAATGACTTATTTTCTACAATGCCTGTAGAATTCCTATCAGTGTGGATGTGTGTAATTATTCTTCTGCTTCTGTCTCTTTATGTAATCCCAGACTGACTCGATGATGTTGAGATCAGGGCTCTGTGGGGGCCATACCTTCTGTTGCAGGACTCCTTGTTCTTCTTGCTGCTGAAAATTGTTCTTTAGGATTCTGGCTGTATGTTTGAGGTCATTGTCCTACCGCAGAATAAATTTGGGACTGATCAGATGCCTCCCTGATGATATTGCATTATGGATAAGAAACTAAACATCTAAAGTGCCTAAAACAGCACATTACTGTATGTCTGAGAGTAGAGTAGAGAAATCTTTATTATCCCTGTTGGGGCAATTCATTTAGCAGCAAACAGTTACATAAATAACATCAAGATTGAGCCCTAAAACACATACATACATACAAACACATACAGTTAAAGGAATATAAAAAAAATCAAGATTGAGCCCCAAAACACATACAGCTAAACGGACAAACAGTTTCAGTACTAAGTGCCTATCAGACATAACAGTAACAAAACAAAAACACTGGACTAGTCCACATACATACAGTTACAAGTTCAAACTTCGGATGGCCTCTGGGACCAAAGAGCGACCATATCTATTCCGGCTGCATCTATGCATCCTATACCTACACCCAGGGAAGGAGGGAAAACTCAGAGTAAAGAGGGTGTAGAGGGTCCTGAAGAATGTCCTGAGCTTTCCTAAAGACCCTCTTCTGATAAACAAGATAGAGGTCATTCAGATCACAGCCAGTGATTTAAGGATCATCCTCACAGTTTTCCTTAACATATTCTTTATTATTGTGGGTTCCCAAACAAGCAAATAAGAGCAAAGGTAAGGCCTGACTCCATACAAGATGAGTAAAACATTTTCAAAAGTGATTTGGCTATATTAAAACTGCTAAGCTTCCTTAAAAGAAATGCACGCTGGTGACCTTTGATTAAGATTACCTTTACATCACTGCTCTCAAAAGCCTTCATAGTCAGAGAAGTAAGGGACACAGAACGATAATCATTTAATGATTTGGGATTCCTGACCTTGGCAACTGGCACTACAATAGAGTCTTTCCATATTTTTGGAACCTCTCTTTGAAGAAATGAACACTGGAATATAAATGAAATAATGCCACATAATTGCCTGGCACAGTTTTGGAGTAGCCTGACCCCAATGCCATCTGGGCTGTGACTTCTCCTCTCCTTAGTGTGCATGAGTGATTTCAGCACTTACTCCTCATTGATGACAATACTGCTTTCAGGGACTCTAGTATCATCCCTAAAAGCTAGATGTTCATTTTTAAAATCATGCTTATCAAAATGTAAGTAAAATTATTCAGTTCATCGGCCAGCACTCCATCAGGTTTGTCAGATAAACCAGCTTTCTTCCCTTTCCTCTCAATCCCCACCATTGACTTGATCCCCTCCCATGCAAAACAAGAGTTACCCTTGCCAAGTTCCTTCTCTACTTTGTCTTTATATTTCAGCTTAAGTCAAGTCAAGTCAAGTCAATTTTATTTATACAGTGCCAAATCACAACAGGAGTTATCTCAGGGCACTTTTCACATAGAGCAGGTCCAGACCGTACTCTTTAAAATTTAGTTTTGCTTATTTCCTTTTTCACATTTTTAGCTGCCTCTGCTCTTTGGGTGGCATCTCCCTGATAAAAGGAGATCTTTTTTGATTCAAAACAGATTTGACAGATATAGTTTTCCATGGCTTGTTGTTAAAGAACACTGTACACAATTTATGAGGGATAACATTTTCTTCGCAGAGGGTCAAACTCAGTCTAGGTTGCTGCAGGCATCCTTAAAAATGTCAGAATTGGTGCAATTGAAATAACCGTGCAGGGTCATAGCGGAAGAAGTTGGAGCGAGGAAAACAACATTATGATCAGAGGTACCAAGAGATGCTTTAGAAATAGACTTGTAGGCTCCTTCAATAGAGCTGTAGCATAAGTCAAGGACTCTGTCATGCCAGGTAGGGTAAGTGATGGATGAAAGTTACATAAAGTTAAGTCGCCCATTATCAGACTAGGTGCACCTGGAGAAATAGACTGCCGGCACTGTACCACCTCTGCTATAATCTCTGCTGCTGCATCTGCATTAGCTTTGGTATGTATGTAAACATCAGATGCAAACAGCTGTGGGAACTTGCGAGGTAAATAAAAAGGTTTGAGTGAAACAGAAAGCAGTTCAATGTCCTGATTGCAGAAAGTCTCTCTTACCACAGCGATCTTACACCATCACTTGTTTATTTATAAGCATACCCCTCCACCCAGTGTTTTACCAGCTAGTCTGCTGTGTGTCACAGTCCAGGCACACCAGAATCCCAAACCACTCAATCTCAAGGTCCACATCCAATCTGAATTTCATTGGGAAAATCATCAGGTTGGTATGGTGGCTTAAGTCTTGCATCTTGACATTGCAGGAGAAACTCTCGACTATATGCAATGTGCTGATTGTTTGCAATGCATTTCTTGTTTGCCACACCCGTGCCCAACTCAGTCATATGGCCTATCTGATTTTGCAAAGCCATCAGAAAGACCAAGATGAATAGTAATCCACTGTTGGTGTTAACCATATTCATGATTAAGTGTTGTTGTCCATTAAACAGTTTGTATTAAGACAAAACTGGACAAACAAAATGAAGACAGGAGACAGAGACAGACTACTGCAGCTGGTCGCCACCAAGCAGGTAGCTCCCGGTCTGAAAAGTGGAGTCAATGTGGAATTGCCCTAAACCTGCATTGTTTCTTATGGCCAGCAGTTTGTGACTCCACCGGCTACAAAAAAAGTCCTACTGTATAGAAGTCTATGAGAAAAAGACCCTACTTCTCACTTGATTTATTACCACAGTAAACACTTTCCTAATGAGTTTATAGTCTCAATCGATAGTTACAAGTCTTCTTTAAAAATAGCATGATGTTCATTTTGTACATTATGGTCCCATTTAGAGTAAAATAGATGATAGAGCAGGGCATGCTTTAAGGTATGGCTACCTTGTGATTAACAAGTTGCTACCACGGCAACAACGTTGATTATGTAATGTAACCATCGTGTAACCCCAGATTCACAGAGTATAGCTCTGCCGCTGTTTTCAGGTCATGAAAGTTAATTGTAACATTTTGGTCACCTAAAAAGTTGTTCATGGTTTGGTTGTTGTAAAAGAACCTCTAAGAAGTCAGCTATTGAGTTTTTCTGGTAAGTACATTTTGTTTTACTGGTTTTAAGCCTGTTTTTCACTAGCAAAAGTTAGCATTAGCATGAGCACAGTTAACCATAGACTGTAAATGCACCATGCTAACCAATCTAGCAGCTAGTGCTAGGGTCAGTTCCACCCTCTCATCCAAATATGGTCACTTCTGGCTCCAAAAATCCAAGATGGCGACGGACAAATTGCCAAACTCGAGGCTTCAAAATGGCAGTCCACAAAACAATGGGTGATGTCAGTGACTACGTCCATATTCTTTTTACAGTCTATGGTTGCCACAGGTTCAGTGCCCCCTGGATTAAGTGTGTTTCTAACCTACCTGTGGATCAGACAGCCGTCCCAGGTCGGGGTAAAGATAGAAGTGGATTCCCCTGGAGGCTCCTGGCAGGGTGACTCCTCTGATCAGCAGGACCAGCAGCATAGCATAAGGGAACGTGGCTGTGAAGTAAACCACCTGCAGGGAAAGAGCAGCATTTTCTCATCAGCCATTTGTATCTACTACACTTGTGACAATTCCTCCCTTTCTAGACACTATGTTGTATGTATGCTTAGGCATAGATTCGACTGTTTTATTATGTTAAATCTGTGACAGAATTTTACAAAAGTTCTTCTCAAAGAAAAGAAGATTGGATCTTGTGTTTTGTTTGTTTGCTTTTTGTTTTATGTTTTTATTGTTAGTATTTTGTGTTCTGAAGTTTTTAGTTGATGAAGACTGAGGTTCAGATGTCAATCTCTGTTCATTCAGCTAATGTGGGTAACACTGCTAACTGCCAGGTTTTTGTATTATTATCATCTTCTGCTGATTAAGATACTGTAAAAAACTCATGCATCACTTCACGCATGTGTAAGGAAAACTAGAACAAAGCAACTTTATAAAGACTTTTTAGAAATACTACAGATAATTATCAGTACTATGAAAATGTGTCCGTCTTGAAAGGAGGGAGGGGTTCACCTTGCCAGTGGACTTGACACCCTTCCAGATGCAGAAGTAGCAGATGACCCAGGCAACGGCTAAACAGATAACTAGGTCCCAGTTCAAAGAGCCAATGTGACCAATACCTGAAGAAATTCTTAGCACTCTGCGTCTGGGGCACACACACAAATAGGACCAACATTAGAAATGTCTTATTGTCCAGTCTTGAAATTCATTATATACAACTTCAGTGTATTTATAGCTGTAAAACTTTGCAACCAGTAGAAAAGCTGTATTTAGGCTACGAGATATAACTTGTTGACACCTAGTAGGCCATTTGAGGACATAGCCAAACAAAAAGGCACTTACTCCCAGAACTCAATGACAGGAGAGGTGGTGTTCTCATGGTGATTGATGGAGCTATTCCCCCTCTGAAATGCCATACAAGAATCTTGAATGAAGGAAAGACAAAAAGACATTCAATCCTGTGAAGAAATCCAAGCTTTATCCCAGGTTTCCAAGTTACACACAGGCAAGTGAAACAATGCCACCGCTGAGACGGAGGAGAAAAGTGGTGGAGGAGCACTCACTTCCTTCAAGATAAAATGAAACTACCAAATTAATGAAATGATGAAGGGGGGCACTATAAAAGTTAAAATAAACAAAAAAGATAGCTAGATCAAAAGAAAAATCTAATCTAAAACAGTACCTCAGTCCATGAGTTAACACTAGCAGCATGCTCTACCATCAATTCCCTATTGCAGACTTCTATTGGTCCTCTTCTAACCAACTTTGTGCTCCACCTCTAAGAGCACAAAGCCTGGCTACACCAGATTAATTAGATGGTTACATATACACTACACATGTCTAGCAGAGGCACATCTTTTGCTGATCGATATATTGTCCTGTATCTTACCTGTGTTCCAGGTGTTGTTGCAGGAAGCCCAGGGCAGGTCCCAAGTAAAGGAGTTGGACAGATAGAAGATGGCCCAGGCTAACACAATGATGTAGTAGATGTTCAGCAGAGCAACAATCACCTGGGTAGCGTAACCAACTCCTGCAAGTAAAAACATCAATTTGACAGCACTGAGCAATAATATACTGCTATTTTGGTGGAAAAAGAAATTAAATTCAAAGCCATTTACAGAGAAAACTGCAACCATGCAGCTTGTTTTTGAATAAACATGGTTGGGGTAGGAGCTGTGACTGACAAGAAACACTCATCAACACACAACATTTGGCTTTAATCACCAGAGCGTGTCCACTGTGGTCAGCAGTGTTGCCAGATGGGACTGACAAAAACTAGCCCAATCAAAGGCTAGAGGAGTTAGTGAAACTCAAAACCACAGTTACAATAATGAAAATGTTAGAACAAAATCAAAATCCATCAGATAATGTATTAAATGTTATAGATGTTGGTTTTTTTTATCACAGAGAATAATAATTGGAATGGGACAAAAAGTTTCAACTGTAATAAACTGTAATACACATTTGGGCAGTGAAACCCAACAAAAATGCTTCAAAAGTAGCCCAAATGATCACAATTCTTAAATGGCCAATCAAAACGTGTTGCAGGATTAACCATCCAATCTGACACAGGTGGTCAGCTAAATGTTTTCTACATAATCTCTTTCACTGCCCCTTCCAGTCAAATGGAGCTTGTGAACACATGTGACCACAAGTAAAATATGTGACATGGATTGGATGTTTTGGATCTATTAACACAGATGTAAATATTTTAATGTAGTTCTAAGAACTTTAGAAACTTGTCTTGCAGGTAATTTCTGCTCTCCTTGTGACTCAGAAGCACCTCCATCTAGCTTGAATGCCATTAAATGGATAGTGCATGTATTGTTGTATTTGACTGCACTGAGAACACCACACATTCAATGTAGTTAGAAATATACTCATAGCCTAACATGTGAGCAATTACTGTTTTTTATTTCAAGTGACTTGCTGAAAGTGATAATGAATCGCTGACAAGAGCTCCATGACTGTCCCATTCACTACAGACAAAGAGGCATAATTTCACCTTGGAAAAAACAGCATTTGATTAAACCAGTCTTCAGCTCCCTTTACAGTTGAGTGAATGACATGCTGGGTAAATTATAATATGAACAATCTTTAGGTTAAACTCATGCTCCAACACAAGATTGCACGCCTGACTCGACTCTTCACCAGATGTCATCCTCTGTGGGTTATGATTATGGCTGATTACAGAATTATTTGAAGACAACTGAACTGGAAAATCTTTGGATGGATGGGATGGGATGTTAGCCAGTGTTGGTGATTTGCCAGCCATTGTAACTACATCCATCATCCTCCCACATCTGCATGGCATGCAAACTGGATAGTATTGACACATATGCATGCACACAGATACACACAAAACAACACACATACTGTATGTACAAAATACAGATACTGTACACTGTCACACAGAAAAGAAAACATGCACATAAAGACCATGTACACACACACACACAAGTGTCTAAAATTCAGCTTTCATCCCACATTTTTGTACAGACAGTATGTGGTAGTAGTGCACAAGCAACTCATTGTTTCAGAATAACGCACACATACTAGGATCACTAAATCATTACACATTTACATTCAAAATATCATGAAGATGTTTGATGATGTGAAAGCTTCCCCACACAGAAAACCTTTACAAAGCACAGGAAACATTTTAATCCTGTCATATGAAATGACATTTAAGGACTGTGAAAGGCATTAAAATTGCCTGACCAAAAAGTTTGATCGTTGCGGACAAAAAACATTAATATTGGTCCAGTCTTGGTACTGTTGGATATTTTAATACAACCATCCATTACACACCCTTTCCTGTGAAAACTTGTAGATTACCTTCAAACAAAGGGCAGATCTTCCTCCAGCAGGTAATGCCTCCCTCATTGGTGTACTGTCCCAGAGCCGTCTCCAGGAAGAAGACGGGGATCCCACAAGCAAACAGGAAGATGAGATATGGGATGAAGAAGGCACCTAGTATGAGCACACACACATTAAAGGAGCAATTCCAAAATTTGCCTTGAAATATGCTCTTAAGATTGGTGCAAATATAGAATCATTCAAACACTTTTACATGGTGGAAATGTTTCTATAAAGTTTCTAGGTGCTAAACATGTTTGCTAGAAGTCATACAAAATTGTATTCTTTGCTCTGTATTTTTTTTTTTTTTTTTGCCCTTTCACAGAATAAAATCTTAGTGAGGTCTTGTGTGTAATACATTAGCTACAGTAACTGGCTGCATGAAAAAAAGCCACAATCTGAACAGCTCTTTGGTTATTTTGCGTCAGCCGTGACCTTCATTGGACAATGGATCTCCATGGAATAGATCACAAATTAACTTTGTATTAGGCTCATTTAAAATCATTTCCTCTCAGGAGGTTATTTCAGCTTGTGCTTGTGTGGTAGAACCACTTAAGACTCGAGAAACTTTCAAGGTTTGGTAGTGCAGCCAGCACTGGTTTTTAAGGGAAGGAAAAGTGGTGGAAAATCCCTCTAAACCTACAAAAAATAAATCCCTGCAAATCAAAACACATTTTCAACCAGGAGCCTGCTTCTGGCTGGAATCAGCCACCACACCCTGATGTTGTACATGCTTGACTAACTGAAGAAACCCAAACTTTAGAGTCAAACAGGTGATAAGATAAAAAGACAAAAAACAAAACAGAGATAAATAATTCCAACACTCACCTCCCCCATTCTTATAACAAAGATAGGGGAAACGCCAGACATTCCCCAGGCCAATAATTTCTCCAGCCACTGATAGAACAAACTCTAGCTTGTTGCCCCACTGACCCCTGTCTGTCATCTTCTCCTCTGTACTGGGCACAATGTCCAGGGGCCGGCTGTAGGGTTCCACCTTGGACTGGTTCTCCATGTCGCCCGTGTGTCCTTAAGGAAAAAAACAGTAGTTATGGAAAAAGAAAAATATACAGCAAAAGCCCAGATGCTGTCTGCAGCACAGCAATGATTCATTAGTTCTAAGAGGGCAGCATGCAGCTGGAAGATCATCATTTTGTATATCCTGAGAATCTTGGAAAAATGTCTTACCTCTAAGTCATTTGACAATAGATTAAATAGATGTTCTACAGCTCAGTTTTAATAAATTTGTAAATTTCAAAAGTTTCAACTCTCCATCTGAAAAGCAGACAGAAACCAGCACATGCATGCTTTACGCAAATTCAGTGTAAAGCACATTAAGGTCAGTTGTAATTAAATGTGCTATATACAAATATTGACTTGCCTTGCCTAGTAAAGGTGGCCCATTTGAAGATTAAATATACTTAAACCCTGGAGGGAGAGGAAGGAATTTCAGGACCTTGGCAAGTTTTAAAGGAGAATTCCCATGTGCCAAATATACCTGTTCATATTTACATGAGCTATAATGTACTGTATGTCACTACTTCTCCTGTCTTGGATGAGGTCAGTAATGGCTTGATGTTACGTGACCATGTTAGAAGCTGGTCAAGCCCTCAGCCAGACCCTGTTTCAGGGCCAGTGCTGCTGAAAGAATTTCTCTCTGTAGAGGAAACAGACAACTCACTGACTGTGCTCACTCCTGTCAGGTTTCATTAGCAGGCCTCTCTCAGCCTTTCTGTTACCCTGTTTCCTCTCTCTGAAGCGTATTGCGGTCACTGCCGCAGTCCAAAGAATTGGTCATCAGTCCGCAGGAGATATGCTCAATTAATTTGGTTACAACAATATATGTAGACACTGAAACTCTCTCACTTCCTCTGCCTTTCACACAAACAAATATGTTACATGTTGCCTGACCTGTTCTCACATGGCCTATTAAGATATTCTCTTTAGCTCTGAAAACAACACAGGACATGGAAATCTCATTTAGCCAGAGGCCTTGTGTGAAGGCACCTTTAGGAATGTGCTCCTACTGGCAAAGGGCAGAGGTGGAGCACAAGTGTGACTCTGTGTGATCTGCGTGCATGGGGTTGGAGGTTGGATCCCTTCCATGAGCCAAAATCTTCTGCACTGGAGCCAAATTGCGGCCTGAGGTAAAAATAGAGCCCCTTGTTTTCAGAAGGTACTTGGTGGGAATGAAGGCTTGGTGCAACAAAAGCAGAGGAGCCCCTTCTGCTCTGTGCTGGCAAATGAGAATCCTCACTGGCCATGCAGCCAGATCACAGTTTACTTCACTTTTTCACAGTTTCTTTGTGGACACTGGGAAGCTTAACACGCAAGCCAAATACCTCACTTCAAATATAGCTCTTTTAATAGGTGAGACTAAATCCTATCATTATTTATAGCAGAGTCAGACTGAAATAGAAGAAATACATGCTTATAGAACAACAGTGGAGAGGCACACTGTGAGAAAATATGCCAAGACTGAGAATGACCTCATCAAGGCACATAAAGCTTTATCCCAGGAAACAGTGCCAACATCACAGCTCTCTGAAAAGCGTTGGACTGACTGAGCAATTGACTGACTGAATGATTGGCTGACTTACTGGACATGGCGTTCTCCGTTTTGTACTGCATATCTGTCATTTTGATGAGCTGCTAATCCTAACACACCTATGATTCTTAAGCATCAACGTGACATCATAATCAAGATGGTGAGCTATACACTATGGGACATTTGAGGCATTGTTTTAAAGGGTAACTTAAAGTGGTGCTACAGCATTTTAGCATTGCACTTCCATAAGGTTTGAGGACTCACAAGAGACAAAAAACAGAATTGTCCAAATTGAAGCGGCAGAAGCAGGAATATCACTGACTTTTAGTCTCTTGTATGGGTCAAGCCTCAAAAACACTGGATCCTACATTTCCCATAATGCAAGTTAATATCATCTATCATTAGACCCCCCGCTATCTTGTAAATATCAACATCTTTTAAACCCCACACCTCCAGTTTGTAATGCATATTCCCTTCAGAGTCACAGAAGACATTATACAACCAATTTTACAGTCTGAGTAGTACTTCTCAAGATGAGTAAACTGAACTGGAGTGTCCCTTTAACACCACACTGGAAGAAGTTTAAAAAGTGTGTTGCACCTGTAACCACGCCCAACAGTGATGTCATAGTGTACTGACTGGAGTACACTTCTACATCACTGCAGAAAGGTGAGAAGTTAAATGACTGGAGGTAAGAAAAAACAATATTTTCAGCTGCTTTTAAGTTGCTCTTTAAATTCCGTATTTGATATACACGTTGTTCAAGACTGTTAGCTGTGACTGCAAGCTCCAAAAAAGCTAATAACCTTGAGATGAGATTATTTTGTATGGGTATTGTATTTAGATCCCAAGATCAGGAGTGGACTTAGATGTTTAATCAAACAATTGGATACTTTTTTTCTTTTTTGTATTAGTGTCTTGACTCTATATATTACTGTACACCAGCTAGTGCAAATGACCCTTTCTTACATAAGTATGGTATAGACTCTGATATCTGGGTAAAAGTGAAAATTCACCACAGAGCAAACTGAAAGATCACTCAGGAATCAATATGGTGCTTCGTCTTATCAATTTAGGAGCAACAGCCAGAGGATGTGAAATTACAGTCTCTCAGTGCTGTGGGTCTTTGTTGCAACTCATGGACAAAGACAATAATCTGGGCTCCTCTTCCAAACACATGCAGTTCAGACTTACATTGTTTGATAATAGCAGGCTAATACATAACATAAAAGTTACACGAGGTTGGGACGTCAGTGTCACCACCCCTACAGTAAAGATTTACAGAACAGCTCAGAATGTTGAATACTTTGTCAACCATGATTTAGTATATTAGTTTGATTTATGATCCTTTTAAGAAATTCAATATTTTTTTTTATCAAAATTTGTAAGACGGTGTATCGTGTTTACAAAAGTTACAAAACGATATCCATATTTCACATGAAAATGCTTAACAGAGGACATTTTTTCTGGTAAAATAACTTTTTCTAGATCTGAGAAAAGTGATGCAAAATGATTGTATTTATTGGCCAAGGATGAATTACATTCTGTTCAAGCAGCTCTTGTCTTAAAAAAGCAGCAGGTTTAGTCCCATTTGATCTGCTCTCTGATGATTATCAGCAAGAAATGGAGAGTGCTGAATAAAAATTTGCTGAATGTCACAACTGAACTGTAAAAGCTATTTTTTTCTCATTTGCATTGCAGAAATGAAATGTACTAGAGATCATTTTAAACAATGGCATTCACTGAGCTCTGCTGCCAATAAATAAGTAAATAAATAATAATAAATAATCAAATAAAAGTCTACAAGACAACTATAAATTTGTTCATTTTACATCAAAAACAGCAACAACTTAATTTCACTGCGTTCATATGCATTTGAAAAAAATCTGCTCATATGATCTGGAGGTCTGACATCAGAAATCAGCTGAACAATTAAAGGTACTCACCTTTCATAATGTTGTACAATGACAGTTGCCAGAAGAGAGTGGGGCACCAAATAAAGGCCTGCTGTCGCTTCAGGTTTCACTATATAACATGCATGGAGGGGCGGAGATCTGAGAAATTGAAAACTTTGGTGCAGCCCGCGGAGAGTTTTCCCTCTGCTTTGCCCCACTCTGAAGACTCCCCCACCAACCCTCCCGTTCACCCAAATCCATTCAGACACCCCCACACACAAACACACACTCACTCCCCATAGCACACTAGAGGTCTGTGCTGTCTCAGCGTGGTGGGCTGATTGCGTAACCTTTTGACACACACATTCTCCCAGGGCCTTTCTCTTCAGAGAGCAACCAGAAAGTATGGGGGAGAGGCTGGTCAGATTTGTATTTAGGTGGATGTGTAGATTGTGTATCACAGGCATGCATGTTGTATGCACATGGGCAATAATAGTCTTACACATTACTGATGTTGGGTTGAAAAAGATACGAAAGATACAGAAATGCATCATCTAAAAGCCCTGTATACTTTAAACAATTTGTGTAAAAGATTCACAAAGAGAGCCTGCAATATTTCAATGGTGAAATTTCTAATCTGTCTCTTCTGACTGACTTCTAATTAAAACATCACTCCAGCTTCATGAAGCCCCTGCTCCAAACACATCCTAGATTCAGCCCCCAGAAAAGAGTCTTTATTCCCTCAACCAAATTCCTTCCTCACAGACCCAGTTGCCCATTCAGAACATTTTCCCACCACAGGGGTCCAGAGTGGCCCGTTTCAAGGCATTTGTTAGGAGGTCACAATCCAGAGGGTCTTTATGGAGGTTGGGGGAGTGATGTGCTTCTGCTTTTCCTGTCTGAAATCTTTCAGGGTGATGTCTTTTTTCAGTAAACTCCCCACCCCCCACCTCAGACCAAATTATAATTCAAGACACGGTCACATCAGCTTTCTATAAAAAATGAAGCTGTCTGCCTGACTTCATTACTGCAGAAATTTTATGTATGAACAACCAACCAACCAAACCATGTTCCTTTATTTGGTAAGACAGGTCAAGGGACATAATTCAAGTTTCTCATACCAGAGGAATTGTTAGTTAGTGGTTATTGGTAAGAGTGGAACAGGTTATACAGTGATGAAGATGCCTATCAAACCATCATCAGCCACTGTAGTTTAGCCTGAGCAGATACAATGTAGATATAAGGCCAGGTCATGCCACCAAGTATCTGCTCTTTGTTTGGGAGAGGATAGGATAGAAGGATGCTTTAAAGGTGTATTAGGCCAGAGAAAGAAGTTTTCTGATATAACTATTTGTAAGGCTAGCGGAGCTAAACAAATAAGGTTTGTAAAGGATTGGCTTATCATTTTAATGTGCAGAATTGTGCAAGGATGATAAGGTAACATCCTGGGTCTTGGATTAAACAGGACAGGTTAAGAGGTCAAAGGCCACATATAGCTTAGGGCTTTTGCCTTCCTGTGTCCTTGGGAGATGTGGCTCTTATCTAGTATACATGGGCATGTAAGTGTATACCTCATGGCTGCTATACCTCCGTAAGTTTGTATGATTTGACCAATCACAGATCATTTCTCTGTTCCTTCTCTCACTATAATAGAATAGGTCTTTGTTTGGGGAGACAAACTGATGCAAATCTATCTGTGTTCTGTCTCCTTATTGTACAATAATATTTTTTAATGTTCAACCCAGCAGTTTTGTGTATTATTTCATATGTGTGTTTAGTGTTTTCAGACAATTTCCACAACAGGATGACGGCTGGACTACTTAGTGGGCCATTGCATTATGATGATACTGTTTATCAAGCCAGTGGAGGCATCCGCACATTTGTTTATATCTTGTTTTACATTCCACTTCTAGATGTTGTCTTTATTATAAGAGGCGTGATGGAACATGGGATGTACTTTGGAGAGAATTTTCAGAACTATACAAAATCACAGAAATTTACATCTACGCACAAGACTGAGTGACACCGTAGCAAATATTGGCTCAGTTCTGTTAAAAAAGCTAGAAATCCTATCTAACTATTATTATTCATTGGTCCTGTCATTCATGAAAATATTCCTTTCTTCTCAATTGCATGTGAGTAGCTCATCCAGAGTCATTGTGGTGCTTGCAAAAGTCTGTGGGGTACAGACAAAAGAGGACAAAAACAACAGAGGGGGCTCATTAATGAACTGTATTTCTTTATTCTCTCTGCAGCTTCCTGCTGTTCTGTAACTGTGTAACAACCACAGGTCACTGCTCCGATTGCAGTCTGTTTTCTCTGAAGGGTCCATCCTGTCTCTTCAAATCAAAATCAAATGTGCTGCTTAAATTAGATGTGTGAAAGCATCTGGTTTAAGATTTTCTAGCATGAGAGGTTAAAATTTAGTCCACAACGGTTCAGATGTTGTGAAGGTTCACTCACAGGGCTTGTTAATGATTAATGTCAGACCTGTGTAATGGAAAACACTGGATACATTAAATGACTTTGGCTAACTTGAAGCCAGTGCTTTAAACTGGCATTAAAACGTGACTGCATAATTGGAAAATACAACACAATGCTATACATTTGGAGGCATAAACAGATTACTGGAATGAATTGTTGACAGTATACAATATAATACACCTCCAGTCTTTGCAGTCTTTTTAGGTTTCTGAGAAATAAAATGATAATGTTGAACTTTGGCATATTCAAATATTTACTCAAACCTTTTATCAACAGGGGCATCATCAAGTAAGTTGTAGAAGTGTCTTATATAACTGCTCGTTGGAGAAATAAAAGATGGATGCTTTTAGCAGATCTTAACAGGCATTAAGCCACTAATAATAAGGTGCCAACATTTGTAAATGTTTCATTCTGTGGTGGAAAAGTTCTGCCCATGATAGACAGCCAGGGGGAAAACTGGTCAAGAGTAATAAAGTAGGTTATAGGTGTGTACACAAAGATTACATGGTGTGTCAACACTGATGACAGATTTGATCAGATCAAACTCCTTTACCCTCTCTGACCAAACAGGATAGGCTATTCATATCATGGTCTGATGGACAGTTTTCAGTTTAAAGCTGAATACTATGAGATTTGGCTCGTATTCCAGTTTCAGTTATACACAACAGGGAATATAATTAAATATACACAAGAAGTTATAACTGTATTTTACTGTCATTTTTCTCATGAAATACAATCTGATATGTTCCATTATCCAAAAATGTTCCTCACACACTAAAACAAGACTGACAAAAACATCAAAAGCTTGAAATCACTGTCCAGTGTTACAATGTATCATGCTGCTACTGCTACTGCACTACTGTCTACTGTCTGCTGCAGTCCACAAAGGTAAATCAACAATAATGAAGCCATAATTTCAGACAGCCTATGTGTGTGTGTTTGTGTGTGTGTGTATATATACATATACTGAATATACCTCCTAGTATGCATTACTGTGATGTGAAAATTCTGGACAGTTTACATGCTGGATGCCATTGTGTGTCTTTTTACATGTATGTCAGCCACATTTGCCCGTTTCCTTATTTGATTTAATAAAAATACTCTTATTTTGAATCATGTCTTTTTCCCCTCCGTGAACAAGTCTGTGTGCCTTGTTGAAGTGTGAACTCGAGGTTATTGGTATTTGGTAGGCTAATACTGATTTCCCAGCTGTACATATTTCCTGGGGTGCAATTGTCCAGGTGGCCTAGTTAGTCTTCTATTCACCCATCAAATGTAGTTCTCTCCCCCTCTCGCTGCCACACACTGATATTTTGTGGTCTAGAAGATCTCAGGATAAAGTAATGTCTGAATCTTTTATTCATAATCTTAACAAAACTGAAGATTTATGAACATGTAACATCATGATCGTCAGAAAACAAAAGTTTTGTTTTTTTTTACATAAATACTGCAGTCCTCCTGTGTTATGGTGATCACTTTGGACAGTATGTAATATCTGTATTCACAATATTTACAAAATACTGAAACTTCATATTCCTCAATTCAAAGAATAAGCGGGCTGAAATTGACCTTCGAAATTAAAGTATGTCAAACTAAATACAATTTGCAATGGGCAGTCCTGCCAGTCCTTATGCATGTGCGACCCATAACCCTTTAACACCACCATCACCCACCATCTCCGTTTTTCTCTCTCCCATCTATGGGCGGCAGTTTCCTCCGTCAGTAGAGCCTGAGAGCAGAGTGGCACCAGCACGCTCCACTGGGCCCTGTGAAAGGATGCCGGGTTAGTGTGAAAAGCTCTGCACCGCTTATCAAAGTAATCATTTTTATTCACTTGCAATTGATCTCTCTTTATTTAAATGAAGATTTGGCGTAAGGTCAGTAAGGAAGATCTCTACAATCACACTCTGACTTTAAATATCACAGGTGAACGTTGCTATTTCCTTCTCTTCTATTTCTCCGTCACTTCCACTTTCCCACGCTGTCAAAATCCCTTCATTCACACTTCTGACATCACCACACCTGACAAATGCTCTTTCTCGCCGTATTCCTCCTTAGCACTGCTCTTTAAATATCATTGCAATTCTGCACTTAGTGTGAGAGGCAGCCCGAGGGACCGTGTGTGGGTACAGGAACAACAACAATAACAAGAAGTCAACGCTGCCACTGGCCTGTGTTCCATGAAAATCACTTAAAGAGGTGAACCAATTTCTCCTGAAAGAAACAGTCATCTTCTGGCTTCAGATAGTAGTCTATGTAGTAGTGGTCTAGTGGATTAAGATGATGCCCCCTAAATGCCCCTTTTAGATCCCAAGGTTGTGAGTTCTTTGTTAAGGGCAGCATTCAGTAGAGTTGAAGGTGACACAAACACTGACATACAGGTGCCAACTCAGTCTGACTGAGCACGATTCCTCTCCTTCTCTCTGTTTTTAACTGTTAGTCACCTCAAACCTTCAGGTTTCAATCACAATTCAAACCTACCTGTCTCACAAACACAAACAGACAATACATACAAAAACAATACATCATACTGGCATGCACAAACACACACAAACCCTCCTCCTGCTTGCCCGGTTGCCATGGGATTGTGGATGTTCAGATTTCCTTTTGCTTTCTTTATGCACCATGTACCATCATGTATCATGCAGCATCATGCACCATCATTCAATGCGACTCCAGCTCCCTTTAATATACCAGTGTCAGAGCTGCAACCCTTATGTTTTAATGCAATTGAAAGTCTAAATATGAAAATCTGATCTTGCTGTTTGTTGTGTCACATGTTAGCTCAGTGCATTGAATTGCTGTCTTAGAAACATGTAGTTGTAGATTTGATCCCACCAGCAGGCAAAATTAGTCTTTGGAAAATTTTAATACTATTCAGCTTCCAGCAATGCAGCCCAATCAATTTCACCTTTCAGCAATCACAAGCAATTTCTTCCAAAATTCCATTTACTAGTTATATTTGACTTGGTCTTTGGGTTTAATTGACTGTCTTGTTAACAAATTGTTTTAGTTTCTCTAACAACATCGCATTTCAAAACTAATGCTAACTAATGCATAATCTATAGTAATAACCAGCTTTTCTCAAACACTCCTTTCCAGTTACATCTATCAAAGATGCTTAACATTCATTCACATGTACATTTATTTAAATTAGCTAAAGCTAGAGCTATTCTTTATATTGGGTATTTTTGAGATTGTTGAGAAACCTTTAAGAGGCCATTTTTATATGTTTTTATTTTGGACTGACTAACTTCTATATCTGGGTTGTTTGCTCTAACACAGCTGACTTTTTAACCTCGCCTGGAACAGGTCAACTTTTATTGTTTAAAAAATGTGCCGTGAAGGCCAGGAGTGACACACTCACGGTAAAAAAAACAAAGGTTGTCATTCTTTCCTTTAAACACTATCAATATCACAAGCAGTGCTGCCTGAGAAGGAATCAGCCACTGCTTAATATAGAGAAATATAGAGATCACATGGCCATCATGATGTATCTGAAAAAAAACAGATAATGTAAAGACAAACCTGGATGACTATTTAAGTAAACCACAGAAGCCATAGTCAACATGTAGTTCTCAAAATATGATGTCTTTTGCCACATTCAATCCAAAGGTCTTATTTTCAAACCAAACTTTATTTATGGCAGCAATTCAATGCAACAATTCATTTAAATCTTCTTTTAAAATTACATGTGCATCACATGAGACTCATATGAAACTCACATCCAACAAATAAACTGCTTTGTCAGCACACAATAGAACTGGATGTTTTCCTTGAAAGTCAGTATGTGTACTCTTCATTCGCTGTGAACTAGAGCCCTCTAGTGTTTAGTATGAAAATGAACCAGAAAATACATCATTGAATAGTTTATTAGTTAAGTAAGGTTGTTGATGATGCCAACAAGTCTGAATCCATGTTTTGTTCTTATTAGCTGTATGACAGGAAGTTATGCACATCACAAATAATGAAAAGGTTTAATATTCATCATGAAATGGGTACTCTGGATGGTCACTCCACCTGTGTCAAAACAAAAAAAAAAGTGTTATTGTTTGAGCATAATGATGAGGAAGATACATATACATATTTGTCTTTTAGAAAACTTTTCTTGAATTATACAACAGCGCAAAGCAACACACCACAATACAAATTACACAGTGCAGTATTTAGTTACACTTACATCGGTAGCTCCACAAAACGAATATTTTTGTTCAGTGCTTCAATAGCTTTCATTTCTTCGTCGGTGAGTGAAAAATCAAATATCTGTAACAAAAACAAAGGTTCTATGAAAATCATTTAAATGAATTTATGAATACTGTATAAAATAGAATATTTGGTGGCATAATATCTTATTGACAAGTGCATTTACTGTGTATATCAATCCCCACATGCCCTGGTATAATAAAAGGGGGGGAAAAAGTATTTAAGTAAACCTGGAAGTTGTGTTTGATTCTCTCGGGGTTGAAGCTCTTTGGGATCACTACAACTCCTCTTTGGACATTGAAGCGCAGAGCCACCTGGGCACTGCTCTTATTGTACTTTTTCCCAATGGATACAATCAGCTCATCATCCAGCAGTGGAGGACACGTTAAATTCACCCTAAGCCAAAGACAGAGAAGCAAATTTAAGTGTCAAGGCTGATAAAGCGGTATCACTTTAAGAAATATTTGACACTGGCCAATCACATTACATTACCAATAAAATAGAGGTTATTTTACTTTGCAGATTTTGCTCATTCACTTATCCGTATTTCTCCCTGTTTCCCCTGCCTTTGAATAAATATTGCAGGGAATTTTGGTGTCATGTGATTGTCTAAAAATGCTGTTTCAAAGGTTTTTCCATGAATGCAATTCCAGGGGGAAAAAAAAAAATTACAAAGTATCATCTGTCAGCAACTTATTTTTAAAAATATCAGACCGGCCTTGAAAAAAATTAATGTCTCCTTAAATCTTCATACCAGGATGCATCTCTGGAGGAGCCAATTGGGCAGTAGCCAACAATCACAATGTCATTCTGACGACAGTACTCCAGAAGCTTGGGTTGTGTGAAGTACGGGTGGCATTCAACCTAAGCAAGAAGAAAATACACAAGAATGTTGTCTTGGGAGAAAAAACATAAGAAATACATTGATTAAATACAAATTTGGCCTCAAGTAGTCATTAAATGTACACCTTTTACTCTTCCATAAAGAAAAGTTACATTTTTTAAGAAGGACCCACACTTGTTAATACAATTTAAACTAAAGGGAGATGCATTTTGATATAGTTTTTTTACTATTTCATTTAAAGGACCAGTGTGTAGAATTTAGTGGCATCTAGCAGTGAGATCCCTTCCAAGCAAGTACGAGACCTATGATGGCTGCGAAATTTGTCAAAAATGCAAAAGGCCCTCTCTAGCCAGTGTTTGGTTTGTCTCATCTGGGCTACTGCAGAAACATGGCGGTGCAACATGGCGGCCTCCGTGGAAGAGGACCCACTCCCTCTGCAGATATAAAGAACTCATTCAAAGGTAAGAAAAACACGATGATTCTTATTTTCATGGGATTATACACTAATTAAAACATACTTATGAATATTATATAACATTTCTGCCAAGTCTGTTCTGCTAGATAACACTAAATTCTACATACTGCACCTTTAAGTTTGTTCAGTATTGAGCACACATTAGCAGTCTGTAGGATAAACAGCTATTCCAACTTTTAGGAATGCGGGAATGTTCACCAACAATAACTAACTAAATAATAGATATCTATATGTAATTTGATCATAATAAGACAGATCATTTCACCAAATAATGGTAAATCCTTCAATCAAGTAAGGGTATTTAGGGTTTTTTTTGTATTTCTTTTACATTTACTTGAATGAAAAGCAGAACTTTGCCACAAAAATGTACTATACTACATATGCTACTGTATCTCTGATGTCAGTGAGGGCAGACTGTCCTCCTAAGAAAAGGTAGAAGCTAAAGAGACAAGGAGGGCTCACCTGGTTGGATACAGGCTTGTGCTTGAGGCCAGGTTTGTTCAGCAGCAGTTCCAGCTGTCTGCGGTTGAAGTTGGAGACTCCCAGAGACTTAACCAGCCCTGCGTCTACGCAAGCCTCTAAAGCCTGTTGAGAGGACAAGATATATGGTAAATCCCCTCAAAAATGTACTATGATTGTCTTTACAGACTCACTGAGATAGTGCAGAAAAACATAAAGCAGTGTGCACTGAAGAAAAAAAGATAGATCTATGAATACAGGTTTACTATTTATGGCATTGTCTTTGACAGTCTCTGATGCTGCAGCAAAGAATATTCCAGCAGCAATATTGAAGTATAAGAAGAAGAACATCACATGCATGCCATGTGATATTCGTCCATCTCAAAGTGGTTGATTCATTGTTTAATGTTTTTATTTTCTTTGATGACATTAATGGCATACAGTATATTCAAAGCACCACTGAATGCAAAAGAAAAAAAGGCAGATCCTTAAAGATGGAGAAGGGAGAGCCAATTTTAAGTAGCAACCCTGGATCAAATGAAATTACACTGATTTTACATTCATATTATAGCTGTTTTTGATGTGCTTCATATGTTTAGTTCATACTCGTAATATCGGAAGGAAGAGAAACCAACAACGAGAAGATGAGCAGGATTGTCTGAAAAAGCATCATGCAAAGTTGTCAAAAAGCAGGACTGTTGAAAACTCACCTCCCATGTTGCACGGAGGTCTGTGTGGTGGTAGATGTGTTTTCCATTCTGATCTTTAGGATAGAAATCTTTTCCAGGCTAAAATTTAAGCATAATTTAAACAATACTTGCACTTTCTTAGTGGGTATGATCTGGTCATGGTGATGCTGTAATATTACATAAGTGGCATATACAAATATCTAACAACTACCAAAAAGCATATGCTTATTATGCATTGTGTATTAATCTAGCCAAACTGGTCTAGTTGCCCAGTGATAACCCTGGCTGACTAATCTTATCCCAAAACTTAAACCAAGCATCAGCCACATGCCACACATGAGCTACTGTAACAGCTACCATACATAAATATACAAGTTAATGGTGCTGTTTCATGCAATATCACACAAAAATATGAAAATATATGATTATTTTGTCCAAAACTGTATGTTGAATGTGGCCATACAGATGTTTTGTTTCATGTTAGCATTTCTGATTCTATCTTTCTTTTACATTGATTGATCTTCATTTTGAAACCAAAGTTTCTTCTTAGTTTGGACAATTACTTTTGGATAAGGGAAATTATAACAGCATTATCTAAACTAAACATTACCACTATCACCGTATGTAGGGACAATGTCCAAACAATAAACAGATGGCTGATAAATTAACTACCACCTAAGTGTGTATGTGTGTACTAGAAACCTTGAAGGCCATGGGAAGCTCAATGATATAAAGATCCACATAATCTAGTTTCAAGGCTTTCAGTGTCCTCTCCAAGGCCGGTCTCACCAACTCTGGTGGGTGGAAGGTATTCCAGAGCTGAAGAAGATAACAGAGATCTACTTAGAAAACAGTTGCAGTTAACTCATTGTGGAGAACAGCACATGCTTCAGTGTTTAAATGTCAAAATCAGAGGAACTTATTACCTTTCCGCAGTAAAAGATGTCCTCTCTTCTAACGGTTCCATCAGCAATCTTTTCCCTAATGGCTTGGCCAACTTCGTGCTCATTGAAATACACCAATGCCCCATCAAAGTGCCTGTAACCCACATCTATGGCCAGCTTGACACATTCAAGTGCTGTGCCTTTTGGTGTCTATCAGAAATCCACAAAAAAATTGACATATTTTATTATTACTTTGTATATTCAAATATTTGACCTGGTTTTGATTTAGTCATGCTGTAGCTTGTGCAAATATCCATTCTTGTTCTGATGATATATTCATTTTTACAATGACATTACAAACACTTGTAAATGTAACAATCACTACAAGCAATAAAAACAGACCCTCCTGGTTAAGCAGTCTTTAACAAACCTTGTTCTTGTGCAAATGTAAAATCTTTCTCACCGTTCGAGGGTCCCCATAAGTGCCCAATCCCAGCAGTGGAATACGGTTTCCATCCCTGAGAGGAATACTGTGGTTTTCTGCAGTCAGATTCATGTTTGAGCCAATGCGGATGAACAGAACTGCTCTCTAGCCTGACTAATAGGTAATTTATTGCATGACCCTGAACATTGGACCTTGATGCTATAACTTCCATGTACTTAAATGTGTACTTCTTAAAGACGGCATTTGATTTGCAGACTTGAGTTACACTCAAACAGGTGGACCTGGCAATGATGATGAACTTGCAGAACTTTTGGGCTGCGCATTGTGGCATATTGTGCTGTTAGGAAGGTTTTAAATTATGTTTTGTTTAAAATGTTTGCAATAAAAGGTGAAGTCAAAGGGTTAATTCCACCAGTCAGCTGCCAAATCTCCCCGCCTCCTACCCTTCATAATCTTATGTCAATATTAATCAGATTTTCAACATGCATTGTTGTATACCTGATAAAAGAGAATCTTGTTGTTATTATATGTAGTCAAATATTCATTGATTATGATGGGGTTTTTTTTTTATTTTCATCCTATTTGTAGTGTTTGTTTGCTTTTTAAATAACTGTACATGTATAGATCTTGTCTTATATATATTTGTGTGCACTAATGTACCCCAGAAAGACTAGCAACCATGTCAGTGGAAGCTAATGGGGATCCTCTTAACAATAAACAATACATACTTGAAAGCCATACCAAAAAAAATTGAACAAATGTTTTTTAATAACAAAAAATAAATCAAAGATTTCCTCAAACTGACTGTTGATCACCATGCATTTAAGTGATAGTGTAGCATTATTGCATTTGACATAAAAAATCCTACCCAGTTTTTTCTGGTACTTTGATATTTAAAATTTGTAATAATGGAATTTAATTGAGTCCACTCACCTTCAGGCATATATTTATATGATATAAATGATAGTTATGGTTCTTAAAGGATGGAAAGGGTTTAAATTATTTATTTTCTGAGCATAATTATACTGTAAATCTTTTGGTGTTGTCAGGTTTCTATTATCACTACAACTTTCAGTGATAAAGCCCAAATTTATTGGAGGGCAAACCAATGTAAACAATGATGTAACATACATACTCGGCCAATAAATTACAGCAGTTGTGTTAATTAATAACCACGACTCCTTAGTAATGCTCTAATTCTCAGAGTGAACTCAAACATCAGCCATTGACCTGTAGAGTTTGCCCTCCATCACTCAGCTCAATGTTCCTCCTATCAGAGCGCGCACTCTTTAGACCCCACCCCTCGTGTGCAGCAACGAGCTCGTGCGGTGCAATTTGAGCAACATCTGCGGCACGCAAGCGTACGACACCCTTTTTTTGCCACAGGTTAGATGCTCCAATTGATATATTGGCGTTTTATGAAAAGATAACGTGAGTAGAATTATTAATGCGGTGTTTAAAAAAGACTGAACCGACTGAGAGTGAGGAGGGAAAGCAGGTGTGAGAAGATGCTCTCTACGGGAATTGCAGGAGGAAAATGACACTTGAGCCTGATTTGCTTGCCTGTGTGTGTGTACATCTTCTGCACGCACATCTAGCCATAGGTGGACAGAATTTGGATAAAAGTGCAACAAATGGAAGGACAGACAGACAAACAGGAGTTGTTGGATGCTGCTGTCATCATCGTTGAGAACGAAGCTGAAAGCATGCCAGTGCAAGAGGAGAAGTCCGGTGCAACCGGACAGAATTACCTGGACACTTGCCCCGTTTGTCATCTAAACTTTCATAGTCGAGAACCCAAACTTCTACCGTGTCTGCACTCTTTTTGCAAGAAATGTTTGCCTTCACCCTCGAGGAATTTGGCCACCACAGAGCCGCCAAACCCCCAGGTTGACAGCGCGACCAAACCACGTGAGTCACTTGTTTACAAACAATAACCCTGGATCGATACAGGGTATCACCTTCTTCCCTTTATGCAAGAGAGGGAAGATTCCTTGTGGCCCTGCAAAGCTGTTGTGTGCACAAATGTGTGAACTGCTTGCAATCAAGTTACTGATTTACACTAAATGTGTGTGTGTGTGTGTGTGTGTTCCTGTTGTATTCCAGTCAACGTGATCCGCTGTCCGGTGTGCAGGCAGGAGTGTATGGAGGTAGATGTGATGGAAAATGTCTTTGTGAAGGACTCAGTGGAGGCTCCCAGCAGCACAGTGGAGAGGACAGTCCAGGTTAGTAAGAAAATGCATCACTTTTTAAGTTAAATGTCATGATATTTTGAAATGGTATGAGAGAGTAACTGATATTATAAAGGCGTTCAATTTAAACAGCAGAGATAAAAACCTGTGTCCTCTCTTGGCATCACGTACACCCAAGGTGCTTCACAACAGGAGTAGCAATTGAGTTGAGTGGGTATGACCACTTTTCCCACTCTGACATCATTCTTGCAGATAAAATTGGATGTAATTTGCAGAGGATGCATCAGTCTCTAATGCCTCGTGTTACCTGTCCATAGCTCTGCATGACCTGTGAGGACAACACAGAAGCCGCCGGATTTTGTGTTGACTGTGTTGAGTACCTGTGTGCCACCTGTGTGGAAGCCCACCAAAGAGTCAAATTTACCAAAGACCACACCATCAGACAGAAGACAGAAGTATCACAAGGTATTCTGACCAGTGTCCTTACCTCTGTTATTTCCTTCAGTGAAATACTTGTGGTGTTTCCATGACGAAGGGAAGAGCTATTATGGTATCAGCACAACACGTTTTGCTCTGGGTTCAATGTAAAGTATTTTTAAAAATCCAATACATGATGTTTAATTGATACATCAAAATTTAACATAAAGTATATCAAAAATAAAATCTCTACTGCTAGTGTTCAAAATAAACTTTTAAGCTCAGTTACTGTAAGCATTATTTTAAACATTAGCTTGAGACATACGGTCTAAAGTGACAGTTCTCAGGCAATGGATATAACAAATAATGTCATGTACCTCAAATGAAGATTCAAATGATGAGCACTCTGTTGTTTTCCAGAGGTGCATGATGTGTCGACTCAGAGGCCGATGTTCTGTGACGTCCACAAACAAGAGCCACTGAAGCTGTTCTGTGAGACCTGTGACCTGCTAACCTGTCGTGACTGCCAACTGGTCAAGCACAAGGACCACAAGTACCGTTACAATTTATAATACAATATCATTTAATGGCTTGATTGCCTGCATAGAAATTTCAATTTTGTTTGATATTTACATTAACTTAACAAAACCATACAGTTCAATGTGATGTGCCTTAACTCAACCATCAGGCATGTGATTTTTTATAAATAAGCACTACATGAATATACATTTTGATATTCAAAATATTATCATGGCTATCATAACTTGATGTCAAACCAGTTGAGGAGGGGAGGGGCAAAAACTTAACAAAAGTACATTACTAATATTACTATACATAACCTTGGTATGTTTTTATCTTGTGTCCATTGACTTAAAGGATATGGCTGGCGATTTTCTATATTTTTCTTATTGTCAGTAAATCTTATGTACAGAGCCAAACCAACAATGAATTGATCCTACTTACAAGCATTGTGTGTGCATCCAAAGCCTCATATATTGCATTCCTCTGTACCGTAGACCACTGTTGTCCAAACCTTTGACTTTGTGCCGAAATTGTTTGAGAAATTTACAATGTAGTCCAAAGTCAAGAGGTTGTGATATGTAGCACAGCAAAGCTCTGTAAACAGAACTACATTCCCAGGCATGCACAGTGTTGTCTGCCTTACACAGAACTACTCTCCAGAGACTGAAAATGTGATCTCTGTTAGTAGTCATTGTGACGAAATAACATGTTACCCAGGGCAATGATGTTTCTCACTGATGTGTTTTTAATAGTTTTTGGACAATAACAGAGGTCTACAGTACAGAGGAATAAGACGTACCAGACTTTGGATACACACACTACTTGTAAATAGGATCAGATCATTGCTGGTTTGGCTCTGCACATGAATAAGACAAATATAGAGAATCATCAGCCTCATCCTTTAATGATCTTTTTGGATTAGTTACCAGTTTCTGGAAGATGCTTATAAAAACCACAAACAGCACATGGAGAACATGACCCAACAGCTGCAGGAGAAAAAGAAAGTCATTGAAGAAGTGTCAAACTCGATAAACCATGGGTATGTATCTCCACATACACACATATGGCAAGTACTGAAACTGTGAAACCATAAAGTAAATTTATAGGTGCTTAAAGTTTATGGCGGTCTTTGAAAAAGTTCGTCATGATGTTATTTAATTCTTGCAGACTACTTCAAGCTGATCAGACCCGTACATCTGTTCACAATGAAATAAAGAACTCCATCTGCAGTTTAATCCTTGAGATTAACAAGAAGGGCAAGATGCTGGTCAATCAACTTGAGGTATGACAACAAGTAATGTTATTTTCCATATTAGTTACACGCTGTACCTGTAGCTTACCATAGTGTTTCCAGAGGAAAAACAGTACTTGCTTGCAAGCTCAGTTGACTGCCTTATCCTGCGGCCCAGAGAGCACATCCCCTTAAGCCATTTGAACACTGCAAATGTTCATTTATTCATGTTTTCCAGGCTGTAACAAAGGATCATGAGTGCGTCTTGCAAAAGCAACAGGAGGACATCGGCTATCTATCCAGACACCTGGATCATGTCATCGGCTTCACCAAGTGGGCCACAGCCAGGAATGGAGGCACAGCCCTCTTGTACTGTAAACGTTTGGTAAGGCCTGTCTGATGATTTATCCACTCTACAGTATCTCATCACAGTCTTATTTTCCTGATGTGAAACTCCTGTTAGGAGCCAGATCTATCTTGGACTGGATGAAGTGGGAACATATGTCTTTTGTAACACACAAGTGCCCTCATCTGAAAATTATTAATAACACCCCTTCTGTTGCAGATTCTGTTTCAGATTGGAAACCTCCTGCGGGCAAAATGCAGTACCTCGTTTATACCACAGAGCACTGTACGGTTCCAGTGTCGATCCTCTTACTGGGCCTCAAATGTTGATCTGGGTAAGACATAAACAAATGTCTCTGTAATAGCAGCTAATCTAGAACCACCCTGAGAATGGATTTGTTTTGTACTTGGCACATCAGTGGTAACTGTTGTTTTCTGTCACTTTTGATACCTTTAAACCTCACTTAAATTTAACTGTAGTGTATTACCGGCTAATTTTAAGAATAATGTTGAAAAGGTCAAATGCTTCACAATCTCCTGTCACAAGATTGTGCCCACACCAATCATTTTGAACATGAAATGTTCCAACTGAGGTGACTCCTGATGGACTGATGGACTAAAAAAGTCACATGATGGTAGTGGGCTATGTTTGTACTGTAAAACCTGCAAAAACCACAAGAAGTTACTGTTAGCTCCTTCACTCTCATGTTTTTTGTCTTGCCGATTGTATCTGTCCCTCAAAAGCGACTGCTGCTCTTTTAAAACTCACTGATTAAACAGTCATATTCTCTGAACAACATCAAAACAGAATAGTGAATTGTATACGTTATTTACCTTGACACCGCATCAGAAGAGGTGTTCCACCACACACCAGTCAATTTTGTATCTCACCGTTCTCCCAAACCCTCTTATTATTGTTGCTTGTCTATAGGGGTTGGGTCATTCTAGCAATGGTTAGTGCATGACTGATTGTGTGATGAAATAAATTTAAAGTATTTCGATCACTCGCTGCCACTTTATTCATGCAAATCTCACCGCTTCATAGAGCTTTGCTGGTTCTCCTTCATCATTTTGAATCGGAGGTCAAGCTCAAAAGAATTCTGTGGGCCCAGAGCTTGACAGGGTCCCAAACTGCTGCCAGATTGTTGCAGTTGCAACTCATTCGTGCTTGCGATTTGGGCTGAAAAAGATTAGTTAGTCAACAGAAAATTAATCGCCGGAAATATTGAGAATTCTTTAATGGATTTAGTCAAGCATATTATGCTATTATCAAATAAAAATCCCAAACATTTTGTGCCTCCAGCCTTCCTAATATGTGGATTTTTGAATGTCAAAACAAGCAATTTGAAGACATCAACTTTGGCTCTGGGAACGTGTGATTCCCAGCGTTTTATCCACATTTTATATTCTAAACAACAACAATCTAAAACATTTTAACAGGTTAATTGATACTTTAATCAATAATTTAATTGATAAAATTATCATTAGTTGCAGTCCTACTTAATACCCCCCAAAAGTTTCCCAAACCTTTCACTGTATTACTGCCTAAACCCTCTCTTCACCACAGTGCTCTGGAGAGGTTTTGCCTTTATTGTGCATTTTTTCCATCCCTACTTGTTATGCTCATCCTGTCTCTGTGTGTATGTCCCCTCAGGCTCTTTAGTGGTGGAGAGTGTACCAGGACATCAGCTGGGAGGTTTTCAGGGTATCCCGCATCAGCTCTCCCACCCTGGGCAGGGCCCCTCAGGCTCACCCCACAGCTTTGCCTTAGGAGCCCCCCATAATACTCTGGCTCAACTCCAGATGCAGGTGGACAAACTGAACCCACAGACCCACTGGCAGCCCCAGCCACCTCCTCCACCTTGGACATGGTACCAGAGTGTCCGACTCCAGCGAACCATCCCGGGGCCCCTTCAAGGAGGCTCTCCCTCCCACTGTATGCCTCCTCAACAAGGCCGCAGGTTTATGGTGCCTCCCCCTAACCATGTCAGTCCAACCAGCAGCCTACCGAGCCCTGGGTTTACGCCCCAGGTTAGTGTGCATTTCTGTGTATGAGTGATGAGTGTGCACATGTTCATGTGTCCGTTTGACTGACAAGCCCTCTTAACAAGTAGCGACAGCTGATGGCATTGTCCTAAATAGAGCTGACAGCCTTCACATCCTGGGCAATTTATGTCTTTCCTTGTCAAGATGGATTTGAGTCTTGGACAAGCTTATGACTCAAAATCATAAAACAGCTAAATCTGCAGTACAACAGCAGCCAGCATGTGACACGGGACGGACCTAAGACTCCACGAGAGGTGGTTGATAATATCTCATCATCCAAGTTGTTTAGTCTAGTTCACAGGGTGTTTTGGTTCGAGCTCTGAAGTATAAGCTCATTCACAACACAATAGTGGTGTGTGAAGTGCGCACATAAGTTGCATCATACTGATGTGAACAAGCTGTTATAGTTGTATAATGAACTCTGGGGTATTCTCCACAGTTAAGAAATACACAAGTGTTCTTGCATCATGCATGTTTTACTACACGTCATGTGTAGTAAACAGTACTGCTGAGTAGGTTTTTAGATTGTGTTAGCTTTTGTTCTCCTTTAACCACGATATGATGAACTTAAAGGAAAAGGAAGGAATCATGTAACTTTTGTATAAAGAAAAGCTGAATTGGTAAGGTAAGTTTCAAATCTCTCTGTTGTTTCACAGCCTTTTTACTGTTAACATCAGTGAATTCTTTGAAGGTTTTGTAAGTTTTGTTGATGTTGATGAAAATGGTTAGAATCAAAGTAAGTAAATGCAATGTGAAGTGTGATATCGTTAGTATAATGTAATGGGGTAAAACGGAAACAGAAATATTCTCTAGAAGCGCTATTTTTCTTCATACACTGCAAGTAGAGAAAGGTTAACTGCACCTGCAAGATTATATGGACTAAAAATAAGTCAGGCACATCTGTTTGAAAGATCTGAGTCTTTTGTTTATGGTTTAGTCTGTGTTCTGGTTGTTGCCAAGGGGCGTCAACCCACACAGCCACACAGGAGTAATGAAAGTGCACCTTTCATCTCCACCTCCACCATCACATGCTTGACAGGAATGTAGAATTAATGCAGTATTTCCCTTCATCTTTCTGTTTATCCTTCATGCATTTGAAGCCTCTGAGGGGGATGGCAAGCAGCTCCAGCTACCAACCCAAACCTATGGATGTATTTTCCCCTTCACCTTTGTACACTTATATAACACCGCTCCCCATTAATGGTGGCGGCGTCAGTTCGTCTCAACCACGACAGATGGCAAGTGACTCCATTCATTAATGTACAGTATATCAATAACTTTGAACCAGTTAAATGTTGTGACTGCATCTCTTTCTGAAATATATTGTTATACATTATATTTTTCTGTGTAGTAAATGGCATGCAATGCTGTGTTTAGATTGAGACCACATATCTGAACAGGAGGAGTGATTCAGGTGCTCCAATATATACACTTAAACCAAACTATCCTCAGAGCCTACAGCCTCCTTTACCACATAGAAATGGTATGTCATTGTCATCAATGTCATTTGTACTTTTGACTCTATGTATTGTTGTATTCTTGATAAAGTAATACACACACTGATTTCAATTCCTCCCAAGTGCAAGGACAGCAGTATTCACCAGGGTACGCTGCTGTATCCCAGGAGGAGAAACCAGGGTAAGCAGACAGCTGTGCACACACACACACACACACACACACACACACACACACACGCACACACACGCACACGCCCACACGCACACACACACACACACTCACACATGCACACACACACACAAAAGCTCAGATTTTCTCTCTGTCTCCAAATTTGTGTTGTCCTGAACAGTGTTACCTTAATATGACCTCAGTCCCTTGTGCCATTGATGTCTCCAGTGAAATTCACTTTATTCCAATTGGTTGTTGCTTTGCTCCCAAGGACTATCGCCTGGAAACCTCTAGAAACACAACAAACCAATGGAGTAGTGGGCTCAGCTGTCAAGAAAAGACGAAGGTCGTCACCAGGGCCCATCATTGTCATCAAAGATGAGCCCGATGATGACAGCAGCTATGTAAGAAGACAATACACTTCTATTACAGTCCACTGTGTGTTCCATATATAGATGAGACCTTTGGTAGATGCTTTTATCTGACTCACATGGAGTATGCATCTACAAATTCAGCCACAGACTTGATTGTATCAGTCGTTATTTATCGCAGCTTGTTTGTTTTGTTGTGAATTTAAGGTACAAGTCAACCAAAGAGCCAACCTTCCTGACAGCACAGGCGACCAACACCAAATCAGTGTCCAAGTTGAGGGGTACAAGGTCCCAACTCCACCTCAAAGAATAGACAACAACCTCCAAAGCCCTTCACAGCCTCCCAGTAGCCCACAGGACCAAAGTAAATCTAATGCTCCAAATCACATCCGTTCACTGGGAGGAGAACAGCAGGTAGACCAGCATCAAGCTTGGCTGGAAGACCCTAATGAAGTCTTGTGTGCTGTGTGTCACACTGGTGGAGAGCTGCTGTGCTGTAATAAGTGTTCCAGAGTTTTTCACCTTACGTGCCACATTCCAGCTCTCCTCAACTCTCCCAGGCAAGCTTTGTCAGATGAAATTTATTTTTCATTGGTCTGAGATGGAAACTTCATTACTCATGTTTTTTTTTTCATGATTGTGCTAGAATCAAGAAATTGTGGTCACCTGAGAAAGAAGATAACCCTTAAACTTAAGAATAAGTTTGTTTTGTATTGTCTTTTTTTTTTTTTTAGCGGGAAATGGCTTTGCTCTCTCTGCCGTGACCTGTTAGTGCCTGAGATGGAGTATGACTGTGAAAGCAAACCTGAAGCCAAAACAGTAAAAAAGGAGCCAGATTCTGAAGGAGGATTCCCCCCTGTGGACAAACGAGTCAGTACTTTTTTTTTTAATGATAGCAATAATTCGGTTACAATAAAGATATTATAAGAAATTGTTAGATTGTCACGTTGAGAGAACCTTACATCAGTTAAAGTTAGGCATTTTAAGTCAGTTAAGTCATACAGTTTCAGTTCTGCTGTTCTAATTAGCTTGAAAAACGCGTCTGTGATTTAGTTCAATTCAAGAACAGTTCAGCACCATAATGTTATTCATCCCAATCAGGGAATCTAAAAATATGCATAGTAGAGCACAGACTCACAAATCATCATGATGAAATAAGTATTATTGGTACTTAAGCGATTCTCCACTGAAAATCTATATTTTGAATATCATATTATATATCAATATCATACCGTTGAGACATTCAGCGTTGACTCTGTCTTCAGTTCAGCAGGAGTTCACTCTGTTCCCTGTTCAGCTCAGTGCAAAACCAGGCCCACGCAAGCAGTATTTATAAGGCAGCTCTGCAGCCACCTATTTGCCACAGTTATGACACAACATTTTCTTTTTCTTTTATGGTATTACTTTATATCACAACTGAGCTGACATCAGTGCTTTCAGTCGCCAGTGAGGAGTGCTTCACTGCTAAAAGTTACTGATTCAGTCAGTGACAATTATGATTCAGTATAGTTAGTTCAGTTTAAAGACTCAATGTTCAGTTAGAAGTTCATAAGTTAACACCTCTAATGAGCTGGAGGTGAGGATTAGCATATGGACAGACAACAAATAGGTGGTTTTAGAGTTTTCTATGGATAACGTGATACTTTTTTTCCCACTGTGAAAACTGGTTACTGTTGTAATCCATTGAAACTCACTGACCACAGCTAGCATGCTGCATGAAGGAACTTTTTGAGACATCTTTCAGGAATGGGGGTTTAATACGCATAAATATACTCTGTATACTCTGTAGGTGTAGTGTTAATACTCTATACTTTAATAAATTATCTCTAATCACTCTGAGCCTAGCAACCATATTGCTTTTACTATTATCCAGCAAATATATCGTAAGTAAGTAAGAAAATACCAGATCTACTGACAAATGTTCTTTTTGTATTCCAATGGTATGTTTATCAAAGTATCTTAAAAGCAATATATCACTAGACGTCGTGCTTTGCAGTGATTTAAGAACTACTAAGAATCAGTGTTAGGGCTAATAAAGATGCTTAAATAAGTTATGAGATGCAAACCTCGACAACATGGAGTTGTAAATAATATTTGACCACAGTGGATGGATGTAAGTTTATAACTAAGCAGACGCCATCAACCATTGATTCAAAACTATGACCACAAAGTGTAGTTGGATTGTTGGTTACTTTAACAGCTGATATGTATTAAGTCAGATGTCTTTTTCTAATACTGCAGAAGTGTGAGAGGCTGTTGCTGCACTTGTTTTGCAGTGACCTGAGTTCAGACTTTCAAGATCCTGCATCCCCCTCGGTGAGTGTGGAAACATGGCTGCTGACAGAAGAAAAGTTTACAGGATTAATGTCACATGGAATTACTGTAACTGTAATTTTAATGATGTGAAAACTGCAGTATTTACCAGTTAAGACTTTGATTAGGTAATGTAAATACACAAAGATTTATCTCGCTGTCACAGAAACAGCTTGTAGAAGTTGTTATTACAAGGAACAAACAATGGATAACAGATTATATACTGTATATCATAGTATATACAACACTATATTTGTGTGGAGCACTTGATGAGATTTTTGGCTTGAAATGCTTATCACACAACACATAAAGGAAAAAAAAAATCAATAACCTTTAGTGCACAATGCTGACATGTAATACTTTATGAATATGAGCTATTAATCGTAATTTTACTTTACCATCTGCCCATGAAGTTTTATTGTTTGATCATCTCCCCCTCTCTAAATACTGTAGGTATGTGCTAATACCAGTCAGACTATAAAGGGGCCAATGAATCTTTCCACTGTGAAAAAACGGCTGGACGCTAAGCAGATCATGTGTTACCAAATCACTGCAGAGTTTATATCAGACATCAGGCTCATCTTTGGGAACTGTGCAGTCCTCAGTGAGGTACTATTTGCAAAAAAAAAAACCTGTTTGTCTTTCAATACCAAAAGCATTTAGTCTTGACAGCTGATAATGAATTGCTTTGATCTTTCTTGCGTTTACCTGCATTACAGGCTGATGCTAATATCACCATGGCAGGCAAGAAGCTCAAGGAGTTGTTTGAAGAGCACCTGAAGATCATTTACCCAGACCAGACTTTCCCAGAAATCAAACTGGAGATGGTACCTGCTGCCCCTCCTGACTGTAATCTCTCATGTCTTGATAATATATGCTAGCCTGCAAAGCACCAGCGCACATGTTCAGACTCCCAGGATACAACGAGCTTTCCCAAAGGAGAGGAGGGAGTAGTACAAAAGCATACCTTCCCTTAATCATTTTGGTATTTGACAACACTGCCAGCATCAGATAATATGCAGTGTGTAATACTTCATTGCAAAGATCTATTATACAAATTCAGATCACCAAATCCTTTCAGATGTTTAATGATTAGATTGTTTTACAAGCAAAGAGCCATGATGCAGGGCAACGAATTAGATTTTGTACTCACTGGACTGATCTGCATTGCAGCTGTTGGATCTGCTCTCAATCTGAAGAAAAACCTTCTATCTCCTGCTAAAGCTCAAAGAATCAGACTGGGATTCTTAGCAGGAAATACTTACATACAGTGCATTTCGGTACTTACAGGGTAGAGGCAACTGGCTGTTTTTGTCACTGGTCTCTCTTTTTGGTTAAAGAAATGTATCCATTCTTTCTTGCCATATCACAAGTCGTATTACAAGAGGACGAGGAAGAGACAGACATTAATTCATCGACATTGAGCTAATAGTTGTTGTAGCCAGGTCTGGTGTGTTCTCCCTTTTAAGCTCAGACTCTCTTTACAGCAGTGATCAAAGGAAGAGTGATATCATCATCTTTGATGTTTGTGGTCTGTCTTATGTGGAATGAGATGTGTGTTACAGAGTCCCTCGAGACCAGTAAAATGAAAACATCAAATTAATCAAAGCAGTTTGATAAAACCGCAGACTGTCTGAGATGTATTATTACACAACAATTCTTGGTCTGATTTGTCAGGATTTTTTTGACATACCGCAGAACAATGGATTTAGTGTTGTAAAGGTAAATGTTATCTATTATATTTATTCATTTATGTATGTATGTATGTATGTATTTATTTATTAATGTTTAATTTAAAAAAAAAAAGATTTTATTGTAAAGACCTAAGCGCAGTGCATATGTTATAATATGTGAGATTTTTTTTTTCTGGGATAAGCTTTTGTAACATGCTTTCATACACACACTCATCATTTTCCAATAATCTCCAAGAAGCAAAACATTTAGCCATAAACATACTTGCATGCAAGTTAACTTGCAGGTGTTTACAGGGTCCAATAAAATATGATTAATTCTGGATAAGGAGTCTTTATTGTTGAGCCAATGAGAATTATACAGCATGTTATACTCATTCAGCATCCTATAACTAAATGTTAATGGAGTTGCTTAATGTCCTACTTTAAATCGGCAATTTCAACTTTACAGTTAAGCAAAGCCTCTTTCCTCTTTTAACAGTTGTGTTGAGTGACAGTGAACAAGTCCTTTGGTGTTGAGTGACAGTGAACAAGTCCTTTGGACCCCAGAGGGCAGCCCTCAGACTGCCTGACTGTGTCAGTGGCCCACTGCAGATTGACACAGATGTGGCAAGACAAGCTTTGTTGAGCTTCAAAGGAACTGTACCGCACCCCCACCAACAAGATTAACACTGTTTGAATGCGACCTCGGCCACTCCAATTTCCTCCACCCATGAGCTAGGAGGTCAGCACACTCTGCTGTTTGTTGTTAAAGCCCAAACGTAGATTGGAGGTGGAGAAGAGGAATGAGAGCTTGTAGTTTCAGGAAGGCTAGCAGGCATGAGAAGTTGCCCTCAGATGTTTCCTGTGCTCTTACCAGCTGGGTTGGAGCCTGGCATTAGTTCTGGCTCTGATTTAGGTCTTACATGGCTCTTAAGGGACTATATCTTTAAAGTCTTTCCACATTACACTGGGCACAGATAAGATTAAAGACAGGTCAGCAGTAAAGGGGTGCTCTTTGTTGTTGTGATAGCTTTTACTTTACGGCCACAATCTTGGCTGATAACTGCAGGAACTGTATCTATTACACAGCCATACCAGGTGTTTTGGGATGTTTTACTCCTGACAATTTTTTTCAAGTTATGTTATAGTGGGTTTTTTTGTTTTTGTTTTGTGTGTGTGTGTGTGTTATTCTACCTTCCATGCACTGGTTTTCATTTTGTTTTGTCATGGTATTAACATCAACTTGCCAAAAACCTGCTCAAGTTAGGTAATCCATTACAATACACAGCATGTCTTCTTTTGCTGTTGTCAGGGCTACAGTATTATCACGTGGCAACGTATGTGCAGATTGATTTGAAAAATCTGTTCTGCTCTATCACTTGATAGTAAAGTAACAGACAAAAAATCAAAACAGACATGGTGTTCACTATGATGGAGTACCTACTCAAGCAAGTTCTCTGCAAGCTGATTTTTCCCATACTGGGATGTTTTTCTTTTCTTAGAAAAAACTCATCCGGCATTTTGATGTTGAAAATAACACTTGAATTGAGATAAATAAGATTAAATTCAAACTTAAATCCAATTTTTCTCTACCTAAGCCAGTCCTGCAATAGTGAAATGAATGGAGACTGAGGAGAGGCTGTCTGGAAGGTACAAAAAGCCTTCATACATTTATATCATGCTTTTGGCAGTATATTTGACTTTTGGTTGATGGGCTGACACGTAAAACACTGGTGTGATCCTTTGAAATGCATTCTTACAGGAAGATTGTCAACAGACTACAATCACATACTGTATCAATAAAACTAGACTGTGCATTGAAGAGCGCAGAGATTGAGACACGACTTGTCACACACAACACTTTAACAGTGCAGTTACTCATTTATAACTGCCATATACTTGCGGGCTTCCCTGTATGCCTGCGGTGTCCCGATATCAAACCCTTGGTGATGTTTCTAGACCGGCTAGACTGGTGGTGGAGACACATGGCTCTGATTAGAAGATCATTTAACCTCTCCCTGTCACCATGCCCAGAGCCAGTAGACTGATTGAATTTGCAGAGGGCCTTAGTTGGTACAAAATGTTTATAATGCAGTCTAGCAATTATTTCTTCCCTTCCTGCCAATTCTGGTAGACTTGGCGTGTGCGTGTTTGTGTGTGTGTGTGTGTGTGTGTGGGGCTTGTTTATACACAGCTCCTCACAGTTCATGATCACTTTGGCTGACGGTGAGCCCACAGTTGTGGCACAGTCGCAAAGGCTTTAATTCATTACATTTGAGGGCAACTACCTCATTTTCTTTGGGTCCAGCTGCAAACTTTAGTAACTAAAGAGAAAATGAGATCAGTAGTAGCCACACAGGAACCTGTAATCCCATTGTGCAGATATCAGTGAGGATTAAAATAGATGTACAGTATAAGAGAGGACCGCAGAGTCAGGTTCCAATATAATCCACCATCTTCCTTAAGGTGCAACAAACTCAAATGTACCAGTGAAATACTGTAGTTATTTCCACACGGTGGTGGTGAAAATATTTATTTTTTGATTCACCCTATTTCCTCTGAGATATCCAAAAGGTTTTCAAGGCTTACAGCCTGGACATAGCCACCACAGATTTTTAAAATACCCCCAAAACTAGCTCCAGATGTTGAGTAATCAGTACAATCATTAGTCACAGACAGAAAAAAGGTCTACTATGCCATTGATGGGAAGACAATTTCCATGTGTGCCTGCATATTTTACAGTACAGTAGCTGTAGACACTTGCGATTCCTCCTGCAGGCAATAAAAAATATGGCAGCTCACATTTCCCATGGTAGCTTTTCAGGTCTTATAACCTACTTTCCATCACGCATATGTATGTATCAAAGCATTGAAGAAAGGTTGGCCTGTTATATAAAGATCCCTGTTAGAATACACACGCCAACCTACAGTATAAACTCAACACTTGAGTATAACCAATCCTTCCGATATGTCCCAACTGATACGTCATAGCCAAATTACATATACTTATTGTAATATAATGTAAATGAGATAGAGATTGATGGATTTAATGGGGGGAAAAAAAGTTTTGATTAGTAATAAGTTAGTGTCCGTGGCCCCAGCCCGCCCCCTCAGTGCCATAATTAGACGCTCATTCCTCCAGTGACGCTGCAACTGCGACTCACTCAACTCCATCACATCCACTTCTTTTCCGCGGACTCAGTCTTTCTTTTTTAAGGGAGCACTGCCGTGTATCCATACATCCAGCGGAATAACCATTATCGGCAAGCTCAAACCTGTCGGACTCCTCTTTTTAGTTTTCTGCTGAGTCTCTCTGTTCATTCAATGGGTCCGCGGGTTGTGTTACTCTGCTCTCTGTTCGGAGTTCTCCTTGGACAAGGTAAGTTACCTTCCTGTAAGAAACAGTATAGACCACTTCTGCGTAACCACTTTTACTTAAAATAGACAAGGACAAGCCAAAGTGTGTCTTTGATATACAGTATATATGATGATCTAGTAGGATATGAGATTGCATCATAATGGAAGTTGCCATGGCTTACAGTAAACCAGATGATAGACAAAGAGTCAGACCTGCATGGGATGAATTTGTCAAAGGACGAGTTGGGGCATGTGATGTCGGTTCGGTTAAGCTGGGGGCTTCAAAGTGCTGCAATTTTGCATTGAAATGAAGAATGATGGAATGTTTTGACCCATATTTCATCAAAATGAGGGCATTTCAAAGATGACAATTTAATTGTTTTGGTTTTGGTTCATTTTGTTTTCCCTACCAGTCTATAGTGAAGATAATGTTAATATCTAGGAGCTCTAACCTCTATGTGAACCTATTGTGTAGGATAAGATCCAGACTATATGCTTCACTTGAAAATGTCATATTAAAAAGTAAACATTGTGTGTATTTTACTCCCTCTCATTCATTACATTTTAGATTCAGCTTGTCTGAAGTGATAAAGGGAGATGTCAAAGAGTGTAAAACTACAGTTGAACATAATAAGTAGTGAAGTGGGAGTTCTCACTTCCTTGCTGTAGTTTCTGCCCTGCAAGTCAAAGGCCAAGTGCCTTGGTATGCCGTGATGCCTGTGTCAAAACGACCTGGGCTCACACTGTCTCACCAGGACAGGGTTGTAGAGACAGACGGGTGTGATTTATTCTTGAGCGCCCACAGCAGGGTCACCAAAGTGTAGGATGAGCCATATCCAAGTGCTCATGGTCCCCTCTTCACACATGGGGCCATTTTCACAGTCAGCAGGGCCACTTTTCTCTCAGCTGGGGTCATGTCATGGGTCATTTTGGAGTAAAACTCAGTCAACTATCAGCTGGACTACCATGACCAAAACCCCCACATGTACTTACTTATGCATGTCATGTAAAGACCTGTTTGAAGAAGGGAAATGACAATGTGTCAAGATGAGGCAATGGTGTTCAACGTACTCATAGACAGATAGATAGATAGATAGATAGAGTGAAAAACATCTACCTCTGATGTAACAGCATTTTCATATCAGTAAGAGTGACAGAAAACCCCAATAAAAGCCTTGAGTGCAGCCTGTGAAAGAGATACGCACTGCTGCTGCTGTTGCGATGTCTGGCTAAGACCAGCTACTCTGTCTGGGCGGAGCTCCACCAGTGGGCTCATTAAGCCTTGTTTACATGAGGCGTCTAGACGCAGGCAATCCATGTGCTGCTCTGCCAAGACAGAATGGCCCTCGCAACCAGCACCGCCATCCAAGATGGAAATCAGCTCTCTCCAGACAGACAATGCATCACAGAGACAGAGAACCGGAGCAGACTGCATGTAGACTGGAGCATGTCTGTGTCTGGTTTGCTTCTTTTTGATAAAACAGCACCACAAAGTTTTAAGGCACTTCTGGTCCTTCGATTTAGGTTTTGCAGAGCAGCAGACAGTGGTGGCATTGGAATGACTCTGTGATGCTTTAGTCGGTTAGAGTAAGTTATCAGCACGGTCCTACTGTGAGGAGTAATATCAAGAGCAGATCAGTGGGAGCAGTTACAGTATGTGACCAACGATTATTTAAAATATAATTACTTTATCCCTTGAGGGAAATATCTTGTGATTAGTTATTTTGTGGAATCTGGAAAGGTGCTCCTTGGATGCCTTTTCACTTTCAATATGCATCATCGGGGGTGTTTTGGCTAGCGCATGTCAATAATAGTAATAGTCATGAACTGAAAAAAGGGAGAACTGCTTCATGGATGATATTTGACTGTCAGCCAATAACATCTTTATCAGACAGATACATTAATGGCATGCAGTGCACATTTATATGCATGTCACCAGCTTTTTGTAAGCAAAGTATTTTGTTTAAGTTCCATGAAAGCATCTTAGTGTTACTTTGAAAACAGATAGAGGTCTCTAACATTCATAGAGAGAGAGAGAGAGAGAGAGAGAGAGAGAGAGAGAGAGAGAGAGACTTTGGGAGGATCTACTTGGTAGGCCCATGTGAAAGCTTTTTAAAATGCCATCTCATTTCATCCAGCTGCTACAAGGTTTATTGGCCAGATGATTCTGGGATGTGCCAGACTTCCAGAAGTCAGTTGTCAGCTAATGTGGCTGCCTACTAATAAATCCTCTATCCATATTCACTCCTTTCCACCAGGTTAATAATCCCTTGTGTAGCAGCAATGGTCACATTGTTTTAATTATATGCTTTGTTTCCTTGTATCCTACACTGGAGAAATGACTCACTCTCTTAGAAAAATGACATATGTTCATTTCAATAAACTCTTTGTCATAGCTTGCCCATACTTTGTTCTGGGCTGCAGAACTAGGTTTATAGAAACCCACAAACTATTTTCAGAGATTGAGAGTTTTATTGCAATGTTTACATTGTGTTCTTACAAAGTTTATCAATGCAGAAACTCGTTCGAGATGATGACTATTCCTGCTTTTGCCTCATCTTGACTATTTTGATTTAATAGTCATAATAAAATTCCTCCTGCCCCCTTGGGAGAAAGCAGCAAATCTATAAAACTGAGGACTGCTATTCCAGACACTTGTCCTCCCCACCTAATCTAACTTATTATCTGAAGTTGCTGACTCTTGCCAGGCTTCTCACAGCAGACGCTGTGTCTCGAACAGATGGATTTGTTCAGTGCATTTCACAATCACTATTCCCAATAATTCAGAGAATTCAGTGACTAACCAGCAACAACTTGTATTCTGTTACAAAGGAGCAACAAAATTTAGTTCACGGTGAGTTTGTTTTCTCTTTTTCCTCTCAGGGGACTTTATTGTTAATAACAATTTCATCATGGTTTCAGCCGAAGGCAAAAAAAGGCCATGAAGTCGATCTGCCAAAGCTATTTCACGTTTGGCAGATCACACAAACCACAGGCGAATGAATGTACTTGATGTGATTGCGACGGCTGATTGTTTACAGAGTCGGGGCATTCCACGCTCTCTAATCCACATGAATAAACAGCCAGATCACCACAGAGTTGGTTGTGCTCCAGTCAAAAAGCCTCTCTTGTGTCTGCAACAACATAACCATCATTCATTGTCTTTGGCAAAAAAATGCCTAGAAGCCATTAAAATTGCCAGACACATTTTGGATTTTGTTTTTCCATCTTTTAGAGAACACTAAGCAGCCTTCGAGGACAATTGCAACATCCTTTTTTGTTTGGGTTAGATATCCAAAGTTGATCTGATAGCAAAACCAATGTCTCAATAAGCATGTTTTATCTTTGTCAAGAGAAATATTTGATATATTTTGCTTTGTCATGAACTGTCTAAAGCGCACTGAGTCTCAAGCGTGGATGTGTGTTAACCATCTTATGTGCATGTAAACAGGTGTGGCAACGCTCCTTCTTCTACACAGCCTCTGTTGTGATTATATGGGAGGGGGGGTGGGGGGTCCCTAGATATTAAAATCTTCTGACAGTGCACAGTGAATGTTAATTTCACCTGATCACACATGCAAAAACATACCTTGCACTGTTTCTGATGTCTGTAGGAGCAGAGCAGATCTCGATCGATGACTGCTGTAAGGATGGCCAGAAGCGCGCCAGTAATAATGAAGACTGTACATCCCTGCCTCTCATCTCTGAGTCAACCACATGCAGGTAATTCAGGTCCATGTGCAGCTTTGCTCTCTCTGATTGCAAATCTGGACACCATAGGGACTGCTTAGATGACGCGCCTGGTGCTTATTCACGTTTACGAGTCATTAACTTCTGCACCCTTTGTTACAATCTTACTTTTTCTATCTTCACCACAGAAGCTCCTGCAGTATTGGCCTCAAGGGGATTTGGCTTGCTCCATGTATGGGGGAAATGACTGTAGGCCCTTAATATGAGATTGCTTTACCTTACTCCTATAAATCTCCGGCCACATTATTCACTTCACGTGAGAGCAGGAAACACTAATAGTGATGGGATAATAACAGGTCTGCTAGTAACCCTAGAAGGTGTGCTGCCATAGGTTCAGTGCCCATAACCCAGGGAGATCTGCTGCTGTGAATGCTGATGGCAAACACATTTACCATAGCCACCCTAAGTGATCCCAAATTTGTCTAAATTATAGTGTGAGGGGAAGAGAGGAAAAGGGCAGAGGTTTGTGGGGGAGCAGGGATTTGGGGGGTGGAAAAGGGTGAGGGGGGTCAGAAGAGGGGCTATTTCGAAACCCAGGAAATACCTTAGAGGTGAAACGCGACATAGAGGGAGGATGGAGAGAGGCAATAACAGGAAATCTGAACGATTACTTCAGACACCAAAGGGAAAAAAAAAAGAGAGAGGAGAGGAGAGAAGAGAAAAGAAAAACAGAAGCGCGACTGTGCCCTTAAAAGGTTCTGCTGAGGAGGTGTGTGCATTGACGTGAATTTGAGATCTACGCTAGTTTATGTGGAAAGAGATTTCTGGTAAGAGTTGATAAAGAGGCTTGTTGGAAATGAGAGAAGAGAGGTGAGGGGGTGGCGTTTTATGCTCTCTGTCTTGTAAAATCGCAGTGAGACAGAGATCCAGACCAGAAGGAAACCACTCTTAACTGATTGGACTGCACTAACAGACAGCAAATGTTAGACAATACCATGAAATCTGACGAAACCAAAACATAATGTAACTGATAGTTTGATAATAATGCTCTCATGTGAGGGGCTGTGCCTCTTCCCAGATATTGCTTTTGGCATTTAAACAGCTTTCATAGTAATATGCAGTATATTTTTTTCACGATCCTCCTTCATAGGGAGCACAGTGGTCAAAGTTAGCTGCAAAACTTCCTGTACCAGCTCACTTTATTTTAAATGCCGTATGTAACATGTCATCACTCATTTCTATGGAAAAACTGTGACGATTGTGCTCAAGGTAACTTCTGGAAACTGTTAGTCACTCAATTAGTGGCCAGCTATTCTCCGCTCTTACAGGACACAACATGCTTATCTTCAGGGAGTGGTTTGTTTTAGTTACATTATTACAAGAGTAATGCCTTCAAAAAGCTACAATCCCACCACGAGTAAGGACATGTGGAGGTGGACAAATGTTCATCTTGGAACTGAAGTGCCAGTTTAGCTCTGGTCTAAAACAACAGAACAAAGACTGCATGGAGTGCTGCTCAACCCAGTTAAGTGATGTCTGTGTTGCAGAACAGAATAAACTTCCAGTTCCCACCAATGAATTCACATAGGAATTACTCAACCTACTCATCCACGCATTTTTAGTGTGATAACTCTGAGAGCCCCATCAGGCTTGCCTCAGGCGGATTTTAATAGGCTACACTTGATGGCAGAGTTGTATTGCACCGAGGACATTATTGATAGAGTTTGGAATAAATGCATCACCTGTGTTTTGTGGTTTCTCCTGCTGACAGGATAGTGCAGGAGCAGTGCTGTGTAACAGTGCTTGAGGATAACGTGTGCACCTCTGGTATCAACATGGCCAAAGACCAAGGAGCCTGCGATTCTTTATTTGCCAACGACTGCGAGTCCAAGACTACAAAGGTCTGTTTTTATCTGTGTGTGTACATATGTGTATTGGTGTATGTGTGCCTAGCCAACTCCAAATTCTGCAAATAGAAACGAGAAGACAGAATGAAATCATTGTGTGCACCAAAAATTTCCCTCTCCTCAATCAATGTACAGTACATTATTCTGCTGGACAGCCAGTTTGGAGGAGAATGATTGATGAGAGCAATGGTGTGTGTCTTGTGTTGTGTGTGTGTGTGTGCACGTGCGCCGTGAGCAGGATGAGGCATGTCACTCCAGGGAGGAGTGGAGCTTGTTGCTGTCAGATAGATTATAATTCAGTTCTGACTCAAAATCTTCTGTAGGCTCACATCCAAGCACTTTTCAGCCCATCTATGTTTTTATTCCCTCTAAACCCAACCCTCTGTGTGTCTCTTCATTTTCACAACACCCTGCACATCAACACATCAGGAAGATAGATGCTTGGCAAAATGTGGAGAGGGGGTATACAAGTTGCATTTTCATGACAGGATCAGATAATTGCTAGTGGGACAGCTTGTCTTTACTAGCTTGACTGCAAAGTGCAGACGGCAGCCCTTAGATAAATGTGCCCTGGTAAGGTGAATAAGATAAAATCTTTCTATGGATGAATAGGAGATGGTTTTCCTGGCTTGATCTGGGTAAAATAATAGTCAAGTCAAGATTTGTACATCGTTCCACTACATTTACAGTATGGGAGGGCTTTTTCACATTATTAAACAAAGGATGAAAATCATTCCCCAGAACCTTAAACCCCTCAATAACATAGAGGAAGAAATCCCACAAAAATGTGATTAAAAAACCATTTGGATGGAGAATAATGCTGACAGTGGTAAGCTGTTATTCGAAACCAAAAAGAGAAACATAAATAAAATGCACATTATACATTCATAGTTTTATCTATAACATTTAGATGTAACTTTTATTGGAATAGTTGGACATTTTTGGAAATAACCTCCCTTTCTTACTGAGTTAGATGAAAAGATCAATACCACTTTCATATTTGTCTGTTAAACATGAAGCTACAGCCAGAAGGTGGTTAGCTTAGCTTAGCATAAAGACTGGAAACACAGGGAAACAGTTAGCTGCAGACTCCAGACAGGCTCTAGACTCCAGGTAGTCATTGCCCTCGGCCAACAAATAGTCCACTACATAACCCCCCTGAAAAAAACCACAGCAAGGTTTGGATTAAACAAACAAGATATAATGTGTTAATTATTGAGCTTTAGAGGTGCTCATATAGATTGGAACTTGGACTTTTAGACAGAGACAAGCTAGCTGTTTCCCTGTTTCCAGTCTTTATGCTAAGCTAAGCTAAGCAGATGTTGTTGCAGCAAGAAAGTGAATCAGTGTTTTTCCCACAATGTCAAAATATTCATTTAACAATGAGACTTGGATCAGTGCGTGTTAAAATGCAAGTTTTATTAAATAGTGTTTCCCATATCATTGTTTTACAACTCTATTACTTTTCTGAAATTGACAACTCATATCCAATATCATCTCACCTGCCCTGATTTAGTAAACCTTGCTGATCTGATGCTTAAATCCATCACTAATCATTGTTTTCAGGATAGGTCAGGGTTGAATGTGCCGGCACAGTTTGTGTTTGCACGGTTTTGAACATGCAGTGCCTGATATTATATCATACTTTACTGCTTTACTTCTACTTTACTGTTCTCACTGTCCTGAAAAGTTTTTCTTTACTGTAGTTTCCTGAAAGCCTGAACATTTTTTATAATATTCTCAAGGCCACACAGGCACACACCTACACACAAACAGACAGACACATACAGCATAGTAGTTAAGGAATAATGGTATGCAACTATTGGAGTTACAATATTTGCAAGAATTGTGTCATGTGTTCAGTCGTGCGATCACCATCACTACATACATGGTACATCACACAATGTAATTTTTCAGGTACATATCCCTCTTCCCCAAACTGCAACACAAACACACCCATCCCCCCCACGCACTGCACCATTCATTCCCTTCGCAGACTGACATTACCAGGCTGCCATAATGATTGATTGAGTGTGCTTCAGCTAGAGGGGATGATGTCATCTTATCATTGTCTGTCTGTCCATCTTCCTTACTGGCTTACTACTTTCTTAGTCATGTCTGTCTGTCTGTCTGTCTGAAGTCTGTCAGTTGGCGCCCCTTCTCAATCAACCTCCTTTTCTGTCTGTCTGGTTGATTGAGTGCTTGGCTGTCTGTCTGTCTGCATCACCTCCCCCTCATTGTTCAGTTTAAAATGCTGTTTGATCTACAGTACAGTATTCTACCAACCTACATTATCCCACAATCTCTTCGCCCTTGTCTACATTTTTGTTGATACTCCTCTTGGTACATTAAGTCCTGATAAATTGTTATTTTCCTCTCCCTTTCGATAAAATTTTAAGATTTACTTTGTGTATGCTGCTATGCCACTCAGTCTGTATTATGAAATGTGCACTAATGGTTATTGTATTGTATTCTGTGTTCTGTAGATGTGCTGTGAATGTTGTCTTCTGGGGAAGGCGACTCAGGAGCAGGGACTTCCCTGTGACCACAACCTGTCAGTAGGTTACCAGTGTGGCCTTGTGTCCCGGGCATGCTGCGTGGATGGAGCCCCAGACAACCAGACCACACCCGTAGAGCAAAGTGAATGTGGGTGAAAAAAAGCATGCAGGGGGCTAAATATTTACTTTTTTTTTTTTATAAATATCAATTCTTCAAGTTTGTTTGAAACATATCAGGTAATTATTATTCAACTTCTCAAAATATTTAAGGTTGAGGAGTAGAAGGAATATAATTAAATGAAGAAATTAAAATGCCACTGGTGTTGTCAAACATAAACCCACACTGCCCTCTGGTGGAAACATATGGTTATTACAGTTAGCTTTCACTGGAAGTCAACAGTGAGTACACTTGAAGGAGAACTTGAGCCTCAGATCAATAGTCAATCATTGTTTGTTTGACAGAAAACAGACAAATTGCAGGCAGTTATCTTGTAAAAAGCTGTAATGTTAGTTACAGCTTCAGAACTGCTAACGTTAGTTCAATTTTCAATATTTTATAAAGCTATAAAAAAATATTAGGGCTTTGTTAATTAACCCCTGAAAACAAAACCCTTTGTCACTATGTTTGACATAGTTTTATAGTTTAAGCAGCAGTTATGAAACCTAATTAAGCATATCTACTCTACTACATTTCAAAGGAAAATGTACTTTTTGCTCCACTGCATTTATCTGATTAATTATTTTTCAAATCAAGATTCATTCAGATGCACGGTCATCTTAAAACATATGATGTTTTTAAAGATTACTACCATCAATATATACTGTAGATAAAATTGGTCCCTCTCAATCAACTACAACATTAAATTGATGTTTAGATGTTAATGTAGCATTAGTAATAATATAACATACTGTATCATACTCTAGCACTGACAGGAGGCATTTTCCTGCAGTATTCATATGTCTACTTCTGATACTTTATGTGCTGATTTACTTATGTACTTTTACTTACTAAGTAAGGGATCTAAATACTTCTTCCATCACTGGTAAGCAATTGATTGATTTATAAAGAAATAGTTAATAGATGAGTTGATATTGAAAATAGTCATTGTTTGTAGCTGAAAATAGGTGCAACATTTTGGAAAGGGCTGCTCCTCAAGATGTGAAGCATACAAATAAGCATGCCTTTTTTTCTCTCTCACAGTACCAAACAAGGATGCTACCACAGAAAATGGAGATAATTCAGTATTTACCGATCAGTGCAACGGTATAGTATGATCATCTACAAGCTTATTTCAAGCACTTTACACCTAACTCATTTAACATGGTAAGCACAGTGATCGATTGTCAACATGTTTGTGTGTTGTTGTTGTTTTTTTAGGGAAATGTGCTCATCTCTGTGTGGGTAATGACACATGTGGCTGCTCCAAGGGCTACAAATTGAAACCAGATGGAAAGAGCTGTGAGGGTAAGTGACCTTTGCACTTGTCCACACCTTATAATTTGAAAGGTTAATAGTTTTATTTTAAGACTCAGCATCTTGATTTGAAGCTGTGATGGAATATAATGGGTCCTCTCCTCTCCTCTCCTCTCCTCTCCTCTCCTCTCCTCTCCTCTCCCTTCCTCCCCTCCCCTCCCCTCTACTCTCCTCTCCCAGATATCAACGAGTGTTTGCTGGGATCCAGCAACTGTCGGGGAGGAGAGCGTTGTATCAACACAGAGGGCTCATTCCGTTGCCAGAGAGAGGTCAGCTGTGGGACTGGCTATGAACTCACCGACAACAACAATTGCAAAGGTCAGTCACATTGGCCTCAGGTTGCCTGTGGGTTGTTGTATCTGAGTCATGTTTTTGTACATGTTGACAGGAATGTGTTCAAAGGCAATACTGCTGTGATGTTTTACCTCTAGATATTGATGAGTGTGAGACTGGCATCCATAACTGTGGCCCAGAGTTTCAGTGCCAAAACACCCAAGGGTCATTCCGTTGTCTTCCCAAGGTCAAGTGTGGGTCCGGCTTTATCCAGGATGCCCTGGGAAACTGCATTGGTGAGCAAATCCTTACAATACAAAGAGCTCTTTTGTGACATTTCCTGAATAGTGAAGTGTTTTCTTTGACTAGAACAAAAGGAACATATTTTAGGTGTATACTTAGATGATTCTAGGTTCAGATAATGGTCCAGTCCTTTTGTCTGTTGGTCTGCCCACAGCAATTACATTTGGTATGGTGGTCATGACAGAATTTTGACCTCCTTCTCTTTTGTCTTGCACCAACTTCAGGTCAAACTTTCCCCTGATGCACAGGAAATCTAATAGGATAACTGCAACTCTGATTGCCAGCTTTGTATACAGTATAAGATATTGAAAACTAATAGCCAGATTTCAACATTCCCCAGAGGATTTGTCCTCTGAGTATTCATTTTCTGGGAAAATATTAGGATTTAGTAGGATTTAGGATAACTCTGAATGTTTTGGTGACAGTGAAATTTCTTAAAGCACCACCATTGGGTCCAAATTTTCACTAATGCACAAGGAATATTGCAATCTAATTGGAAAATTTCCTTGAATCATATTTACTGAGCGCAAAAAGATGGACCCTTTCCATTTCAGATGCTTCATGACCTTTCTTGTGCCACCATCAGGCCAAAATATCATTGTTTACAACCTCTTTCCCCACCTTCAGAAAAACCTTTACATTTTCACTTTAAGACTCCAAGAAGAGAAACATTTGATTTGTTGTACATAATTTCTAACTCCTTCATATTGTGGGGTGTAATGAACATTTATACAGGCTGCTAAAAGGGCATCAGTACTTGAATCTTGTTATCTTGAGTAATTGATTCTCATTATTAGGTAGCTCCTAACAACAGCCAAAGCATGATGTCACAAGCTTGTGTTGGTAGATATGGTTTAACTAAACAAGAAGATACACTGATCCTCATTTTCAAAAATGGGTTAGAATAAAAAGTTACACCCGCAATTCTTGCCTTATGATCTGTTTTGCATATTCCTTATTGGACCTATACATCTAATGTTGCCATATGAGATTTAATTTAAATCATAATACAATACAAAGAGGTCTTAAACCTCTTAATTATTTATCAATGTCATCTGTATTTGTGTTTTAGATATCAATGAATGTGTTAGCCAGACGAGTCCATGCCAACAAGGGCAGGTCTGTATCAACACAGTTGGCTCCTACATCTGTCAGAGGAACTCAGTTAACTGTGGTCGAGGATATCACCTCAACGAAGAGGGCACACGCTGCGTTGGTACGTCTGACTCACCATTCCTACTGTACATACACAGTATCTTACTAACCTACCGGCAGTGTATATCATGGTGTTTTCTGCTGCTTGTATCCCCAGATATTGATGAGTGCAAGGGCCCTGAGAAGGTCTGTGCAGGTCATGGTTGTATCAACCTGGTGGGCTCCTACCGCTGTGAGTGTGGGTCTGGCTACATCTTCAACAGCCTCAGTCGGCTTTGTGAGGGTAAGCAGAGAGATCTCACTTAATGCTCTTACGTAAGTCCAAATCCAGGCAGATTGTCTGCATTCAAATAAGACATTCTCTACTATTTGATAATTTCATTGAGCCATATTTTGACTTTGTGTTTTAGATATTAATGAATGCAGGCACTACCCTGGCCGCCTGTGTGCTCACAAGTGTGAGAACATCCTGGGATCCTACAAGTGTAGCTGCACCACTGGCTTCAAGCTAGCCGCTGATGGCAGGAATTGTGATGGTAAGTCATATATTCAAATGAGGAGAATTGCAACTCTTTATATACTGCATATGCTGTGTATACTGTAGTCTGTACTATACATATATTCTCTGTAATTGGAATAATACCAACCCTTGTTCAATCCAGAGTTGGACCACATTTGTCACCAGTTGACACATCTTTTCTGCAATCTGCTGTGGCATCAGGCTTTTTTAGTTTGGTTTGGATCGTTGACAACATTCTTATATATTTATGAAATGAAATATATCAGACCACCTGAGGCAAATTTGTGATTTGTGAAATGCAAATAAAACTGACTTGGCTTGACTTGCCTTTCACAGATCTGAAACAATACCGTCCTGGATGTATCTTCATCATTGTTTTCATAATCCACCAACTTTTATCAGTATGGAAACAGCCATTCATCAATCCAACTGTTCACAGTTGTAGTGTGCAGTTAAAAGCAACATTAATCACACAATCAGACATAATTTCATCCCACACTCGTATTGTGATGTTATTTATCCTTCTATCGTTTATTTTTTATGGCCTGAGGAGGTGGACACCTTTGAGATGTTAAAAACCCATCCTCTTATGACCCACAGTCATTCTTAATGAATTAGGCCTATTCTCAATAACCTGTTCACAGGTAAAACAAGTGTATAACTGTGCATGCAACTGTTTATTTAGCAGTAAATGCAAATTAAAGCACCTCTGCTTGCAAATGGACAGTATGGACACAGCTCCTTGGCAGGGGCAGGCTCTTTATTGCTCTGGTCTGATAAAGTTCATAATGGTTATCATGCTTTCTCTGTGTAGATTTGAATGAGTGTGAGAGCAACCCATGCAGTCAAGAGTGTGCCAACGTGTATGGCTCCTACCAGTGTTATTGTCGCCGTGGTTACCAGCTCAGTGACATTGATGGAATGACTTGTGAAGGTAAAATGAAACTATTCTGTCAGGTACATAAAGGAATACATAAATATCTTGACAAATCTGTCAACTTGCTTCTGTGCATTCCTAAGATTAACAGAGTTTACCATGTGTTTTCTCTTAAGTTCAGAGTGCTACAGTACTTCTCAGATAACATTTGTTAAAAGATATTTTTCTTTAATTATTGTTGGCTTGAAGTGGCATTTGCTCTCTCCTTTACCCTTCTAGATATAGATGAATGTGCCCTGCCTACTGGAGGTCATATTTGCTCTTATCGCTGTCACAACACCCCTGGCAGCTTCCACTGTTCCTGTCCTGTCAATGGTTACACCTTGTCACCCAATGGGCGCAGCTGTCAGGGTAAGATGTCCTTAATGTTACACATAATGTCTCCAGGTTTATGTCAGTTTTGCAGGTTACTTTTGTGAATGTTTTGAAATCCCATTTTTTTCCAACTTTTTGTCTTTTCACTCTCAGATGTTGATGAATGCGTGACGGGCACACACACATGCTCAGAGAATCAGAGCTGCTTTAATGTGCAGGGAGGATTCAGATGCCTTTCCTTTGACTGTCCAAACAACTACCGCCGTGTTGGAGAGACGTGAGTATCTGGATTCTTTCCCTGTTGCACACACTCACACGCTAAACAGGATACACATTCACAAGCAAACATTAACACAGTCATACACTTTTAAATGTGTCATCAGTGCTTGCATCAATATGAGAATTAATGGATAGATGTAATTAATAAGATGATGTTAAAAAAACCTCACACACACACAGAGCATTAACCTCAGTCAAGTCTGGATGATGATCCTACCAAGAGCTCTGATTACAACAGGCTTTTGAAACCAACACTTATTTGTATGTGTGGATCAAGGCTCTGCATGTCCAGTATGCTCAATGCTAGAATGACTTCAGAAAAGATTCGGCTGTAGCATGTTCTGTTGTTGTAGAATGATAACATGCGTATGGATACTTTTTGTTATTACCTCAAATATAATAGAGGCTGTGTATGGCCACCTTGTTATGGAGGCAGTGACAGAACTTCTTGCATGATTCCACAGACGGCACCATGACTCGCCTGTCAAGTGCTAGGCTGCTGAGTTCGATGTTCCCTCCACTGCATGCCATGCACGGCAAATTAAATTTACACCTGGTCTCTCTCTCTCTCTCTCTGTGTCTCTCTGTGCTTGTTTTGTTCTGTCTTGTCCCATCCTGCCCTGCCCCTGCCCCCCCACCCATCTCTCTTCACAGTCGATGTGAACGCTTGCTTTGCAATGAGTCTGTCGAGTGCCTGGCCATGCCCGTGAGAATAACCTACTACTACCTCACCTTCCCCACCAACATCCCTGTCTTCACCAACATCTTCCGCATGGGCCCCTCCCACAACGTGCCCGGCGATGACATCCAGATCGCTATCACCTCTGGCAACGAGGGCGGTTACTTCAAGACGGATCGGGTGCCCACCGGCGGCGTGATGTCAGTGGCAAAGCTCCTCGACAAGCCACAGGACTTTGAGCTGTCTATGGAGCTAAGGCTGCGTCGCTACAACACAGTCACCACGTACCTTGCGAAAGTGCTGGTGTTTGCTACCCAGGAGGAGCCCAGAGTACCTTACAATCCCCTATTAGAATAAACACAAATCTTATGTAGGGTTACTTAAGTTACTACACTAAAAAAATGATGTGTAATCTTAAATACATTGTCTAGTGGAGGAAACAGATTCATATAAATGGGATGGACAAAATATCAGAAACACCTCCCAGTGTAGCCCAACAGTAGTACAAACTACAGCCTCCAAAATGGCCATAAAATAAAAACAGATTAAATAAAAATTGAAAATTATAACCTTCGTTAAGATAAGATTTGTTGCAGGGCTGCTGTATTCACCTTGGTGTACCTAAGTGAGTGTAAATATAAATTAGGATTTCCAATTAGTGATCGTTAAAGACCAATATCCACCTTCATAACCAATAATCATTAACATTTCTTATTTATGCCTAAAAAGGTGGGTTAACTGTATTTAGATACAGTAGGTGCGATCTCAAACAGATATGACACCAATTTATTTGGAAAAATGATAACTAGATTTTGATATTGTCATTAAGTGGTTCATATCCTTAAATATATTTTTAATTAATGAAATGACCACAAACCAAGATTTACACTGTGAATATGGGGCTTTCAGGGCCACTGATAGTCCGAAACAACGGGGCAGCTTCTCCCTTTGCCTGGGAGATAAGCTAGCCTTGTTCAGTACTGTTTTAAAAACACAATTACTGTACAACTCTGTCCCACCATAGACACATATGTTAAAGATAATACATAATTTTTAAGAGTTAATGTGAGCAAAACAATACAGTAAACAGAATCAGAAGAAAGAAGCACATTTTTTAGTTTTGTAGCAAATTACATAATCTTAACTATAGATATAATGATCATTAGCAGTATAATTTAGGTCCAATTGAATGTATCTTCTTGGAGATAAGGCAATGTGGTAACCGCTAGGTGGCGTTCTAGGTCAGGGTAAATCGTAAAATGGTAATGACTTAAGTCTGCCTACAACCGAGTGTAATTTGATGATGGTTGCATGATAAAGTCTGACGTTTTGCAGTATTTTATGGTTTATGTGTTGGATGAACAGTTTTCTATTAAAATTGAAATAGAAATAACACATGTTCAAGTCAAATCCAGTTCTTGATAATGGTGCATTGTGGGGTTTAATCAAATACAGCAAAGTGAGCAGTTGGGATGTGAGGCCAAATCACAGATGGAGGCATGACGACTTCCTCACATAGTTTCATATTACTGTTATTCCAACAGCTTCAAGGATGAAGAAATCCAACTATACATGAAAATCTCTAAAACTTGAAACACAAGGTCTTTTAAAACACATATTAACACTATATAACAACTGAATTCATTAATAATGTTATTATTTACTAATGTTTTCTTTAAAAGCAGGGCAAAACCAAGCCCGTATTTTAAATCAGTTAAGAAAAACACAAATTTTGGATTTTCCATCCATAACTCAAGCCCTTCACTTATATACTGTATGCGGATATACCTCACATTTCAGTATTTATAATTCCAGTAATTCCATACCTCCAAATTCCAGTCAAAATGAGCCAAATTGGGTCTTTTAATGCATTGTTACTCCCATTTCCCAAATGTCAGTTACCTTGCACCGCAAATACATCTTTCTTTGGCAGTTATTTTCATGCACATGTCCCTAACTCCTATTACATTTTAGACTTAATGTGAAATGCACAGATTTCCACTGCATACTGCGGGTGTAAACCCCAAAGCAGACAGATAATCCAAATGAAGGCTGAGTAAGTGACACGCGATGGGATGCAGTGGCAAAGGAGAGGGAAATGTGCACCAGCAGGATAGAGTATAAATAGTTTGACATGCTGTGAGGCTGCTGCCTGGGGCTGTGGCTTATAATAACTGTAAATTCAGATGTCCTAGGTTCCTCCTGTCCTGAGCTGTCAGGCCAGTAAAGATGCACTTGGTCCCTAGTGGGGATATCCTTAAAATAAGAACATAGTGGCGCGCAGGAGGTTTTTTCCTCCCTTCTGACATTGAGTTATGGGGCTCTGGGCTCTGGCCGGTGGTCTGAACAATTTGTGGTACAGCAACATCACCGCGCACAGAATGAATGATGCCCTGCAGTGTTTGTGTTGGGGCGTTATCAATGTGCCGACTATAAATAATAATTACCAAAAAAATAAAAGGCCCTATGCTTGACCAGAGGACTTTCATCCAAAAAGTCTGTTTTTCTTTCTGGTCTGAAAGTATTGGGGTTTTTCTCCTGGGCTGGGCCACGTGAGGCATGGAGAGATGAAGAAGACGTGCATATATGCATGCACGCGCGCACAAACACACACACACACACATACACACACAAGCATGTTTGCATGCATAAATGCACAAATGAACATATAAACACATGTGTAGGCAGTGCAGATGTACACATGTATTAACACACACACATACACACACACACACACACACACACACACACACACACACACATATGTTGTAATTAGCTCCACTTGCTGCCCCTGCTTTGAAGTATCCGTCTGTGTGTAAAGGGGCAGTTCATCCTGGGTCATTATCTTCTCGTAAATTTACTCTCTACCCCAACAGAGCTTTCACCTCGTCCTCTAGAGCCCAGCTCGGGTCCTTCTGCAGCTCAGGCCGTGGTATTATAAACTAGGAGAACATTTTGTGGGTTTGGCCTGGGCCAAAGCAAAACTTGGACCCACCCGCTAATTGCTAATTACAAGCCCCTACCCAGTGGTGGCTTGACTTTTTGTCAGGGGCTTCTCTCCTCGCTCTCCATGAAAGGAGCCCTGCAACCCAAGCTGGGCCTGGGCTTTGAGCTACAGCCTATAGGTCCCCTGAGGAACGCCAGAGATCCACAGCCCATGACTCACTATGTGGCTATATGGCTGCCATGCACATTAACTGGACTTATACATGGCAACTTGGCTGTTTTCATAACCCAATATAACCGTGTACTGACTTGTCTCCTTTGTGAAGACCAACTTTGAATTTAACATCTTGGATGTCAAAGTTAAGGCTTTTATTTTGTTTCAATAGCTCTCTCCTGATCACAAGTTCCTCGTTGTTTCAAAGTCAAACTCTTGATTTATGAGCTTGTTAATGCCTTAAAAACCTCTCACAAAATCTTATGTAGCAGACAGGTAGTGAATAGCGATAGTTCAGGTGGCGTTAGCTTTAGGAGCCAGCAGAGGCCCTCCATTCCCTCCGACCTGTCACTGATTAGGCTGTGGAATAAACAAAGCCCTAAATAATAGGATGAGAGCTGCCCTGGGGAGAGGCTGGGGAGTTGTCTAGTCATGTTGCTCACAATTTAGGAGTCTCTTAGAACACTCCCTTGCCCCATAAATCCTCCTCCTTAAGAGATTATCTGATGTGAAGCCGGGGATGCTCAGCAAATCCAAATATTTTCCTGAGCAGGTTGTGGATCATTCTCTGTGAGTGTAGTAATTAATTTCCCACACAGCTTGAAATAGTGCATCAATGGCAGCACGAGTCTCCACAAGCTACAAACTTTGGCTTCGGCATGAGCTTTGGCCATTGTGAATTTATTATTCTTCCAAACCATGTGGAATTTGATTGTTTTTGATGTTGACTGCTATATCTAGTATCCCTGCTGTCTTGTTCTGATATTGTTTGTGTAGCAGCCACTGGAGTTGTCCCACTGAGTTCTTGATTACGCAGTGGGATGTTCCTAAGGATGCCCTGTTATTGTGAGCTTTAGAAACCAAAGGCGGGTTTACTCTGAAGTCTTTATATAGACTTTACCTAAAGGTCAGAGGCCATGTGTGTGTTTGTGTGTTTTTTTTTCTTTGTGGGTGTGTATGTTTGTTCTCTCCTCTAGAGTGGCAAGGCTGGAACGCTCGGACACCATTCGCTGTATTAAGTCCTGTCAGCCTAATGATGTCGCCTGTGTTCTGGACCCCATGCACTCTCTGTCCCACACCTTTATCTCATTGCCAACCTTCAGAGAGTTCACAAAGCCAGAGGGTAGGTACAGCTCCAGCCTTTCTTTAAATAGTGAAACAGGGAAACTTTTTGAGCAATCCAGATGGGCAAAAATACAATTATGTCCCATCAAAAGAAAGTTCCTTGGTGAATGATCGAATCTTGGAAAAAATTGTTCGACATTTTGGGAATTATGCTTATTCACTTTTTTGCCAAGAATTAGAATAAAAGATTGATAGCACACTCATTTTTATAGCGTAAATATAGCTTGGCATAGGGACTGGATACACGGTGAAACAGCCAGTCTGGTTCTGTCCAAAGGTAGTTCATTATTTCTTCTTTGTTGAACCCATGCAAAAAATGATTAAAAGTGACAATTTACATGTGTTTTTAATTAGTGAGCTTTAAAGGTGCACGTTGGCGTATGTACTTTGTCACCTTTGCACAGAGCCAGGCTAACTGTTTTCCCCTGTGTCCAGTCTTAAGGCTAAACTAAGCTAAAAGCTGCTGGCTATAATGTCATATTTACCATTCAGCCATGAGTGGTATCAATCTTCTCAGCTAACTCTTGGCAAGAAAGTTAATAAATGTATTTCCTAATATGTCAAACTGTTCTTTTACATTTCATTTTTGACTTTACAATGCTTAGAGAATTACTGATCATCTAAGCTCCCCTACAATTTCCTCTGTGTATGCTCTATATTTTCACTTACCCACAAAGGCCCATATTTGAGGCTTCATTTTGTGACAGAATATTCTGTTGAAATCTTTGGAAACAGTGAATTTGAAGACAGCACGATGTCTTCAAATTCACTGTTTCCAAAGAACTTGTGGTTTTTTAGTGTCAATTAGGTCTTCATTGTTTTTTTTGTCTTTCGTTCTACTTTATCACTTTTAATCTCTCAGCTCCCATCAAATGCATTTCCCTGCAGTTGTCAGAATCCATATGACTACCTCTGACCCCCAAATTTGCTATTTCATGATGTTCTCAATGCTGTCCGGGGCTTGGCTGGCCCACACCAGAGAGTAAGTGCCATGCTGGTTGGATATGAGTAACCACGGTAATCACTCACAGACAGTGACAGCTGACAAGCATCTATTGGCCGACGTGCAGTGCAAGTTTCAGACACACTCATGCTCAACGTCACGAGGAGTAAAGCTCTTGTCATGTCTCATAAGTTCCAAATTGAGGTGTAAAGGACTCGAGGCCCTTTAGCTGAACATCAGTATTGGAAAGTCTCAACCTTCCTGTGACCCCCTCAGTGTACAATAAACATAGACCTTTCTGTCTCCCATTTTATTGTCTCTCTCGGAAAAAAAAAAAAGAAAAGCAAGAGTTGGCACATGCTTGGCGGCATAAACTCAGTGTGATTATGAGGGTTTAGGTTTTCAAAAGTTTTTTGTGTCTAATTGTTATCTTCCAACAGAGATTGTTTTCCTGAGAACTACGGTGCCGGCTTACGGGTCCTATCGCTTAGGCAGTTACGACGTCAAGTTTGACATCCTGGAGGGCAACGTGGAGAACGCCTTTGACATCATCAAGCGGGTAGAGAATGGAATGTATGTGGGTGAGTACAGGGATTTTGCTTCGCTTTGTGATTTGTGAAGTCTGGGTAGTCTGGATGACCCAACCAACTGCAAACATTCGACAATAGCAGCTTTAACATGCAGCCTGTACCAGCTTCTGACAGCCTCTGTGACTGGAAATTACATTTTCTCTTTGACAAAAGAGGTGGTTTTCTGACCTAATTTCTCATTTTGAAGTATATAAATGTATTTTTTTTACAAACCAATGTCACATGTGCACATTGAGAAGGGACAAACGCACAGAAATCTCCCATAAGGAATGTCTGGACCCCCTGATATAAGTACATCTGACACAGCCTGTTATGGTTCTTGCAGTGTGGTGGCATCATGTAGCTGTCATCATCTTCATGGGGGCTCTTGGTGTCTGAGTCTTTGGAGAGTTGTCCTCTGAGTGGCTCTTTGAGACAGATGAAGGCCTGTTTCTGTCTCACCAAATATTTGGCATCAATTTTCACAGACTTGTGGTTAAACAAAGTACCATTTAATTCACTTATCCACGGCTATGCTTATCCAAAGCAGATCATTACTTTCCACAATGTCAGTATGTGCAGGAATAGAGTGTGTGCATCTACACTTGTGTATTCACATGCACACATACATGAGTGATTGCAGTTGACAAGCAGTTCATCATAACTACCTGTTCAGCTGCCTGCCAGCATACAAGAAGGGCCCTGCACTAGTTCAAGTAGGAGCAGCAGATACCATCTCCAGTGATGTGTAACAACAACACATGTTTGGGTAGAAGCCATTCCCATCCTTTAGTTTGGTAGTGACCCAAGGCTGCTGCACGCCTGTGGGAGAGCTGAACTGAGCCATGGCCCTGGGAGGATGAGGGTGTTGTGAGCCCGAGAATGACACATTGTTGGGCCTGTCTAGGTATTTTTGTTTTGGTTGTGTGCTGAGATGCAGGCAGGGTAGTGGAAGGACAGTGTCGTTGTCTTCTTCTTCTCTCCCTGACAGATGGAGGAATGGGCTGTCAGTATGCACATCTGTCTTTACAGAATGAAAGGGAAAGAGAGGGTGGAGGAAGGAGTGTGTGACTGTCACTGGTTCAGGCTGGACTGTGGGTGCATGCAAGTGTTCCTCTCTTGTATACTTGTGCAGAAACAGATGTGTGCTTATCAAACACACCCAAATCCTCTCAACGACATGGTGGAAAAATGTTTATTACCAGCAATAATTCACATAATTCACTGTAAAAACAGTTATAATTATATTGTACTGTCTTATAATGGTATGTTTTTGTTGGAATGTGCAATGGTGTAATTTTGCATGAGTGATAAGCCTTGTTTTGTAATGTGTTGTCTACTGTGTGCGTCTTTGTGCGTGCGTGTAAACAGGATTTAGAAGAAATTCCCTGTTTATAGTCGTGCTCATTTGCAGGGGCAAGTACGTATGTGTGTGTGTGTGCACGCGTGTGCGTTTGTGTGTGTGAGGGAGAGAGAATAAAATTGCAGAGGGAGAGAGAGATAAAGTGAGAGACTGTTATTCAATGAAAGAGGAAAGAGAGAGAGAGAGAGAAAATATGTGCAGAAGTAATCCTGGGCGCTTTGCTTCATGTGGTTAAATGTATTGTTCCATTTCCCCACGCTAGGCCTCAGTGTCTCGCCGAGCATTAGAGCACTTAAACTGACGACCACATGAAAGGCCTGTTTGTGAGGAGCCACTTCTCTCCCAAACCCATTGGATGCTTATTGGATGCAGCTCTTGCATGTTAACACCAGTTGCCCATCACATATCCAAATTGAGGCCCTGTGCACTGGAGCCTTTGGTCACTGACTGCTCGCTGTGAAGTGTGGCGTCCATGGTGCGATGAAGGCCCTCTTGGTTTTATTTAGTGGGTTGTGCTGCTGGTGCTTTGGCCCACAGATGCTGCTGTTGCGTAACCATTGTATGAGGCTCGCTGACGTGTCACTTAAGGAAGCTTAGTTTCCAGTATCTCCAGTGTCTCCAACAGTGGTATTACAGTTTGGTGGGATGTGAAGAGTAGCAGACATTGAGGCTCCACTAATGAACAAGTGCGTGAACTCAAACTAACTTTGGCCATTATTTTTGGCCACTTTTAGTGTTTTTAAAAGGGACAAAAGAGGCAATTAGGAATCCTCAGAATCCATTGCTAACTTGAAAAAAGTGATTCTTAAAAAGTTGCATTGGCTGACGGTCTTTTCCGTTCTGCTCACTTACTTAAAACCAGTCAGCTGCACACACAGGCATGCAGTGTATGCATAGACATATGCACATATACACACATGCACACATTCGCATATTGGCTGACAGCACAGCAAATAGTGTAAGAGCCACACCACTCTTTCCTAGTTCCTGGTCATCCATCACTGGCTTTCCCAGCACCGTCACATCTGGATGACAACCCTGACAGCCTTACGCATCTGTGCAAACACAACCGTCCCTCAGCACTTGGAAAACATGATCAGAACCAATGAAACACTTACAGATTCCCATGACGACCACAGTAGCTCTGCGGCGACCACACAAAATCTCTTCAGGTAGACACATAGTAGATCCACCAAAGTGATTCAGTATATATCATCCTTACAACTAAGACAACAGTTGTAACACATCATACACATATTTGGAAATACAAACAGTGTAGGAATGCATTACTCATGCTAACGCTGTCATCCACTTTTGATTATGGACATGTTGTTTGAACAGGGTTGATAATGGGATGATTGATTTTGGCAGACAGCAAGTGGATGGATGAGTCCACCCTTTGAAAACACTGGCTATGTGGTCTGTGCTGATACCATGGGGGATTTCCTGCAACATGTGGCATTCTGCTGGCGGTCTCTCACCTCAGATAAAATTCTTGTGTTTCTCTTGTTTGATTAGCCCCCAGTGTCCTACATCATTGTGGGGATCAACATCGTCTTCACCTTTCCAAGTGAACGTACTGTAGCCTAGTTTTGGTTTTTTTACATTTTACATTATATCAAGGGAGGCTTGCTGAGCATGCATGCATTCTTTCAGCTTGGCTTTGGCTGTCAATTAGTAGTTGTTGACGTCTATTTAAGTTGGGAAAAGATGTGACAACCAACCAATCCTAATTCTTCTTGTTTATCGTGCAAACTATGAAGTTAACAGCAATATGCACACCACTCACAATACGTCTTGAAAATATTCATACGATTATGCGACTTGTAATTTTACTTGACCCAGCCAGCTAGCTGACCAATATCAACGTGTGCAGATCTAATGCACAATACAACAAGTATCCAACTGTGGAATCAAACAGTCAGAGCATGTTTAGTCATCCCATGAATGTGTCCAAATGACTCCTCTTCATGAGTAATTATTTGTCATGGAAGGAGTTCACTGTACCATTAGTCACTGCTGTCTATTTTGAAAATTCACACAGCAACAGATAATACAGTATCTGTCCTCCATGAATCATGCACATCCGCTGGAGAAGCTGTAAGTCTTCAGACGCAACAGCTAAATTCCAGTCATTTTTGAGATGCAGGTGGAAATATGCCTCTGCGGTTTATACCCTGTGTAGAGAATAAATATGAATGAAAGACAGTTAGATGAATGAAACAGGAAGTGGACTGTTTGTCTCTATGCAGGTAGTCATGGCTGTCAGTGCAGCCATCCACAGTGGCTGGTGGAATGTGAGCCTTCTGTGTGAGACATGACTACTTCAGAGCCAGTGGAACTTGTGGCTCTGGCTTGTGGCTGTGCTGGTGAGGAGTTGAGGACAGCAGTGGAGATAAGCAGACAACAAACTTCTCAAGTTTGAGAGGCTGTCGTTTGGATGAATCATGACATGGCAGCAGCAGACCCACCAGAGCGCGCCAGGCCCATAAGGAATCCTTGTCTGCCCCACAAGAGATTAGTAATGCTAATCAAAACAGGGTCTTCTCCACCCAACAACCCCGCAGTCAAACACACAACGCCTCCCTCGGGTGGTCCTCTACCATCAACATACTGATGAAGAGATAGTGATGCAGATATGTCAGAGCTTGCATAGACATAACATGTGCACAGTCAAAAAGACACAAGTATGTACACATACAGTACATATTACTTGCAATAAAACACTCTTAATTACTCATCAGATACACTTATCTCCTTTGGTTTGGTGATCTATTTATTATAGTCATCATCTTTCCCTTCTGGCACTGTGATTTTAAGAAAATGTAGCTTTGTTTAGTTAATCACTCAGCTCACAAAATTAACTGTTCTTTCTTCCATTTATGATGTACTTAGTATGTACTGTAGAAGAAGATTATAATATAAAATCCAGATTTATAATTGGAAACAAAGCAGGTTTTCATCTCATATCTTTTCCATTTAATCTACATTGTCAAGTCTATTTTTTGTTCCTTAGTTATGGGTCTTAGCTTTGAAAGGTCACTTGTAATATAGTACAAAGGCTGTGGTAAAGATAATGGTGCATGTTATGTCATCTCAGCTGCTCTGGCCCACAACTGCTAAAACAGAAAATCCAAGAAAAGAACCAACCAGTTCCCCACAGCTACTTTTCAATGATGTCACTACCCAGTGAGTGACACTGTCCAACAATGACCCATGGGCCATTTGAGAGATCTGTAACTATGACTCATTGTTAATTGACCTTAAAATATCAAGCCACATGTGCTGGCTTTTCAGAACAGGGGTGCACACGGATCCTGCCCCAGCTTTGGAGTGGTCAGAATCATGTTTGGACAGCCTGACCTGACTGGCCATCCATGTACCAGTGACAAGACCGTAAACACAAGATCCGGTCCCAGAGGGGCCCGTACACTCAGTACTTTATACAGTGGGTTATGTAGTTATGCCAAGCAATTTTAAGGGATTATATTTCAGCCATGCTGATGGGTTATCAAAAATTAAATTGGTTGCTTTACTAATGGGGTAACAAGGGAGCTAGTTAGCAATTTCTTTGGCATGAATTCTAGCTTTAATGCACTTTTTGGAGAAAGAGTTTCGGGCAGTACTTAATCTGATAATGACTGAGTAAAAGAATTATTGAATAAGAAACCACTGTTTGTTTTGTTGATGTTTATGCCAACAGTACTCAGCTGTGCATCAGTGGCATGGTTAGATAGAAAACATATCACAGTCATAGCCATAATGAGGCTAAAGAATGCCCTCCAGTACCCTCTTTGTATACTGGAACTTTGTACACCACCTGGATACTCTCCAATGGTTTCACTGCAGTGAGCATGCATAGCGCCACAACCAGTGTGTCATTATACAATACTGTGGTGAAGCCAATGCATACTTTTCATTTGTCTCTGGTGTTAAACCCGTTCATTTTGGATTTTGTCATACACTTCCTCGCTGAGTTGTAGAAACCAGAAAACCCCGAAATTGTACTGTTTACATGTAACCCTTCAATATTGCAGCCCTCGTGGCCATGAAGGATGACAAATGCCTCCTGGCATTTGCTTCACTTTGTTTTGTGGCAGTGTCTGTGCTACTAGCATGCATTTATTTAAGGCTATTTTCTACTTAAGGGGCTACTTTATGGTGTGGCGGAATGTTTTGGAGAGCAGACAGATTGTACAGCTGTTTGTTTGATGGTGGCTGTTGAAGCCAGCAGGGTCACCTTTGCACCCTGTGGCAGATACCTCAATGAGATGGAAAGACACCGCAAACCTTCCCAGCACTACAACTGTGACTCCTGCTCGGATACTTCAGGCCTCAGATAACATGACCTTATAGCCCAGTCACAGGGCAACTTCAGCTGTAGAGTTCTCCAAACCTCCCTGTGTTTATTTATATGAATCTCAGGTGGCATGGTAGCCAATCAAAGTCAACCTGTTATGTGGCTGTTGGCTTTTCTTCCTTACAGCCCGGATGAAATGTTAAAGATGAGAATGCGGTTGTGGTTCCACCTCAGGTTCACTGCGAGTATGTTGAGGCCCAGCTGTTAGCTGATGTTTTCCCCTCATTGAGGATACCACTGTGCTTTTGATGGGAAGCTTACGGAAACACAGAGTCATTATGTTAGGATTTCACAGAGGCTTCCAAGAGGTCACAAACACTGACTCCAGAAACAGCCTCGTTTGTGCAGAATTGAACACAGGAGATCACGTTATAGCATAATTACGTGTTTCTCACCCTCAAGGCTGTGTAGAATATAAGTTAAACAAATGAGGTGTTTCTTACTACACCACAAATCACTACAGTAACAGTGATACGTCTTACAGGTTATGTTAAGGAAACTAAAATGAAAACTGTGTCAAATTTAAAAAAAATATTTGGACATTTGGGGATTTGGTGGAGGTATTTGGCACTTTAACAGAATTGCTGTTCCTAAATGCACAGCTTCTCCACATGTGCTAATTAGACCACAAACAAATTTACAAAACAGGCCTCAGACACATTCCACATATTGAAGTATTTAGATGCCCTTAATACATATTCAGTTGAAACATGAATGTGTATGTGTTTTTGTTATTTATTTACGTGGTAAGAGTGTTAAATATTTTTTCAGAGGAACAGTCTTCATGATTTTCAGTGCAAAACTTACCCTCAGTTGACCCTGATTATAGAGTGTTTAGTCTTCATTAAGTTAGGCCACACTTACTGTATACTGTAATTATTAAAAAAGGTTTAATATAGAATGAATCAATCTATCTTTGCTATGGTCCATATTGTACTTATAATGATATCTTACCCATCTTTATTGTCTGCTTGCTCAACGCAGGATGGAATCTTTTGAACTGATTTTGTTTGATTGAAACACACAGACAAGCCATGAACCTTCTGAACTTCTGAGTTTTCATTGGTCAACTCAGAGTTGCGTGCCATCTCGATTGACTTATGTCTGAAAATAATTTTCAGACTCAAAATTTAATCTGTTTTTCCATGTCAGTTATTTTTTTTTAATGTTGCGGCTGTTGTTAGGTTTAGGCAAAGGTTAGCTTTTTCTGATGGCGCTGACGATTTGGAAACAATAAAATCTCAGTGCTGCTCCACTCTGTCTAGTGTCACTACGCAACAGAGTCTCAAAACACCAAAACATGGGGGCAACCCTGGTAGAAATGGGGCCCATTCCACACTACTCCGAGTGCTTATCACCGGAATCTTCTGGAATCTGTTGTGTGCCCACAGAGCCGACTCAGAAAAGGACGGGAAAGCAAAAGAAAGTGACAGAAAGAGAGAGAGACAGCAGTTCAAGCTCCTATAACTTGCCCCTCCTAGAGTTAAAGATGGATTCCTGGAGGAATGCCTCCATGGCTATATCGCGTGACTGCGACTGCTCCCCTCCATCAAACACATGGGACTCATTTACCCTTGTGGGCCACAGTGATGGTGCCACAAACACCAGGCCCCCTCAGGAAGGGAAGAGAGGGGAGGAAGAGAGGGAAGAGAATTAGTGGGTGGGGGGATCTGCCATCATACAATGCCAGTGTCCCAAAGGACGCAGCGAATGGCACATAATGGATGATCATTTGCCCATTGGTGAACAATGACCAAATGGGTTTTACTGCTTTATTACAAGTACCACAGCAAGGAGCCTCATAAATCAGACCAATAGAGGCAGTGATCTGTCATCATTTTGATCCATGTTGGATGAGTTGAGTTGGATTGAGTCATCATACTAAAAGCTTGAACTCTGTACTGACACAGTTATGAATAAGAGAAACACAAGAGGGGAAAATGAGACAAAGAAACGGGATGGTTGAAGGTGTGATGGGAGGACAGTGTGGTGATTGTGCTGCCTGACTGCACTGAGCCGACTGCTGTTCAAACAGGCCAGAGCTGAAATGTCACCCACGCTCTGCAGAGAAAAGGCCCGCTGACAGCCTGTATAAACACTGGCATTTTTTCCCCCTGTAATCGCATGTTCACTTAAAAAGAGCACCCAATGAATTCCATGGGCATTCAATAATGCTGTCTTGCAGTATGTTTATTCTCCCATCTGTTTTACCATGACAGAGGGTGTCTCTTGTCCATGAAAAGAGTATGGAAGGTGGTAGAGAAAAATTAAATGCTGATGGTCATGGACAGTAATGACATGTCCCTACATGAGCTGTTTTTTAGCTCATCAACACCACACCTCATTTGAATACTCATCAAATGTACAAAATTGGGGAAACATCAGAAACACTCCTTTTCGTTTCAGTGGCTGGAGGGGCGTGTTGGTGTCTGTGTTTGATTGACAACAGCTGGTAGGTTGAACTCCGGAAGGAGAATGAGAGTTAAAGTAAACAAACTTGCACTGTAGCTTACAAGCCATGGGCAGAAAGTGTGTTGTTAGCAGCAATATTGAAGAGTAAAATCCACACCATTATCTAAATGGACTGAAGTGATATTCGCAAGTACAGTTAAGCTGTTTAATGAGCTGCAACTGAGCTGCTGATTACTTTGAATCACACGTTCAACAAGATATAGTGCAGGACAAAATGTGCATTGATGTTTCTAAGTTGACTTAAGCAGGAAAGTTAATGTGGGTTGTTTTTCAAAGTTTTTGGCTCCTGTGTTGTGCAAATATGGTTTAAAATGATTGGCTGTATGAAAACTAGTTTGACATTCAGACAAATGAATGCGAAAATCCTTTTGGATTTGGATTTTTTCTTCTCAAAGGAAAACACAGGACATGTGATTTACCTAGCAAAAATGTAGCAGGAGAAATCATGCAATTTCATTTCAGTCCAACTGAAATGAAATTACAGGGTCAGTATTTTTTGCAATTACTCTCTACTGAAGAAATAGTTGCTAAGAAAATTGCTGACAATGATGTCTTTGGATTATATTCAACATAACATCTTGTCCACACCATCCATGTAGTGATGAGGCCCATAAGCATCTCAGCAGCTTCAGTCCTTGGTCAGTGTCTACACCAGACGTGTTAAGCCACAGTACTGCTGTGTAATCAGGAGCTTTTTGGCAACCCCATACACAATCAGTGAAGTCGGAAGAAAACAGACTTTAAACGTAAAAATACACTTTGGGTCACAGCTACGAGTGAAGAGTTCAAACCTTTACACAACCGGAGTAGACAGCTGTATTGAATATAATGTATAAAATTGAAGCGTAAGACGTGCATGAGACAGATGATTGAAACGTGACAGATTTAGACAGCCTGTGAGCGGGACATTGTTTTTGAAAGGACCCTTTGTTGTTGAATGACAAATGTAATTTTTCAATGTGCTGAACACCACAGACAAAATTCCGCTGTTATAGCTTAAAACCTCAGCACATAAAACCAAAACTATCTGCATGGCTAGATACCACCATGGGTCAGTGAAAAAAAAAGTTTTAGGGTGACCCATTAAACCAAATAGCTATACAAAAATCAAAACAATCAAAAAAATGAACATGCACAAAGACAGTCTGCAAGGCAAAAGCTACAAGGCTGCTGCTCATTTAATTAAACGACTCTTATGTGTCTGAAGAACTCATGAAATTGACAAATTTAAAACTACTACAAAACTACTACTGAAGATTTTCATTATAATATTTCACTGGTTCAATCATTGTTGCATGTTGCTGATATTTTGTTACTTGCTTGTACATTTCCCTCATAAGGACAACATGCAATAACTAAATGACTGAACAACCAAAACATAGTTTTGTTGTTTGAAATATTATCTCATAAAATCAAACCAGGTAGTAGATAATTAGTATGTATTGCACCACAGACAGCCTATTATACAGTACTGTTGTCTTGTCTTTGTCTCTTCTAGGTGTTGTCCGCCAGGTGAAGCCTGTGATTGGTCCATTGACTACAGTCCTGAAACTGTCCATGCGCAACCTGACAACCCAGGGTGACTCCGGCCAGAACATAATCAACGTTCATGTTTTTGTCTCCGAGTTCTGGTTCTGAGAGGTGGACACCAAATTTTACCACATGTATTAATTCATCCATTGTCAACACTGTACACATTGGTTATGTTATATCAATGCATAGATCAGTGTCTGGGTTTTAATGTAATGTTCAGTTACTTTTGACAGTTTCTGGGATGAAAAGCTACAAGCTGCTTCTAATGAGAGCACTACGCTTTGTTTTGGTGACAAGCTCAGCTTGATATGCACTCCTGTGTTGCAGCTGGCAAAATGGAGCTAAATATGAAGAAACTTCTCTCTTCAGAATCTCTTCAGAAATGAGACATCCAGAACTTTTTTAAACTGAAAGTGCATGTATTTAGAAAGGCCGTTAAAGGATATGGTTGAATGCAACAATATTCTTCACATGACATTATAAGCCTTGTTTTTGTAACATTCACTTTTCCTTTGGATGAGGTATTTTTTCTATGGAATAAACACTATTTTAGTTACAGTATTTGTTTTTTGTCTTTGGGAAAAACCAAAATGTTTTACTTACGCTCACTAACGTCAAGTAGCTGTAATTAGCTACCACTATTTTTTCACCACAGATAAAATAATAATAACTTACTAAATTATAACTAAATTTATAGCACACTTTTCAAGCAATAAGCACAAAGTGCTTTCCAAAGGAGAGGAAATTCAAAACATAACAACATTAGGGATAAGTGCAAGAGGTAAAATAATGAAACAGAAACATATATACACATACATATGCACATATATGCATATATTTACATAAATAAAAGATAAAAACTCTCAATGAAAGAAGATAAAGATAAAAACTCTCAATGAAAGAAAAAAATCAAACAGCTCATGACCAGCTCACCTGGAATAGTTAGAAGACCCAGACTGGCAGACCTGAGGGGACTGTTTGGACAGTACGGTGTAAGGAGCTCAGTTATATACTCCGGCGCCAGATCATTCAGAGCCTTGTATGTGATTAAAAGCACTCTTAAATGGATTTTAAAAGAGACTGGAAGCCAGTGCAGTGAAGCCAAGATTGGTGTGAGAATTGCTTTGTTTTTGTCAATAGTCTAGCTGCTGAATTGTTAACAATCTGGAGCTGCTCCATAACTCGATTGGTCAGTTAAGTAAACAAGACATTACAGTAATCAAGGCAGGAGGATATAAGAGCATGTATAATTTTCTCTGTTACTGAAGGACAGAACTGATCTAATTTTGGAAATATTCCTCAGTTGATAAAAACACGGGTGAACGACTTTCTTTACATGTTTCTCAAAGCTCAAGTTACTATCCAGGATAACACCCAGATTTTTTGTAGCTGACTTTATGTTAGGAGTGAGGGGGCCAAGGAGTGACTGTATTTGTTTTGAGATGTGTTCAGGGCCAATGATGAGAAAATGTCCTGCCCACCACAAGTTCTCCTCACAAAACAATTCAAAATCTCACTGTGCCTTGTTATTTATCCTTGCTTATTGAGGGTTGTTGTGTAATGGAAGCTTTAAATAATGGATGTGATTTTATATGAACATTTTATTGACTGCACTGCTGTTTAACAGAGAAGAAAACTGACCTCTCTGTCCAAATTTTCACATTTAATTAAAGCTACCAAAAAAGAAAAAGCAATCTGGGCAGGTTACTTCCTCATGACTTAAAAATAATTATGTTTAACATTTAGGCCTATTAGATGAAGCAATGCATTTCCTGTTAACACTGTCTAGAGTAGTAAATTCTAGGCATGTCATGTCTCAGCAGGCTCAAAATATTAAAGCTGTAGTTTATTAAATATTTATTGGAATGTATAATTTATGTTCAACCTTATAGGTGTCAGCGCTGAACTGACCACGATCATCTACAATTGTTGTATTTTTCTATGCTTGGTCCTTAGTCCTTCTGTGACATAACAATCCTTAACATTCAAAAAAAATCTTTTATGAGGTGGGCATGGCACTGTGCTTTACAAAATGACTCCAAATTCAAATGGTCGCCATATTATCCAACCTAAAATCAGATCTTTAAAATGTAAACGTGTGAAATGAGTTTTCATCTCATTAAGAATTTAGTATAACTTTACTTGGTGTACCCTGGCAATGAGTTAACGTTTGAAAACATTATGACTTATGCAATACTCTGAATAAAGTCAGAAAACGATGACAGGAAACTTGATTATGATAATTCAAACATGTCAATATTTGCCAACAAACAGAGACATGCAAATAGTACTATCTTAGCCAGTTTACTTTTGTTCACAGTGGTCTGTGGAACGTCAGTTTCCATAGTGACATTTAGAACATTGTTTGTTTTTGCACCCAATGATATCTGTTTAGGAGCAGTAAAGACGTATATTAACAGCCTGTCCTCAGAATGCCCTCTGTAGGGATGTACATACGTTTCTATTCAAGATACTCTGTGCGTGCATGTAAACATGTTCATTGTGGGTTTCATGCATGGTCTTTTTGTCATTCTGGGGGATGGAGGAGGTTCGATTTCCCGAAAATCGTCTTTGGTGGAGAGTGACTTAAAGGGGGGGAACAAGGTGGCAGCAGTAGTTAAAGACCATGGGTATGGGTACGAGCAACCACATTCCTAATTACGTTTTTCAGTGAACCAGAACTCCTCTTTACATCAAACATGGGGGGGAGGGGAGGGACATCAGACAGAGAGTAAGCTGAACACATGTCAGTAACGGCCTAACTATGAGACTGTAATCATCACTGTGGCTGGGCCCAGCTAAAGTCCGCGGACGCTTCAAAGACAATAGAGGGGGAGGCGCATACATCAGGATCTCAAGTCGTCTGCTGTGATGGATTTTAAGGCTCTACTGAAGAGGGATATCCTCTTCAGAGGAAATAGAGGCCAGCAGGTCAGCCTTGTGGTCGACATGAAAAGAGAGAAGAAATGCAGTGTGTGTGTGTGTGTGTGTGTATGTTAGCTCCAGAACCCTAAAACCACTCTTTCAGCCAATATATGATATGGTACATGTTTTCCAATGCTTGACAAGTGGCTGACATAATTTAATAACTTTATGGTAACTATATATAACCTAACGTATATAATACTTATAATCCAAAGCGACCTGGTTTGGAAAATAGGTGGGGAACCTTTTCTCTTAATAGTACTTGGTACATAATTATAATTAGAACAAAGTGTCTCTTTTGATCAGTTTTTGAGTAAGGAAAAACAAGTAGCATTTCTAAAAAGGGCTTCAAAGACACGGCAGCATGACCACTTCTCTATGTAAAAGTTAAAAGAGAAAAATCAGTATACATTGTTCATACTCTTTAACACATACTGAGCCTATTTCAGCAATGTGTCAAAAGAAAGATGATGTGCATTATAATCTGCGGTGGAAAAACACTTCACATTGTTACTTAGTATAGTTTGCAACATGCCTGCATATTTGACTTGACGATATTGCATACCAAAAGCCACAGAAAACACGTTGTAAGGACGTAAACAGCTGAATATGAGCATCGAAAAAGCCATATAGTCAGACTGTGTGGGAGGACATTACCCAGGAAAGGCCTGGCTGGCTCTGAATCTGGACAGTAAGAAAGGCTGGGGCAGCAGTCCCTTTCAGCATTACCAAACCACATACATGTGTGGGGACAAATGAGCAAATATCTTCTGCCAGACTCTCCGTTCGAAGCCAAGAGGGAGCTGCTTGCACTGGAAGCCTATGATATGACTAAGCCAAGTGGGCTTGATGAGTCGACGTAATGGCAGGGGAGCAGACCGGTGTGTGTCTGCACTGTTTGTTTGTGTACTCTACTGTGGCACAATGGTGGTCAGGCCTCTCAATACAAGTGGTCATGGTGGTGTCTGGCCCAGAGTAGACAGGGTATGGGGCTGATGGGAGAGTAGCCCAGGGGTTGGTGAGGCGGGCTGATCCCAGACAGAGACCAGAGGACCTCAGGAGGCACGTGCTCGGCTGACTCCTGCACTCACCCACTCCCTCTTTTTCCTGGCGTCCTACCCCGACTTCCACCGCAACACATGTTATAGGATATAAGTGAGTTCTTTTAATAAATTTGGGGGTATTTATTTTTTTCCTCTATTTTACAAACCACTGTTCCTCATTACCATAAACACAAAAATCTTTCTTTTAGATGGGTACTACCAACTTGCTGTGGTTTTGCTCTCTTCTCCATGAGATTTCCATGTTTGCAGTACATTTAATGTTCACAAAGATAATGGGTTAATTTATATTTTTTAAATGTGAAAAGGTGAGATGTTTTGTATATATTCCCATGTCTTGCAAACCTGGCTCATCTGAATAAACAAAAGACAAATTACCAATGAGTATCTCCACTTATAAGCAAAAAATAATTCACCTGTGTCAAAAACGTGTTCTCTTACTGTGCATTTAAAGGAGTTTGCAAAGTGGTGTTTCATAGAAGTCCAATAGATGGCAGACATATACAACACAACGCTGCACAGCCAGAGAGATTTAACAATGTATTTCCCTTAACAACTGTCACCACCTTACATTACAATGGCAGAAGCAGCCAACCAAATATCAATGGGTTTTTTTTTTTTTTTTTTTTTTTTTACTTTTCAGTAAAAATCCCTCATGAATCTTCTATCCAGCAGGACACAATTTAATAAAATCTGAACTTACTGAAATTTATGCCCATCATTTTAAAATACACTGGGACCTAAGTAGTACAACATTAAACTCCTGTAAGATTCTGACTTAAGCCTAACAAAGTGTAGAATTGCACAAAAAACAATATGGGAGGCTGATGTGAAGGTTATGGAAAGGTCTACTGGGACCTTCGCCCAAAATAGGATCATAAATGATCGGCTCCAAAACACCATAGGTCATGACAAAATCTATACAGTCTTTGTGATATGGGACTCCTATTATTGCCTCCGTTTAAATCAATTAAATCTTTTGAGGTTTAGGTTGATAGACAGTCCACCGATTACATAGGGGCTCCACAAAGCACACAAGTGTGCCCTTCCATAACTTACAGATTTTAAACGTAACCATTTACAACCACTACTGAACTCAACCTGTTGCCAGAGTACACAGTGGATCAATCACATTTGGGAATATAGAACTAGGTTGTACTCATGAAAATTCAGCGTGCAGTCTCTCTGTTGTTACAAGCAGCTCAAAACACACTGTGACGTCCATAGTGCTTAAGTGGATGCATATCATAGGGAAGGAAGGGAAACAAATCTAACCACATGTAACCATGGTGTGATGGTCACCTAAAATAGTCTGTGACCTTAGACTGTAAAGTCATCTTTTCTTACGGCATGAAATGGGTAATTTTAATGTGGCATTTATTTGTTACATATTTGGTCAACTTTTATTGCCTGTTGTGGCATTTAAAACAAATGTGTTCTTCATAAGGATAAAAAGCACATTGTTTATTGAGGAAACTATACTTATTCCATGACACACTAGCTGTGAGATTTAAATATCCAATAATGGGAAATAAAACTTCAAGAAATAGCACAAAGTTTGTTGAAAAATAAAAGTTCTAAAGCTTGTCTTAGACCAATTTTCTTTTTCTTTGTAACCCTAAAATTTTCAGAAAGTAAAATCCATTTATTGCCATGATAAGACTCATGTTATTTTCCAGTTTTCCCCATAAAATACAACATTTTAAGGGGATTATGGTCCATATCAAACCTACGTCATAAAGTAGCTGTCTGCACTTTGAAAAGCTGGTCCAGCGGTCAGGCTTGGCCCTTGAGGACTTAGCTATACACTCTGACGATGACCATGATCTCACAGCCTGTCTGTGAAAGGCTTTACTGACATAACTGGCCTTCAGACCTCAAATGTTTGAGCTTTCATTGTAAGTGACTGAGCTGGGAGTTTGCTGTGTCTGCTGAAGTGTTGTTTTGTCTGTGGCTGAGTACACACACCCCTCAGTGGACACCTTGTGCCGTATCAGATGTCTTTGGGTCTTGGAGCAGTGACCGGACAGGGACCCGATTAGGAGAAAAGAGATTTGCTCTGTAAACACAGGGAGTTGTCACTGGGTTTCGGCATTTTGTTAGAAGGGAAACCATTGCGTATTGTATGTTTTCATATGTAGTGTCAAGTATGTAATCATCTAGAACTTACTTTGCACTTGCCCTTTGAGTTTGACATTTACTGTCATCACTTTCAGTGGTCAAAATCACACCCAGTAATTCATCACTAAATCACTCAACAGAATGTGTAATGAGCCAAGCTTTAACTGCTGAGTTCCTATTAGCAGAGAGATGCATTGGCTGACACCTTACATACAACACCTAAGGATAATTTCTGGCCTTGAAAAGATAAAAATGAGTCGGATAACATCCAACACTTGAAAAAGGACAGTCTAAAAAATTAAGAGAAGAATGAATGAATTGTTATGAGAAAATGTTACATCTATAATTGTTTTTGTCTGAGCAGCATGGGAAAATAAAATGTCTATTTGAGAGAAATACTATTTATGGGTTTGTACTGTAATGGCAAAAAAAGCTTGATCATCCAGTACACATCTGTATGTCATTGTTCCCAAACCACTGTCTCTGCATACACTCAAATTTTGAGAGCAGAGATTCAGAGAATTAATTATCCAATTGTTCAGATGCAGAGCCGTTTCTTGCTATATGCGAACTATGCACATGCGTAGGGTCCCTGCGACTGCCAAGGGGCCCCATTGTGCCAACCTTTTTTTTTTTTTTTGTCTCCTCAAATATAAATTGACACTTTTGGTAACCAAGCGTTCTCATGTTTTGATCTAAAACACATACATTATTTAAGCTCACAATGACTAAAACAAAATGTATGTATTTATCAAAAAGCAGAGTTTATTGCAAGAGCTCTTTGCCTTACAAGCAAACCAACTTCAAACTCATCATCAAATTTTGACGTACTGACGTTGATGTCGGTCAAGTACTTCAAGTGTAACACTCTGACAGATATTTTATGCACCGTCATGATTTCCAAAAGGACTAATCCTTTAGGAAACAAACAATGAAAACTAAAAAAAGCCAAGGAAAAACTATGTTTGCAGAGCAGAGATAAGACATTAATTTCACTTAGGACCTTTTTTAGAACCTTTTTATGGAGCGTGCACAGTTACCTGAACCACCGTTAGCTAAGTAGTTTTACCATGTATCATATGAGCATATCTAGCTAGCTAGCTAACTCTAACACGCATTTTTATTTTCAGAGCTGGCTATGGTAGCAAACGTGATCTGAGGTACCATGGTGTTATTGAACTTCATCTGACCACATCTGTGTACTAGCTTTATGGTCAAAATTACAATTATCAGGTATTGGCTCAGCGAACGCCTCTGTGTACCGTGAGGGGAGAATGGTAGACAAAGGTCCATGCAAAAATCTGGCTAATTGGTTCTGCATTACCTGTCAGCAAGAAAAAAAAAAAAATCCCCAAAAACCACACATGACTTGAGTGACTTTTTTTTACTAACTGGTAGGTGTTCTGGTAAATTCAGCATGTATGTAATTCTCCAAACATTTTGCATTTTAACTCCTCAAGCAGTGGCATTAATATTTTGGCAGGGCGATACACACACAGAAAGTAGCTGCTCAGTCAACGCTGGCTGACGATGCTAACTTTCAGGATAAGCAGGACTCTAATTACACGTTTACAACAAACAAAATCAACTTTACCAAGACCAGACGTCCTGGTTTGTCCGGGATTGTCCTGGTTTCAGGCTGGGTGTCCCGAGTTCCTACAAATATCTGTAAAACACTAAAATGTCCGGGTTTTCAACACTCACTAAAGTGTACTGTGTACTCACCAAATTGTCCCTGTTATTATACTTGTTTTCAGTGCTTACATAGACATTTATCAAAAACAAAAACAATGCACCAGGCGTCTGAATTCAACACTGATTTGTCTTTATGTGTGTCAATCAATCAATGAGTCGTTGTCAAGGCTGTTGCTATGACGCTTTCTGCTCTTTCTGACAGAACCTGTCAGTATGCTAACGGTTAGCTTTCATGCCGAAGAGAGAGTCAGTCTTTTTTAAAGAGCTCCAGGAGGCTTACTCCTTCCTTCGTAAAGCACCAGGCAATGAAAATGCTGCGTTCTGCACACACTGCAGGAGTACATTTTTGGTTGCGCACGGTGGAAATGCCAATCTAAAATATCATATTAAGATGGCCAAACATAAGTGGTGGTTTCCCTGAAAACTGAGAGCTCCAGAAAAGAAACTCTTATAGACTGAAAAACGTAAAGTACCCAGCAATCTTCTCTTTCTTTAAAGGTTCTTTCTCGGCTTTTGTTATTAACGAGGTGCAATTGTGATTTAATATTTTGACGCCTCGAATTGCCACTCAAAGTGTAGTCACACGGAAACCAACTATAGGACCACCAGTGTATCCAAATAGCCGACTCAAGACTGAAACCAACATCAGCATACTTAAATTCTGAAGCTATTTAAAGGGGAAAATTAATGGATTAAACTGCAGCAATTATGGCAGGCTTTCGTGCTTAATGTTTGTGACTAGTCATTATTTTTCCAGTTTCTAGTCACTAATGTTATTTTACTAGTCACCCGTTCTTTAAAATAAGTAGTTTTTTTGTTTTTTTTTAAGCGTTTTGGATTTCAACAATAATTACAATATGAATAATGATTATGATAACATATGTTCATTCACTCAGAAACTTTGTCTCTGCGGGAGCACTTCTGAAATACTTTGGGGGGCCGGCCTGTGAGTCGACACGAGGCCCATCTTCCTTTGCAGACCAACAAACATCAGAAGCAGGTAACTCCTCTGCTCACCTGCAAACACAAGGCGCATCATTTTCCTCTGCAGATCTACTTCATCACCTTACTAATGCTGAACTGATCGATCTAGCTGACTGGCCATCTGTTTTGACAGATGCAGTCAGGACAGGTTTAGTATTGAAGGTGCAGTGTGTAGAATTTAGTGGCATATACTGGAACAGACTTGGCAGAAATTGAATACAATATTCGTAAGTGTATTTTAATTAGTTTATTATCACCTGAAAATAAGAATTGTTGTGTTTTTGCTACCTTAGAATGAGCCCTTTATATCTACATAGGGAACGGATCCTCTTCCACAGAGCCCGCCATGTTACACTGCCATGTTTTTACAGTAGCCCAGAATGGACAAACCAAACACTGGCTCTAGAGAGAGCTTTTTGCATTTTCGCAAGTTTCGTTGGGAGGGGGAGGGGTATTCAGTTGATTGCATTCTGCAAACTTACCGCTAGATGCCACTAAATCCTACACACTGGTTCTTTCAGAGGACCCTTTCAGATCGGTTCAGATTTCACATTCCCCAAAAGAAAAGATGGTAGAAGCTTCCATCACCACTATATGTACAGAACATTAGGGAATGGGGAAAAATTAAAGCAAAGTTGGCTTATCTGTTCAAGAAAGGATTTTAGAGTAATGACAAATGAACTTTCTATCTGGATGAATATAGGAATACATTTGAAAAGCCATGAAAGCAGTCCGGAGCACATGCACAACATGGCAACATGGAAGGAATTGGAACTGCTCCTAAAGACAGGGAAGACCATAGATCAGGCAGAAATGTCACTCTTGGAAGCTGAGAGGAAGTACTGGTGAGATGTCCTGACTTGCTTGGTCTCCATCGTCCAGATTCAGTGTGTGTAGCACACACACTGAATCTGGTGGTGCCTGATGCAGCAAGAGGATCCACAGATGCCATCAGCTACTTTGACAATGTACAGAAACTGTGCACGCTCTTCTCTGCAGCACCACAGAGATGGGCAAACTTGAAGGATCATGTGACAGTTACACTGCAGTCCTGGAGTGAAACACGGTGGGAGAGTCTTGTAAATAGTATTGAAGCTGTGTGGTACCAGGCCCCCAACATAAGAGATGCACTGCTGGAGGTCACAGATGCTCTGACCAAGATTGAAGCACAAGCTTTGGCAGAGGAGGTTGGGTTGTACCACCTCCAGATTTGCAAAGTGGTATGGTACGATTTCCTTCACCAAGTGAACCATGTAAGCAAGCTCCTGCAGTCTGCAATAATTCAGCTTGATGTGGCAGTTGACCTCCTCATGAAGGCAAAGACCTCACTCACAAGCTACAGAGACACTGGCTTTGCTGCAGCTCAGGCCTCTGCTAAAGACATCTTTGAGGACATGAATGTGGAGGCTGTGCTGAAGGAGAAATGGCTTAGAAGCACAAAGAGACATTTTACCTATGAAGCCCCAGACGAACCTTTCAGTGATGCAATGAAGAAGCTGGAAACCACATTCTTTACTGTAGTGGTGGACCACCACTGAATCATTGAATGAACAGGTAAATGTGGAGTGCTGCTCAACAAAAAATGAATAATGTGGCATTGCAACAAGCTCTGCAGTACACTAACCTTTGGAGATGAAATGGATATTAATGGAAGGAAACTGACTCTTGAAATCAAAACCTTGCCAAACCTCCCTTCAGATAGCATGACAACAATAGAGCTTCTATGTTTCATTCAGAAAAAGCATCTGAAGGAACTATACCCCAGTCTGTGGATTGCCCTGAGAATTGCTTGTACTCTCCCAGTGACAGTGACATCAGCAGAGAGGAGCTTTTACAAGCTGAAGCTCATCAACACTTACTTGAGGTCATCAATGGCCAGCAGCTGTCCTATGATGACATCATTGATGACTTTGCCTCCAAAAAATCTAGGAAGCGAAATTTTGATGGAGGATGGTGATGATGATGACAATGATGATAATTGAAAGCCTTCTGTTTTAATCGTCATAGTGATAATTGTGTGTAATTTGTTATTTGTTCATGGTTCATTTGTACCTTAATCTTTATGCTAGTTTCATTAGGCCCCATAAATAATCATTTAGTTGTCTGATTTGTGAAATGGTTTTGCACTTTTATCTTGGATCTTGCTAATGTTGCTTTGTAATGCTTAATTTTATATTTATTCTTGTACATACATTTATAATTTATTCAAAACATTGTGTTTTAAAAAACAGTCATTTTATTAGTTCATTATTTATAATGTATAAAAGTAGCATCTGGTCTCATTTATATGTATATGATGCAGATTTGGTGTGTATTTATGAGTGCTTGAAATGGGGGAGGGGGCAAACAAGATTTTGCATTGGGCCCCCAAAAAGCTAGAAACAGCCCTGTTTTGAGGCATCATCAAGGGGAAAAGGACATAGGGCGTCAAAAGGCACATTTTTAATTTGGTGACAGTTACAACACGCTTGCCTGCTTTCCTATTAACATCATTGCATCTCTGCCTGTTCAATGCTCCATTTTACTCTGTGCATGACTATGTCTTGATTTAATCTCCAGAAACCGCAATGAGACAAAGGTCATCTGTGATATTAATGAGAGGAAGGCCTTTGAATCTGCCACAATGGCATGCAGCTTTGCTGTGTGACTAAATGTGGCTTAGCTACCATTGCCAATAATAATTAATATGTCACATTTTGTTTTTCAATAGGGTGTTTTCTGCCTTTGTAACTTCAGAGGGTTGGGGAAATCCATCAACATGTTCCTTGCATTGGTACTAGCTAGGTCACACAAAGTAAGTTTGGTTAATGGTTACCCATTACAGTATGGACGCTTGTAGAGGAACTCTGTGACGGTGATCCCCCTTCATCACAACAACACTGGCTTTGTACACTATTCATCTGTTGACTTAGTGGTCACCATTGTGAACACACACACCTACTTCAAAACAGCAAAATGCATACTTAATGGACATATGGCCTACATTGTCAGTAGACCGCTGTGATGATGTCTTTTTCTGTTTCCTCTCATGTCCGGATGAATTAAATAGATCAAGACTTCTTGATTCCAGCCTATTAGTGTAAAGTTCAGAGAAACCAGACTGGTTGTTAGACACCATATCCTGTGTGTATGATGATGTTATATCAACTGTATATAACACAGCCTCGACTTGTTGTGTGGTAAGGATAAAGCAGATGCTATAGATAAGGTTAGGGTTAAAATAGAGTTAAGCCGGGGGAGACTCTGGAAGCCATTGAGTCATTGATCTCAGGGTTCTCCAATCCATACTGAGCCGGGGGTTATTCTCTATCCCCTCACCCTCCTTCCTTTTTTATCCTTTGTTGTGGTCACTGGGACAATCGGTTACAGCCCAACGGAATGGAAACCACTCAGTCAGTCCCCTGCTACGGCAAACTATTAAACAGAGGATCCAGTTACTATGACCATTCTGGGAGAGAAAGCATCTTTAGGGGAGATTTAGTCTCTCAGAATGCTTCACTATACTGTAATCCCAGCTAACACAAAACATTTTCATACTTGTTGTCCAAATCACTTACATTTCATCCACTGGAATTCCTCAAATCACGGTCACTACCAAGAAATGATCACTTTTACATGTAGATCACATCCAGAGACTTTTCAGTGTTTATATCAGCCTAGATGTTTTTTTGTTGGGTAACTTGAAAATTAAATTTTGTTTAATTACTGATTACATATTACTCATTGTAAAAGTAATTACATTACTTATTACTCAGCAGCATAAGTAAGGTGTTATCTTACTCATTACGTTACTTTCGTTACTCAGCTGTCAGCTCCATCAAAGTTGCCTTTTAACAGCTCAAAATACTCCACACACACACTGCATCTTTTGCATTTAACACATGTAGAAATAGATTAAATAGAAAATGAGATATTTGTGATTTAACAAGCAGGCAGGAAACAGTTTGGAAGGATTTACTGACCGTGGCTAACGTTAGCAAGTCAGCTAAGCTAAAACACAACTTTGGAATTACCACAAGTCGCATTTCTACGCCTCCAGAGCAGTCTGCCAGCTTAACACAGACACAACACTGATATCAACCTCCATTAAGACAGCGAGTATGCTGATCCTCAAGTGTAAAAGTAAGAGAGCATTATTGGGATTAGTAACTGTAATATATATGCTGAATTTCAAATTGTAATCCCTTACACTACTCATTACCAAAAAAAGTAATAATATTATTTTGACGTGTTACAAAGTAATTCGTTACTGGTTTTAATTGGTTTTAACCAACTGTTCCCCCAGTACCTCTTTGCTTTTAGGATTTCAGGTCAGAGTGGAAGTGGCTTCATTCCCAAAGCTATTAAAGAAACTGCAGAAGACAAACACAACAAAGATGATGAAGTGGATATAATACATTCCCCCTGGAAACCCAAATACAACTTGTTCCTGTGAACTGGTGTGTCTGTGTGTCTTGCTGAGGCTACAATGGTGATTTCTGTTTGAGTCTTGTGGGTTCCAACCCCAGACCCTGTCTCCCAGTTGGAGCGACAGAAATGGAGGGTCGTGGTCACCGCGGATGCTTTATTTTCCACAGTCCCTGCTCACTGATGTCCTGCCCGCGATGGGACCATCTGCCTTCTCAATTAAAAGGCATGTTTGTGCTCCACATTTGTTTGTGCTCACAGATGATTTTTGTAATAAAACTCAGACTTTCTGGTATTTCTCGGATTCCTGGGTGATGACATTGCGCTTTGCTTTTTGGGGCTTGTGGCTGTTTCCCGTGGAAAATGTAGCTTGCAGAGACTACTGTAGCTGTTTTCTGGTGTGTCTGTGGGATGAAATGAAGAATAGAATGAGTCTTGCCGATGTTCTCCCTGCCACAATTAAGAGCAGACCCGCTGTATGCTGGGGAACGCACAAGATGAAGAGGCAGCCTTTGTCATCTCCTCTGAGACATGACTACGGGGATAAAGTATTTCAGCCCAGAAAATGTCATCATAATAGCCTACTTTATTGTTCTGTCTTATCATCACAGTTGCTGATTTAATATTCACAAAAGTGTACTAAATGTAAGGAATTTGTTTCTGTGTTATATTAGAATTGGATTCTATCATTGGTTAAGACTCAAATGTTTTCCAAATTGTAGAGATTGTTTGTTATTGTATTATTGTAAAAAGTGTCCTTCATAGAGCTACAGTAACAATTATTTGACAGGAACACTGACACATGTACAAACCAATGAAAATATTTACAGTATATTCTAGGTGGGTAGATGTCTTTTTGTATATTCTTCAAAATATGATTTCCCAAATTTGAGGAAATGTTATTACGTTTTTACGTACATTGTGGATTTGGCATTGGCTTAATTTTGGACAACACTGGACTGTAGTGGGAGCTCCATGGACCACACACAGCCCTTCACCCAGAGCACGTTCTGGCCAGTGCCCATTCGCCAAGGCAACAAGTGTGGGAAGAGGGTGGTACCAACAGTGAGCACCGGTCACTCTTTGGATTAGGACGGCCTAACACATGGACCTGCCAGGAAGCCATCCTTTTGCTGAGAGGAAAGGCTGTGAATAAGTTTTAAACTTATGACAATAAATTTGATATTTTTTGAGGATATTGGGTTAGGTACAATAGAGAGCATGTTTCAAGAGAGGAATCAGCTGTAATATATCATCTTGTGATTTCATCAGGCTGTCAAGGTTTCCACTTTTGATTGACCAAAAGTAAGTAGATTTAAGAGAGGTCTTTATTTGAAAAAGAGCTCATTGCAAATCAGTCAATGGTTTCTGCAATTTATGGATGCTGGTCTGTTTTTTGAAATGAACTGCGTGTGTGGTATACGGTAATTGTAGAAGAGAGCGAGAAGGTCGGGTCTGAACGCATTCTGGATTCCGAGAAGCCATAGCATTTGGTTGGCCATTGCTGAGCAGCCATGGCGGCCTCTACAGCTTAATCTCAAGGATGTGCAGTTGGGCTGCAGGGTGTTGAAGCAATAGTAGTTCACGCAAGGGTCTGTCACCCACCAACACCACTCAGTGAGCAACAGCATGGATAGATTTCTCGTTAGGGCATGCTTGCAGTGGTAAGGGGTCTTACTCTATAATGATTTTAACATATGACTCCAGAGTTGTGGCTTTTTACTGTTTTTTCTCAAGACAGTCATGGGTGCAAGACCTCTCTCTGCACTTTGATGCTTCAAGTCTCCTTTCCACCATTATGAATGAAGCATGGCACCATTTGGCTCAAAGGATTAAAACCATAATTTGATTTCTCTCCATTGTTGTCCAGTTTCCAAATTGTATACCAGACCCTTAAAAACAAGACAATCTTTACTGTCTTTGGGGATACCCTTAGCTGTCATCTATCAGCAGTTACTGACTGAAATCTATAAACACTCTGAATACTTGGCAATTGACAACTCCACAAAAGTGAAAACCCGAATACTTTAAGACTGGGTTATGGTGCTGACACTGTCTTCTCAAAAGCCTGGTGAAATCATCCCTGGATGGTCCAATTTATTGGTCTTTAGGCAAGGCACAGAATTATATCTTTTAAAAGTTAATTTCTCTTATGTACATTTCAGGAGTTCTGCCATTAATGCAATTGTGCCTTAACAGACAGATGAGGAAGGATGATAACAGTAGGTTTCCATTGTTATTGATTTTGATTAAAAATTCTTATTGTTAATTATGTGTTAAAATATTGTGTTGTGTTATTTTTGTACATTATATGTGTAAAATTTACACAATTATTATCCCATTATTAGGAAAATTTACAAGATGACAACCTATTTTTCTCTCTGACATGAAATGGTGTCATCCTTAAATTAGCTTTATCCAATACCTTCAAGCCAAGAAACATATATCTCTGCTAGCTCTGAAATTGCCATCTAGGCATCAACTTTCATCCTTGCATGTAGTAAGTCCTTTACTTGGAGGATCTACAGTTACATAAACACAAGTGTCTTATGGGGTTTTATAATTGTGTTATTCATACTGCATGATACAATCAAGCATAAGCCAGGTTGGGTGCAGTGCCATGAATGGTAGAAAGAATATGTGAGCAGTAAACATGAGAAGGTCTGCTCCATTGACAGGAATTCCACTTTCTGCTGCTGCTGTGAAACATGGCATACCTAATTGTACAGTGGTCACCCACTAGGTCTAAATAGGGTTCAAGACCACACAGTACGATGCAGGCCCACTGTAGGAAACTCTCTGAGACACAAGACGAAACTGTGAGCTTTCTTCACTGATTGTTTTACTTTAGGGTGATCCATCTGCTTAAGGTCTGAAAATACACCATTCTCCATTTATTTCAGTTTCATTGCTATGCCTGTTTTAATGAGTACCAACAAGGGGATGACATGTCACGTACAGTGGGGTATGGACCCATGTGACAAAGGTGTCTGCTTTTGCTAAATCCATTAAGCAATGTCTTTTACCAACACCTACAATGAATCTCTCATTAATTCTATGATGGAATATGTTTGTCTGACATAAACACCCATTTATATTTGGATATTTGGAACAGCAAACTCTTCACCTCACAGTGATTAACCAGAGCAACAAGTGTCAGAAGTGATAGAGACTTTGAGAAACAACAGCTTTATGTCTTGGACAAGTGAGGAGGTGAGAAGATTTATGAGGTGATAAGTACTGTGCTTAGTCTCGAGGCAAAAGCCTCTATTTCCCCCCAAAATCTTTCAACAAAAAATAGAAAACAAGTGGAGTCTTCAGTAGTATGTGGATTTTACTCCATCACTGGCCAACCCAAGTTTAGATCACCCCCCTCCTGCTAATGACACATTCAAATTAGCTGTGGTTAGGGTTTTCTTCAAATACACTGCGAGATTCACACAAATTCTTCTCCCCACCTCACCTCTCTCTGGTCTGGCCTAAGAAAACCACATGCCGGGGTCACTGCGCTCTCCTCAAGCCAAACCAGACCCATAATTTTGCTTTTGTTTCAGATGTAGCCTCAAAGCCTGAAATATAAAGACCCAGGCCAGCCTGGGAAGGTCAGTATGCAGAGGGAAAGAGCAAGATAGAGAAATGAGATAGAGAATGGGAAAGACTGAAAGAAAGCAAGAATGAAAGAAAGCTAGAATGAGAGGGGGGGCAGAGAGAGAAAGAGGAACATAAGCACTGGTGAGAGCGGAGTGGTTTCCAATCTGTTGAGGAAGTCTTTATTATACAGTATGTGTGTGGACAGGAAGAGCTGTGTAACGAGGAGCAGATCTTGCCAAACCACTGGCCATTACTGACCATTGCTGACCATTACACCCAATGAGCTTTAACTATTTTGGATCCATGCTATCTCCAGGTTAACAGAGTACATTCATACTTATCTCTTTATGTGACATAGAAGCAACTTACCTCTTCTCTTTTACAACTTCTTTATTTGCCAGCTACTGACTTTAAGGAAAAATAAAACTTCTTTTCATGTATGACCTTATAAAGTTAGATGACTCAATAGTTGTTTTTTTTTACCATACTTACCATACTTTTTATGACTATTGAAAGTTACTTTTCTGTCTCATTCTATCTCAATTAATGTTGAATCCTGATTTGTTTTTGTCTCATAGTTAAATTAAACAATTTTTGAGAAATTGTACTAGAAAATATGAAATCCCCACAACCTTACAAAAAATAACTTGGCATAGAAAAAAAGATTGATGCACTTTTGCAAAGGCCGTTCATAAATTGGCTGTCCTTTCAGGTGATTTTTAACAGTCTAATGGAATATATGTTTATTCTGTATAATATTCTTAATGTCAAAAGCCTTTCCAACAATGGCACTATGTTCACAGTCCCTCTTCACCAAATTTATACACAGCTGACATTTAGGTGGGCCAAACCAGTCATGATGAAACAAGTTTTCTGCCAATCACCACCTTGTGTTAAAATCAAAAAGGTCAAAATGCTAACACCATAAGGCTTCCATTGTAACAAATGGAGAGGAGTGGAGGTGGTGTGGCGTGGGGGTGATGGACTGAAACCCCAAAACCTCAACCTCCTTTTAAGAAAAACAAACCAGTTTTATTTGAGAGCCAGCTAGTGCATTATACTCCCCTGACCTTAGGAATCTTTCCCTTTCAGTCCAGCTCTGGACACACTGTTCCACCATCAGGGGACTGGGCAGAACTATGACACATGTGATGGCCAAACTGCAGTGTGGCCCTGGCCACAGATCCAGCAACATTTAGCCCCCGGGGCCTTGTTTCGTGGGAAGCCGATGCTCTGACCACAGATGGACAATAACATGGTTTTTGCTTGGCGCACATCGGTATTTTGTATATTATGTGACATATTGGCTTAGCATTAGCTATTGTAAAACTATCCATAATCTTTCAACCTCATGGGGAGATGTTGAGTAATGGCAGGCAATATAAGGATTCTGTAAGTATAAAGAGTGACATTTACACAAGTATTTCAGAGTAATACAATGGAAGACTATTGGAATAAAACACATGGAACTTGAATCTAAACCACTGCTAAATCTGACTGTTGCACATACACCACATAATATGGTAACGTCATTGTAATACTGCCATCACCTGTCAGTAAGGGACTAGGTTTAAGTAAACAATTTTTCAACAATTAATGTGAAATCTTTGGTATGCTCTGACAGGAATCAAACCTCAAATCCCAGCATGTTTTTGGGTATCCTTTTCTATCAGTCTATGTAACAAGTACATAATGTCACACTAAGTAATTCTGCAGAATCTAACTGGTAAGAAATACCAGTTTTTATGGTTACCAAATATTCTTTCTCTTTGTGTTCTTGAGTGACAATTGTGTATAAGCAGCAGCATTTTTTATTTTAGCAACAGTTTTGTGGGGCCATTCATTATTCTGCTCCAAGAAAGCCATGCATACCTCTCCATCAGACGATGTACTGATTTTATCTCCTGCTTGACAGAAATGCCACAGACTAAAACACTTTGCCTTGTCCAGCTTTGTGTTGTCGGATCGAGTTCCTTGGAAACCTGCTTTGTAGAAAGATGACATCTGGAAGCCTTGATTTTTACTGCTTTCATTGTAATTGTTTATGGTTTGAGACCACTGGCTAGTCTGATCTTGTCATGTTTTATTAAGACCTGTATTAAAGAGACTACAGTGAAGAGTCCATGACAGACCTGCAAGATACACTACCACCATGGGGAGTTTTGTATTTAAAACTGAAATGGACTGCAAAGGAATTTCCAGTGCTCTTACTATAAGCAATGCACTCATGGCCTCCAATATTGAGCATGAAACACAGACATGCTGGCATCTGGCTGGTCAGGCCATGTGTTATATCCAAGGTCAGAGAAATTGCCAAATTTCAGAGGTATTACTGTAACATACTATACACACATTCACTACATTGCAAAGTAAACAACATTAAATGCAGCCAAAAGGGCAACAGTTTAACATTGAGTGCATTGCTACCTCTATTGTGAACTGTTTATTTCTAGGAACAAGGTTTGCTGTACATAATTGCAGCTGACAGAGTGCCCTGTGACAAGAAACCACACAAAGGCATTATATGCTCATAGACTGGAAAGAAATGTACATTTGTCAGCATTATGATTTATTTTGCCAGCATATGGTAAACAAGGCGAGACAGGCGATTCTTTCCTCTCTGAAACCAAGCATATCAGACTGGATTCCATTCCTCTCCCGTTTCATTTCATATTTCATACAGCCCATTTGAACAATTGTGTTATTATGGCAGTGTAAATAGACCTTTGCACTGGGCAAGACTTCAGGAATGCTGATGATGTGTAAGCTGACACTAGGCTGGCCGCAGGAAGCTAAAGCATCGTTTATTGAAGATTGGTGGCCCCTGTGATAGGTGGGTGGTGTTTATTGCCAGCCAATCATCTACATAGGCTGTCACAAAATGATTGGTAAAACTGTATCAGTGTCAGCATGAATTGAACATAATGACTAGTTTGGAATTGCAAGTATGCACTGTATGTTCAGATAGCTGCCCTCTAAAATCCAGTATTTCTTTCCATTGAGGCATTCTCCAATAATTTGTATTTACAATGTAATGTAACCTGCACCTCTTATTTAATAGAAACACTTCTACCTCATCTTTATTGTGTAATAACAGCAAGGATTTTATAGAGACAGTCCAGGCTCAGATTACAAGACTTTTAAAATCCTTCTGGTTTGGAAATCGTGATGCGCAACAAATGAGAAAGAGAAATTTCACCCTCACTTTCTCTTTCTACTCTCACGTTGCTTTGGCAAAGTTGTTTGGTGTAGCCAAAAACTTGACCCTGTAAATGCAGACAAACCACAGGTCAAGGTGTCAACAGTCATTTACTCTTCTCTGCTATGCCTTGAGAAGCTCAGCCGCTTTGACATAGGTATGTTGCTGCTTGCAAAATAGAAGTATGCCCTGTGTTTTTTCTTCTGTGCTGCATCATAGCGATGTGGCTAACAAATCACAGCCCCTACTGAAACAGTATCAGGGGAGATTGGGTGATGTATAAATGCCTTGACTTAAAATCTGTGGTGTGTTTTAGCAGCACATTTCTGCGTGTACGATAACTTCATCTTCCATCACCATTTTAAAAGTCCTCTATTTCCCCCTGCCAGTTGTCTTCCACTGGCAAATGCAGGTCCCCACTGGTCCACTCCCAGTAAATTGTTAGTGTTAATGTCCAGATTCTTGCGAACATCAGGCTTGAAATTATACAACCGCAGTCAAATTATTGTGTGTTGCAGAAGGTTGGTAGGGTTCAGATATTGTCAGTAAACAGTTCACATTACCAAATACTCTTGCTACCAACCAAGGCTACGGTCCCTCATTTTTAACTTCATGCAATTCGCATACATAGCTGACTCAAGCCGCAATGGTAGAGGCCAAGTGTGTACAGTTTACCTGGATCATATGCAAGCTTGGATTAACCCCCTCCACTGCTTCCTCCAGTGCCCTGGCCTTGGCTGCCCTCTTCAAGCCCCCATTAACCTCCACCTCAGTGGAGTCCAGCCAAAGAATACAATATGTACTTGTAACCTGGTAATGTGAGTAATTCCTCTTGTTTTTTTCCCCATGTGATTATTATGGTATGATTTTTAGTCTCAGGAGGGAATGAGTTATTGCACTGTAGATGCAGGTCTGAAATTTCTGTGAAGCTACTAATATGATTTCATACCTAAATGCAGATCTTCCACTTTTCCATTCTTTCCACTGTATCCATTTTACTGTAAACCAAGTAAAAATCAGGGGTTTATAAGAGTAGAGGCTTTAATGCAGAGCTCTTATGGTGTACCTGAAGGACAACCACAGTGTAAATCTTCTCCCCTGAGGAAGGAGATTCAGGATGTGGCTTTGAAGGAAAGCAGAGCTGTGTGTGTGTGTGTGTTAGAGAGAGAGAGAAAGACAGAGAGAGAGCGCACACCCAACACACATGTATGCGTATGTGTTGGTGTGTGTCTGTGTGCATGTGTGTGTGGTCCTGTTAGCGGGGTGGAAAATTATTTTTAAGTTTCAGTTAAATATTTGCTTTTTCTTCAAGTTGCCAATGACGCTTTTAGAACTAAAGTAGGGCTTAACACTGGTGAGACGTCTGTGAAAACTTAGACAGCAATGTTAATGTGTGATCATGTGAATAAGAAAAAGCAACAACAACAAAATAAAAACAACAAATTGCAAGCAATTAAAGTCATGTTTATTTTCATCACAGGAGTGATAGAACATTTCCCCATCTAGAATTTACATTGAGAAAATACACAGACACAGCTGCAGACATCACAAATGAGTAACTTGGCATCCATAACACGATGGCAAAACCCAAACAAAAATCCAGGTTTGTTTAGTCAACCTGACCAATACTTTGCATTGTGGGAAACTGTTTAGCTAGGTTTCATTGCAATACGAAGGTTGACGTACTCTTCCATCCTTGTAAAGAAGGTGCTCTCAGAGATAGCCTTATAGGAAAACTTTCATGGTGTTCCCACAGTGCACTGTTGCGTTTGTTTATTTGTTTTACCTGGGATAGATTACAAACCGACAAACCACACATAACTTATTTCCATCAACTATACAGATTTTTAAGCCTCAGCACTGTATTGAATGACTTGGTAAACAACAGTGAACAACAGCAACATGAAACCTATGATCAGAGTTGTGTCACAAGGCAGCCCCCCAAATACAGCCAGAACACGAACCCTGTACCTGAAACAAAACAGAACTATCAATAAAATTAGTGCTGCTCATCTATAAAGACATCTGCATGCAAAAAGATGTAGAAATGTAATGAAAGAGCCAAATTTGTGGGATATGGTGGATAGTGATATCAAACTCGGTTAAAAGTACAGCCAGTCACCATCTTCGAACTTGAGAAAAACTGAATTGAAACCGAATTTAAACCTGAATGAACTAAATTAGAAAACAATACTCACTCACAGCATACCATCTCTGTTTTCTAGAAGTTCTCTTGTTCACACATGTAACTTTGACTGTTGCAATTCCAGTCAAAAAAATAAAAAATGACAGTCAAAAGAAACCTGGTATGATACCTTGTGACTCTTAGATCATAACTATAATTTGCTCAATTATTTATTGTACCTGTGTAATTTCAAACTTCTAAAAGCATCCTAAAAAATCAACTTGTCAGTTTGAAATGTAGGGCTATTGTTTTTAGTCTGAATTCACAAATATTTTAAGAGCTAACACAACCTACTAACTGTGTATAAAGTAGGGGAAGTCAAGGGGATCCTAAGTCAAAAGAAAGCCGAAGTTAAAATGAAATATCCCTGTTCTCTTCCTTTATCAACAGTATGTTGCCATTCATTCCGTATGTCGAGATAAGGATGGTAATTTTTTTTAAAAACAATCTAATCAAACAATCTTTGTTTATTCAATATTTCAGTTTTTCACTGCCTTTACCGAACACCACTTCCCATCCTCCCTAAACTATTGTGCATTCAGTGTCACAGCTCAACAAAAGAGGTGAGTCCATGGGCAAGTCGAGGGCTATGTTTGTAATAACAGCAGGACAGAGGATTGAATGGTGTAAACAGTTTTAGATAACAGAGAGCAGAGCTAAATTGTTGAAAAAAAATAAAGAGAGTGTTGGTGAGTTTTATGGATATGGATGATACCAAGTTACCATGATGTAAGTCCACACTGCCAATTTTTCATGGGTGCAGTAGTTCTTTGTATTATAACATAATTTTTTTTTTTAATTTTGTTGAAATCAGTTTTCAATTTCTACAGTTGTTGAGCTTTAAAGTCCCTTAAGACAACTCCAAATGACGAGGAATACCGAGATGCTCAGGAAAAAGCTTTTTTTTCTTCTTTCATCACAGTCCTAAAAGTGTCTGGTGCTGGCACAGTTGGGTCAAAAATTTCCCAAAAATGTAATGACATTGAGCAATACTGAGTTTTTTACCATGTATTGTCTCAAATGAATATAGTTGGTTGGCACCCATATCACCACTAACAAGCAATCCAGTAACACGTAAAATCTCTGTCATATGGCCACTGGGAAAATGCAGCTATGCTGAGCTAAAGAACTGGGAACATCTTACTCACTAGTGGTTAGATTTATGGGCTACTTTGAACAATGTGTAATACTGTGTAACAACTCAAACAAAAAGTTTCCTCTAGATTTTGGCCGGCTCTAAAAAAGTAAAGTTTTCTTCACAGCCATCACTGGACTGCCTAGTGTAGGCCTATGGTTTACAGATGTGTTGCATGTCTGAATGGCAGAGGTTCATAAAAACATTTTGATGTTGTTATCCAGTTTGCTCAGAATTCCCAGACCTGTCCCACAGAGCAGTTTGCAAATATTCAAAATTGTCAGTGTTGATTCAACCAGAGCAGTGGTGCTTGTTATTATGTCTATCTTGCAACACATCCTCATAATTTGATGACCATATTGGTAAATTGTCCATGCACTCCAGAATGACCCATAGAAGCATTTTCTAATATATCGCCTCTCTTGACAGTAATTGCTAAATTGTTACAAATCACTGTTTAAAAAAATGATTTAGCAGTGACGGGAAGGTTACTTTTGAAATGTAATAGGTTGCAAATTACTAGTGACCTTGTTAAAAATGTAATAAGTCATGTAACTATTTTGATTACTTTTTGATCGCATTTCTAACAAATGTTTCAAACTGTGTAATAAAGCTGAAAAGTCCCAAAAACATACATATAAACCAGGCAGTGTAAACCTCACAACAGTACTCAAAACCGATTACTGTCAAACTTTTATTAAAAGTTCTTCAATATAACTTAAGATCAGAATAAATAACAAAATCAATTAAAATATTTGTCATGAATGGAGATTAAACATAAATATGTAGCCTACTGGATGGGCACCAAGCAAAATAAATAAAGACCATGGTGGGGCGGGAGGTACTTAATTTTATGTGACTGATTGCAGTTACATTAACTTACCTGTAGATGTTTCCTCAGGTAAAATTGAGCATTTTAATGTTGATAGCATTTTCACTGCTGGTAAACAAACTTTACTCTGTACAGTAATGTTAGAGCCCTTTTCTGATTTCAGAAGGAAAATATTGTTGAATTTCCAGCACTGAAAGGTGTTCTTGTCCGACAACATGGCCACCCGCCTTGAAATGGTCAGTTGGTCACAATCATGGCAGACTCAGGTTGGCTATCGCAATGATTTGATTGTCAGACGAGAGGCGGTGCAAATTAAACAAGAGAACTAATCAAAAACAACGCTCAAAATTTGAGCACATACTGCCAAATGAATGGAGCCTGTCTAAACATAGAGACAGCTCCTTGTAAGCCATCCTACCCTTGATGGTGTTGCACTCAAATTTGCCAATGGCTTTGCTGACCCGTGTTGTCCAGAAATATGCGAAAAGAAGGCATTCCTGCAAGGTGAAAAGATGAAAAACAACAGAATGAATGTTATATTCTGCATATAAGCCTATTACCAAAAGAAGAACATATTCAGATGTAACCTCTTTGTAATCACCAACATTTTGATTAGTAACTGTGATTTAATTACATATTTTTCTCAGTAACTGTAATGGTTTACAATTACATTTATTTTGTAATATAATTATGCAACACTGTTATGTGTAACTAGTTACTCCCCAACACTGAGGTTGGGGTACAAAAACCACTTGGTTAGGGTTAGGGAAAGATCATGGTTTGGGTTAAAATGATCACTTGAAACATGGTGTGGGTTAAAGTTAACTTCTATAAATTTAGGCAACCTTCATCGTCATGGCAAGACACAACGACAATCATAGTTATGGTTTTAAAAAGACTGTCCCGAGTTGCGGTTGGAAACGTGTCACTTGTGGTTGGAAATGGGAAGCGAACAACAGTCTCCTGCAGCTAAGTCCACTTTTTGCCATCTCTTCACCACCTCCTAAGACGGAAATTTGTCACCTTATATTGACGACATCTGAACTGCGTCACTTCTCCGGATCATAATTACTACAGCTACTAGATGACGTCTGTTTTTGGCAACTGAATTTTTGACCTATACTGTCATTTTTCTTGGGAGAACAGGCTGCTATCTTGACTACTAAAAGTAAGTCAGCTAATGTTTGACTCATTTTAGCTTTAACGTGTTCACAGTTAAGTCTTGAATCTATGAGATGTGGTGCATAGAAGCAATTAAAGGATATGGTTGGCAATTTTCTATAGTGTTCTTACTGTCAACAAAGCTCATGTGCAGAGCCAAACCAACAATGACTTGATTCTACATACAATTATTGTGTGCGTATCTAAAGCCTGATATATCTTAATGTGTAGACCTCCATTGTTGTCCAAAAACTATGAAAAACATGTCAGTGAGCCACACCATTGCGCTGGGTGCCATGTTCCTTGCCCTCCAAAGATTACAGTCACGTTAGTTTGTTTAGAAACAGCTCCAAAGACTAATAATAGTGATCATGTTTTCAGCCTCTGGAGAGTAGTTCCATGTACAGCAGATGCCACTGTGGATGCAAGGGAACATGGTTCCGTTTACAGAGCTTCTCTAACTTCTTGTACTACATATCACAACTTCTTGACTTGTACTGAAGTTCTTTACGGTGCTTAATTATTTGCAAAACCCACACACATAAAAACCAGGCAAGCGCACATGATACGAGCGCACAGAACAATGTCCATGAGCAAAAAAACATCCTTGCGAGGGGGCATTTTTGCTCTGCAAGCGCACAGAACAGTATCTATGAGCGGAAAAGCATCCTCCTGAGAGAGCATTTCTGCTCTGCGTGTAGAAATGCAGTCCCACAAGCACAGGGCTATGACGAGCTCAACCCCCCTACGTGTTCACAATTGCTCAACACCCGCTTGCTCGTTAAGTTGACTTTTGAGACTTTGGAGGCAAGGACAGAATAGACAGTCTGCTCCTTTGATTGGTCACTTTGAATACTGACCATGACCTTCGTTTGGCTGTTTGGTTTGATCACAGACACAGCTGAAGACAGGCAGTTGCCTAAGAGAACGAAGGGAAACATAAATATATGATACTTAGCGGCTGATTCTCCGTTTTTTTACCACTTTATGAAAAAGTGTTAGATATCGTAGTCAAAAGTCGTAACGCTGTTTAAACCCACTTTCAGATTTGTGAAACCTTTATTTTGCCTATGAAAAAAGAAAAAAGGGCGATTCATTGCTGTTTCTCCATCCAGACCACATTAGACCAGGTCCAGATCAAAAACCACTATACTTAGACTTGTCAAATCTGGACTAGATTACCAAGGACACTCCAGAGAGTCATTAAAACACAGATTCAGATTTGTAAAACCTTTTTATTATATTTGTGAAAACACAAAAAGGGTGATTCATAAATCTGAAACTGTGTTTTAATGACTCTCTGGAGTGTCCTTGGTAATCTAGTCCAGATTTGACAAGTCTAAATATAGTGGTTTTTGATCTGGACCTGGTCTAATGTGGTCTGGATGGAGAAATAGCAGTGAAATCGTCCTTTTTCTGCTTTCATAAGCAAAATAAAGGTTTCACAAATCTGAAAGTGGGTTTAAACAGCGTGAAGGCTTTTGTTACGATGCCTAACACTTTTTCATAAGTATAAGTGGTAAAAAACTGAGAATCAGCTGCTAACTATCATTATTTATGTTTCCCCTTGTTCTCTCAGAAAACCGCCTGTCTTCAACCGTGTTAGTGATCAAACCAAACAGCCAATCAAAGGTTATGGTCAGTATTCAAAGTGGCCAATCAAAGGAATGGACTGTCTATTCCATCCCCGCCTCAAAAGTCTCAAAAGGCAACTTGATAAGCGATATGAGCATTTGCGAGTGCATAGGGAGGGTCGAGCTTGCCCCATGCTATGACAAGCACAAGCGTTTTTGCGTGCAGAGCAGAATTGCTCTATCACGAGAATGCTTTTCCGCTCACGGATACTGTTCTGTGCACTTGCAGAGGAGAAATGCTCCCTCGCAAGGATGGTTTTCTGCTCACGGATACTGTTCTGTGAGCTTGTATCATGTGCATATGCATGGTTTTTATGTGCTTGGGTTTTGAGACTAAGTAAACACCATAGTTCTTTGAGAATCTAACAATGTAGTACAAAGAGGATGTTATACATAGCACAGCAAGCTAGCAAAGCTCTAAACGTAACCTCACAGAGGAATCTAGATACACACAATACTTGTATGTAGCATCAATTCATTATTGAGTTGGCTCTGCACATGAGATTTATTGACAATAAGAAAAACTGAAAATTACCAGCCTTATCCTTTAAGCTTTGGGAAGGTAAAAACTTTTGACATTGACGGAAATATATTATTAATTAGCTAGCTAGCATTTATATTGAGATGTAAAAAATACTAACTAATAACAATAATAACTGGACTCAGCATCATCATTGACTGCTTTTTGTGTTAAAAATCATGATCATTTGAGTAGGAAAAGTCACTAGGCATAGTAAAGTAGGGCCAAAACTTAGTCTTGAGAGGTGCTCTCTGAATCTTTGTGAATGTGCTCTAAACAAAAACTCTTTGCTAAGAAAACAATGACATTTATAACAATTCTATAGAAATACTTATCGAACATGGTCTGTGAGCTGTAACCTTTTGCACATTATGTAGGAACTAAAACAAACATGTGGTTTTTGAAAGTAGCCAAAGAGGTTGAAATGTTTGTTTTTTACAATAAACAACATGGCTTAAGAATTGTTGGTCAACACAGTTTGTTTCCACAGTAGTTTCCATGTCAAGCTGAACAACTGTCTTGGCGCAGTCACATTGTGAGGAATTCACCCACCACGCAATGTGCTGTTAAGCCAGTGGGTTCATACATTTTATAAAGAGTGACTCCTCACTGGTTGGCTGGATCTTTTTATGAAATTGACTGTGTTGACAAAAAGAAGTGTTAGTTTCCACATGATGCATAAACATAATTTTGGACTGTAATAGATGTCCATGTGAATGGTAGCAAAAGAAGAATCAAATCCTAAATACGTGTACTTTGTGTAAGGTATCCTACTTTTAAGATATTATTTGGTCACGTTTCACAGCAAGATTCGCATTATCAGGAGTGGTCACAAATGAACTAATGAAAGTAAGGTACTTGTAATTAGTGGCAAGAAATTCCTGCCTAGTCAGTCAAGGACTACATGGTGGATAGTTGTGGTTTGAAAACAGATTACAACTTTATTAATTAATCAGTATCTAATGATTCCAAGATATGTATAAATCTGAACACTGGCCACTTTTTCAATGCATCGTTCTTGATAAACTTGAAATTATTCGCTAAATGTTATTAATTAATCAGTACTATATTATTGTATGTATGTTGCTTAACATGTCTGTGCCCTCTAAAGAAAGGTAGTACATTATACTGAACTGTTACTCACAATGCATCATTACATCTCGATCACTTTACCATTACTCACCGTTTTAGTGTACCCACCAGTCGTCATCCTTTCCAACTGGCAAATACTTCAGTTAAACTGAGGTTTGTACCAGTTCATTAATGACATAATACAGAGACTTTGGGATTCTCCAAACAGTATTTAATCATTATTTTTAGAGCAAATTGACAGTAATACACATATCTTGGTATTATTAGATATTTTGATATTATTAGCTAATCAACCCACAAAGACTGCTGTGGTGAGCTACAGCTCCATTACACACTGTGTTTGTTTACTTTCTCCTCGTTTTCACCCACTTTATTTTACAGCAAGATAAAAGTCTCGGTTGTGGTTGTGTGCCATTTATAGATGTTAAGAATTAATCATTGAGTACTGGCTCAGCAACATACAATTGTATGCAGCAGTCTTTTCTTAAGAATTTTTATCATTACTAAGTATATGCTTTTCACGATGATGAACTACTCTGGATTGTTTGTGTGTGTGTGTGTGTGTGTAAAGTTTTACCTATTATTTTAATATAATTTGGTGTGAGTAATTTTTTTGGAGAATTATTCAAAGTTCCCTCATGGAAAATAATTCCATCAGTTTTATCATGCACTTCATCACAGGTGTCAAGGGCCTCTTGTATTTTCAAGATAGTAATCAGTGAAATCAGACGAGAGCAACAGCCACCAGCCTGCAGGTCATGTATACGTGATGTTTAAGGAAACAACTGAGATCTCTGTGGCAAAAATGTTTTCCACCTACCCCTCAGTGGCTGGAGCGCCCTTTGCTCAGCTCTCCCTGAAATCCCCACCTGCAAGAAGAGCTACCAACATCTACTCTGCCCACCTACTGCCAAAGACTCCCAGGCTCCTCATTCCAGCGTGTCTCTCAGCACTGACTCTCTTATCCTCCTGTATACTCTGCCAGAAAAGCACCTGAGGGCCTGCACTCCTCCTCAGGTATTTCTGCTGAAAGCTATAATAAATCATTTGCCTTTTGTGTCTTGGCTTTCTGCCTATTTTGCTAATGTGTTTTCTCTCCTCTATCCTGGTTTCAGAGTTGAAAGAAGCCTACTTTAAATAGGTGAAGGAGTGTGCTAAGACAGATTCAGAGCTTGCAAGTGATTCTTGCTTCTTGTCATCACTCCAATGCCCCATTTCCACAGGCTGAATAGCACAGGAAGCATAGTGCTGGAGACACATTGTGACAAGCAACAGGTAAAAGAGAGGAAGAGGAGGGGAAAAGGCTTTTGTCAAAATGTAGTAATTGAATATTTGACTTATACTGTAGTCCTTCACTGATTTTTGTTGCTGTCCACAAGTGTTTTGACCATAGCTCTATATCAAATGCCAGTTACTTCAGTTGTGGTAAGGTGACTCTGCAGGGAAGAAGGGATAGTGTTTATTCAAGGGGGAGAATTTCACATTTTGACCAAATTGACTCTGTATAGAGAACAGCTCAGCAGGCCATGTAAATATCAAAAAGGTTTAATGAAACCATGAGGGATGACAGTTTCCAAAGTACATATTATCTATGGATTGGTCACAGTGGGAAACCGGCCCGCCATCCGTCGGCATTGCTTTGGTGGCCAGAAAGTCATGAGCGATCATTGGAATTTTTTGGTCAGAGCTTCGTGCTTGAGCCCAAGCCTTCCTGACAGCCCCTTCCTCACTGTGTCATCCCCCATGCACACATTGACACAGACACATGCACTCATGTACGCACACTTGCACACACAGTTACACGTGAACAAACAAACACACATGCACACTCTGCCATCCAGCTCAGTGGCTTGGAGCTCTTGCAACGTTCCTAAATCTGCTGCCTGCATTCTGGGTCGGTGGGAGCGGACTTCCTGAAAACAATGGAATGGACTAATCTGCGGATTTGCCAGTGGATTTGATAAAGGCCGATGTTCTAAGCCAAAGTTTCTCTGACCTCTTGTTAAAAACTTCTCATCTCTCCCTGCCCATCCCTCCCACCCTTGTTCTTTTTATGAATAGAGTGAGAGTGGATTACCAGAGGTGCTGTGTCTCTAATTAAACTCTTCTCTCGGTTGCATCCCCCCTTACTTCTGTCCCTCCATCTTCTGTCCCACATGCACCCAGACAATCCCCGCATTCTCTCTTTCTTTTCTGCATTTTGGAACAACGGCTATTTGTAATGAAAAGGCTCATGCTGATGACTCCCAACAGGAGTAAAGCACAGTGGTGTCAGGGTTACAAGTCAAAGGTCAATCCTCAGAGGTCAGGCGGAGGCTAATAAGGTGTTTTGTCACTTAAAGAAATGTCTAATCTCCCTGAGACTCAAAAGGATGCATCTTTCCTTTGGCAAACTTCACAAGTAGCCGCCAACCCCCTCCTCATTCTCCATCTAACCTCCTCTTTCAAGTCCACTCCTCTTTGTAGTCCACCCTTTGTAGTCCTTTTCAACAAGGCAAAACTTTCCAAAGCCATAGTTTGTCTAGGATTAATTTACGGCAACATTTCCTAAATCCCTTCTTTCTATCTGCTCATCATCTCTCATGGAAGGCTATCCAGTGCCAGCCTGTTTGAATAGCTAACTAGTTGTTTCCCGTGAAACAATTAAAATTCCAGCCTTTGGCCTGCACTATGGGAGCTGTCTTGAAACATAGGAGCTTGGTCGGGCACAGATGCAACTTTGCTGACAGGAGCCCACTTGATGAGGGTATTATTTTAATGGAAAAGAGTTGCCTATTCATTACGCGCATGTGGCCATCACTGAGACACAAAGCACAGATAATGACAGGAACCAAGAGCTGGCAGAGTGCCAATTCTGCTAAAAACTTTGCCCACTCGCCAATCTACGGTGCTCCTGACTCAACCAGACAGCTGCAGACAATAAAGTGGAAAACTGGCCTCCTTTATGGTCTTTACTGAGCTCACAAACATCACATTTACATATCTACTGTCACTCATTAGTCTTGTCATTTATTTGACTATATAATACAATATCTTTTCACTCCAAAACCAGGAGTAGATTTTTTTTTTTTTTTTTCAACTGTGATAGCCTGCTCGTGGTTTTCACAGCCTTTCCCAGAAATAGATGCTGCTGTGCTGACAGACTGTAGCTGAAACTGCAGAATGCATTTGGTGTTCTTACGCCCATGTTTCCTGTTTACTGTATTATTTTCTTATGTGGTGCTTACTTCCTTATGGGTGGGCAGTAGTATCTTTGGATACATTTTTTTGTGCATGTGTGTGAGTGTGTCTGCATGCTTGTGTTTGCTTCAAAGCATCTCTCTAGAAAATTATTCTCACTACTCAGTAGATACCATTTCTACTAACTGAAATGGAATTTTAACGCTCCCCTAAAATTGCTAACATTTGTGTGAAATGGTGTGAATGTGTGTTTGTCAAATATGCTTGGTTACTCCTAAGAGGAAAACCACAACATTAGGTCAAGGCCATGCGGTGTGTTGTGCCACTGATGGTGAAGAATGTGACATATTGAGGACAAACAGGCTTTTCCACAAACAAAACTATGGGGAAAGCCCACATTCGTGTTTTCCAGTTGTTTGTGAAACAACCACACTGTTATTGTTTTCCTGTCAATATGAATTACAGTAGTGTTGGCCTTCTCTATAATTGCCCATTTCTCTATGAAAGGAATCCCCGGACATCTTTAGACTTTGCGAAGGGAGTAATTCATCGAATGAGTTATGAATGTCTATAATTATAATAATCATTTTGGTTTTCAAAGAAGAATATGTTTTTGCAGTTTTAGCCATTTCTTTGTAATGCAATTTTATATGCAACATTACAACATTATAATACAATGGTATTGTAGGGCAGTGCATATAGTTGTAAATAGCATTTTGACATGAGATACAAAAGGGTTTTGATTGAATGTACCACAGATGTCCTGCAATTTGTCAGTATTTTCAGTAATGAAGCAAGAGCAATTCTGCTGGGTTTCATATTTATTTTACAGAAGTTGTTCAGTGTTCGACGTTGTAGACACATAAAAGGCAACTGCATTGTAACCAGCTTGAGATCTGTTTGGAAAAAAATGTAAGAGATTCTATGCTAACTGTACATTTGTCACAGTAAAGCAGAATGTAAAGCTTTTGCATGTGTGCCAGTTGTAGTACTTAGACAATGCTAAACTTATTCTTATTCAGAGAGATGATACAGTTTTTATGTAGCTAAGTGGTTAATGATATATCCATTGTTAAAATAGCTTCCTTTTGTTGAAATATCCACAGCTACAGCACTGATGAATAGTAAACACTATTTCTTTACATAAACCTTGCTGTGACAGACTTGGATTTGGTACACTGGATGCTTAATACCTCTATCAAGGAAAAAGAAAACTAGCTGTCAATGCACATTTAGCATTTTTACTGGGAAAGTCGAGAGATACTCTGAAGACCCATACAGAGTGCAGAGCCAGGAGAGGTTCACTGCTATTCATATGGGATGCAAGTGAATTGGACCTCAATCCATGGAATAGTGGGTGGTGCAGGATAGACCAACAACAGGAAACAATGGTGGAGGTGAGAGTTGAAAAAGTAAAAAAAAAAAAATTGGAAAATGAGGGAAAATTTCACCATGAATGATTTCCACCATTTTTTGTCACCAGCTGTGGAAGAGAAGATCATTGTTGTTGCATCTGGGATTCTTCTTTTGTATGACTCGTGTCTCAAAGATAACATACAGCCAAAAATTAAATGCTGCTTGGCACAAAGTGACAGCCCCAGTGATAAGAGAGAAGTGGTGAAGACAGTGTGATTTGTTCTCTGTTTGTTGGTCTTTGGAATAATAGGAGTCTCTCCCCAGGGACAGATATATAGCAAACCCAGGCTCAGGGCCTCCCTTGTGCCTTGTTCTCACCCTTTCCCTGATTGAAAGAATATTATTGGTATTAAAAAGGTTACTGATTTTCATGGATACAATCATTTCATGTTTCCTCTTCTTCCCTGACATGAACCTCTCACAGGGACAACCATCTCTTCCTGTCTCTACCACTTTTCTTGAATAGAGAATTCTTTTCTCATGAGTGTCATGGCCAAATGTGTTTGTTGGTACAATCATCTAACAAGCGAGTTGCTGCAGCGGGGAAAGTTCATGTATGTTAGTAACAACAGTGTTACTGTGGATATCTGGTGGAATTTTGCAAAGAATGTTTTAGTTTCCCTTATGTGTTTTTACTTAAAATGTCTACTGTAATAACTCTTTTTCATTGTTTGATTCGGGCTCGAACACAGGAGTTTCATCTTCCTTAGCAACAAATGTGTTCAGGTGCGCAGCAGTGGGCATTTGCAGTGGCCAGTTTAGTGAATAGTACATTAGTTTGTAGTGTGCAGATGGGCCCATTGACGATGATAGAAGAAGCGTTTTGAGGGTATTTGTAAGTTATTTAAAAGTATATAAATATACATGCATGTTTAAAAGACACATCATTTTATGTAATGTCTTACATCTAAACATCATAGTATAACTGTAGCCATTGGGGGAACTCTTAGTTGGAGGCCACAGGCAGTTTCCCATCTTGTCAAATGATCCAAAAAGTATGTCCCTGTCTCTTGCTGGTCAACGTACTATAGTTCAAATTCCAGGCTCCTGAGTCAGTGAAAGTGGCTATCGCTAGGCATAACTCTACACATTTTCAGGCTCAAATCAGCATTAAACAACTTACCGCAACAGTACATGTTTTACCCAGTAACAAAATGTTAATGATGAACTGTAGAACCACAGATTCTTACACAATGCGATGTGGTTTCCTTTCTGAACGCTCTGTCTCATTTGGCAAAGAAACCTCTAATAAGGTCTGTTTTTCTCTGAATTTGCATGACTATTTTAATACGATTTAAGATTCTTGTGATGAAAAATTATGTTAATGTCAACCAGTTGTAAAATGCTTAGCAGTCACAGCCAGTGAATCTTTTTTAAATCCTCTGTTACATGTTTGAAGTGTAACGTAAAGAGTTCCTCACTTCTTACAGGCAGCGGCTAGATGGTTGTTCCTCATTGATGTTTCTCTGTGTGGTCAGTTATTTCAACGGTGGGTTACAGCTGCTCTGCTTTTGCCGTGGCTCCCAGGCTTCTTGCGCGTCCTGTGGTTTGGTATCACCCAAAGGTGTCTGATGCATTTGGCCGTCGTGCTCGGGTGGCCTGCCCTGCGGTCGCCCTCTGTTTGGGTTTCTGCTTCATGCTCAGATTAGCAGCTATCTCCACTGGGCTCTGGCTTTTCCTGGAAGCTGGCTCATTCATTGAGTATTTGCTTATGTTTCAGTGCGAACTGGCACACTCTTCCGTGTTCCAGATAGCCTCCGCTCTGAATGGTTCAGCTCTGTGCCAGAAGCCATTGTATACTTCTCTAAATCTCCAACTATTGACTTACAGATTCGACTATGGACGGTACAGCCACTTAAACCTGTATCTCATCTCTTCGAACATAAACAAATTTCTAAATCACATAATCAAGTATAATAACATACAATACTTGATACAGAGATTATTTTGTTTATAAACATGTATATTATACATTTTTGGTCAATATATGTTTGTGTGGCTTGTTTTAACTCTGGATAACTCGCTGTGTATTTGAGCAGTTTACCTACCGCTGCTTGTGTGTGCACTACTATTTGTGTCTATATGGTGTTTGTTGTGTGTGTGTGTGTGTGTGTGAGAGAGACTTCCACAATTTACAGGTTTTTATTATCAATATATCTTATTGCATATGATTGCATATACAACAATCTCTAGTAATAATAAGGAATGCCATACTCAGAGCTCAGAGCTTAGCATCAGATGAAGCAATATCAGTTGCGCCGGCAGACTCGAGTTAGTGATACCTCTCTGGAGGTTTCACCACACAACTCAAACATGATCAATCCCAATAAAGCTGTCATATAGAGCATAAAGATTTCTTCTTTACACCCTGCTCATCTCTCAAAAGCATTTTGTCAAAAATCAGTGACATCTCTCCGTATGATGTATACAGCTTTACAACATGCCCTGCTTGTAAGGTTATTCCGTCTCTAATGAGTGTATCTACTTGCCAAAACTGCAAAAATTAGCGGAGATGATTACACTGCCTTTTTGCAAACTCTATCTGCTAATCTCTTGTTCTCTCGGTTTCATTTACCCTCTGCCTCTCTGTCTGCTTGGTGGGAATACATCATTGTCTCAGCAGCTAGTGTGTTTCAGTCTCTCTTTGAGTGATAAGTAGAACCCATGAGACGTGCCAAGTGCTGTTTCCCAGAAGTTTACCAAAGGACATTGCAGCACCTCTCTTGCTCTTGTTGCTTTCATTGTGCTTATTTGCATTCATGATTAGTCTTGCTCTACTTGAAGTGTGGCCTCATCCCCGCGGCATGAGTCCAGGGCTTTTGTTGGGGCTCTTATAATAAATGCAAAGCCTGGCTTTCTTGATTGGCTCTATCATTGTCTCGTTAGCTGCTCTGTGGTTTCCTTCATTTGGACCAGTATACAGAGATGCAGAGGCTGCTATTCCTCCTCTCCAGGATAAGATAGATAGACGGATGGACATATAGCAGTAGATAGGTAAGGAGATACAGTTGCATAGATTCTAGTTACAAAACATGAGCTTCCAGTGAGCCAAGACTAAAGCTAGGTATTGTTGGAAACTTTCCAAACACCAGTTCTAATAAATCAAATTCGATACTGGCTCTCCAATGTTATTTTTCATGACATCTTTTATGTTATTGAATAGACAGAGATTTAGATATGTAGATGAATGAGAAAGGCACAGATTGAGGGAGAAAGAGATAGAAAAGAGGATGTGAGTGAGGCAGTTGCCTGGCAGAGGTAGAGGCGGGTTAACGCAGCGGCGGTCCAAGCCCTGTCATTCTCACGAGAGCGCTGCTGGTTTAGATTTGGAAGCAGGGGCACAGTGCCAGGGGCTCTTTTCACCGGGGATGAGCCACTAATCTGAGTTTGTGTCCCACTGATGGGGCTTCCTGACCAGTTGAGGATGTTGTCATCATTGGTTAATGTTGAACTTGCTCACGGGGGGTCACATGAGCCGCTGCCAAGCAGTCGCTGCAGGCAGGGTGGGAGAGGAAGGGAGATGGAGAGAACGGTAATGTGCTGGTGATGTGATGGACAGAGGTGTGTGGCCTGGGCACTGCCATTTTCCATTCTAAATGGAAAAGGCCCCATTTATGTTGCACACAAGCTATTTTAATTTGATCTTTCTTTTTATATTTTAATTATTTTTTCTTCATTGTTGTTTATCAGTGACATTTTGGCAATTGGCACCATTATTTTGTCTTAAAATTGACTGTAACTGAGAATGAAAATAATACCATATATTAGTATTTCTCTTAGAAATTAGATGTTACAACTACTTTTATTTGAGCGCTACTGTAGCTCTTTACAGTTAGAAGTCCTTGCAGTCAGAACGGCCATTATACAGGTTCCTGATTGACTGACCAGTGAATACCGGTTCCTCTGTAGAGTTGAGAAGTGGAAGGAGCCATTTCTATGGTTCCAATAGACAATATTAAGTGACTCACAGTTGGAGCACTTCTATAACTGCTTGGCATGAAACTCTTCCAAATTTATCATCAGTACAGTCCATTAACAACTGCATTAGAAAATATCTTGTTCAAGCCTTTGCACAATAAAGTTTGCCATGATGTGCAGCTAACATTAAAAGTGCAATATGCAAAAGATTTTTTATTTTCTGCTGGTTTATACATTCCTCTCTCAATGTTAATTACCAGCATACGCTCCCAGATATACTGTAGAATGCACTGTCATGGTGGCAAGCTGTTTGTCTCTGCTTATGGACGGCATCCTACTCAAAAACCACTAATGGGCATTTGCAGCACTAATCTAAGGTGACGTTTCTACAACAACCTGCACTAGAAATGATAAATAAGTAAGTGTGTGGAAGCTTCCCTCTTCCATTACAGCTCTCAGTGCCAGAATGAGAACATTTTGTGTAAATCTCCTCCACTGGGCAGACTTGATATTAGGAAAGACATGTGTTTATTTAAAGAATCATGGAGAACCAGGTGGCTGGGGTTTGCCACATCAGGTCAATTCAGATAGTCTGTTAAGTTGTCATTGAAAAGTGTAATAAACTTACTTTCAAGCACTTTCCTGTGGCTGTCTAAACAGCCTTGGATTCATTTATTGTCTTATATGGCAAATCCTACAAATCTGGCACCTCACTGGGCAAAAACAAACAGTAGAACAGTATTTTCAACACTGTTTGACCCAAGTCTGCTCCAGAGGAAGAGCGGCTACAGTAGAAGGGCTATATTTACTCTCCTGGTTCCAGCTGAGAGCTTTTTGAAAGGAACCAGCTCCTGCACCACAGGAAAGGTGTCATGGTTTAGCAAGGTGTGGGCACAGCACATTCCTGGCATCACATGCCAACCCGCGGGTGGAAGCCACCCTGCTACCGGCCCTCATGCGGCTGGTGAATGGAGGCTGTTGGATGGTGAATGAGGAGCTTCAGGGATGGGTTCATGTTGAGGTAAACAGAAAGTGTGACTCACTGCTAGTCCAGACAAATGCCACCCGAGACCACAGACAGATAAGTCTGCCACACTGTCTGTCAGCCACAGATGATGTAACAGGGATCAGACCCCCTCCACACCCACCCTCCCCAGCTCTCCTCTCCTCCACTCTGCTGTGTTTGTCATCTGCCTCTTTGCTGACAGCTTGGTATAGGCCAGGTTAGACCAGTCCAGTCACCACAGAGCTCTCTATTCCCTCTTCTCTGTGCCTCTTAGTCACCTCCCAGACTAAACCAGCTGATTCCTGCTTGCCACTATGATGCTAAAATAGTTGCATTATGTGATTGCCATCTGCCCAGCCAGACATGAGCTGTGTTCAATAAATTGTGTTCTTCTTTTCAGCATCCCAGACACCATGCTTTAAGATACAGATGTGAACTCAGCCTGATGTTTCTCACACACCATTTTCCCTCCAGCTAAGTGAGGTGCACAGTAGCCCAGAGGTGTGTATTTGGTTCAGCAGTGCTCACATTACCTACATGCTTAGCATTCATCTGTCAGGTATAGGGAGGAATGTGTTCACAGCAGTCTTGGCTCATTGCATCTCAGATATCACACCACCACCATGTCTACCAGAATAAACATTCAACAGAAAGGGAAAACATGCTGCTGTAATTCCCATGGGAGAAAATGAAGGAGGGAAAACCTCCCTCTGCGGTTGTGGTGGTCGTGCTGACCTCATGGAGGACCTCTTGGGATGATAATTGAAGGAAGAGGTCAGTTTGGTCGCTTTATGGCACCTCATCAATGTGGGTGTATATTGAAATAAATGAATGCATGAATGGTTGTTCATTGCCTGCTTACCACCGGTTATATAGTGTAAATCGTCCATTTTAATTTTCCATGAGGGGTTTAGCTGCATATTTTTGATACAGTCAGACATGACCTGCGAACTGATCCATCATCAGTTGATGAGACTGAGCTACAATTACATGGGCCAAAGTTTTCTTTCTGAATATAATCAATTTGACCAACTAGTCTGTCAAAAGTGACATGATTGCTAAATAAAACAATCAGATAAGCTCTCTTGTTGATATGATTCATATTAAGCAAACAAAAGGAGAATGTGACCGATATGTGCAATACAGCCAATCTTTCATTGCACTATAGGCAAACTTTCGAAAAGTTTTGAAAAACATGAACCTGCGTCAAGCTGCGGCACTTTTATTGGTTTATTGCAATGCTTTTGTACTGATGCAACAGTTTTACCACGACTATAAAATTTCATACTACAGCGTAGTACGGGCGAGTACATTATAGTCTCTTACGACATTTTCCTCCTCTAAAAACGCTCATTAAAATCCTTACACCGAATCAGCTCCTTTATTTCAGAAACATATAGTGTTAGTGTTTATCAAATATGCATTTTTATATACAAGATACAATTCTGTGAGGGAAATCTTCCAGATACCTTCATTTCGTATTTTCAAAGTCATTCACAGATTAATTCTAACTGAACCAGTCATCTAATCGTCATCCAAGTTCAGCAAAGTCCTATAAAATATGTTTTAAAAGACTTTAAACTCTGTTTAATAATTTAGGTTTTTCCTATGTCATGACCAATATGTTTGACATTGAAAATTAGGCATCAAATTTCCATATTGACTTTGAAAATTGAGATCTTACCAAACTCCATCCACTGATGAAGATCATGTGATAAGGTTCAAAGCTCTGGAATAAGCTAGTATGTGGACCTTGAGTTAGGATTGTTTTGTCAAATTGTGAATATTGTTTTATATTTTTCAGCTAGAGGTAATGAATATGTTTTTCTTCTTCTTACACATTATTTTGTGCACTTAGTTTGACCTAAGTTTAAACTTCTGTAAATAAATAAAAGTGAAGCCTGTTTGCTTCCTCACCAGTGTGTATCCATGTTGTTACTGTATTTTATGTCTGCTCAAGCACACACACCAGCCCAGATGCATACATATGTCTGCACATCCCCTCTATACGGGATTATGCCAACACTTCAGCAATGCAGTGAAAGTGTATGATAGGGGGTCTGGAAGCGGTCGCAGCTGGTTGTGTGGGTTACCATCACAAGCTGGGCCGGTAGGATGCAGCTCTCAACACCAGTCAGCAGAGCTGCTGAGAGGGGTCCTGGAATTTACACGCATAATTATTACTCTCTTCTCTATGGCTTTAAGAGGCTCACTGTATGGGTATGTGTGTGTGTGTGTAAGACATATGATGGCATGTGTATTTGTCTTTGTGTGGTTTTGTGAACAATGTCACGTTCAATTGTATCAGCCTCACTCACCTCTTCACTAATTCGTATTTTGGTTTCAAGCCTCCACATGTTTGTTTTGACAATTCAGCGTGGGAAACACAAACATACAGTGAACTGCTACCTCTTTATTTGTGTTTTCATACCTACACGAATCCTCTTGTATTATGAAGTATCACTAACAGGCACTGTCTTGTGTTGCTAGAATACATCATTAATATACTGCCTTGAGAGTGGCCTTTGAGGTAATCTTGAAGTTGCTTGCTCTAACACTAGGTGTCAGTGTCGTGTCTGGCTCTCTTGGTGCCGGCAGCAGACTTTCCATCTTCACTTTATTACTGACTTTGAAATGCTCTTACTGAACAACTCATTAAACGAAGGAGACAGAACAACAGTTATAGATGCTCAGATTCAAATTTCACTTTTGCAGATCTTGTTAGGAAAGAAACAGGGAGCTGACAGTGTACTGTTATGACTATTCGTTCCACCATATTGAAAGTCCCTCATACAACAAAGAAGATGCAATAAAAAAAAAGTGTTTGAAGTTTGGTGTTTGCTGATTAATTCATCAGTTAAGCCTGTATTCTTCTTTGTCTCAAGTTTTATGAAACACCCTATAAAAAGCCAAACACATCTTTAAAATAAAATTCCTCTATTAAAACTCATTTATAGATTAATACAACTGGTTTGCATTCCTTTCAGAGTCCATAAAATACAACCACATATCACGACCTATTTGGTAATGTACTGTTAAAAGAAGTTAATCATTAAGTGGGGAAGTGCATGACCTGGTGAATGTGCTATTTTTAAAATACTCCATAACACACGGTTTCATTGAATAGACAAAAGCCTGCACCTCGACCTCTCCTAGGTCATCTCAATAAAGACCTTTGTGTGCTGATAAGGACTGAGGAGAGCACACTCTATGATGTCTTCATTACAGGAAACAAAGCAGAGGAAGATGGGTCTGCACAACATTAGCGGCCCAAACATGAACAACAGCATCTTGCACCAACAAGGGGGGCTATGTCTGACCTTCCACATCTGACCAGAATAGACCGCTAATATACTCCCTTTCTTGCCAGATGTCTTCGTCTTTCACCCAGTTTCACCACAGCTGTCTCTTTCTTATCTTCTCTGTTCCCCTACTTTTTTGTTATCTTTAGTTTAATCACTGAGGAGTTGTTTTAGGCTCAGCAACTTGCTGGTAGCTCAGTTCATGATGATTATGCAGATTAGTTCACCCTGACAGGGTGGTATTGTTACTGGAACAAGGAAGAGTGTTCCCGGTTTTACAGATCAAACCAGCCTCAAGGCATTATAGCTACCTCAGAGCAATTAAATGTAGCATTTTCAATTGAAGGTGTGTTCATGGTGCAGGTGGTGTGTTGAATGTACTGTATGTGCATATTTTATGTCTCCATTTTATGACTCCATAGACTTAAAGCAGAGTAGGGATTTCTAATACAATTTCACCTACTTCCAAGGTGTATGGAGAAGGAAAGAAGTTTGAAGGGGTCAAGACTTCAGCAACATTTGTAGTATAAAGAACACCTTTATTATGAGACCATAATACCATAATAAAGTTGCTGTTTATACTAGAGGTGTTGCTGGAGTCTTGACCCTTTCTTACTCCATAGACTTAGCAGTCATATTCCTCAAGAAGCACAATGTGCATTTGCATTTACGCATTCAGCCAAGCAGGAGCTGCCCCTGTTAAAAGGCAGTGTTCACCCCCATTCATCCTCATCTACTTTTCTTCAGCAATGCGCATCACAACATGGCTTAATCCAGAGATTGCACCCAATTCTTCCCCCCACTAGTTCAGTTTAGTAGTCCTTTCCCTTGAGCATGCCACTGTTGGGCAGTAGTATGGCGTCTGTCTCAACTGACAAGCCCCGTCTTCCTGATGAGAAGGTTATGTCTTCTTTCTCCACTGCGGAGAAACAATGCGTTTTTAAAAATAAGGCTGTGTTCCACACTGTCCTACAGATGCATTTGCAATTAACTGGATGAAATGCTGTGTGCTTGGGTGCATTGGGGGACACATCACAGTGAGTGCCGTTTATTCTCCCTAAGTTAGCGAAGTGGGCTAACACAGAACTGCATTCATAAGCATGAAGCGTACTCAATGCTTTACTTTCCCCTTGATACTTTTCATCTCAAGAAATCAATGGATACATATCATAACTCCACAGGCAGAGACCTTTAATTAAAGGGGCACAACATCGATTGTACACATGAAGATCAGTTTACTCATTATGAGGAGTACTACTCAGTCTGTGAAAACCCTCATATCATGTCTTCTCTGGATAGATAAGTCTTGTCAAATCTAAAAAAAACAAACCCTGATGATGTCATGAGGGGTCATCTTGGATTAGCCATGAGACATAGCAGAAAGCCTGCTTTATGAGTTGGTGGTGTGGAGTTTGAAAGATACAGTATGGACATTTAACCAGCAGAGACTGTCTAACCAAAGATGCTATTTAGTTGAATTATGGTAAGTGTAGGATCCAGCTCTTTTGGTGCTTGACCATCCTAGGGACTAAAAGTCACGATATCTCGGCCTCTGCTACATTGACCGTTCTATTTTTTTAAATCTGTCTTTTCCACAATCCCCAACTTGTATAAGTACAATACTATACTATAATACCAAAGTACCCCCTTAATGATTGTATGCCTCTCAACTAGTCACTTAAATCTTGGATAAGAAGTGGATAGACTGGGGTACTTAATACATAAGGCTGAACAGGCTCATCTAAGCATGTAAATCTACTGTTTATGATCTACAAGGATGAGTTGTAAGTAGTGGGGTCTGCCAGTGAATACATGTATGGTTATAATATGTAACAATTCATTTAAATTGGGGATTGTATGTAACATGTATTGTCTTGACTGCCTATTCATATTTTGCAGATTAGACAATGACCAAACCTATAAACTACTCCATTAAATCAAATATTTTTGCTTCTAAGCATCTGTATATACATGTATGTGTATGAGAGACAAGGAGAGGTGGTGGCTAGTGCATCTCTCTCCGTGAGGTTGTGTAGTGCAGCCGACGTTCCACTGTGATGCAGCAAGGTGTATGATATCTGCCAAGGAGTAAGGTAAATGCTCGGTAGCCATGGCCACCAGGAAATGAACCCACATAAACAGTGTTTGTTTTTGAAACACATGTACACTTAAGGTAATGGCTAATCTCTTATCTGAAGAATCACAAATATGTGTTCCAAGTTTAAAAAGACCGTGTGGATCCATGTGGAGTGGAGTGCCTATATGGAGTAGCATGCTTTGCGCGTCATAGAGGAAATTGCAAGATTATGCCCTAGTCTTGGCCAGTAGTAATTACTGAAGAAGTGGCCTATAATCTGTGGTTGTTCTGTGATGTGTGTGAGCATTACTGTGATTGTGTGGAGGCTGGGATGGCATTGTTGCACATATTTTTGTACTCTTCTATAAAGGTTGTTTGTGGCCAATCAAAAGCGTATCATACGCACTTCACCTTTGAGATAGAAATAGTTTAGATGCAAAATATGATGTAAAAAAATTAAAGCTACTCTTATAATGTGGCTGATTGCAAAAAAAAAGTGTTGATAAAGTATAAAACAATATATTAAGATCCTTATGATAATGTTTTTTGGTTTGTTTTGTTTTCAAAGATGGAAACTGATCATTGCATAAGTAACATACATTTCGGCTATCATCTATCATCTACTGGAAGGGAAATTGGGCATCAGTTTTGGAATCACATAGACTAGTAATTACAAACTAATACCAGATAAGCCCGGGAGCCCAGGAACAATAAAAGCCCCTATTTTAAAGTCTCACCTTTGATCTCACAAGATCACTGGCATACGTTTAAATACTCATCAGTTTTTCTTGGCTCTTTCTTTCTCTTGCTTTCGTCACCTTTTCTCTTGGCACCCATTTTAACATCAGGATTAAAGCTTCTCAGAAATTATTAATTAATATAAAGTTATATTTACCAGCCAATCGTAATTTTTGTGTCATTAAGGCCTTATAAAACCCTTCATTTAGAGGAGAGCACCTGCTCTACCTGCCATCAGCTCCTCATGTGCTGCGTGCAGCTGCTGCCTTGGCTGGCCCATCGCTGGTTCAGTTCCAGGCCCTGAAGCCCTTTACCATCAACACTCACTCAGAGGTACCACATTAAGGTTGGTGACAAATGACCCCTGAGGTCATGGCACATCATAACACCACATCATAACACCTCACAGCAGCTCATGACAGCTCATGGCAGCTCAGAACATCTCGTTCCAGCCAAGGCTTTGATGCATGCCAGTCTTATTAACCACAAATGGAGGTTGAGTGTTGGATGCGTCTGCTGGTGGCGCAATTAGGGATTTCCCAGGCAGAGAGGGAAGGTCATTAGGTCAAAACGGAGCTGAAATTAAAGGGAAAGGATGAATAGATATATTTGTTGGGCCTGACACCTGTCTAATTTTGAGTTGCAACCCCAAGCACATACAGTACCAGTCAAAAGTTTGGACACACTTTCTCATACAAGGGCATGGGAAGGTGTGTCCAAACTTTTGACTTGTACTGTATGTCATATCAGAAGATGCTGCACACCCTACTTCAGTTAAGAGAAACTCGTAATGTGCACAGACAAAGAATTTATTAGGAACACCTGTGCAATCTAATGCAATCCAAGGCAACAGCTCTGCCATAAATTCTACTTTTACAAAGCCTATAAATTTTCAGTTTTTGTTGACATTGTCAGAAAGGTAATAATTCTACTTTATGTTTATTATTGAGGTCGTAGTGGGTGGTGGTGGTGGTGGTGTACTGGAGTGCATAATATTGAAAATGCTCATAATATTTTGTCCGTTTATATGAACTATAAACTTCTCCCTTTTAGTTTCTTTTCTCAAAGGAGAACACAGGACATGTGATTTACAGAGCATATATTTATGCAGTAGCAGCAAAAAAACATGAAATTTGAAGTCTTCCTTTTAATCTCATTCATTGTTTCATTCCAGTAGTACAAAGAGGAAACAATAGAAGAAGTTTAGCCAGCCAAATACTGTACATTCTGTATTTGCAATTTTGCAATTGATATTAACACGTAATCTGTTGAAATTCAAGCAACCCACATAGCTTTGCTCTACTTTGTGGAATTGACATTGTTCACTTATACAATGGGTCAGGCGGACAGCACATTTTAAGCACACTTCCTGCTGAAATGCTGTCTCTTGTGCTTATACAACATTACAAGGGAATAAATTGAACTACCGCATTTTTTTATTCAAAATAGTTCCGATTTTGAATAAAAGGAGACAACCCTAGAACTCATTTCCTTTGAACTGATCTGTGGACACTGTGGACAAGATAAGTGATAGGTGTAATGACCCACCTGATAAGACTGGCCTGTTTAGTTTTTTGCATGCATATATGGTGTGTCTAAATTGTATGTTTTCATGTTGATTTTTATCTTTTAGGATAGTACTATATTAAAAAAAACTTCACTTACTTACTGTTCACATAGTATAAACTCAGTGATTACCTTTTCCTGCTGCTGTACTCCTTTTACCCATATCACCTGCTTGCCAGCCCCACATGCTTCATGGGCCTTGTTTGATTGATTATTGTTCTACATGAAAACAGAATGGCTGAAGTGTTGCTATGGAGTGGAGAGGAGAGTAAAAGAAGGATATAAGAGTAGAAAGGGGAGCGTTTTGTTTGAGAAACGCTCGAACTTTCAAAAGACTCTCTTTCTGTCTTTAGACTGTCCTGTGTTTCCCTTCCCTGCGTGCTGATTTATGGGCTTGACCGTTGCTGGGATACGGACGCGCACAGTGGTTCTTCATCACTCTGACTGGCCAGCAGTGCCAGAACCTGGTCTGGACACAGAGCCAAACACTAATGTGAGTACAAAATGACCTGAAGTAACTGTAACCTAACCTGCCTGTCTTAAGAAAACACAAGCAATAGCCAGTGTGCATGCATCATGTCAAAGTCAGCACAGATTAGATCAATAACTCGATCAAATAACAATCACCAGCCAATAGACTATTGTTAAGTGACCTGAGTTTACATCTGCCTGATATGGATACAGACTCCAGCCGTAGACTACTGCTCTCTTGCTACGCTACCTATCCGCTAACACGCAGGCTAATTACCGCATAATGACTTAATGAGAGCTGCGGGTTTGACTCAGCAGGAAACAACTGTTCTGTTTTACATCCAGTAGCAGGCTCCTGCAGCATGACTCACCCCTGCTTGGCCCAGTCCTTGGCTCCATGCACTGGGAGACAGTGCACAGGCCTGCCTGCCTGTCTGACTGCCTGACTGACTGATTGACACAGAGAGGAATGAAGGGGGCATGTGGTTTAAGAGAAAAGGTGGAATTAGGGGTGAGATAAAGTACAGTTGTTGTTATTGAGACTTGAAGGGAAACAAGGGCTTTAGACAGGGGTCAGATGTAACTATAAGGTTACTTTCAAATGCATTTGAATTTTTGTTTTTTGATTTCTCATCCGTTCATTGACTTTAATACACCAAAAATGCAAATCCTATTGTTTAATAATGAGTAAATGTACATTTACAAAGACTTATTTTGTCTATGAAAGGAATAATGGATAATGTTCTTCCTCTCAATATTTAAAAGAATGTGATTTCATTAAAGTACATCAATACAGATAAAACTGTTTTTATGTTGCGGCTACATTATCTATACCTGAATTTCCTGATATTCTCAATACAAATGCACATAGAATTAAAAAACAAACAAACAAACAAAAAACTATTACCCATAACATACTAAGAAAACATCCTATCAGTCGATCCACCTCCTGGCGGAGAAAACATTGGGTCAGGCAATGTTTAACCTCTAAGATTCTATAATCCTTCCTTAATGCTGGCTCACTCTTCCACTTAAATGGTTTGCATGTCTGAAGCTAAGCTGACAAGATGGAGGTATTGACATGAATCCGGCAATAAAGGGCTGCCGGCTCCAGTTCGTAATTCCCTCTGAGGCCAGTTGGCTTATGCAAATAGTAGACCACCCGTTACCATTGAAGAAGGATTAGAAACCCACTGTAATGAGCCTGCAGTCAGTCAGTGAATGACACGTTTGGTTGGATGAAGCAGAATCATTTTCATTGCCAAATTCAATAAATGGTGCAGTAAAGAGTTTACCAGTATGTTCATAAACATGGTGCAAGAGCAACAGAATCTCACATACAAACAAGCTCTATTACCAGTTGATTTATAGCACCACGTTCATATGATTTATACAGACAGCAGCAGTCACTGCACCTGCGCTGTTTGTTTTTTTTCCACGCCTGAGTTGGTACATTGCCTACATAGAGCCATGATGGATGTTTGCATAAGGCTTAAAGAGCCGACATACCACAAAAGGTAAGGTTTATCTGCCTAAAGAATAGGACATCATATTAGATCAGATGAGCTTATTAAGAAATTTAAATGAGATCAAGATCAATGAGTAGTGCCAGTGCAAGTACTGTACCACTGTATGTTCGGTGGTCGATGATACATTACTGATCTGACAGCAACAATATAAATGTTGTACTGCAAATTTATATGAATTGATAAAATGTTAGGTACAGTGCTCAAAAGATATTATGTCATGGTTTGCGACTAAAACTCCCCAAATTATACTTTATTGTATCTTTTTATCATAGAAAACCAAAATAGTGATAATAGGCATCTACCATCCAATGAAACATTATGGTAATACACTACTTTCACTGACTGAGAGTGTAATTCACCTGGCTGTAAGCTAACCTGCAGCACCAACTCATTCTCCTGTGTGCTATGAGAAGAAGCTACACTGTAACAACATGGATCCATCAACAGCTGGTGTAAATGACTGATGGGAGCTCCAATGTGAGTCTCAGGCAGGAGTGTTGTTGGAAAGGGTGGCACTCAGGCGCATCCACTCTCACTGGATGAGGAGGAGGCACACCTGCAGTCGCGCCATATTTCTCTCTCATCACATCCACTGAGAGTCATTCACAAGGACAAACACAATCTTCTTACACACTCAGATGCTGGATGTCATCTGTGCTCATGTAGCCACAGGTTTTGTAAAAAAAAAAAAAATTGGTTCTCTTTTGGCATTCTGCTCTTGTGAGGTCCTCAATGGAAAAGAGCCAAATTTGAGCAAAGCAGAAGGAAGAAATGTTTTTATGCTTTCGTGATCTGAAGAAAGCTGGCCTATGAGATTCTTTGTAATCTGACCACAAGTCACTTTTTGGTTTCCTTGTGATAACTTTAATCCAGTTTTAGTATTCTTATCTTTACCTGTGAGGTTCAAGATTGATTGTTGTTCCCATTGTGCTGCTGGCACCAAATTTTATAATATGGAGCTCTGTGTTGGCTGTTACACGAAAAAAAAGAAATTAGACTATAATCATCACAGCGATTAGACTTACTCAGTCTGTATAACCTTTTAAATCACTTAAAACTGACTTTTATGGGAAGATATTTAATCATTACATCAGCCTCCCTTCTACTGTATGACATCTCATTTTAGATTTTTTACAAGTGCCTTTATTTTTGTTATATTTTTGAAACATTTCTTCATTTTGTTGCTATTGTGTTTTTGAAAGTGTTCTGTAGTAGTTTTGTATTACTATAACACAGAACCCCCTGTAGTTTTGAACAGTTATGTGTGTGTTTATGCCTTTATTATATTGATTTAAAAAAACACACCAGAGCATCTTTATTAAACATTTACCTGATAGAGCTTGTTTATAAATTGCAAAAATGAATAGTATCCTATGCAGGTTCTCTGGGAAAACAGCTCTGTTTAAGATCTCAGACATTAATGCATAGGACCACACAGTCCTCTTTGACCTGTGTCTACCTGCACTGATTAATAACTCAGTGCTGTGACCAGAACATTAGGACATTGTGACAAATAGGCAGATCTAAAAGGTTTTGGACAGTTAAGTGTACACTTAGTGGCATGGTTAATGAGATATGCACTGTAGGTTTGGAGGTGTGTGTGTGTGTGTTTGTGCATAAGTGTGTGTGCGTGTGCATGTTTGTGTGCGTATGTGTGAGAGAGAGAGAGAGAGAGAGAAAGAGTGAGAGAGAGTTAATTTTGGCTCCATGGATATGAGATGATCAATTAGAGGACATTAGGCTGTAAAGTGAGCCGATGCCAACAGGGTATTTCAGTCCATTGTGTTGAACTCTGAGTTTGAGCAGGGCCAGACAGATGCAAGAGGTGTCCTTATGAATTTGCTCTTTAATGTTTCAATTGGCAGACTCTTTGAGGATGTTTTTATAGCGGGTTCATTCACAGAGCAGTGGGTTGTGCCTCCCTCCAAACAGGGGAGAAAAAAGACTTGCACGCCATTTTATTTGTGTTTGCCTTTGCCTTGGCTTCTTGTGAGGCGCATTTTATGATGTTGGGTGAATTCATGTATTTGTCATGCTTGCGGTTGAGCCTGTGAGCTCAACATGCACTCTGTATTTTGTTTTGAACATATGATTAGCAAATAAGCAAATGTTATGCCCTTGGCACACAAAAAGCAATATTTTGCTTTCTGAGAAGGCAGATTTATTTCAGGAAAAAAAATATGGTGAAGTTGAATTTCAAGAAATAAAAAGACAATAGACAACCTAACCACCTGCTCTTAGTTTTACTGGAATATCAAAACATGGTTAGCTAATCAGGGACAGATGGTCTTAATGTGCAAGCTGTATTTTGTTAAAAACTAGAAGTTAAAATGGACTTATGCGCTTCTTGAGAGACCAGTGAAGCCTTTCAACTGTAACTACCAAACATGTTGTGAATTAGTGCCCAAATGCCAAATTGAACCACAAGCCAAGCCTGTGCTGACCTTTGAACCTGACTATACCCACCAGCTTGATGTTGGCACTCCCTTTTTTGCTGCACTGTGCTATGTGTCTATGCATGTTTGTGTGTGTGTGCACGTTCCCTGGTGGGTGTTCATTCATCTTACTGTGGTTTCTGTGAGGATATTGGAGGCTGTCATGCAGACATGCATGGGAAAGGTTTGTCGTGGCCTCTTGTGCATTTGTTCATGGCAACACGGGGTAAGGCTTTTTTTTTGGGGTTTGCTAAATCGAAAGCCAGAGTTCATGGACCTGCAGCCAGCATTTAATTGGTAAGCACAATCATGTTTTCAAAAACACATTTTATGGCAGTCACTGGGGCTGCAAGGAAAAAGAGATGGAAAGATATGTATTTATTCGCACATTAGCTGTCACGGCATATTTTGTGCTTGCTATAAATGTGCCAGTGGTTGTAAAGGAACTCATAAATGATATTAACTGTGTATAAACAATTTTGATTAGTTACTCATGCTTTAAATTAGCTTTTTTGTACCCTTTGATTGTTGCTCTAAATCAAGATGGTTTTGAAACCTCCAACTCAGTTACATACACACACTCACACATGTTAATATCTGTATGGAAATGTTGTCCATGCTTAAAAACACATACAGTTTTATTCCAATCCTGCCAGGTGTTTGAAGCTCCTTCATCTCTCTTGTAATGTTTTTCTAGCTGTTGTGACTCTTAAAGATGTGAGGGTGGTCATGGAATGGCGTAAATTCATGAGCGGGGAAATACACACACATACACACACACACGTACAAACACACACACACACACACATGCATTGACATAGTCACATGCTGAATGGGCTGGATGATACTTGCACTCACATAACATGCACACACACTCTTTACTCTAACAGCCCTGAGGGATTAGTAATGGTTTCTTGGCAATAAGCCTGGTTTCTAGCACCACTCATCGTTTGGATCCCATATCTTGGGGATTTTCATTTCACCTCACAGTGTTTTTCTTGCACTAAACTCATATGTTTTCATCTTGACAGCACATGTTAAAAGAAGAGTGATCATTGTAATCATGATAAAACACAAGAAGAGTTCAAGAGGGGACCAGATGTTTGTCTAGTTGTGGTTATAAATTGTATGTACTGTATTTCTGATGCGTGCGTCCATGCTGCTTTCACAACAAATCCACTAATGGTTTTATAGCCGCCAGTCACCATGGCAGCGCTGGAAGCCAAAAGAAGTGCACCCCGGGAAGACAATATGAGTGTGTAGAGTGTCTTCAGGATTAGGACCACAGGGCTATTTTTCATTTCACCTTTGGGCCACCGAACAAGAGAGTAATGGGGAGCATTGCCTCTCCCAGCATCTAATCTCCCTTCAGCACTTGAGGCCAAGCAGCAGAGTGGGAGGATAGTGTGTGTGTGTGTGTGTGTGTGTGTGTGTGTGTGTGTGTGTGTGTGTGTGTGTGTGTGTGTGTGTGTGTAGGTGTGTGTGTGTGTGTTTGTATGAGAGTGAGTAAGGACCAGATGATGCATGCTAACAAGTGCAGCCACGGAATATTAATCACAGAGTCCTTAGTCTTACCAGGGCCTTGGCTGAGGAAAGTATCAGCATTCATGACATGTCCACACTTGAACAGCAACACAAAAACTGCTGCTTTAACTCATTTCATTGGTGGGTTGGTTGTTTTTGAGCTGAATAATATCCCCCAAAAATGGACACTGGAAAATGTAGGAAAAGTCCAGCATTTGTCAACCAGGAAATTTTTCTTTAGTCAATTATGACTAATGGTCATACAATTGAGGGAATGGTGATATCGCAGTAACAACTGCATAGCGAAGCAGATTTACCTCCTGGTCAACTTTCTTACTTGCCTTATTCATGAGGTTGCAGCTCTTCCTCAGTTTAGCCTGTGTGAATGCCAGAGAAGTTGCAGCAAACTCTAGGAGGTAGTTCATGTCTGCAACTTTTTAGAACGGCAAAATTAAAAGGTACACACAGTGCTGTTTCATTGACTGCCACTATAAAGGGAGACTCCAATTATGGCTAGTTGCTCTACAAATACAGGGATTTCCAAGGGACTATTTTCTGCGTTCACTTGTGGTCAGGCTCAGAGTTAAGTGTTTGAGATGCATTTTGTTTTTTAATTTGTCAGAAACTCAAACATGAGTATGAAATGGCAGTTAGAGAGTCTTTAGCTCATATAATGTAATGTAACGTGACATATTTCCAAGTGAAATGGAATATGTCAGTGGAGAGTAGTTGTGAGAGGGATTTAAATCGGATCCTTCAGATTTGATGGGATCACACAAAAGTGGACATGGTTTAGCAAATATGGAGCAATACAGAGCTGTAGAGAGATATGGAGCTGCAGAGGACTGTTGGCATCCACTCACACCTCCCTCAACTGCGATCAGGAGGCAGAAGAGGGAGAAATGAATAAATTAGACTTCAGCCACATTCTTTAAAAAGGTAAACAAAGTTTTGGCCAACTGAAATCCATACACACTCCTATTATGATATTACTGTGCTAGCTATATTACCCTAGAGCTAACAATCTAGTGTGGTTTTATATGATGGGTGTGGCTAGCTAGTTGTCCCAAATCATATTTGATTGGACACATTTAAGTTCACCCCCCCCCCCCCCCCCTTTCTGTATTACAGAAAGAAAAAAGAGATGGACTTTATTTTACCATACAGTATATTTTGGAAGAAAACAATGCAAACACATGAACACATTAAAACAAATTAAAAACCACATTTGTCAATTTGATAATGCATACACACCAAAAAACAAAACAAAAAAAACTTGCGGCTAATTATTTGCTGCGTTTAATTGTAAATACAATTAATGTGTTGTTAAAGTAGAGAAGACATTTTTCTTCATCTTTAATTTTAATCAAGGTATACGCCTACAAGATAATACGTCACTGTTGTGGCTGTTTGCCACAATGGCATCCACCAAAGAGGATACACATGCAAGATAATATGTCGGCATTGAGGTTGTCCACCAGAAAAAATGACTTTTATTCAGTTTTAAGCCACATTTTTATGATAAACTTTTTAGATCTTGACCATTTTTAGCTATATCTTTTAACCAGATGAAGGATTTTAGTCATCAGATGTCAGGATCCTAAATTATCACAGAAACAAACTGAGCAAACATTAGCAAAAGTTCATTTCGCAGCAGCTCAGTTAGCAGCCCCTCCCGGACGTCCCGTGCCCGCCAAACAGCGTTGGAGAAACACCGATTTTTTACATGAAACTGCTTTATTCAGTATTTTTACTGGTTTTAATCACCAGGTCTGTTTGTTCTAGAGAGGAGAAGACCTCTGCGGATAATTCGGCTCCCAGTAAAAACATCCTGAACAATGATCACTTGGAGAAGCTGGTTGTTTAACAAGGAAGACAACAACTCCCATGATCCCACACTACCTCACAACGTCATCAAACTCTGTCTTTTGTTATTGTTTTGATTGAGAGACCCCTAGCCGCAGAAATTACATATTGTGCGTTTAACTGTCTTATCAAGATAAGAGTGGGGAGGGAGTTACATAAAAACACTAAAGAAATGTCTACAGGGGACTCAGTTATGGCAGGCTGTTAAAAGCCAATACCAATGTCAGCGTGACGTCTTCAGGTATACAGTACTGAGCCCAGGGGAGGATGACTTACGAGACTCAGTTACCATTTTCTAGTGTGTTGTACCTCCAGCCAGGCGGACTGAGTGGTTACCTGGGAGAGAGAAGAGCAGAGCACACAAACACATACAAATACACCTGCACACAGACACACATACACACACATACACAAAGACAACCATGCACATTATGTTTAATGGTTTCTATGGAAAGCTGCCAAAATCACTGAGGATCTCTCTCTTCTTCTCCTTATTCCCTCCATCCCTCCCACTTTCTAGTCTCTTTCCCTCTCCCCTCTGACCATCTCTCTCCATCCCTCTCTCTCTCTTTCTAACAGCATTATGCTCTTAAACCCCCTCCCCCCCCAACTCTACCACTACCTTCCTTATGAAAGAAACAGCCCAACACAGAGAAAAGTGAGACATGGGATGTCTGTGAAGTAACAATCTATCATGATGCATGGTGTGCCACACACAGTACAGGCCTGGAGACACATCTTATATCATCTTCCCCATTGCCTAAAAGCACTTCAAGAAGACCTCCGTTTTATTCCATGGAATTTCTCATTTCTGATTTAGACAGAGGTCGTGACTAAGGTTATTGCAACAGGCTTGCACAGAAAGCAGGGGGGGTAGGGCTGGTCAGGAATGTGGGGGAGCATCTTTAAATTGATAAAAGTTTGTCTTAGGCCATTCTGCCCACGCGTCGGATGGATTTGTACTTTACTGCGCTACATTCTCTTTTCTGCAAAGACATGTTTTAAGATGCAGGAGATAACACACAGAGATGTGGGTGGGTAGGTGAGACAGATATCATCATGGTGCCTTTAATGGGCTGTTTCAACACAGCGATAATGACCTCCGTTGGAGCAGAATAATGCCTAAAGCATTAGTTTATGTGGAATAGTATCAGTATTGGCATGAGGATTAATATCACTGCATACAGCTTTACACTTTTAAAGCTTTGATCCATGCTTCAACACAGCATAACAAAAAGAGATAGAGATCGGAAGCAGTTGCACAAGGTTTTACCTCAATACATCATTTGTGGGAAACACTGTATGACAGGACACAAACCAGACTCGTAATGCGGTGAGAAAAGCTGGATAAAATGTATTGTGTAAATCAGCACAATAGTGGTTGCAAGAGAAGCTGGTTTATAACAAGCAGTAAATACCACAACTGAAGAGAATGTAGAGGTACCTTAAAACTCAAATCCACCAATGGCCGCTAGATGCTGGCTCCAAAAAGTCCCTGGCTCAAATTGACCGTCATTCAAAAAGCCTCAACGTCTCTCTAGAATTTTTTTTTTTTTTAAATGAGCATTACAGTCTCAATTGCTAAATTTATGCCCTCTAATGAGTGTGCTGGTGGTCATTTTGGAAATTATTGCTCCGTTTATAAGATTTGAAGACTTGATGTCTGCCGTGTGGTCATTGATTGGCAGCTGTGATTGACAGTTCGCTCACCTGCTGCTCTTTTTAGCTCCAGGACTCGCATTGAGTAACATTAGCCCAAGTTTGCACCACTCGGTATTCCCAGTAAGCTAGCATTCTCTTCAGTCTGAGGTAGCGGAGCATTTTTCCAGAGCGTGAAAGGAAATACCCCACACTCTTTATTTGGAAGGTCCTGGCTCCGAACGGAAAAGATGATGCCAACCAGATCAGCAACTCTGGGCTTCAAACAGGCTCCAATGCAAAACAATGGGTGATGTCACACCTCGCTACGTCCATCTTTGTATATGGCTATGGGTGAATGGGTTTGTAATTTTACTGGAGGTAAAAGCTACCAACCTTACATCCAATAGGCTGCTAATAGGTAATTTCAGCTAACAATAAGGTCTCATTTCAAGGTCCATTTATTATAGTAGCTGTTGTGGAGCCTTTGAACATGTGATCTTCATCAACAGATGGAGCTTGCTTAGTTGTAATGGAACTGTAGAGATTTACATTTCCATTTTTTGAGCGCTTTAAGAACTTCTAGTATATTGGCTTATTGGCTTAAAAGTTACATTTTAAAGATCATTCTTGACCTTGGGAACAGCAATCAACTTAACAATTTCATCTCAAGTCAATTTGGTAGCTTTTCTGGAGCCTGAATTGTCATAGAATTGTAGGCATTGTTGGTCACTGAGATTAGCATCTTTGAATGTACATAATGGTACATTCTTGTTCATTTTCAAATGTTTTTTGTGAATTTCAACCACAAATGTAAAATTCCAGACTCACTCCAACCTCATGTTAACACAATGGGCAGATCACAACAGTTCTTCCATCCTCTTGACCTCCATTTAGTCATTTGATGCTTTAGACATAACTTGTTGGAAAAGCTAATGCTAACAAAAGTTCAGTGCTGTAACACTATATTAGGGACTGTGTACAGCAATTCTTCAGATGACAGATGTTTGCTTGTTTGTTACTTAAAGATTGTTCCATCTTGGTGTGCACTTGCAAACACCCCATCCCTAACAATTGAAGCTTGTGTTTCTTGATTTGCACTGCATTCAAGAATATCCTTGACATGCAGCAGGTTTTTTTGTGGAGATCAATGAAGTGAATAGCTGTGGATGACGCAGGATAAACTGAGTCAGATGTATGTGGTTTTGATCAGGAAGCTGAAGGAGAGCAACATCGAATACTTCCTCTCCCCATTGTAATACATGGATCTCGCCTTTCACAATACATTATGCCCAGACACAACGGAAAAATAGGCCCTATAATAGATCCTTTGATAGTATTATTAAGAATAAATGGCATTGTTGTTTCAGTGCTGCAACACATCTGCTTATTTCCCTTCTCCTCCAGATGTTTCTTGTTTTCGCCGCATGGAGTTTCTGCATCAGTCAACATTTTTGACCATAAAAATGACTTTTTGATCTTGAGTCTTTGGTCACACAACATGCAAGGCTTGATAATGAATTTCATTTTACATCAATTGTCCTGACTGAGGCTTGTAAATACCTTTGACTTGAATACGTATCATAATTTCAGGGTTTTTCCATTGGTACTATTGGTTGCGCCGAGTCAAACCAAGCTGCGTTGATTCCGCGTTTCTATTACCAGTTTTAATGCACCAAGTTGTGCCGAGTCATGCCGAAGATGGACCATCCCCGGAGTTGGGCCAAAGCGCACCCAAACCGCCCCCAAGTGGGATGTGGTGATGTCTGGCTGACAGGGCCGACCACAGCCAACCCATGACGACCCCCTGCTCCCCCTCAAACAAGTTTGTGTTGCAAGACTCAGCTTGTGTCTGTCCTGAAGACCAGAGAAAAATAAGTTTTTAAAAGTCTCTGTGTGTTCAGCTCTCAGTGCTTTTGTAGCTTCTACTTGAATCTCTGTGGTTTTAGATTTAGTTTCTCTCTTCTCTCTTTGTATTTTCAGATATCTGCTTTATTTTACTGTTTCCTGTCCACTATCAGCCCTATCGGAGCCATGTTAAATTACTGCTGATGAAACCCCAACATTTCTTGCTTTTGCTGCTTCATAGTAAAAGCTTTTAAATAACAAAACAATGGGGGACTTTTATTATGAAGAATTTATTGGAAATAAAATGTGTTTATCCACAGTTTTAGTAAAGAGTAAACAGTGGATAAACAACCTTAAGATGGTGCTGCTTTTAAATGTCATCAACTCAAGACAAGCGCATTGTCAGTTAAAAACACACCCTCTAGTGGGTAGCCCTGTTACAATGGAGATGCAAATCACAGCTACACTGGGATGACACGCCAAGTCAAACCAAGTCAAGCCAAGCCGGCATGTGTATGGAAAAGGGCTATTTGTCATTTAGAGTGTTGATTTTGGCACCCATATTTGTATTTTGTCTAGACTTCTTGTTTTGCCATAGCGTGACTTCTGGTCATATTTTAGTTGTTAATTTGATTGACTGCACTCTAGTTGTATTACTCAACCAAGTGAAATTTTTCACTGTGTTGTAATTCAGTCATTATATTTACACTTACAATACTTTGTTGAATACTTTTATTATTTTATTATTATCTATGTTTTTACCATAATATAATTTTATAATATAATATTAATTATTATTTAATTTGATTGCAATGACAGGATCACAGTTTTGGCTATTTTACTTCAGTAATATATTTATAGTATATGGAAGAACAAAACAGTTCACTCCTAGCTAGAGTCTATATAAGAATTAATCAGATGATTAGACTACAAGGAGTAACATGACCTTGGATCCTGAGGCAGACCTTGTTTACACGGTGGGAAAAAATTGGAAAAATTGGGGAATTGTGGTGAGGGAAAATGTCATGATTTGATCACTGACAAATATCAACCATCACTGAAAAGGACTTTAGTTTTCATTGAAGTTTGTTCACAATTTCCATTGACTAAATTGATGTGTAACTGTGTAACAGTGGAAATACAAAGTACAACATTGATTACACTTGCTCAACAAGCCTAACCAGGATTGTTGAACCCAACAACAAACCTTGTCTCAATGTATCTTCTATCATCAGTAACAATGCCTTTTTTATCAGTTTAATTCTTACATCAAAATGAGGGAGAGCCATCAGCTTCTCATGAGGTTCATGAGCACTCTCGGGAGGCAAACTGTCAGAGAAAGGGTGACAGCTGAGGAATGTGTCCTTGCCCAGGTCTTGGGTTTCCCCATCCTCACCAACCTGTCTGGAGTGGACACTTCTTCACCTCCGCCCCCCTGCTTCACAGAGCCCCAGGGCTCCCAACAACACATAGGATTAATCCATATAATAAAGCGGGTGGCTGAATGGGTTTTGTAGAGAGCAGAAAGGAGGTAATGCTCTGTGTTTTCTAAATGGGGGACCAGAGGGCCTTTCAGAGGGAAAACATGCTGATTACTGTATTGTAAAATGGCTTTTGATTCCCCCTGCCTGCTTTAATCCCCGGGACACAACAGTGGCCCTGTCTCCCACCAATGGCAATTGAGCCTCTAAGGAGACTTGTATTACAAGCGAGCGGGGTTTAATTGTGAACTCGATCAGTTATTAAAGAAGCCAGGGCCCACTGAATTGGAGACTGGTGGGCCAGTCCTCCACTGCTTTTGACCGTTGTGCCTCTTTCTTCCTAGACTGTGTTTCGCAGTTTGTTGTTTGCAATGCATAGGCCCAGAATGAATACAGGCTCCCCACTATAGAGTTCTTTCTTTTCCCTCCTCCCTCCACGTTTTTCCTCCTCTCCTCCTACTGGCTTCCAGGGAACGCAATTAAAGTGGGGAATTTTATGGGAGGATGGGGCAGCGGTGGGGAGTAGAGGGAGAGCAGGCCAGTGAAGCTATTATCCGTCCCGTAGGGTTGAATGGCTGGCCCCCCTCAACGAACACAAAAGGAGTGGTCAGAGCTGAACTGGAGAGCGGCCCCATCTGAAGAATAGTGGCCATCAGCGGTGGCTAGTCCCTGCTGGCTTCACGTCTGAGGATGTTCACCCAGAAAAAACCTTTGGTCTCAATAATGACATATTTCTTAATCCTAAAAAACGTATTAAAAGACTCATTAGAAAGGTCAGCTCAGTTTCTATGGATAGGTTCACAAGATTTGATTATCACTTCCAACTTGGGGGTCAAAGGTAAATCTAAGGGGTCAAAAACTGATAAGAAAAGAAAAAAATAACATATTTGTTGTACAAAATTGTCCTTTCTGGCTTATAGACATGTATTGCTTTGTTTCATGTGAAATAAGAGATACTTTCACTTGTTAACACCTTTAAAAATCCTTCAAAGAAAACAATACAGTATATCAAGGAAAAACTTGTGTCACATGATCTAACAGACACAAAGTATATTTTTGACAATAGGCTGTTTGTATCCTGTCTCTTATCTGTTTTCTTATAAAAGACCATAATAAGCCCCTAATCTTAACCAAAGTTTTTGCCAAATAGTCATATTGATCATTTTTGTAATGTTCCTTGAAAGGACAATTGACTTATTTTGTCTTTTAGTTCAGATGACTATTTGAAAATAGCACCAAAGGATTATAACAAAACATGCTCACCCTTTCTATAAAATACTGTAGTGCTGCACCAAGTTGTGCTGTTACACAAAAAAACCAATGTGAAGTCAGCACATCTAACCCAGTTTAGGCACCATCAAAACAGTAAAAGTGACTCAAAATTCATTCCACATACCACAACAAGTCTCTATGGAGACAAGCAGGGCAACCTTTGGCTCAATTTGATGTTTTTTACACCTTCTGCAACATTTCAGACAGACCTAAAACAGAACACCCGTTCAGCACTCCATTTTACCTCAGCATTCCATGCCATCCATCCGCCTAGTTATCCATCACCAGACAATGGTGGATTGAGGACACCCTGGGCAGGCCAGCGTCTGTGGAGCCTGTGATGAGCTGTGTGCCAGTATGGGTAAATAGAGGCTCTTTAATATCCGCCAGGAGGCCGAGGGGTGGGAGTGGGGTCAGGGTATGGAGCTCACTGAACTGGCAGCCATGCAGCCCATTGTTGCTGTTTGTTAACAGGTGTGTGTGTTTAAATGGGAGTCTTTCAGTGGAGCTGCTACACGAGCCCATGGGGCCCGAGCACCTCTCACCCCCTCACAGCGTTCTCCTCAATGACAGCTTTTCAGCAGCCTGGGGAGGAGGAGGAGGTGGATAGGAGGACGATGAGGCTGGCTTAGAGATTAGAAGTGAGAGGACAGACTGCGCTACAGTACACAGTGTCAGCAGGTACATTACAGTCAGGGAGGCTGAATTTCAAGTTTTGCTGGAGCAATGGAAATACACAGATGAATGCAGGCCCATGCACACAAGTATATTCTATTTGCATAGAATAGTTCAACATTTTTGGAAATATGTTTATTGGTTTTCTTGTAAAGAGTTAGATGAGAAAATTGATACCACTCGCATATCTGTTAAGTATGAAGTTACAGCCAGGATGCGGTTAGGTTATCTTAGCAAAAGCAAGGTGGAAATAGCCAGCCTGGCTCCTTTCAAAGGTAAAAAATCTGTCTACCAACACCTCAAATGCTTACTACAGTAATTAACACATTATATCTATCTGTCTATCTATATATATATAAATATATATAGTTTTTAACAGAGTGTTATGTGCTGTTTCTTTTGACAAGAGCATTGACCTCCTCGAGTCTCCACTGGTTGCCTGGCAACCTCACAGTGACAGTACTCTAATATTCACTTAATTAGTGAGATTAATTTCCCCCTACTGCTAGTCTTTATGCTAAGCTAAATATGTCCTGAATCCAGCTCTTTACTGAGAGCATGAGATCAGTTATGTTTCCATTAAACTGTTAGATAAGTTCTGATTAAATCCTTCTGTAATTTTGGCATGCATGCATGTATTTTCATCAACTTTATGCAAAGATATCAAAGATGTAATTGCTTCTTCCCACCTAAGATGATGTGTATGTTCTCCCTGTTCCATGTGTACCCTGTGATGTTTGTCTCAGTTGTTGTAATATAGAGGGAAGTAAGCAAACGAGCAACAATGGCCCAAGCCCAGAGTCAAACCAAGGGTATTGTAATTACTAGGGATGTGCAGAGGGCCCAGTATTTGTATTTGTGTCTGTATCTGTTGAGGCAGCAAAATTATTTGTATTTGTATTTATATTCGAATAAAAGTGGAAAGAAGCTTAAAAATGTTAAAAAATTTAAGTGTTACAAAAAGTGTTCATGAAGCTTGTTCATGAAGTGTGTGTCAGTAGCTCAGCTTTGTCTCTGGCGAACACCCCCAACTCCGGGAGTGATGTCCAAATTAGGAAATATGCGTCATGTAGCAGGTGGATGTGACGCCCCTTGTTGAGACCTGCTGATAGACATAACAGTGGAGTAGAAGAGAGAGACTGAGATAGTGATGTAACCAACCTGTGCGCTAGTATTTGACATGGTTTATTTTTCTTCCCGAAAATATTTGTATGAAACAAATATTCATAAAAAACCCCACTATTTGTGCTTTGCCGAATAATGTATTTGTATTCGGGCACACCCCTAGAAATTACATGCATCCTCGACACCTTTCCTCTTTTTATTCTGTATTTTCAGGTTTTCTGGTCCAGTGGAAGTATGTAACTGTGAATGGCAGTATGACATGAGTGCTTTATAGTTGAAGAAGCAGAATCAGGTGTTGTAACATACTGCAAGGTCTATTTAAAAAAACTTTTTTTTCATCAGCCTGTATCGCAGCTTCTCTTTTGTGATAGGCAAACCTTTCCACCTCAACCAAGCCTGAAAACCTGTTCTTTCAAATTTCTGACATGTTTTTATGCATAAATTGAAAATGAACATGAAAAGTGGTGAATAGAAACTCACCTATTGATAAAGATCTCTTGTTACGCTGGGCAGGAAAGAAAATAAGAAAATAAACTTTAAGCAGCCCTTTCACAAAAGATTTTATAGTTGTGTCTTTGCATTTCTCTTCTCTGGACACTTTGCAAAACTGTTTTGCAGTCGGCCGGCCATCACATTTTCCTTCCCATGTCACCCCTGCCTGTGACACACTGAGGCCCATGAAAAAAAGGTCAAGTCTTACGCATTTTCACCACGCGCGTATCAGGAAAAATCGTTACCCTGCGGCTGTGGAGGTTTAAAAACAGAGGGCAACGAGTCTCCCCCGCTATATTGGGCTATGTGTTGAGCATTACTGTACTGAGAGAGAGAGAGAGAAAGAGGGAAAGCTGTGTGAACGATAACCTCGCCACACTGCTCCATGGAACCCTGCCCTGTTAATAGTTTCCACCATGGGCGAGTGAGGAGGAGACCGACAGAAAAAGGAGGGAAAGGAGGAGAGGAGGAGCAGTGGAAGATGCTTCCTGTGTGGCTGGATGGGTGCTGGCCACACCACGGAGAAGGAAGCAGCCTTGGGCACTGTGGAAGAAGTGATGAAAGATGCACTTTCCTCTTCATGCAAATAAAAACTGGATTATTGTTTCGTCAACATGCTGCAGCTTTAAGCCTTCAACGGATACTATGATAATGATATTTTCTTCAAAAAAGCATGTTAACAGTTTTATTTGAACAGTGAAGAAAAGTTCATTTTTAATTACCGTATGTCTTTCAGTTTTAGAATTTGGGCTGTCAGTTTCCACTACTTCCTTGGATGTCTGTTTTTTCTCCATCGTATGTTGGATCGAGTCTGGTCTACTTTGGCCTGGTTTGGTCTGGCGTGGTCTGACTAGACCTGAGTGGCTTCCAGGTTCCGCGTCTCACCACGTGTCAATAAAGGATCAGTCTTTCAACATGCATACTAGCAGCAGAGGTCCAATCCTGCCTTAAAGTAGACTTCTTATGAGCAAATAAATCCACAAATATACTGTGTTAGATGCTCCAATGTCTCAGCAGATTATAAATAGAGGACAGGGTATATCGTTGAGACTGGATATTGTTTTTGCCAGTTTGTTTCCTACTGTGTTTGAATGATATTTGTTCTTTGTGTGTGTCTTCGTAATTTTATGAATGTTATGACTTTAAGATCTGCTTGCTTTCTTTGTTTCTCTTGTTTCTGCTGTCCTGTAATGGCCTAGACTGTACAGTATATACAAGGAGCTGTACGAAAGCATTAGATTAGATTTAACTGCAGTAAAGTTTGATTTTAGGCTTGAAACTTATATCATCATGTGGCACAATACATGTGACACAAAGAACTGTTCCTCAAACTTAAATCCAAAAGTAGTGTGGTCCATGTAATCTAAAGTGAAGGGATCCACCCTCTTTACTCAACTCTCCCACCACATGCTAGTGAATCACAGAGCCAGGCGCTCCTGTACTCAGGTGGTGAGATATGATTTTGGAGCCCACGAGACAAAAACAAACTTCTGAGGCCTGCACCGCCCAAGCCACCACAGGCCTTGGCACTGTCAGGCCTCAGTGGTAGAACAGTAGTATGTAGTAAAACGCAGCTGTGCATTACAGATTATACATGTCGGGATAGCCCTGCTGATACGGCGGGTTGAGAAACCCGTCCGCTTTCTCCCTCGGGGAGATCCTGACCCCAGGCAAAAATGAAGCGTAGCAGTGTTTTCCTCTATAGGGGAGAGCAGCCGTGACATGTTAAGCGCTTCAACCAAAATAGAGAAGAGTATATTTAGGGTGAGTCTACATCTCCAGAAAACAGTCCCCCATGCTTGAGTTAGCAAGCCACAAGGGTCTTTAACGTCTTTTTATTGTAAACCATATAGAAGAGACCTATTCCGGAAAATCCTAAAGAAAACAAAGACTGGAAATCAAATCTGCATTACACAGAACTTTACTGTGCTTTATAGAGATAAATAAGGACTGTTTATAAATGATGTTCAACACATTGTTTCCTCTATAGTCTGTTCAATAAACTCTTTAATATTGTGCCTGCCATGAGTCTGCTTTACCCTGTTTATTGCTAACAACGGTATATATTGAATTTTGTTAGCCATGTATATATTATACATTCTTATGCCTGAATGACAACTATTGCAGGGCTTTGCTTTAAAGTTGCACTAATTACAATAATAAACAATGGATCAAATGACTGTGTAATGTGAAAGGGCACACTCATAGTGACAAACCCGAATTTCAGCCGATAGTGAAAATTTGGTTCCCCCCAGCTCTACAGAGCACTTTAGCATCATTCAGCTCATTATTTTGTTTTACAGCCTGCAAGTTTGCTGTTCTGGTTCACTCTCACCACTTTTATCAGCGTCATTTTCAGACCCAGCAGCCAGCTGTGTTAGAGAGATAAAACCACTGTACACTACTTGCCCAGCACCAAACTGCAGAGAGACAAAGTTAGTGGCTCGCTGAACGTATTGGAGCATTTAGCAGCTAAAGAGACAGATATTCCCTTCAGGGGTTGGTGGAGACCAAAACAGAGTGAAAAGGAGAGTGAATATTGGACTTACTGATATGTAAGGTGACAATATGTCAATGTTGTGTTTACAACTTGTTCCCCAAATGGCCAAAAATAAATCAATAAATGCAGGTTTAAAGCTGAATATCTCCTCTATTTAGTAAAAATTGAATGTAATGCAAAGATACAAATTAAAACTTTTGAGCATGAAGGTTCATTCCTTACCTCGGAAACACATCTGTGATAAAATATCCTAAACACCTGACACCTGAGCAAGTTCCATTTACTGAAAAAGTTAGTCAGATATGGTTGAAAGCTTTGAAAAACACTAGTAACTGAATCTTGACATTAAAATGTTTTATCACAAATTAAAATGTACATTTTTATATGTTGTATTGCAGCACAAAATTGGCTGCTAATGAGGGAGGCTATTAGCTAATGCAAGTGTCAATGTATAAAGCAGCACATAAATCAATATCAGTGTCAGTCACTTTTAATTCCACACAGCATGTTCATTCAATTTCCAACTGTATGAAATCTCAGGACTCCAATTCTCAAGGAAGACAAGTTGCATTATTTTAAAATTGGTCACACATCATTTGTCAGTGAGCAGATCATTTGAAAACAATAATCCTATGACAGAGATTGGTTGGATGGAGTAGCCACATGGAGGGGGGTCAAAGAGACCTTTCAGTGACCCCTGTGACTGATCTGCATGTGGATCCCGAGCCTTCATCTGGGGAAAACGTGTGTAACTATTGTGATGCTGAAAAACACGTCTTTGAACTTCCTTTTGCTCCGAAGTGCATGTTGAAAACAAGAAGAGGGCTTCCAAAGAAGACGTGCATTTGAGGAGTAGCGGGAACACAGATTGACAGTTTTTGGTTTGGTGTGTGTTTTTCTAGAGCATCTGTCTTCCTGCTCCAGCTCAAAGAGACAAGCCGGAGGAAGCGTTTTGCTCCTCTCCAAGGCCTTGAATGTGGGGAGGAAATCATCCGCACATTGCGTGAGACCCGACCGTTGTTCACTGGTGTCTGTGACAGCACTCATCAGTGCAGCATTAATTAAGGATAAATACAAAGCATAAACAATAAACACGTGACCACGAAAGCCACAACTACCTCCCATACCAATTCAGAGCCTCGCCAAAGAAAGTAAATACAATAATCCTTTCAAGATTTGTTTCCCCCAACCATCCAGAGAGTCCCCCTATATGAGGACTTAAGTGAAATGCATTATTCAACAGATAGGAGCGTAAGGATGTCATTCATTGGAATCAAGTAGACCAGCATTAGATCGTATTTCACATGGCAGCTTGGCAGGATTTGACTGCAGATGTGCAACTTGGCATATCATGTCATTTCTAAAATAACCTGTTTTTGAGTGCTGTGGGTCTGGGTCCATGTCTGAGTTTTGCTGGAGCACCCGTTGGAACTGATTTGTACGTGTTTATGGAGAACTGTGTTTAAATGGTTCTGCCTGTGTGTGTGTGTGTGTGTGTGTGTAAGTGTGTGTGTGTGTGTGTGTGTGTGTGTGTGTGTGTGTGTGGTTGAATGGGAGTAAGTAAGTGCGTGCAGAGGGGGGATGGTTGAGGGGACAGCTGTAACGGAATCACTTCATAAGTGAAATACCACTCCCTGTACAATAGCTAGCCACAAACCAGAGCTGTGGTGCAAATGTTTTTCCAACATGGCATGGATCTATCCCTGCATACTGAGATTAAAAAATGCATTTTTCACTTCCTTCAAAAGAGAAACCAAAGAAGGTTATGACTGGTACACCCTAGGTTTGGGGTCTCAGATGCACTTCATGCAAACATTTTTGAATAATGTTGTCTGTTGTTATGAGTTTCCAGTGCAGGAGTATCATTAAGATTGCTAGAGCTAGAGTTGATTATCAGATATGTCTTCCCTGCTGTTTCACCATTTCATTTTGGAGACAAGTTTACCAAGACAGGCTTCAGAATGCCTGTGTCAGTGAAGACAGTCCATTGAGGGGCAGATAAAGGGTGCTAAAATGCATTCGTTCTACATAGTTTCACATGCTGAGGGCTATTTTGCATCCCCCTGAAGAGTTAAGATTCAATAGCCTCTCACCCTGAATTTGTAGAATGGCCTTATTGAGGAGGCTGAGGGGATGAACTACATTCCAGAGGCCTGCTGGGAGAAAACAAGATGGCCGTGTGTGACATGTGGCTTTGTTGGCGGGCGAGGGATGTCTCTCATGGCCATCAGGGTGTCAGAACTGGTTACCTCTAATCGCGCCTGATAGGCAGAGAGGGTCCGGGCACAACCACAGGGCCTCGTGATTCAAATCACAACCCCTTACAAAAACGCACCATGACCACACATTGACAGATTAACATTCCGCATGTTTAACTCATATCTCAGGAGCTGTGAACAAGTGGTGGCAAATGCCCTCCCAGATTCCAGATCACATTGTTCGACCTTTTTTCCCTCGCACCCACCGTGATGTGAACCTGAGGGAACAGCAGCACTGGAATGTCCGAGATGGAATTCCTCTGAATGGCCGTTTGACCTGACTCACCACTTAGTGTCAGCACAAGAAACATACTCAATCATTAACAACTGGACCATGGTGACCGCTGACTAGAATGGCTGTTGTGACCCAGGCCTCATGACTGGCATGGCCGCTTACATACACAGGCAGGGAAATCCTATGACCCTGATTCCACTATTAGCATTGACCTTCCTATTACAATGATGGAGAGGAAGCTTGGGAGGTATTTAGTTTGAGTTGTTAGATGCTACTGAATGAATTTGTTGTCACCATGAAAATGATCTGTTGAGTTCTAGCATGATGGCAAAGAAGTTCTGAGCATGTTGTTAATTACATAGTGTTTGTGCCTGAAGACAGTGCCCTATAATTTGTACGTAGCACAAACACATTCATTTATTGCACAAACTTTTGTTTTGTGTAAACTTAGTAACTCCATGGTGTTTTCAGAATTTCTTCTGCATCTTTTACAAATCAGTTACATACACATCCCTGTTTCTTTTGCTCCTTTCACAGTGGAAAAAAGTATTAAAACGTCCATGCAAACTTCTAAAATCACCCTTGCAACATAATCCACTTCTCCGAAGTGGATTATGTTGCAGTGAATGCTCAGTGAGTTCAAAACAGTCATATTTTCACGCAAAATATGGATAAATGCACAATGCTTCCAAACTTTTTCTCTATAATGTTACAGCTCATTTCCCACTGTGATGAAAAACATTTGTAAGTCACAAAATGTTAAGATTACTGATCATACTGGAGGCCATAAAAGAACTCTCATTCACAAAATAGATCTTGAAACAAAGTCAACAACAAAGCAATGAAAGTATGCAAAATATGAACAAATAATTCAGTGCAGCTTTGATAACTTAAACTCTTGTAACAAATTCCACGTGTTTATACAGAGACTAATTATATTGACCACTAAAAGCATTCCGCAAGCCACAAACAGTGTCCAAATGTAAGTTGCATGGCATTTGGACAGTCTTCAAATGAATAGTTAAGCTGTTCAGTTCAGACGGTCTGTGTCATCTAATAAGTTCAGTTCTTAGTCTCACACGACGGTTGTGACGTTTGATATTATTATTATTATTAGTAGTAGTAATAGTAGTAGTAGGAGCAATGGTATTTAATATTACATTTAAAATAAATCAAAGTTCAATCAAAGTAAAACTCAATCTGACTTATACTGTGTACTAAAAGTTTATTGGACTCTGGTCATAATGTAAGCAGGTAGACACTCAAATTTGCAATTGCCTCAAACAAATGACAGTGGAAACAGCATCTGGTGAAGTATAACACACGTGCCTGCCAACATTGTGAGGCCTCCCCTCACCACTATGACCACACGTGGCTCTCCTATAGCTCCTCTGGCACAGAACCATAACAGTATGCCATATCACTTTCTCACGTGATACACGTATCTATGAGTGTACTCCTGCACAATCCACAAGGTCTTTATGTGGATTGGGAGTGATAGTGGGTTAGACATAGACATAAGACTCTTTCCATGAGGGTCGCGGTGGTGCACCTGTTTATCCAAAGCCCAGAAAATGTCAGAGCTACTGTGGTAGATGGTGCCTTGTCTTTTCGAGTCAGAGCGAGTGTCAGTGAGTGTCTGAGACATCTTATTGCTTCGCCAAAATTGCAGAGCGGAGTTTTTCTCTCCACACGAAAACATGCCACGTTGGTTTCATTTGATATCTGATCACAGATTATGTTCCCCAGTCATAATTAGAAAATATCTCTTTCAAACATTTTGTGCCAGCAACATTATATTATGGTTAAAGGAAACCATCCCTACAATGTCAAAACAGCAGCACTGAAAAAAATATGTCACTTTTGAAAAATGTACTAGTGTTCAGTCTCATTGGAGGCCTTTTATTTTTTTTCTCTGAGCACCCAAATTAGCTTAACCAGCGCTTGTCAACAGCCAAACCATCAAATAACTTACATGCAACATATTTGAAACCAAATGTGAGCGAGCTACCACAACAACCCTAACCAAACCAAGCTCTTCACAGGCAGGGGGGCAGTAAATGAGTCCAAATAATGACACAACGCCACCCAGAAACAGCTGTTGGGGAATGATGGGAAAGGAAAGTGGACTGACAGGGCATTGGGGACGCATGTGGGGTCCCTTTCAGGGCTGGGGAGGAGGAACCTGTGAAAGGGCCTGCCACAGGGGAGAAAGGAGCCTCTCATGGCCCATTGTGCATGAATGCTCCAACCTCTAGACCTGTCTCTTCAGCTCCTCCAGCTCCAGCCATCAGCCTCCCTCCTGACCCGTTCTCATTACCCAGGCTCGCCTGCTCTCACCCATTAGGAATGTTTGTGTTTGTTTGTGTACCTCTTTCACTTTATTTCACCTCTGTTGTGACCCATTTGACACCTCACAGCCATCAAACCTACACATCACTTCATGATATCACACAGAAAATTAGAAAAATGATTCCAATATTTACACACACAAACTTAAAGGATAATTGCAGTTTATTACAACATCAGTCTTATTGTCATAGTTTTAACCATTATTCCTATCAGTAATTATAACATTGTACTTCCCAAGTTCATTATTAATATCTGCGAATGCAGCAACATCACTATAAAGATGTCCGACAGGACAGCAAACAAAACAAAAACAAAACCAGATTATCCAAACTTATTTAGAAGAGAAAACAAAGGAAAACAGTAAAATTATTACCCTGACTGTCCATTGTAAACATCTATGACAGTTTCTGATGATCCTTTTCACAATTAAGGATTATTACCAACATTTTGGGTGTGCTCACTTTCACTTTTACCCCCAAATAAAATGGTTTACAGTAGACAATTTGTCTTTACTCTTAGTTTGTTGACAACCTGTCTAAGTGTTTGTTTCTTGCCCTGTCAGATTTCGTTGTAGTGATGTCACCATGTCCTCAGATTGCAGTGATGCCAATATGACTACATAGTGTTGTTATAACCAAAAGAAATGGCGGCCAAATGTCCAACATAACACCCAAGTTGGAATAAACCAATATTATCCTTTAAGTTATGGTTGTGCAGACTATGAATGAGTGACTGCCATGGTTTATGCAGCTTGGAATGCCACAAATTGCAGTGACCATTACAGGCTTGACATTCTGAAATAGTGTAGAGCTGAACACTAAGCTTGTTTGGCACCTTGAATTTTCCAATCAGTTTTTCTTGGGTTTGAATATTTGGCAGTACTGTATATCAATATCAAGTGAAAAACATGTAATGAACTGCACTGGTTCCTTTACTGGATATGGCCACCCCCCACCTATTTTATAAATCTACATTCATCAGTTTCAGTTAAATGCAGACTCAGCTTGACTTTGATAATTGAATCTTCCATGCCATGTCTTGACATTGTGGCTATCCAGCACTGCCATCACTGGGCCTCTAAAGTACCAAGTGTTGAGCTTGCAGATTGTTTTTCTTATACATCCAGCCTCTAATCTGCAAGATTTATACCTCATCCCACCCCTGTAATTAACAGACTTCCTAATAACTCACCTCATACACTTATAACATTTACTATCCCTACATATCAGCACACAACAGGATCTATTGAGATGTCAGCTTCAAACTGAAAACATGAGGAGGTTGCCATAGGGACAGTCATCACTCATATGCCTCTCAAACCAACTCTGCTTCAAGCTGTGTTGGCTATTTATTCTTCAGCCAGATCTAAAGATCTCTGTGAGGGAACTTCAAGTAGCATATTTTAGGAAAGAGAAAAGAAGGGATGTGACCCAAGAACAGGATTACTGTGGGTCATAAATCACAGTTTGTTTAGCTGTGAAGTTACTTAGCCAACTTATAAAAACTTAATCAAAGAAAGATGAATACACATGTAAAAGAAGTCCAGACATCTTCTGTCAGAATTAGCCAATCCTGATGCGACCAAGCACACCCAGGAAGTCCAGATCATACACACCATCGAGTTTCATCCATGCTGTCATGGACCCCGACAACCACAGCACGTCAACCAGTAGTCTGAGGCAGGATTTGGGGTCAACTCTTTGCCCGTGGCTCAGCCCGGCAACACAAGTGTCTGGTCAGACCCACTAGCCAGGCACCACGCCCTGCCAACAACCACCGTCTGACAGCTGCTGTTGCCTCACCAACCTGGGCACATGGGAAAAGTCCACAGAAAGCCAAGCAGACAGTTGGGACATGACAGGACAGAAGCGGCCTGTGTGTCTGTGTGCCCCATCACTTTTACACCACATGGAGCGAGCAGTATTCTTTAATGGCCTGAGTGATGAGAGGTGTAACTGCAGGTCGTAGGCCGGCAAACTGGCAGGAGTTAAAAATGGATTTTACTGCTGCTCCAAGACAGACCTAATAGCACTTCCCAATGAGGTCTAATGCGTTTATGTATTTGTGGATTACATTTTATTGCAATTCAGCTCAATAAAACAGAGAAATGTAAGGGTAGAAGTTTTCTTTGGAAGGATTATATACAGGTCCATATGCAGAAACCATGATACTCAGAATTAGAAACATATTAATTTTTCCTCTGCTTTCTGCCCGAGCCCGCTAATTGATAGAACATATCCGAATCCTGGTAAGGTGATCCTAAAATGAACATACTATGCAACTATTCTTTCAAACCACATTTCATTTCATATATTGTAAATGGCTAACGAAAATCACCACCAAGCAAACTCTTACGAAAGAATTTATTTTGCTAATGTGAGAACATCAATTTGATTTGTTGTGTTTATAGAACACAAAGCTAAGGACCTGATTAACACTATATAATGAACCATTTTGCCTTTTTATCCTCGTATGAGATTTACAACACATATGGCACTTCATAGTCGTGTTACGCACAACCACAAAGTTAATTGGTTAAAAAAACATGAGCTGTTCACAGAATGGGTTGAAAATATCGTTCAGATGAACTATAAATAATTACAAACAGCAAATTCTGGTTTTACACAAAACCTGTACCCTCTTTCGAAGAAGCAACTCTGAATTATATTACTTTGTGGTAGCACACAAGTTTCTGCAGCCAAAGAACATTGTGTTTGTTTTGGTGCCTGGGTGGTTACTGCTCAAGTTGACACCTGCACCTGCCTGTACTGCAGATAAAATGATTACGCATATTACTGACAGAAACTGACTAATGGAACATGCTTCCAGTATATTTTCCACTCATTGTGTATTGCTCAAGCATCGAAACTATGACAGCAGTAAAAACTCTTAAGATGTAAAAGTATTGTAACAGTTAATTCCAAATGGCTGAATATAATTAAAATTGTGCAAGAAATGCATTGTTTTACCCTTTTGCAGTGCAGAAAGGATAATTATAAGTATCTCTCTCATTTTTCATTAGGTGGATGAATAAAGTGGATACATTTTCTTTTTGTTGTCAGCATGGTTGACTGAGGAACTGGATAGGTCAATTGGTAAAAACTACAGGTTTTCTTGTGGACTAGATCTCCTCTCTAGATCTTTTCCCTGGTAACTCTGGTGGGGTATTAAGAGAAGGAGAGGAGCTTGGAAGAGGACTGTCAGTGCCAGAGCTTTGCCTTAAACAAAGACATGTGTTACCAAAGGGATGTCAGCCTACCCGCTCCCTAGCACTGTGTAACTCAATCTCCCCACATTCTCATCCACTGAGGGGGGTTCTTAGGAAGAAAGGGTTAAGTATGTTGATCAAAGGCTCAATGATGGACCAAAGGACTTCTCTAGATCATCAGTGTGACCCCGGTGCATCCATCAGCCATTAGGATGTCAGGACTGCGGCGAGGCAAGGCCCAGTTGGTATGGAGGCAGAAGAGGTGGGGGCAGGCGAGGAGATGAGGGTCTTTTGGAGCCGGGTGCTGATGGGCCTGTGTGGTAGATGGGGAGCTGGTGGGGGGAAACAGGACCCACAGAGACAAGAAAAAGAGGGGAAAAATTGGGAGGAGGGTTGGCGGATTAAAGCCCCAACCAGCCTTTAACTTCTCCCAAACCACATGGAGCTGGTGTCCAATGCCCTACATATTCAAAGGCATGTACACTAGCCCACTTCCAGCCAGTGACACAGATGTAGACAGAAATATACAAGCACTGGGCAACCAGTTTCTCTGATGTTGCTTTCCGTGCGGTGCGCTCTGCTGACAGACTGAGTTAGCCATCAACTCTCAGAGCAGGAGATGGACAAGTTTGCTTGTGTTAAGCAAACTTTGTCACCATGCTGCTCATCATTACCTGCCACAAACACTTAAAATCTTGAGTACTTGTTGGGTTTGACACAGCAGAAAAAGCCATTAAAAGTCGTAAGATAATTGGTTTGAACAACAGGGCCCAGTGTTTCTTACAGCGCACTTAGCTACACGTTGAGCTTGAGCTGTTTGTGTGTTGTTCCGGTGACCTTCCATCCCCATGGAAAAGCAAAGGATTCAGCAGAACTTTCCATGTATATGACCCACATCATGGAACCTCTTCACCTCCACCACTGGTCTTTCCACAGGCTAGACAGGGAAGGATGATACACTGGCACTGACTGTATACTGGGGCTGACTATTCCTGGACTATTCTTTGGAAGCGACTCTAAAATGTCGCTTTAGTGGAGCAAAAGAGTAATGGACTTGTTGCTGGTGTTACAACTGGTTGTTTTACAGTAGCTAACTAAGCCTCTTATGTCAGAAGACTCCAAACCAGAGGTGAAATGATGTGCTTCGAAGTGAGCAAATCATTAAATAACTAATTTCTTGAACATGTTGATGATTTTGCGTGCTGTATAAGTTAACAAAAACACTGAAAATGCCAATATTTTCCAAATGGCAGCTGTGGAGTGTCAAGTTCTGTGGTCTCAGCTGTGTAGCATGTTGTTTTATCAGAACAGATCATTTACAGTACAGCACTTGGAGCCTTTCTGAGTTTCTATGGTTTGGACTCAGTTAATTCTTTGCAAATTTTAGTTTATTATTTGCAGCATTAAAATGGAATAGCAAATTCAGTTTACTGAAAACAGATAGAAAAAGTGTTTTCTGAGCATGCTTGGAAATATACTGTAACTCAGTATATGTTAAAGGCAATAGGCTATGGAAAATGTATTTCCAAGATATAATTTTACAGGTGAAAATTTAAATTTGCTTCTTCCAGTATGTTTGTCTTCTGCATTATCTCATACAGAGGGTGAGGGGTGAAGTGCTAAGAAAAGGACCCTTAAGGGTCTTGTAGTTTTTCCCTAGGTGGAGTCTGCTTTTAGAACCCCGACCTCACTTCATGAAAACAAAACGTGAGGAGAAAAATAACCTCAAGGAGAAGCCGTGGCCTAGCCAACCACTGGACACTAAGCAGCACAAAAGCGCGTGTGGGCTGTCCTCGAACTCCCTCCACCAAATGTCTCCACGTAGAAACCCACTTCCCATAGGGATGTGTCTGTCTCACACACGCACAGGCAGACGCAGACTCACACACTCATACATAAAGAAGTGGTACGCAGACAGAGACACGAGGTGAGGTGAGCAGACAAAAAAAAATGCTTAGTGTTTTTTAAATCTACAGTGATCTTTGCACACACATGAACACAGACACTCAAATACAGCAGTGCCTGGGGTTAGACCCATCCCATCTTCTCAGACTGCTGATGCTGTCCTTACTGTAGCTGTGAGGCCTGAGGGCGTCACCACATAAGTATTAACCTCGCTCATATTTTACAAGCACCGCTTACTGCCCCGGTCCAACATAAACAGGTGTGCACGCCAAATTGGACGTCATTACTCCCCAGGCTAATGTCTTGTCTGCTTATATATATAGTCAGAACTTTCACTTCACTATCTGTTAATCAGTAGTTATTTACAGTATCTCTAATGTACATTTTTGAACCTGTTCAGTCAGAGCCATATGTAGCCATGTATGTGTCCATATGTGTACATGTTACTTTTGTCTGTACTGTATATTGTTGTTGGTGTTTGGCTGTGCCATGTAATTAAAAAATCCTCAATTAAAAATCTGTTGCATCTTGCCTGTGTTTTTCCTTTCCATTTAATCATCATGCACAATCTTTGCTATTTAACAGTTTACTTTAGTTAAGTGTATTGTGCTATTTTGTCAGTGATATGACACTGAAAATATTCTGAAAAAAGTCTCTCATATCTCTACTGTCTGTGCAAAACAGACAGCACACAGTTCTGCAAAACCCTAAGCACGCATCAGGAAGACAGACCCATGCTGGCACATTATTTGGACAATGCAGTTGCAGATGGATGGAGGCAGTCAGGTAGCGTTCAGAGTCCTCAGTCTGGGGTCTTGACGATCCCCACTTTGCCTTGTGGTCTATGATGTCACACAGGGCTCTGCCTTTGAATGGCCATGTGTTCCTCACCACTAATATCAAACAGATGATGAGAAACCTCCAAATGATGGTCTTTCACTAAGACAAGCAGTCAAAACAAAGTTAAAGGAACACACCACTCCAAGCGATCACATGAAAAAAAAAAAGACTATACGTTCTTAATTGCTGCAGGCTGTGTTGTGGGCAGCGTTTAAATGCATTGTGTGCTTTTTTGCTTTGTTGAGACTTTGTAACATTATAAACCTGAATTATCATGGTACAAAGACTGATTGCATGTCTGTCTACAAGGGCACAGTAGTACATCCATGTTTTCGTATCACCTTAACCAAAGCCTTCACATCCTGGAATAACAAACAAGACTTAAAGGATTGCCCCAGAATAATCCATCATCCATGGGACTGTTAAACATCCCTTTCCTCAACTGGAGAGAAGTGCGGCATCTGGAAGACAACAATCCTTTTCTTCTCACTTGGTATCTGGCTAATCTCAGGCATCACCTCACAAGACCTCTGACTCCTCGTTTTTTTAATTTCATCCCTTCATTTGGGTAATTTATTTTTTGCCACCCTTACCTCCCTCTTGCTGATGTGTCCTGTCTCTGAGAGGCCAAGCTTCTGATCTGAACGTTCTGGTGTCACTTTGCCAAAGTTACAAATTACTAGGAGGCAGAACATTGGAGCTAATTCAAAGGAATTTGGGAGGGCTTTTGTCACTTCACAAAACATTGAAGAAAATGAGAAAAAATGGCTTTGTTTACAATCTAGACTGGATGTTTTTTTTTTGTCATTTTCAGCCGGCATGAGGCAACGTTGCTCTCAGCAAGCGCCAAAAAAAGCACCACCAAAAAATCTAAACTAAAAGTTGTTTTATATGCCTTTGGCTTAGGTCCATTCAATTAAACAGTCAACCATTATAAATTCTCTTTACAGCAGATAGTAAAAGGGGTTGTCAGCCCAATGAGGAAATCACTCTGGAGGATTGACCTGTTCTGACCTACTTTACTGGGTCAAATCCTTATAGGTTTTCAGAGGACAAGGAAGTCAATGACCACCATTTGTGTGTACACTCTTTCAGTTTCCTGTCTTCTCTGTTCTCTTCAATCTGTGTTAATCAAAACTGGCAGTGACTCCTTCACATCCTCTTTGGAGTCAATTGAAGCTTCACTGGTTTCCGAAAGTACTGATATGTCTCGCCAGTGAACTGTAAATAGCAGAATCATATGGTGAATTTGCATAAAGTTGATACATGGCCTTGGCAGATGTATACATCCATTTTCTGTGATGTCAGTGGTCATTTTACCTCGCGACTGTCTTTCCTCCCAACTGGGCCCTGAATCGCTCCCAGTGTGAATTAGACCAGAAGCATTAGCTTGCAGAATATATCCCAATGAACTAATGATCCTGACACCCAAACAATAGCTGCTTTAGAAGAAGGCACACACAGCAGACTCTGTTTTTCTATCTCATATTTTTAATGACAAAATGTTTGTCAGAAACAAATGGATTTATTTTTCTCAATCCAGGGCATAGTATGGGGAGCTTATGCGGTTCCGGTCCCCAGGGCTTCAGACAACTAACAAAACACATCTTACTTCTGCTCTGCTGCCCCCCTACAATGCTTTTCACATACAGGAGGACGAGTGGGAGCGTCCAGCAAATGAATGAAGTAGCATGGCTCTCTTTCACAGAGCCTCTTCATAGAAAGAGTTGGATGTGAAATTCTGACAGTTTTTGTGAAACCACTGGCATTTCCAACATGATAATTAAATGATGTAAATTATCATGGGCACCCCAAATCCCTCACTGCCTCATAAATTATAGATATTTATCAGCTTTTTCATTTTCTGTGATCAGCAACATTAATAATAAAATCCATAAAAAACTTGGAGGGTATTCCAGAGTACATCAACAATACTTTGAAGTCTAGAAAGAGTGAAAATGATGTATTAACTGTCTTTTTCCATATCTTTTACCATGCTTTGCACATAGTCCACAATGGTTCAGCAGCTGCTCCTACTCATATAGTGTACCCACACTTTCTCCAAACCACACTCAATTAGCTCCTCTTCTAAATAACCACTCTTCTCACTTTCAGTTTCCGGTTACACATGCACCTCCTTGTTTCATCAAGCCACCCCATCCATCTCAAAAACACCTACACAAAAGAACTACACTCTTGTTTGTGTCAAAAACAAGAGGCACACTGAGCCACTTCCTATTCACATCAGGTCATTTGCATGAAGGTCCTCTTCCCATTTAGTGACTCCGAACAGCTCTGCCAACACAGAAAGCATGAGGAGAGGCTCAAGTTTTGAGCCAGTTCTCCTGTCATCCTAAATCCCTATTCAGTTTATCCTGAGTGTCATTAACTGTACCACATCATGCTTTGAGAATACACTGCTTATATCATCTGCAGTTCCAACCACAACAGAAGATAAACATGCGAAGTTGTGAGGTAAAGAGCTGGTGTCACAGGTGGCTGTGACCACCCAAGACAGACATCCCCAATTACCCTGGAAAAAACAGCATGGGTGCTTTTCATCCTTAAACAAAAACCTATTCCAACTTGATGAATAATCACTTTTTGCAGGGTTTCTGGGGATTTATTTTGTGGGGGGCATTCCTACTCATTTTTAATGGAAAATAACAATTCCTCCATAAACCATAATAATTGTTACGTCTTTTTTTCCCTCTCTTTTTGTGTTTCTGATCACATCTCTGCTTGACACAGCCATGGAGAAGAAGCTCCTTTCCATGCTGGAGAGATAATTGACTTTTGTTCCATGCGTGCCACAATCAAGACAGAAGACCACAGCATATTATGAACATGTGCTGTGTACAAAATAATGTCAAAGTCCGCACACTGCTTGATTTATTTATTTTTGATTTTTAATGATTTATGCTTGGTAATGCATTGCCAGTTACTATATGAAGCGTGGTTGGAACAGACTTCTACATAAAGTTTGGCTTCAAACCTGAACACACACAATGACCAGATTTAATGTGTGTGTTTTTCTTCGACGGGAGAGAATTTATGAAAATAATAGCTGTGGATATTTGTTGGAACAGTCGATATGGGCAACTGAACACTGAGCGGGAACATTCTTGTACCAACATGCATTGAGCAATAAAATGAAGAATGTGGATTCCTCACTCAGGGTTCAGGGATAAGTTTTCTTGTATGTTTTGTAATACAATTCATCATTAAATTAAAAACACATCAACTTTTTTTTACATGTGGGAATGTATTTGCATCCTTTTCAAAGGAAACATGATTTTGGAAATGCTTACAGTTGGAGTTATTTTAATGTATTTCAGAAGAAAATAGGAATGAGACTATATGCAAAATATGTTATATTAATAAATTACTTTTACTGATATGTACTGTCTGTACATATGTAACTATTTACATGCCGACTGCATTTGATCCATCTGAGTAGCACCTCTACTGAAACCATTAATATCTGTAAGTTAAAGACTGATGCACACACTACAAACTAAACAGCATTAGATTAATCATGCAAAGTGCAAGACTAGGCTACATCAGTCTCTATCTATAAAATGTGTGGTTATTATCAATGTGCAAAAAGTTATACATTCTAAACCTATTAATTAATATGTAAACCAAAAGATTGGATAAACTGGCCTGTACAGTCTGTAAACCTCACATGACCTTAGAACACACGGTATTATAGGTTAAAGCTGAGTAGACAGAACACAACATGAATATGCCAACAACACAAAAAGTGGTTATAACTTAAAATGCCACAATGCACTGCACATTCTCATCCCAAAGTAAAATGTTAGCCTGGGGTTTATTTAACCTCTTCACACTACAGGAGTAAAAGCAATAGTTTGACATTTTGGGAAATACGCTTATTTGCTTTCTTGTCTAAAGTTGGTGGAGAAGAACGATACCACTCTCATGTCGGTGCTTTAAGTATGTGCCTGGAGCAGGGAGGCAGTTATCTTAGCGTAGCATAAAGACTGGAAGTAGGGTGAATCAGCTAGCCTCTCTCTAATATCTCTAATATGCCTACCAACAGCTGTAAAACTCACCAATTAATACAATGGGTCTCATGGAAGAACATTTTCATATTCTTATTTCAAAATTTCTCAATTTTACATCAGTGAATTATTGGCAAGCCATGATGATGATATGATGAACAACAGAGTATTCATTTCATTGAGATTTAAGTTTATATTATTTCTATTTTTGTAACATATTTAAACTCCAAATTCATTCAGATTAAAGCATCATACTTCTTTTAATCAAATAACTGTTTTTCCGCAGTTGGGAAAGGTAGACAATCACGACCTCTACATCAGGTCAGGACCACTTTTGAATTTTGAAAGAAAAGTGAAAATTAGTGAGAAGTGCAACAAGTTTTATTAAATTACTTGAATGTGTCACTATAAATCCGATTGTACAAGAAGTTCTTGCATGAGGCCCAATGTGATCTTGTTTGTTAAATCCTTGTACTAACAGACATGTAAAAATTATGGTTTTACGGGGAGTTACATGCTGTAAAATTTCTTGGGAAACAGCAGCTGCACACAGCGCACTGACTTATTTTTGTCTTGACTTCATTAAACGTTGACTTGTTTACAACCTTTCTCATTGTCTAACTGTTTGTGGTTTTGACCTGTTGGGCTTTGTTCTTTCTTTGACTGTGTTCCATGATCTCACCAATTACTTTTGTGAGTACAATAATATCCTAACTGAAATAAATTATAGCCAAAATTCCTAAAATGAGACCCAAGCTGTAATGAACCAGAGTTATCCTTTAACAGAGTGGCAGAACAGAGCTAATATAAGCAGGAACTAAAATGACCTTTAGTATGAATGACAACATGCAAGTTTGAATCATCAGACCCAAGTTAGCTTTGTGTTAAGTGTAAAATGGTCACTTGTAACTACTAAGTCTAGTTCTGGTTTTTGTTATAAAATGCAAAGGTGTGTAGTTGTAACTGATTATCACTCCATTGACCACCATTTTACAGCTATTGTAAAATGAAATAATCAGTATCTCCTTGAAACTTAAGGCAGACTGCAGGTTCAAGTTCAGGTGATGTTTTAGCAATTAACTGCCAAACTGAGTCAAATGGGAGTTTATTTAGTTGAGTTGTATCTGAATAGAAAATATCAGTGCAGCACTCGACAACACATCCAGCAACATATCAGTTTCATGTTTAATGAATTGAGGAAGGATCTCTGCAGTTAAATGAGCTTTCTTCCTACTAAAATTGCAAAAGCATCCAAATAGATGTTACTGCTTGTGAAATAGGACTGCAAACAAACTACGCTACAGTTAAATAGAACCAAGGTGTGAATGTGAAACACACTGTAATGATGTTTTATGCTGTAAGAACACCAGTAGCAATGAAACCTTTCATTTTTTTAAGAAAAGATGAGGTGTTTTAGGGTTGGGGGGGGGGGTAATTTTCTAATAGACACACATCTTCAGTCAGAGTCTCTAAAAAGTATTTTTCTTTACACTTAGTACAAAAAAAGACATCTCTACCCGTTAGTGCTTCGTTTTAAGATACTATTACATAAATAAACAATTTATTTTCAGTGTTCAGAACAGACAGTTCCAGTGTGACTGGAAAACTAACATACTCCACCATATTCCAGTTGGCAGCAGAGGGTTTAACAGAGTTCTCCACTCAGCTTTTGGTGCACCTCAACGCACCATACTTACAAAATGTTCTTCATTTCTACAAACCTCCAACATAAGCCCCAGCCAATTTGGGGGGTCATTCATGTCAAGATTCACTTCTGCTCCCCTTTTAGTGAAAATACGACAAAACCCTTAAAAGTTTTCAATCAAAGACTTGACAAATCTCTCCCAGTCACCCCTCATCAGCTGCTGTCATTTTGATCCACTCCCAGGTTACTGAGTTTCCTCTCCATGCATGAGTCTCTTGTGAATTTAACAATTACAAATCCCAGAGTGCAAAGCACAGTTCCCGCAGAGGGCCTCATTCATTACCTGTAGTCCCAACTTCACTGTGGATACATCAGTACATGAGCACAATCTCTATGTGACAGTAAAGTTCTGGGGTATTACCTACTGATATTTAGCATTTACTTTCTGAAAAGCAATTAGATAGATTCTGCTGTGCAAAACGATGCCATGAAGAGCTGATAGTGTAAATGCCATTCCTTTATTTCAAAATCTCTCACTGGTCCAAGACACACTTTTATCTCGCTCCCTCGGGTCTTCCTCATTCAGCTAGTCCTTGGCGCCTCACTTCCTGACACTGTGTTCCTTGCGTCCTTATTTGCAGGTAAACACCTCCGTCCTCTCACTGCATGTGTTGCACTTGACGAAGCAGCACCATTGGAACTTACAATTGCACTGCCACACTTTGGTGTACTGGTGTGTATTGTAGCCCCGACCGCAGCACATGAGGTCACAGCCATCTGTATGTGGCGAGGTGCGGTTGCACAGGCGTCCCTGGGTGCCCACGCTCCCCGTGGCTGCGTCCTCCTCGCAGTAGTTGGGTGACCTCTCGATGTAGACGAGGTCTGTCTCCATGGGCTTGCGGTAGCCCTGAGTCTGCTTCACCTTGAGGTGGGTGGGCTGTCGCAGTCGGCTAGCCCGGACTACCTCCACGTGCACGGCTTCATTGTACTTGTCCTTGAGTACGTAGCCAATCTCGCGGAACTTGGGAAGTGTAGTCCAACAGGTCTTGGTGGTGCAGGAACCTGAGACGCCGTGGCACTTGCACTCCAGCTTCATCCTTTCTTCTAAAACCTGAGGAGTGATGAAGATAAAAGACAGCTGTGGATCAGCAACAAATATAAACATGAAATTGAACTCCCACCTTCAAATTAATAAAATGAATCATGAGACAGAAGACAAATCCAATGTCAGGGGTCAGGGCCAGTTCACCCAAAGTGACTAAATACCCTAGTAGAATTTAATCATACGGTTATCTGTCTCTGAGATTTTTTCCTCCATCCCAATACAATGGAAACAAGTGAAATTGTGTGTTGAAATGTTTTAATTTTAATTTAATAACTTAAAGAGGACCAATTATAGTCATTTCCAGCTCTAAATGTTTATTTCTGGACTCCACTAGAGTAGCTTTGCATGATTCACAGTTCAAAAAACTCCTATTATACTGACCCTTTATGCGGCCCATCAGTATAACCTCTGTTTCTCAACAGTCCATTTGAGCTCCTGTCTCTTTAAGGCTCCCCTCCCAATGAGTACACTCTGTTCAGGTTGGCCAGCTTTCTGGAAGCCGCCAAGGGGCTGTCATATCAGACTCATGTTAAGTTACTGCTGATGCAAACCCCACATTTCCTGCTTTACTGCTTCAAATTAAAAGCTTCTAAATGACTTAATAATGGGGGACTTTTATTGTGAGGATTTTCAGGAAGTGAATTCCTCACTAAATTAGCGGAGCTTCATTAGCAGTGCTAAAAACTGGTCGAAATAACAACATACAGACATATTTGGAGCACACCTCCAACAGGTAAACAACTTATTTTACTTTGCAGTGGTGTGTTATGGAGTCA